>NC_090812.1:98610665-99235665 GCF_000390325.3 Nicotiana tomentosiformis | reverse complement strand
ATATTATTTCATCATTTACCCTACCTTTTTATATACCGTATCATAATTTTTTTTAATAATATTGTAAGTTTATTCTTCATATTGCTGGTGTGTGATATCATAAAATGACAAAAAACGATACAATCTATCCAAATATTGTATCAATCAAACGATACAATACAATACAATACAAAACAAGCTTAGAGACAAACTTCTACACGTTGCTGCATTAGGTTCAAGGACTGAAAGTAGTATTTGAATTTTCTTTATTTAGTATGTATATTACAACGATAACTATGCCTTAGTCAATCAAGTTGGTGCCAATTTTACGAATCCTCACTTTTTTTTTTTAGATTCAGTTGTATTATAAGGATTCATTATTATTGACAAGTTTTGAGGTAGTTGTCTACCTACCTGCAACTCTCCTCCTTTATATGAGTTTGGGATGGATAATGTAAGCAAGCCTATACAAGTGGAGTTTTATTTTATTTATTACTATGTATAATGTTTGAAGTAGTGAATGGAACCTTAAAGTCTACTTAACTTAGTCAGACAAGCACACGTAACAGCCTAACGGGATAAAGGCAAGTCAAAATAAGCCGGCCCGCTCTTCTAACTGCACAAGTCTCGATGCCTCACATAACTTTTGTCATACTTTTCAAGAGAAAAATCCTCACTTTTGAGTCTCTCTCCGTTTTAATTTATACTAGGCAGTTTGACTGAGGTTTTTTTTTTTTTTTTTTTTCTGAAATTTGTGGTTTTAAAAGTTTAATGGGTAAAAATTTTGTAGGATATAATATTTATGTGGTTATAAAATTTTTTTATTAAGGAGTAAAATGAATAGTTTAAAGTTAAATTATTTTTAAATTTAAAAATGAATAATTTATTTTGGAACACACTAAAAAGAAAATTATCTCGTCTAATTTGAAACGGATTGAGTATAAATTTAGAAATTTACTCCATCTATTTTGAAAAGAATGAAGAGAGTCAAATTTTTTAATTCGTTACTCCTGCAATACTCCGTCAGGTAACATTATAACATTACAATATACTCCAGTAGTTAAATAAAGATTGACTTCATATCATCAATAATGGGTATATATAAATAAGATCACATGATAATTTAAATTGAGCTAGTAGAAGTTAGCCAAGATAAGACAGACACACTTGCAGAGTAATTGTGAAAGAGGAAAGACCCAATTGCAGACTTAAATTTGTAATGCTGCAATTGGATTGTGTAGTAAGTAGTTTGATTATTGAACTATCTTGAGGACAATTAAGAGTGAGCAGAAGCTAAGTGTGCATATATTAAATACTTATAATAAAACTACATTAATTGATGATTTGACATAATTCAAACAAATAAAGCATAGACCTAAGGAGCAGTTAGGTTTTAGTTAGATGTAGCAAGACTTAATAATAGTGATGACTGGTAAACTAAACTACACCCACCTGAAACCAGAAATGTTCTGTATTTCTGACTTTCTGTAGAAGGATGTGGGCATAACTGAAATACTATCTTATTGGCAAGGGCTTTCTGGTCAGTCTAGAGTACAAAAAATTTGAAACCAGTTGCCGTTTGAACCCCTCAGGAACCTCGAAATTCAAAAAACTATCTTCAATGCAACCAATTAAACAACCCCAAACACAGCCTAAAGAAACTGAGATAGAAAAAGGATTCTGTGCGTGTGCCAGTGTGTGTTTTTGGCGAAAGAAAACAAGAAGAGAGATGACGGGGTTGGTTATGGTGAGTAGGGGGGTGGGTTGCGGAGGTGGTGGAAATGGGAAGAGGTCAAAGGAAGAGCAAAAGCAGCAGCAGCAGTTGTCTTTGTTGGATTTTATCTTACAAGCTTTGAGGAAATCTATGATGTCTTGTCGTGATGATCAAAAGGAGGAGGAGGTGATGAAATCCACCGTTCATCTTCATCATATGGAAATCGGATGGCCCACAAATGTCCAGCATCTAACTCATGTCACTTTCGATCGGTTTCATGGATTTTTGGGTCTTCCTCTTGAGTTTGAAGTTGAAATCCCTTGCAAAGTACCCAGTGCCAGGTTTGTTTAAAAACCTCAGTTTTTTTTTTTGGGTGCTCTTGAATTTCAATTTCTTGATCTGGGTCGACTTCTGTTTGTCGAAAAGATTGATTCTTTTTTGTTTTATATGTTGTCTGCATCTGATTAACAAAGCATAAAACTGATATAAAGCTGAGACTTTTACTTTTAGGGGGTGATAGTTACTCAGAATAAGCTTGTCTAGTTTTCAGCTCAATTACCAGTATTCGAGGCTGCAATTCAAATCCCAAACTAGTTAGGGCTGACTATATAATTCGTTAGTAATAACTGGAGGATTTATCATAGTTAGACTATCTTCACAACCCTTCTACTTAATCTGAGCTTTGGACAGACATTCTTTGCAAAGCTCAGTTTCTTATTCAAATACTAGTAAATATGTCTTAGTATAATGATCTGCCAACAGATTCTGCAATGTAACCAGTTTAGGAGTGGTTCATGCAAACTCTGAAGAAATAGTGAAGTTTTTATAAAACAGATTTACTGTGTTTTACTCCTATTTAGAGTTTAAAGCTAATTGAGGATAAGGATAGCATCAGTATGTTCTAACCATGCTCAACTAGTCAACACCTCTATTATGTCTCTATCCTACTTTGTAATTCAATAGTTGTGATGTGCCTATTTCAATGGTCCCCTATCCTTTTGGGTACATGATCATAATAGACCACTTTTATGTCATGACTCACTAACCGACAAGGTTTAATTGGTTTTTGGGTTCCTATTAATTTGTCACACGAGTGTCCTTGTGCCGAATTAGTAGTGGCTTTATCAACCTCATAATTTGGTTGGCTCTATAATTGATTATTTAAGGTTGTATCTGCATCTACATCCAACTTTTTCAAAATTATCATTTTAGTAAAGTTTTGCTACCAACTGGAAGCGGCTTTTGTAAAACTGTAGTATGTCAAGATGGATGCTTTTACCATTGCAACTCGAGTAGTAACTATGAATGGAAGTAGTAGTTCCTTGACCAAAACGTCAAAATAACTATTTTCCAGCAACTTTCGTTGACAGTATGCACTATGCAAAGATGGGAGTGTTCCTGTACTATATCTAATCCTTGTGGTGTCTCCCGTTAAAATGGTAACAAGGAAGATCCTAAGATAATTCTTCGAACATATCTAGACTACTAAGTTTTGCCCCTAATTTATCTCACTGGTTACATAACTTTCAATTTTTTGTGCTTTATTGTCATATCTTTTGCTAAGGGCTAAACTCATCACTTCAAAACTAAGATGGCCATGGTTGGGGACTTGAAGTAGCTTCAGTTTAAGAACAAACTCTTAGGACAACAGTGATTGGAATTTAGCTATCCAAGTAAGCAAAAAGCGTAGATACTTAGTAAGGACAGCACAAGGAGGGTGGTTGTATGTAGGGGTGTCAATAGATATTCGAAAACCGACTAAATCGACCGAACCGTATCGCAGCGAACTGATTTTTAGGTTTCTTTTAAAGAAACCGTAAGTTTTTATATAAATCTATAACCGCACCGATAATTAGGGTAGATTTTTTATTTTATGAAAATAAACCGAAAAAATACCGAACCGTACCGAATAAATTTTACATGTGAAAAATATATTTATATAGTAAGTTTAAAAATAATAATGCATTAAATTTTTCTTTGGGCCTTGGAATTATGAAAGTTGTTAAAAGCCAACAAGTAATTAAACTCAAAATACTAATTCCTAAAAGGTATTATGCTACTTCTACTTAAACTAAGTTATTTCAAGTATCTTCATTAGCAAGACACAAAGTATTCTAGCGATTATGAGTAGCAAACTACAATGTATTGAATATGTTTCCTTTCATATAATTTAAATTTATCTTTTTGAATATTTAATCTTCTATAGACTTTATTCTTGAGTCCCAACTTGAACTCGTGTGATTTAAATTTTTTTTGCCTTTGCTTGGTTTCATTTACGTTGTTGTCGAATAGTTGATGGATCTATACTCTAGCAATCTTTTATTTTTTTTAATTCATCACTCTTTAAACAGTAAAAATGTCTAGAGAGTTTTGCTAAGTCCTATAAAAGAACATATGTTATTGCATTCTACTTCTACTGGTGAATTTTACATGATATTTAAAAAAATAACAAAAATTAACCGAACCGTACCGATACCGAAGAGAAACTGACATGATTGGGACGGTTTCGAAAAGTCTAATTTTGGTTATACATAATAGAATAACTGAAAAATTAGTATGGTACAAATTTTATAAAATAACCGGCCGAACTGAACCATTGACACCCCTAGTTGTATGCATCTTTTGTCTTTCTTTAGTCAATCCCTTAAAAAGAAAAAGGGAAAACAAAAATTAGAAAAAAAAATGCTATATCGGAGTAAACTGGTTATAGTTGGTTCTGATGAAGAAGCCATTCCAGATGTTGGAAGTTTGAGGGTCCTCTTGAATGGTGATTGCTATTGTTTCAATTGACAGTGATTCCACCATATCATGCAGATGCTGAATGCTTTGCACTGTTGGTCTCTCTACTGTGTATTCAGTTTTACTCCATTCTTAGAACTCTGTCGGTATGTGTAGTTTAAACTTTTCTAACAGTAGTTTGTGAATTTCTATCAAGGTTATTCTTCAGAAAACACTTTTTAATTTTTTATAACATAACAAATGCACAGCGTATGTTGATTCCTGTTTCTATTTCTGTGGAGTCACATTTATGATGTAAGTGGTTGGCTGTAATTTGCATCCAGAGTTTATAAACAGAGTTTCAAGCTATTTATTGTATCATGCTGAATTTGTAGCAATTTTCTTTTTGCAGCGTCAGCGTTTTTGGTATCTCTGCAGAGTCGATGCAGTGTTCTTATGATACAAGAGGCAACAGTGTCCCGACTATTCTCCTGTTAATGCAGGAACGCTTATACTCACAAGGTGGTCTGAAGGTATCTCAATTTTTGTCTCGTTTCTGATGGATGAGTAGTCTCTTCCATAACTATATTTCTTGCCAAAAGTTTTCTAAGTATTGCTGGATGAACCTTTAGGCTGAAGGAATTTTTCGAATAAACCCAGAGAATAGCCATGAGGAGGAAGTAAGGGACCAGCTCAACAGAGGGATTGTGCCCGACGATATAAATGTCCACTGTTTGGCCGGTCTCGTCAAAGCTTGGTTCCGAGAGCTTCCAGCAGGTGTGCTTGACGGGCTTTCACCAGAACAGGTTTTGCAGTGCAGCACGGAGGAGGAATTTATCGAGCTTGTGGAACAACTTAAACCAACTGAGACCGCGTTGCTCAACTGGGCAATTGAGCTAATGGCTGATGTTGTTGAGCAAGAGGAATCCAACAAAATGAATGCCAGAAATATTGCGATGGTTTTCGCCCCAAATATGACACAGGTAAGTGGAATATACTTCTGTCAAGGCATACAGAATCTTAAATTCACTAACTGGTTGAAGCATTTTGTTAAATTTGTTGTTCTGGTATCAGATGTCTGATCCATTGACAGCGCTCATGCACGCTGTTCAAGTGATGAACTTACTGAAGGCTCTGATTGTGAAAACACTACGAGAACGTGGAGAGACAGAAGATGGAGGATATTCACCCATGTCATCTAGTTTTTCTGATAGACAAACTGAGAAGGAATTTGACACTCAACGAGAGATGGAGACTAGATGTGAATCAACAGGGCCCGCATCAGAAGATGATGATGAGCAACCTCGTTACAGCTACAGCAGTGAAGACAGAGATGAAATCGAATCACTGAGTGAAATGGAAGGAAGCTTCCTACGGCAATTGGATGAGAACAATCATGCAAAAAATGACTTCCGGAAACAGCTAGAAGGAATTTTGTGTAGTGAACACGATAACCCCACGAGTTCTTCCACTTTTGATGGAGATTCTTCGTGTTTAAATGATAGTAAATAATGGGATTTCAGGCTTGAGCACTAGCACAAGAGCAGCTTACTGTTTCTGTGGGGCTTAAGGTGCAAACAGATTAACTCCAGCATGTGGAAGTACAAATTGAATCTATTCCGGCGGTGCATCTTTTGGAAGTTCTAAATCTCTGTATCGTCAGTGAATGGCTGTTTATGGAAAGTGTTGTTGGTTAGGCTTAGTCTAGACACTGAATGATTTGCTTGTTGTTGACTTGTGAATCCTTGTTCAGCTTTAGGCTGATTATTTCCTATGTTTCATCAGCAGAGCAAAGGCTCTCTAATGTTGACCAGTTAAAATTGATGTAAAATAAAGATTGTCGAAGGAAGATGATGAAAAGAAGATGATTCTTATAAAAGAACAAAGTCCTTAATCTCAGATAAGAATCAAAGTAATGTTTTTGGTTTAACAAGGGAATAATAGTAGGGAACTTCTCTATAAGATTGTGTTTTTTTTCCTTTCATATATCATGAATCTTGTTAATTGGTAATAATTCTTTAATCAAATCTGTTAGTACTTGTTGTTGGAGAGTGGCTAGCCTTCCTTTAAGAAAAGTGGATAAAGCAGTGAAAGGCGATTGTGTTAGTGGGAATTTGATTGAAGCAAGTTTATTTGTGCTCCATTTCCATTTGTTCTTAATATTTGAAGTATGTGATTTTTTTCTTGGAACAGTATTATCTTGCATACGCTACATGGTGCGCTTTAGATTCAACCACATTAAGTTGTTGCTGTGATTCCCATTGCGCAATTTCCTCGCCATGAATTTTTCAGTTGATAGGATCTCATTCAACATATGTGACCAATAAGTACTCTTTGCTTCTTGATATTGGCAAAGGCCAAAGCAGATCCAGTAATCAGTATATAGCTGTGGATGCATGTGTATTGTCATGGGCGGCTTTCCAACCATGACCTATGACCCCTTGGACGCGCCCCGTGGCGTCCTGGCCAGCCTCCCAATGCTCCCAACGCCCGTCGCCACAGTCGGCCCCGTGGTCTCGGCAGCTCCAAGTGACAAGCGCGCATGTACCTCTGTCGCCCCACCGATAGCCATCGCCAACGCCCAGCCACAGGCAGATGCCAACAATGCCGCGCGCGTAGACAATGCCGCGCGCGCAGACCCTGATGCTAAAGACAAAGTTGCTGCCAACGGACTTGTTTCTGCTTTGTAGAAGACTAAGTCCTTTTCATTGTAAATATAGAGTAGTTTTGCTGCATTTTCTTTAAGTGTGATTTTACAGCTTTCATAGGTCTAGTCATGTAACTTTGGTTTATTTTTTTTAAGCATTATTAAGGGGGACCAAGCAATCAAAACTTTCAAGCAAGCAAACAATTCTCTGTACTGGTGTCTCTCCCCCCGACACCGTCTTGTTTTCTGTAATAGCTTTCATTCAATGCAATCAAGCTTTCTTTCATTCTCAATTCTCTTTTCTGCTCTCTTTCAATTGCTCACGACATTGGTTTTCCCGTACGGCACTGACAATCTAGTCTAGCGTACGGAGGGGACCTCAGTTGGCGGACAGCAACCGTACTGACATCGGTTGCTTAGCTTTACGTCGCCCTTCCAAGGAACTTCAGGAAGGCGCCGCGTAACAGTTGGTATCAGAGCCTAGGCTCGACATCGGACGAGGGATTACATTGCAATTACCACCATTTCTGACCATGGTGAATTATGGGGATTGCATCGCGACCCTTGAGGGAACGGTTGACGCATTACGGCCCATCGTGGAAATGGTGCCTGATCTAAAGACCAGCCTAGTGCAAAGGTTGGACGACCTGGACCGCAGACTCATCCAGGCCGAAGTTACATAGAAAACATCAGTCGCGACTCTGAAGGAGACCGGCAAACGGCAGCCACAGAGGCAGCTGAAATTTTTGGTAAATTTGAGGTCCTCCAGCAGGAGCGTGCCGAGGATTTAGCCAACAGGGAATAAGAGGCAGACAGGGTGACTACCATGCAGCAAACTATAGACAACTTGACAGGCCAGCTCAACGTTGTCAATGCTGCCTTACAAGGCCTACTTCGAAGAGGCGGAAACTAATTTGGGGGTGGTGTGAACCTCGCCCCTATGGCACAAAAGCTGAAAATTCCTGAGCCAAAGCCATACAGTGGAGCTCGGAATGCCAAAGAAGTGGAAAATTTCATTTTCGACATCGAGCAATACTTCGATGCCGTGGGAGGCCTAGAAGAAGCTAAGAAGGTAACAACTGCTGCCATGTATCTTCAGGGTGATGCCAAACTATGGTGGCGGGTGAAGTACGAAGCCATCAAGGCTGGTGAAGATGCCCTCGAGACATGGGCAGAACTGAAGGCAGCCATATGCCTACAGTTCTTCCCCGAAAATGTTGAGTACAATGCCAGGAGAAAGTTACGGGAGCTCTGCTAGACCAAATCAGTGCGAGATTATGTGCGGGAATTCTCTGCGCTCATGCTGAACATCCGTGACATGGGGGACAAAGACAAACTCTTCACCTTCCTAGAAGGGTTGAAACCTTATGCCCGGATAGAGTTGCAGAGACAAAGGGTAGACACGTTACCTAAGGCAATCCAAGCAGCAGAGTGCCTTGGGGATTACCAAGTAGAAGCCCGGAAGGATAGGCCGCAACAGCCTGTCCGAGGAGGATACAAAGGGGGCCAGCCAAACAATGGTGGCCCTAGCAGGAGTGGAGGAGACCGGAGTGCACCCAAATCTAAGGCTCCCTCTTCAGGCAGTACTAGTGCTGCATCTAACAACAATGATCCGGGGAGGAAGCCCCCCTCAGGATGCCGTCATTGCGGCGGGCCACATTGGAATAATGAATGCCCTCATGCACAGATGAACGCCCATCAAGCTTTTGAGGATGGGACAGATGACGACGCCGATGATGCGGACCAGACCGAGCCAGTAGGTGCATTTAATGCAATTGTTGGCTCCATCTCTGAGCCCTTAACGGGAACCAGTGCCGGTATCCGCAAGAAGAAGGACCCTTGTCCAATTGCCAGGAAAGGAAAGAAGAAGGCGAATGAGAGGGCTCCTCCTCATCAAGAGAGGACCTTAATGTTCGTTGACATGAAGGTAAATGGCAAGCCCATTCGGGCAATGATTGACACGGGTGCCACCCACAACTACTTAGCCTCGACTCAGGTGGAGCGTCTTGGACTAGTTGTAGGAAAGGGCAAGGGTCGTGTGAAGGCTATCAACTCACCACCTCAACCAGTGGGTGGAATAGCCAAAGAAGTACCAGTGAAGCTTGGCCCTTATGAAGGAAAGTTCAACCTGCATGTAGTGATCATTGATGACTTTGAGCTAATAGTGGGGTTGGAATTCCTGAGACAGACCAATACCATGCCCGCACCGTATGCAGATACGCTACTGATGATGGGAGCAAATGGAGCCAAGCCTTGCATTATTCCGTGCATTCCCATGAAGATGGCAGCCGAGAACATCTCGGCCTTGCAGTTGAAGAAGGGGGTGAAAAGACATGAACCCACGTTCCTGGCTACCCTCTGCATGGAAGATATAGAACGCTCCTCGGGTCCCATTCCTGCACCCGCGAAGGAGTTGCTTCTGGAATTTGAAGACATCATGTCACAAGACATGCCAAAGCATCTTCCGCCTAGGCGAACTGTGGACCATGAGATTGAGTTGGTGCCGGGTGCGAAGCCACCTGCCCGGGCGCCGTACAGAATGTCACAACCCGAACTCTCTGAGCTTCGGAGACAATTGACGGAAATGCTAGACACAGGGATCATCGTGCCCTCCAAGTCCCCATACGGGTCCCCTGTGCTATTCCAAAAGAAACATGATGGTAGTTTACGACTCTGCGTGGATTACCGGGCTCTAAACAAAATCACCGTGAAAAACAAGTACCCTATTCCACTAATGGCAGACTTGTTTGATAGACTGGGTGGTGCGACGGTATTCACCAAAATAGACCTGAGGACAGGTTATTGGCAAGTTCGGATCGCAGATGGTGATGAGCACAAGACGACCTGTGTGACAAGATATGGGTCGTACGACTTCCTGGTTATGCCCTTTGGCTTGACTAACGCGCCAGCCACATTTTGCACCTTGATGAACCAAGTCTTTCGAGAATACATTGATGAATTCGTCGTGGTTTATTTGGATGACATTGTGGTATATATCCAGACACTGGAAGAACATCTGGAGCATTTGCGGAAGGTCCTAGCCCGATTGCGGGAGCACGAATTATATGCGAAGCTATCCAAGTGCTCCTTTGCTCAGAAACAAATTGACTTCCTCGGATATGTCATCGAGGAAGGGAGGATCAAGATGGACCAGCAGAAGATTCAGGCCATTACAGAATGGCCGCCTCCTAATGATATCCATGCCTTGAGGTCGTTCTTTGGCCTATGCAACTTCTATCGGCGTTTCATGAAAAGTTACTCCCTCATTGCAGTGCCGCTGACAGAACTTCTCAAGAAGGCCACCCCGTGGGATTGGGGCCCCAAGCGGGCAGAGGCCTTCGACGCATTGAAAATGGCTATGTCTAGTAGCCCTGTCTTGGCCCTCCCTGACTTGGCCAAGCCATTCGAAGTGTAAACGGATGCCTCCGACTATGCACTTGGTGGAGTATTGCTACAAGAAGGGCATCCTGTAGCGTACGAGAGCCGGAAACTGAAGGATGCAGAGCGGCGCTATGCCGTCCATGAGAAAGAATTATTGGCTGTCGTTCATTGCTTACGCCTTTGGAGGCATTATCTACTGGGAGCCCCATTCGTGGTCAAGACAGACAACACAGCCGTTAGCCATTTCATGACCCAGCCAAAGCTGAATGGTCGACAGGCTAGGTGGCAGGAACTCCTAGCGGAATTTCACTTCAACCTGGAGTACCGAAGTGAAAAGACCAATCATGTTGCTGATGCACTCAGTCGGAGAGCTGATCTAGCATCGGTGTGTGTACTCGCCGCCCTAAAGGGAAGCGAAGTAACCACCACCATAAAAGACCAGATACAGGAGCTACTCATCAAGGATCCTGCTGCACAGTATTTGGTTGAATTAGTAGGACAGGGCAAGACTCACCAGTTCTACACCGAAGATGGTTTCTTGAAAGTGAAAGGGAATCGGTTCTATGTTCCTAAGGGAGGAGATCTGCGACGGGCTCTTCTGGCGGAATGCCACGATACTTTGTGGGCCGGTCATCCCGGCGAGGAACGCACCATGGCATTGCTTCGCCGTGCATATTATTGGCCTCAAATGGTCGATGACGTCGATTAGTATGTGAAGACTTGTCTAGTATTCCAGAAAGACAAGTCAGACCGCTTGACGCAGGCAGGGCTTTTGGAACCACTAGCTGTCCCAAAAAGACCTTGGGAAAGCGTTTCCCTGGACTTCATCACCGGATTGCCCAAGGTCGGAGATCTCACAACTATCTTGGTTGTGGTGGATCGGTTTTCCAAGTATGCTACCTTTATAGCAGCCCCACAATATATATCAGCAGAAGATACAGCTCGACTATTCTTCTCTCATGTCGTCAAGTATTGGGGCTTACCTAAAGACATTGTTAGTGATCGCGACTCACGCTTCACTAGCAATTTTTGGACCCAACTCTTTAAGTGCCTCGGGTCAAAATTGAGTCATAGCTCAAGTTTTCATCCGCAATCTGATGGCCAGACGGAGCGATTCAATGGCATGCTAGAGGAATATCTCCGGCACTTTGTGACCGGATCGCAGAAGAACTGGGTGAAGCTTCTGGATGCTGCTCAACTGTGTTTCAATTCACAAAAGAGCTCAAGTACCAACAAAAGCGCTTTTGAAATTATTACCGGACAGCAACCGCTACTCCCACATACAGTGAACGCACCAAACATGTCAAAATCTCCTCGGGCTGCTAGCTTCTCAAAAGAATGGAAACAAAATTTGGAGATAGTGCGGAGCTATCTTGTCAAAGCCCAAAAGCGGATGAAGAGGCATGCTGATCAGAATCGCCGCTTTGTTGAATACCAGGTGGGAGACAAAGTGATGGTCAAAATCCCAAAGCGGTACTTGTTTGCAGGGGTCCATGACCCTCGCCTATTGCAAAATAATATTGGACCCTTGTCCATTGAAAGGCGCATTGGGAAAGTTGCATACCGGGTGGATACCCCAGCTTGGTGGAAAATCCATCCTGTTTTCCATGTCAGTCTCCTGAAACCTTTTCGGGAAGATATGGAGGATCCTTCACGAAGCCAACTCACAATACCAAGTATTCGAGGCCCCAATTCAACCGGGAAAAGGCGTGCTGAAGCTATTCTTGATGATCGAGTGATTCACGCCTCAAGAAAAGATCACCAGGAGTTCTTGGTGAAATGGCAGGGATGTGATGCAGAGGAGAATACTTGGGAGAGGGGAACAAACCTCAAAGCCTACAAGAGCCTGATTGATGATTACCTTGCAAGGAAGGCGCCGAGGACGTCGCCAACTCAGGTGGGGGAGAATGTCATGGGCGGCTTTCCAGCCATGCCCCATGATCCCTTGGACGCGCCCCGTGGCGTCCTGGCCAGCCTCCCAACGCCCGTCGCCCGTCGCCACGGTCGGCCTCGTGGTCTCGGCAGCTCCAAGTGACAAGCGCGCATGTGCCTCTGTCGCCCCACTGATAGCCATCGCCAACGCCCAGCCACAGGCAGATGCCAACAATGCCGCGCGCGCAGACCCTGATGCTAAAGACAAAGTTGCTGCCAACAGACTTGTTTCTGCTTTGTAGAAGACTAAGTCCTTTTCATTGTAAATATAGAGTAGTTTTGCTGCATTTTCTTTAAGTGTGATTTTACAGCTTTCATAGATCTAGTCATGTAACTTTGGTTTATTTTTTTTAAGCATTATTAAGGGGAACCAAGCAATCAAAAC
Source organism: Nicotiana tomentosiformis (assembly GCF_000390325.3). NCBI lineage: Eukaryota > Viridiplantae > Streptophyta > Magnoliopsida > Solanales > Solanaceae > Nicotiana > Nicotiana tomentosiformis. The sequence continues at coordinate 99,222,909 of NC_090812.1, read as the reverse complement.
TTTCAAGCAAGCAAACAATTCTCTGTACTGGTGTCTCTCCCCCCGACACCGTCTTGTTTTTCTGTAATAGCTTTCATTCAATGCAATCAAGCTTTCTTTCATTCTCAATTCTCTTTTTTGCTCTCTTTCAATTGCTCATGATATTGGTTTTCCCGTATGACACTGACAATCTAGTCTAGCGTACGGAGGGGACCTCAGTTGGCGGACAGCAACCGTACTGACATCGGTTATTTAGCCTTACGTCGCCCTTCCAAGGAACTTCAGGAAGGCGCCGCGTAACAGTATTTATGTATCAGATTTTAATTATATATGCACGTAAGAGATTTAAAAGAAAAAAATTAAGAATATGTATAGAAGTTTTAGAGTGTATCTAATGTCTTTAAATTCTGAATCAAAATATGGTTGTTGACTGTTGAGGACCATCATTAATTTTTCTCTTGTTTTTGTAAATTCTTTTACTAGTACAAGCTATATACTTACAAGAAATCAACATGGAGCAAGAACGTTACGTTCTTTGGTTTCTTTTCATTACTAGTACAAGCTATATACGAGGTTGTTCGACCTACGGGTAAAGGGTGGAGAGATACCTTTTCTCTCACTCAAAGCAGGATTTTTATTGTACAATAACTTCAAGAAACAAATTCAATCATTTTGGTCCTCTCGTTAATCTACTACAACTAAGTTTAATCTTGTAGACAAACATGTTGGTTCCTTTGATATAAAGAATTGCTAACCCGAGTGAAAACAAAAAGAAAGAAAAAAAGCTCTTAATTAGTTGCTAATTTGTGATTGAGTTTAACTTTTGTATACCTACTGTGTAAGAGTTTTTATATACCATAAAATTTAAAGTAACCTCAAACAATATATAATTGTTCATAGTAAGCCTAAAATGGTAATTTAATAAAGCACATAATATGCTGTAATCAGTTAAAGTATATTGATGCTAATGAAATTCTTGACATTGCCAATGTATGTAACTAAATTTATTTTATTGGTAAGACCAAAAAGAAAAGAAGAAAAGAACATTAGTAATACCCGCCTCTTTTGTGGTACGAGATTGTAGAGATTTTATGTATCATCGTTATCACTAATGCTGGGTGGCTAGCAAAATCATGAGGTTATTCTACCCCACCAAATTTCATGACAACCTTATATATAAACCGATTAACCGATAAAGTGATAAAGTAAAAGATATAAAAGTACAAGATACATACAGGAGAAAGAATTAGCACTTTTACCTTTATTATTAAATACTCCTAGTCTTTCAATTATTAATACGTTAATAGAAAATATAAAGAGTTTTTTTAACTTTTAATTTTTATTATTAATTTTATTTTATATAATATTGATATGATATAAGTTTAAATAAAGTAACATGATCAATAAGTTTTCATGTAACCGATTTCAAGTCTAACTTAACTATTGTTGTTATCGTTACATTATTATTGTATACAGAAGAAAAAAACATGGAGGGGTAAAAGTGGGGCAAAAGAAAAATGAAAGAAACCATTTAATCATTTCCATTCAAATTACCTTTTATTTCTATGTACACTTGATATAACTTTTTATATATGGATGTAATAAAAATATTGAAAGCCAAAGCCAAAAAACAATAGGCAAGAAGGGGGGGGGGGGGGGCAAGTGATCAGAAATGGAAGCTCCGCAAGACTATGCGTTGGATTATTTGATGAACCTCTTTAACAAATATATTAAGAGGCCAAACAAGTGCCTATCTTTGTCCTTTTCGCAAGACTATGCGTTGGATTATTTGATGAACCTCTTTAACAAATATATTAAGAGGCCAAACAAGTGCCTATCTTTGTCCTTTTGGCACTTCAACTCTTCCATAACTGAATCAACTATAACCTTAGTTTTAGCTTTTTCACATGTATTGACACCAAAATTCCAACCTTATTCAACTACATCCCCTTCATCTTCACCTTCGTCCTCCTCGTCTTCCATATCACTGTTCCAATCAACGACAACAACAACCTAGTAAAATTTCACTAATGGGATCTGTGGAGGGTAGTGTGTACACAGACCTTACCCCTACCCCGAAGGAGTAGAGAGGCTGTTTCCGAAAGACCCTCGTCTCAAGAAAACAAAAGGATAAAAGGAGACAATATTAGTATCACCACAGCAATCACAGGAAAAATAAGAACACCATAAAATCCAGAAAAAAGATGCAAAGCAAAAGCGATAGCTAGTAAATAAGTCATTCACTGAAAAGCGAAATAGTAAGACACAACATTGCCACTAGCTATCTTAGACAAAAACCCTACCTGGCTAGTCCCACAATGGTACGACGTAAGACAAGACTCAACTACCTCCTAACCTACAACCCTAATACTCGACCTCTACATCTTCCTATTAAGTGTCATGTCCTCAGAAATCTGGAGTCTCGCCATATCCTGCGTGATCACATCTCCCCAATATTTCTTAGGCCGCCCTCTACCTCTTCTCGTGCCCTCCACAACCAACCGCTCACACCTCCGTACCGGAGCATCTGAGCTTCTCCTCTGAACATGTCCGAACCATCTAAGCCTCGCTTCCCGCATCTTGTCATCAATGGGAGCCACGTGCACCTTTTCCCGAATATCATCATTCCTAATCTTATCTATCCTAGTGTGCCCGCACATCCACCTCAACATCCTCATTTCTGCTACTTTCATCTTCTGGATATGTGAGTTCTTAACGGGTCAACACTCAGCCCCATACATCATGGCTAGTCTAACCGCCGCATTAGAACTTACCTTTGAGTATCGGTGGCACTCTCTTGTCACACAGGACTCCAGATGCTAACCTCCACTTCATCCATCCTACCCCAATACGGTGTGTGACATCCTCATCGATCTCCCCTCCCCCCTGGATAACCGAACCAAGGTACTTGAAGTTGCCTCTACTCGGGATGACCTGTGATTCAAGTCTCACATCCACTCCCACTTCCACCAGCTCAGCGGTGAACTTACACTATTACAACCAACACTTTTATATATTAAAATTATAATAATGTCAATCAATTTGCAATAGCTGAAAATGATTTTTAGAAAAAGGAAAAAAGAGAGAGGAAGTTGCTTTACCTAACAATTTCAAACTTTTGTTACTGTTGTCTAAGCTGACATATATTAGTAAATGTATGCGGCATTCTATTCAATTATTCTAAAGCCATTTCTCCCGCTCTAAGCAACATAATAAAAGAAAAAAACAAGAGATCAAGAGAATTGACTGCTTAATGGTCAAGTGCAATAAAGTGTTATCCAACGGTCAAGATTCTAATTCCTCCGTCAGGAAGATAAGAATTAGAGAATTTTCATCAAATTGATCTAGAGTACAAATACTTGGTAAATTACATTTACATTCTAACTCTCCTTTTTCTACAGAATCCCTCTGAATGAGACAGCTACATTTATTTAAAAAATTTAAATTTTATCTACTAAAAATGTGCAGATAAACGCGCTATAAGTCCAGATGGCGCCCAACGTTGCCGTTAGACAAGCCAACGGTGAACTATCGCATTAGTTGTTCATTTTATTACTTTCGAAATCATAAATTTTAATAAGAAAGGAAATTTACATTTTTAAATCCACAGGAACATACAAAATTAGTAGTTTATAAAAGAAATGAAAGGCGATGATAATATACAGAACCGTAAGCATCAACTAGTATATCCCAAAACCCGGTGTCACAAGTGCATGGACATTTACTAAGGAGTACAATAATAATAAAACATATATTTGAAATGTAAATAAGACAAGATAGGGTGAATAGTATGATGAGGACTTTGTGGATTGCGATGCGTAGCCTGGAATACAACTCACATAAAGTCTCCTCAACAACTGCGCCTACGCGCCAGGATGATCACTAAATGAACCTGTCAGATCCCACACATTTAGTGTTGTAATGACCCGACTTGTCGTTTTAAGAATTTACGCCCCATTCAGTGACTTAAAATCTCGAACAGCCTCGCAATATGTATTATGACCCGCGTGTGTGATCGAGTTTGATTTACGGATGATTCAGTATGATTTGAAAAACTTAGTCCCTAAGACAAAAGCTTAAGTCTTAGAATTTTATCCGTAGTCGAAATTATGTGAAGATGACCCCTGAATGGAATTCTGTCGGTTCCGTTAGCTTCGTTGGGTGATTTTGGACTTAGGAGCGTGTCCAGACTGTGAATCTGAGGTCTGTAGCCAATTTAGGCTTAAAATGGCGAAAGTCGAATTTTTGGAGAATTGGATCGGAGTGGATTTTTTGATATCGGGTCCAGAATATGATTCCGAAAGTTGGAGTAGGTCCATAATATTAATTATGACTCGTGTGCAAAATTTAAAGTCATTCCGGATTGATTTGATGTGTTTCGGCACAAGTTATAGAATTTGAAAGTTCAAAGTTCATAGATTTTGATTTTGGGTGCGATTCGTCGTTTTGATGTTGTTTGAGGTGAATTGAGAATTCGACTAAGTTCGTATGATATTTTAGGACTTTTTGGTATATTTGGTTGAGGTCCCGGAGGCCTCGGGTGTGTTTCGGAACTGCTGTATCTGGTATCTGACTTCCTTATTCGCGAACGTGAACGCGAAGAGGAGTTTTGAGGCTGCTGGGATTTGGCCTTCGCGAACGCGAAGGTATGCCGGAAGAACCTACGCGAACGCGAGGGGCCAGTTGCGAACGCGTAGAATGAAGGAGGGGACTGGGCTTGGAGTCATCAGCCTTCGCGAACGCGAAGCTTCAATCGCGGACGCAAAGCAGTAGGACCTGAGTGAATCGCGAACGCGAGAGCTTGAACGTGAACGCGATGATATGCATGGCAGGCCTTCGCGAACGCGACGCTGGTAACGCGAACGCGAAGAAGAAATTGAGGCAGCGAGTTTTTGGCCTTCGCGAACGCGAGACAGAGGTCGCGAACGCGAAGAAGGCCTATCTGGGTAGAATTAAAAGTCCAAAAAATGGGGGTTTGAGTTCATAACTCAAAATCTAATTGGGAGCTCGGTAGAAGGCGATTTTTGGAGATATTCTTGCGTGGGTGTTTGGGGTAAGTGATTCTTATCCAGTTTTGATTAATTTCCATGATTATGTCTTTGAATCCATCATTTAGTTCAGATTTAATGGAGGAAAATACAAGATTTTTGTAAAATCTTCCAAAACCAAAAATTTAAGATTTGGAGGTCGAGTTCTTATTGGAATTCGATAAAATTGGTATGGTTGAACTCGTATCGAAATGGGTGTTCGGATTTTATGAAAATTATGTTGGGTTCCGAGAAGCGAGTCACCCGTTGACTTTTGTTGACTTTTTGGAATAAAATTTTAAGTCGACGTATTATTATCCGGAATTGTTTTCACTGAATTTTAATGAAGTTGTACAATTAATTTGGATAGATTTGAGTTGTCCGGAGGTTAATTCAAGCAAGAAAGCTATTTTGGAATATCGGCCTAATTTCAAAAAGGTAAGTGTCTTGCTTAACCTCGAGTGGAGAAATTACCCCTTAGGTATCGAGTCTTATGTGCCATTTGTGAAATGTGAAAAGCCGTGTACGCGAGGTGACAAGTACGTACTCGGGCTTATATGTATAAATTTTATTGAGTTAAAGTCTTGAGCACATTGTGTGGTAAATTGGATAATTATTGGAATTTAATTTCATTATGAATTTTTCCTCTGCAAATAATTAATTAAATGAGCTTAAGAAGAGGTATTTATATAATTATTGAAAATTTTGAATTTAATGAAGACTTTGCTTTATGTTGAGTAATTTCTATCTCTATTGATTATTTTTGGGTGTTGTGCACATTTTGGTCCAGCCATGTGCTCCTTATTGCGAAAAATAATGTATTGTTGATTTCTGTGGCAAGTTGTAATATTTGGGCATTTGATGTGCAATTTGTGATATGTTGTAAGATTTGAGCACTTGATGTGAAATTTGTGATGTGTTGTAAGATTTGAGCACTTGATGTGCAATTTGTGATATATTGTAAGATTTGAGCACTTGATGTGAAATTTGTGATGTGTTGAAAGATTTGAACACTTGATGTGCAATTTGTGATATGCTTTCAGATTTGAGCACTTGATGTGCAATTTGTGAAATATTGTAATATTTGGGCACTTGAGGTACAAGTTGTATTATGCTGTGATATTTGGGTACCTGAGGTGCGATGTGTGAAATATTATGATATTGATACGCATACGGTGAGATAAAGGTGGCTTGAAACACGTGGCTAGTAGGGGGAACTACTAGAAGTCATGCGGTGATATAAGGTCAGGGTGTTGAAACGCATGCGGTGAGATAAGGGTGGCTTGAAATGCGTGGCTAGTAGGGGAACTACTATAAGTTATGCGGTGTGATAAGGATGGCTAAAAATGCGGGATGCTATTTCAAAAAAAATAATTTCTTTAAAATTAAATGTGAAGGCTCCCGCGGTGATATAAGAAAATGAGATATTGTGAATTTATTTATGATTTGGGATTACGAGGCAGTACCTCGGGAGTGCCCTTTTGTTGATATTTCTCTATGGCTGCACTTGCATTTGATTATTTTATTTTTCTGAAATTTGTAAATTTTTGTTTTTTCCGTGATGTATTATTTCACCTAATATTAAGTGTTTTGTATTTCTTGAGGTATTGTGTTGACCTCGACTTTTTCGTACGAGACTTTGTATTTTTGAGTTGTACTTGTTTTGATGATTGAGTTGTTTTAAATAAAAGAAAAATTCTAATATGTTTTAATTTAATAAATTTTATATCCAAATCAGTAGTTTATCTGATGTTTCATTTTATTTGAAATGATATTTTCTCCACCCAAATGATTCTAAAATAAATTAATTCATTTATTGATTTCTTACTTGATTTAAAGATTTTAACCTTACTTTATTGAAAAATAAATTGATCATGTAGATCTTATATACATTGAGGATATTGGCACGCGAGTTGTCCGTGCAGTTGAGATATGAAATGAGGGTACGAGGGGCCGAAAGTTGGAGTAGGTCCATAATATCAATTATGACACGTGTGCAAAATTTAAAGTCATTCCGGATTGATTTGATGTGTTTCAGCACAAGTTATAGAATTTGAAAGTTCAAAGTTTATAGATTTTGACTTGGGTTGCAATTCGTCGTTTTGATTAGACTAAGTTCGTATAATATTTTAGGACTTGTTGGTGTATTTGGTTGAGGTCCTGGGGGCCTCGGGTGTGTTTCAGGGTGGTTTCAGATCATTTTGGGCTGTTTCAGAACTGCTGTATCTGGTATCTGACTTCCTTCTTTGCGAATGCGAAGAGGAGTTTTGAGGCTGCTGGGATTTGGCCTTCGCGAACGCGAAGGAGGGCTCGCGAACGAGAAGGTATGTCAGAAGAACCTACGCGAACACGAGGGGAGTCAGTCGGGAACGCGTAGAATGAAGGAGGGGACTGGGCCTGGAGTCATCAGCCTTCGCGAACGCGAAGTAGTAGGACTTGAGTGCATCGCGAACGTGAGAGCTTGAACGCGATGATATGCATGGCAGGCCTTCGCGAATGCGACGCTGGTAATGCGAACGCGAAGAAGAAATTGAGGCAGCGAGTTTTTGGCTTTCGCGAATGCGAGACAGAGGTCGCGAACGCGAAGAAGGCCTATCTGGGTAGAATTAAAAGTCCCAAAAATGGGGGTTTGAGTTCATAACTCAAAATCTAATTGGGAGCTCGGTAGAAGGCGATTTTTGAAGAGATTCTTGCGTGGGTGTTTGGGATAAGTGATTCTTATCCAGTTTTGATTAATTTTCATGATTATGTCTTTGAATCCATCATTTAATTCTGAGTTAGTGGAGAAAAAATCAAGATTTTTGTAAAATCTTCCAAAACCAAAAATTTAAGATTTGGAGGTCAAGTTTTTATTGGAATTTGATAAAATTAGTATGGTTGAACTCGTATCAGAATGGGTGCTCGGATTTTATGAAAATTATGTCGGGTTCCAAGAGGCGGGTCCCGCGTTGACTTTTGTTGACTTTTTGGAATAAAATTTTAAGTCGACGTATTATTATTCGGAATTATTTTCGATGAATTTTAATGAAGTTGTACAATTAATTTGGATAGATTTGAGCTGTCCGGAGGTCAATTCAAGCAAGAAGACTATTTTGGAATATCTACCTAACTTCAAAAAGGTAAGTGTCTTGCTTAACCTCGAGTGGGGGAATTACCCCTTAGGCATCGAGTCTTATGTGCCATTTGTGAAATGTGAAAATCCGTGTACGCGAGGTGACGAGTACGTACTCCGGCTTATATGTGTAAATTTTATTGAGTTAAAGTCTTGAGTATATTGTGTGGTAAATTAGATAATTATTGGAATTTAATTTCATTATAAATTTTTCCTCTACAAATAGTTAATTAAATGAGCTTAAGAAGATGTGTTTATATAATTATTGAAAATTTTGAATTTAATGAAGACTTTGCTTTATGTTGAGTAATTTCTATCTCTATTGATTGTTTTTGGGTGTTGTGCACATTTTGGTCGAGCCATGGGCTCCTTATTGCGGAAAATAATGTATTGTGGATTTCTGTGGCAAGTTGTAATATTTGGACACTTGATGTGCAATTTGTGATATGTTGTAAGATTTGAGCACTTGATGTGAAATTTGTGATATGTTGTAAGATTTGAGCACTTGATGTGCAATTTGTGATATGTTGTAAGATTTGAGCACTTGATGTGAAATTTGTGATGTGTTGAAAGTTTTGAACACTTGATGTGCAATTTGTGATATGTTGTAAGATTTGAGCACTTGATGTGCAATTTGTGAAATGTTGTAATATTTGGTCACTTGAGGTACAAGTTGTATTATGCTGTGATATTTGGGCACTTGAGGTGCGATTTGTGAAATATTGTGATATTGATACGCATGCGGTGAGATAAGGGTGGCTTGAAATGCGTGGCTAGTAGGGGAACTACTAGAAGTCATACGATGATATAAGGTCAGGGTGTTGAAACGCATGCAGTGAGATAAGGGTGGCTTGAAATGCGTGGCTAGTAGGGGAACTACTAGAAGTCATGCAGTGTGATACGGATGGCTAAAAATGCGGGATGCTATTTCGAAAAAAAATGATTTCTTTAAAATTAAATGTGAAGGCTCCCGCGGTGATATAAGAAAATGAGATATTGTGAATTTTTTTTGATTTGGGACTACGAGGCGGTACCTCGGGAGTGTCCTTTTATTGATATTTCTCTATGACTGCACTTGCCTTTGGTTATTTTATTTTTTCAAAATTTATAAATTCTTGTTTTTTCCGTAATGTATTATTTCACCTAATATTAAGTGTTTTGTATTTCTTGAGGTATTGTGTTGACCTCGACTTTTTCGTACGAGACTTTGTATTTTTGGGTTGTACTTGTTTTGATGGTTGAGTTGTTTTAAATAAAAGAAAAATTCTAATATGTTTTAATTTAATAAATTTTATATCCAAATCAGTAGTTTATCTGATGTTTCATTTTGTTTGAAATGATATTTTCTCCACCCAAATGATTCTAAAATAAATTCATTCATTTATTGATTTCTTACTTGATTTAAAGATTTTAACCTTACTTTATTAAAAAATAAATTGATCATGTGGATCTTATATACATTGAGGATATTGGCACGTGAGTTGTCCGGACAGTTGAGATATGAAATGAGGGTACGAGGTGCCGGGAAAATATGATGATTTAATTATGGGCACGAAGTGCCGTGGAGATATGAAAAATGGGCTGAGACCCGTGTTTATGAAAAAAATATGAAAATGAGCTGAGACCCGTATTTTTATGATTTTGAAATGAGGTGTCACATGGTGACTCTTTAATCAAAAGAATTATATGCAAAATATTTATTTGAAAGGATTTTTATTCAAGAAGAATTATATGAAATAATTGTATTTGAAAGATATTTATTCGACGAAATTATATTTGAAAAAGAGTTTTATTCTTAAGAATTATATGTGAAAGATATTTAATTAATGAACTTGATTTAACTGGGTGTAATTATATTTATTAATTGTTGAGCGATATTAAATGGTGATTTTATTGTCTTACTGTGCATATCAATGGTTATTTTATGTTGCCTTGATGTTATTTGTTTCATATTATTTTGTATATTATATTGCACATGTTATTAGACTAGTGAGTGTCTTGACTGTACCTCGGCTCTACTCCATTGAGGTTAGTCTTTATACTTACTGGGTACAGACCGTGGTGTACTCATACTATACTTCTGCACATTTTTGTGCAGATCCAGGTATTGGAGATATCGGACTTGAGTAGAGTTAAAGCGGGATCGTAAGGATTCAAGGTAGAGCTGCTTGGCCGTCACAGTCCCTTGGAATCTTTTCATTTCATTGTACTGTTAACTTGTAATCAAACAGTATTGTATATTCGGTCCTCGTGATCATTCCATGTATTCAGTTAGAGTTCGTGACTCAGTACTACCAGTCTTGGGAGGTTGTATATTCATATTTATTCCGCTGTTAGTTTTGGTTTTATATATATATATATATATATATATATATATATATATATATATATATATATATAAAGGCTTCAAAATGTAATAGAAGTCGGCTTACCTAGTCTTAGAATCTAGGTGCCATCACGACGCCTGTGGTGGGATTTTGGGTCGTGACAAGTTGGTATCAGAGCTCTAGGTTCATAGGTTCTACGAGTCACGAACAAGTTTAGTAGAGTCTTGTGGATCGGTACGGAGACGTCTGTACTTATCTTCGAGAGGCTACAGAACTGTTAGAAAATTTCCATTTCTATCATTCCTTTTGTGTGAAATTTGTTGAATTTGGAATTTGAACCTTTGTATATCCATTCTCTCACAGATGGTGAGGACATGTGCTACTGGGTTAGCTGAGCAGTCATCCGCACATACTGCTAGGGCTGCAAGAAGTCGGGGCCGAGGTAGAGGCCGATGCAGAGATCGAGGAAGGGCACGTGTCGCGACTAGAGCATCTATCAGAACAACAGTTGAGGAGTCGCCAATAGCTCCAGTTGGGGGACAGGTACCAGAAGCACTTGTTGTTACTCCCGGACTTCAGGAGACTTTGGCACAATTCCTGAGTATATTAGGTATATTAACTCAGGCGGGATTGATCTTTGTTACACCAATATTTCGCAGATTGGGGGAGTGGATCAGACTCCTACCATTACTCCAGAGCAGCAGGTTCACGTTGGTTAGGTTCCGGGCATAGTACCGGTACAATATGTTATTTCGGTTCGGCCTGAGGTCAAGCCCGAGGCACCAGAAGAAGAACAAAAAAGACTTGAAAGGTTTAAGAGGTATAATCCACCTACTTTCAGTGGCACAACTACAGAGGATGCCCAAAAATTTCTAGAAAATTGTCACTGTATTCTCCGCACCATGGGTATTGTGGAGGTGAGCAGAGTTTCCTTTACTACATTTCAATTGTCAGGCGCAGCGTATCTGTGGTGGCAAATCTATGAAGAAGGTAGACCAGCCGATGCAACACCAACAGCTTGGACTCAATTTTCGAAAATGTTCTTGAAAGAGTTTGTTCCCCAGACTCTCCGAGATGCGTGGCGCACGGAGTTTGAATGGTTGCGTCAGGGCACTATGACAGTGTCAGAATATGCTATCAGGTTCAGTGAGTTAGCTCGTCATGCACCTATATTAGTTCCTACAATCAGAGAATGGGTCCGCAGATTCATTGAAGGGCTCAATTATGATATTAAAATATGCATGGCTAGAGAGTTGCAAACTGATGCTCCATTTCAACAAGTAGTGGAGATTGCAAGGAAGATTGAGAGTGTTTTAGGCGAGGAAAGGGAATATAAGGAGGCCAAAAGGTCTCGAAGATCTGGAGGATTCAGTGGATTTTACTCTTCAGCTAGAACCCATTATAGCGGAGGCTCGAGCAGTCGGTCAGCTCAGTCCGCACATCAGATTACTCGGGGTGCTCCAGTTAACAGTGCACCACCGACACGAGATTCTTACAGTGGATCTTATATACATTGAAGATATTGGCACGTGAGTTGTCCGTGCAGTTGAGATATGAAATGAGGGCATGAGGTGCCGGGGAAATATGATGATTTAATTATGGGCACGAAGTACCGTGGAGATATGAAAAATGGACCGCGACCCGTGTTTATGAAAAAAATATGAAAATGGGCTGAGACCCTTATTTTTATGATTTTGAAATGAGGTGTCACATGGTGACTCTTTAATCGAAAGAATTATATGCAAAATATTTATTTGAAAGGATTTTTATTCAAGAAGAATTATATGAAAGAATTGTATTTGAAAGATATTTATTCGACGAAATTATATTTGAAAAAGAGTTTTATTCGTAAGAATTATATGTGGAAGATATTTAATTAATGAACTTTATTTAACTGGGTGTAATTATATTTATTAATTATTGAGCGATATTAAATGGTGATTTTATTGTCTTACTGTGCATATCAATGGTTGTTTTATGTTGCCTTGATGTTATTTGTTTCCTATTATTTTGTATATTATATTGCACAGGTTATTAGACTAGTGAGTGTCTTAACTGTACCTCGTCTCTACTCCATTGAGGTTAGTCTTGATACTTACTGGGTACCGAGCGTGGTGTACTCATACTACACTTCTGCACATTTTTGTGCAGATCCAGGTATTGGAGATATCGGACTTGAGCAGAGTTAAAGCGGGATCGTAAGGATTCAAGGTAGAGCTGCTTGGTCGTCGCAGTCCCTTAGAATCTTTTCATTTCATTGTACTGTTAACTTGTAATCAAACAATATTGTATATTCGATCCTCGTGATCATTCCATGTATTTAGTTAGAGTTCGTGACTCAGTACTACCAGTCTTGGGAGGTTGTATATTCATATTTATTCCGCTGTTAGTTTTGGTTATTTATATATAAAAAAAGAATGGCTTCAAAATGTAATAGAAGTCGGCTTACCTAGTCTTAGAGACTAGGTGCCATCACGACGCCCGTGGTGGGATTTTGGGTCGTGACAAGTGCAGAAGTGCAACATGAGTACGTAAATCAACACGTACTCACTAAGTATCTAGCCTAACCCCGGAGAAGTATTGATGAGAGGTCGACATCGATACTTACTAATGGTCCAATAAATCAATATGGTAAATCATAAACAGATAAGAAGTACAACAGTAGTAGTGAGGTAAATCTGTAGCTAACACAATCTTCCAAAATTTCTTTTAACGATATCAATCTCTCAATCTCGTATTCTATCTCAACAACTCAGAAATATCATGTGCCAATATCAAACGGATAAGGAAATACCATATAAAGTGCCAGGCATCAGTGGAAGGATAATCTCGTGAACATTCTGACTGCTAGCGATATAACGCATGATTATGCCGAGGACGTACGATCCGATCCAGAATAATGTGTACACTGCTGAGGGTCGAGCGACACGAACCATATGTGCATCTATTATACTGCCGAGGCATTCGGCCCGCTCCACAAGAAAGAAAAAAACTTATCGCATTAGGAGACATGTGATTACAATACAGTACATGAGTATAAAGTGAATGCAACCTTTACCGTTTCTCAAATAACTTCCCAACAACTCAAGGTGATAAGGCTCGGCCTAACATATATACATGTATTTCTAAATCAATTTCAATTTATAAATTCGATTGATTAAGCCAGCAGAATAAGTTCAAATAATTCAAATATTACATGACAAAGTCCTAAGTTTACCCGGACATAAACATGCTTTAACTACGTACGGACTCTCGTCACCTCGTGCATACGTAGCACCCACAACTAGTAGCATATAATAATCATGTCACCTAGGGGTAGTTTTCCCCCTCACAAGGTTAGACAAGAGACTTAACTAGACGATGTTTCAAAATATCCTTCTCGCATGAAATGACCTCCGGATGGCTCAAATATAGCCAAATTAATTACATAACATCATTAAAATTTATCGAAAACAATTTCGGATAATAAAACATCGACTTTAAATTTTACTTTAAAAAGTCAAAACGAGGCCCGCATCTCGGAATCCGAAAAATATTTACAAAATCCGAACACCCATTCCGATACGATTTCAACCATACCAATTTTATCAAAATACGATAACGAATCGACCTCCAAATCTTCATTTTATCGTTTTTGAAAGATTTTGCCAAAATTCTCATTTCTTGCAACTGATTCACTAATAATTGATGAATATAACCATGGAATCATGAAATATAATCACTTTAGGATATACAACACTTATCCAAGTCAAAGTTGCGAGGAACTCCTCAAAATCGCCCAAAAACCCAGCTCCAAAATCCAAAATGAAAATAAAAAAATGACCAAGTTTCGATCCTTAAGTCTTCTGCCGAGGTTTGCATTTGCGGACACAAATTTCGCATTTGCGAATGAACAGTAAACTCCAAAATAATTGTTCGCAATTGCAAATGAACAATGTTCGCAATTGCAAATGAACAGTACCTCACAAGAAACCAGAAAACCCAAACTTCTCCGAAATGATCCGAAACCACCCCGAAACTCATCCGGAATCTCTCTGACACAAACCATATATGAACCTCAATCATAAAACACGCTAGACCTGCTCGCGCACTCAAAACACTGAAAAGAGGTCGTCTTGACTCGATATTGACCATAATCAAACTCCAAATTTCTTAACTTTACTAGTCTCTCAACCAATGATCCAAAATACACCCAAGCTCCTCGGGACCCCATCAAATCATACCAATAAGTCCCAAAATATGATACAAACTTTGTCGAGGCCTCAAATCACATCAAACAACACCGAAACTACGAATCGTGCCTTGAATCGAATTATGAGTTTTGAAATTTCCAAATTCTATAATTTTCACCGAAGCGTATCAAATCAATTCGGAATGACTTCAAAATTTGCACACAAGTCATAAATGACATAATGGACATGTTCCAATTTTAGGAATCAAAATCCAAGCTCGATATCAACCAAGTCAACTTTCGGTCAAATTTATGAATATTTCAAAACTTTAACTTTTCAACTTTTCGCCAATATGCGCCGAATTGTCCTACGGGCTTCCAAATACAAATATGGACATACGCCTAAGTCCGAAATCACCATACGAAACTATTAAAATCATAAAAATTCCATTCCGAAGTCATTTGCTCAAAAGTCAAACCTTGGTCAACTCTCCCAACTTAAAGCTTTCGAATTGAGATTTTTCCTTCTGAAACAACTCCGAACTTCCTGAAATAAAATTCTGACCACACGTACAAGTCATAAAACATGAAGTGAAGCTACTAGAGGCCTCAAACCGCCGAACGAGGAGCTAGAGTTCAAAACGACTGGTCGGGTCGTTACATTCTCCCCACTTAAACATACGTTCGTCCTCGAACGTGCCAAGAACTGCCCCGGAGTTGTCCCAAAATCACTGTTCAACACCTTGTGCACCTACCCGTGCCACCACAACCCAGTTGAGCACATTAGCTCGAGACATACTGAAGATCCTCCCTTTTATTTAGTCAATAAGCCTTAGAACCAAATTCCAACCTCCAAATTTCTCTACAAGACTTGATTCTAACATACGAACATAGTATCAATGCTGAACCCACACAAGATCATGCACCCATGCTGACAACACAAAATGCACCGCATAACTCATTTGCCCATGGTAAACTCCTCCAAGCACTACAACTGCAAATTCACTGACCCGATGCCCGTAGTATACCTCATAACACATATAAGTCTGGTTTCAATCCTCACAATACTGCAACGATGAAAGGTATGCGCAAGAACTCATAATCACCCATCAAATCAATAACTCACGGAGTCTTCCCCTCTAATATACCTTATATAAATCTGATTGCACTGATTTCAGGTCCAATAATCTCGTCTCACCCAGTACAGCTGCTCGGGCAATAAGATAACTCAAACACCGCTAAAAATCTCATATGACGCCATCAATGCGCCAACAAGCTACAAACTCGAATATGATACCTAAGGAAACACGAACTCTGGAAAAGAACTACTCGGCCAGCGTAACGAATAAAACGGTCGAACAGATGCTATGAACCCTCTTCAAGAAATGAGGAGCAAAATACACAAAAATAAGCATAGGGAACCGTACATAATACCTCACTGTTGCGGCGTGCAACCCGATCCACGCATGATACCATTGGGGCGTGCAACCCAATCCAAACATAACACCGTTGCAGCGTGCAACCCGATCCAAGCAACATACCCGCATCGACGTACCGCCCGATCTACACATAACAATAAATAAAGAAATAACCATCAAGCCATAATTCTTATACCTAAGTAATACTCGAATATCGACCACAAGCACGCCAAGTGCAAAAATACAACCCTGGGGAGACGGATAGCGCCATGCGCTACAAAACTCGAGCTCGACTAAGGTGCAATAGTGATAAGCTACAGATGATAAGCTACAGAGGACCACAACACACGTGCGAATAATTAGGCCATCTCACAACCCACATGACATAATAGAGTATTACAGAGAATAGTTGACGACATGAATAACACCCAACACCCGAAGACTCCTCCATAAGCAGTGCTATGTTGAATGAACACATCTGATCTGATCTGATGTAGAGCACACATCCACATTAAGTTTGCTAGCGTACCTCAAGCCGATTTCGATCATCCCATACTGGGCCACTAACCTTGCAAGGATCCATAATGACCCTATTCATGACACATAAGAACAACCGTCAAATCCTGAAAAAACTCCCACAGTCTACAACCAGAGGAATAAAGCGTCTCTCAGTCATAACCTCTCCCATTGGCGACAATACCAAAATCTCCATACATGTTTTAAATATCTAACAATCGAATGACTTATACGTCACACTTATACGATCTTCCCGTGGGATATACTCCCGCAACCTTCCGCATCAGGTAGTAAAATCTGAACATTAATGGCCATCGACCATGCTATTTCTATAATACTAGCCAAACATCCGCATTTTAATACCCAACACTCCTACCACGAAACACACCATCCTCAGGCTGCCCAAAAATAGTGCCAACATACTCTGAACATCTAAAATCCTCCCCCACTCCTCTGAGCTCTTGACATTCTCATCAACACCAAACCGCAACCTTGATCCTCAACTTTCAATTTCCATGCCCCTCACTGCACCTAACGTGCTGCTACGCGAAAATCCCAGAGCTTCATCATAACCCCTGAGCTACTAGTAAAAAAAAGCTTCATTGGCTAGAAACCTTTCCCTTAACTCATTTCAGAAGAACCATTGCAACATGCAACTGAATTCCTATAACCGCAAAAAATACAAACATCAAGTCATGGTCTAAACTGCCATAACTCTTCCGGGATCCATTTACACACAACAAAACTATTAGAATCAAATACCTCCCAAATCAGTCAAATTGTGGTGGCGGTCAAGCCCCCACATACAACCACAACCACCTGTATAACTTAACTCGCCGAAGGAACTGATCGTTGTCACAATCATGCTGATTGAAATCATTACTAACCGACCCCACTTCTTCCAATTTGCTCTTAACTTGCCTTAGAAATAATAATAGCTCCATTCAAAAATATAACTAAACTCAACAACTCACATCCCGAGTGACCCTTCACGAGACCACATCGTCTCAATACCAATGAACCACCTCATACCCTCCTCACGCGCACAATAGCATCTCTAACTTGTACACCCATTCTAAAAGACCTTCCGTGAATCTGAAACTGTTTCTCTCACTTCTCTAATACTGCCCCGCAGACCCGATGATAACATAAAAAATTCCCCAAGTATTCTTCATACTCTACTACAAAATCCTGGTTTTCAGTCATATAACGAACCCAAAAGTCCTTAGACACCGCTCTTACATTCTTGAACCCATTAGAACCACTGTTGATAGTCACCCACTCTGACTTGGTCCTGAATATATAACCCAATCCTAATGCACTGATAGCACATGAACACTCCTAAAGAAGCAGCCAGATGAATTCCTTTCCTCGTACATCACATCCACAATAAGCACAAACTCTGAGTCTTCCCAGTAACCTACATATGAATCGATAAGGCAAACTATAACACACACTCATCAAGTTCTTCGCTCGAATTACCCCTGATGTTTTCTTTTCTTAGTCATAAACAATCCACCAATGCACCGATAGCCAGAAACCGCACAAGCCGATAACCACGCGATCCAATCATGGACGGTGGGCTCCCCCACTTAGCTTTAAGCTACTATCTCATAAATCTAGAACCCCCAAAGATTCCTCCTTCTCAATCACCATGATCTCGCACCATTAACCCGCCAAAGTTCTTAAAATCTCTTGTTACACTTTTCATAAAACAGCCCGAATTATCAGGTACAATTGCCTATTTGACCTCCCGTTGGGTAGTAAGTACAACTCTTCGTAGAAGCTTCATCAGAATCACGCAACCGCTGTCCTGCTCACAGGAGATAGCCCACTTGTGGAATTCCACCTCGACATCTTTCAACGACGCTGTATTGGGTACAACTACCATGAAATCAGCAAACCCTCCTGAGACCATGCTCGCCCGCCAGCTATAAGAGTATATTCATTACCCATAGACATCAACTGAAAGTCCGACAATGCATTCCAAACTCGAAGTCACATTGCATCCAAAAAAAATAATCAAGTTTTCACACCCCTCTTCATTTCAAACAAACTCTTCTCTGCCATATTCAATCTTCCTCAGTACAGTAGGCACCATCCCAAGTAAAATTCGTATACCTAGTCACTTTCCACCATGATTCCCAAATCACTCTAAACTTTCTCAAGGCAAGTGGCTATCCTACCACAGGATCCATACGCTACTCTACCACTCCCACTTCGGTTAAACCATCTCCTTTAAGCAACTAACCGACCTCTATTTTTCATACATGACCTGATAGCAATTCAACCACTGTGAGACACCATCCACCATGCCCTTCCTCCTCCCATGCTGCCAAGATACTGCCTCAAATCATAATCTATCTTTGTAGCACCCGAACGAGTAATATGCCACCAACTTTGAGACTTCATAAAGATTATCTCCCTTGAGCCATCAACATTAGGAGCATCGATTTGACTCCGAAGCCAACATACACTACCATATCTGATAACCGTTGCTTGAGTACCATTCTACAACACCCTGCCCGAAGGCAAATTAAAGGAGACCCTAACACCCATAGGCCTTAATGCGTTCCAACAGGGACGACGACACCAATCCACAAATGAGAATTCCACCATGCTCGAAAATATCAAGTCTCGCTACTCTGTTAACCAAAATCGGAACATTTATAGTCCGCCTCCCTTTCCTTCGCTGGAATTAAATACTGAACCTCTAAACCATACACTGAGAAATCCCTCTATCGAGTCATTCACTGCCTCAACACATAGATAAGCACCCTACCATTACACCAACACTGTGCGATAACAATGCATGAACATCATAATAATATGTGCATAGCCTCGAAACCATAAGAAATACAGATACAGGGCTGAAATGACAGAACATCCTTACGCAAGGCAATGATAATAGCTTACTCAAATACACAGGGAAAAACATCTTGCACCACATTTGTAGTACCATTACAACTCCTCAATGCCCAATCGATAACAAGTGCTCCACATCGCATAAGATTGAGTAGGAAGGAAATAAAGTCATAAGCCTCAAAGGAATCAAATCACACGATGAGGAATCTAGAAGGGAACTGCTCCTAACAGTCTTGTAGCCTCTTGAAGATAAGTAAAGACGTCTCCGTACCGATACGCAAGACTCTACTAGACTTGCTTATGACTCGTGAAACCTAAGTGAACCTAACGCTCTGATACCAAGCTGTCACGATCCAAAACCCGCTATAGGTCATGATGACGCCCAATGTCGCCGTTAGGTAAGCCAACGGTGAACTATCGCATTAGTTGTTCATTTTATTACTTTCAAAATCATAAATTTTAATAAGGAAGGAAATTTAGTAGTTTATAAAAGAAATGAAATGTGATAATAATATACAGAACCGTAAGCATCAACTAGTTTATCCCAAAACCCGGTGTCACAAGTGCATGAGAATTTACTAAGGATTAAAATAATAAAAAAACAACTATTTGAGATATAAATAAGACATGACAAGGTGAATAGTATGATTGGGGACTTTGTGGACTGCGATGCGTAGCCTGGAATGCAGCTCACATAAAGTCTCCTCAACAACTGTGCGTATGCGCTAGGATGATCACTAAATGAACCTGTCAGATCCCGCACATTTAGTGAAGAAGTGTAGCATGAGTACGTAAATCAACACGTACCCAATAAGTATCTAGCCTAACCCCGGAGAAGTAGTGACGAGAGGTCAACATCGACACTTACTAATAGTCCAATAAATCAATATGGTAAATCATAAATAGATAAGAAGCACAACATTAGTAGTGAGGTAAATCTGTAGCTAACACAATCTTCCAAAATTTCTTTTAATGATATCAATCTCTGAATCTCGTATTCTATCTCAACAACTCAGAAATATCATGTTCCAATATCAAGCGGATAAGGAAATACCATACAAAAGTGCCGGGCATCAGTGGAAGGATAATCTCGTGAACATTCTGACTGCTTGCGATATAACGAACGATTATGCTGAGGACGTAAGATCCGATCCAGAATAATGTGTATGCTGTCGAGGGTCGAGCGACACGAACCATATATGCCTCTATTATACTGCCGAGACATTCGGCCTGCTCCACAAGAAAGAAAGGAACTTATCGCATTACGAGACACGTGATTACAATACAGTACATGAGTATAAAGTGAATGCAACCTTTACCGTTTCTCAAATAACTTGTCAACAACTCAAGGTGATAAGGCTCGACCTAACATATATACGTGTGTTTCTAAATCAATTTCAATATATAAATTCGATTGATTAAACCAGCATAATAAGTTCAAATAATTCAAATATTACATGACAAAGTACTAAGTTTACCCGGACATAAACATGCTTTAACTACATACGGACTCTCGTCACCTCGTGCGTACGTAGCACCCATAACTAGTAGCACATAACAATCACGTCACCTAGGGGTAGTTTCCCCCCTCAAAAGGTTAGACAAGAGACTTACCTAGCCGATATTCCAAAATAGCCTTCACGTGTGAAATGACCTTCGGACGACTCAAATATATCCAAATTAATTACATAACATCATTAAAATTTATCAGAAACAATTCCGGATAATAAAACGTTAACTTTGAATTTTACTTTAAAAAGTCAACCCGAAAGTCAACTAGGGGCCCGTTTCTCGGAACCTAATGAAAATTCACAAAATCCGAACACCCATTCCGATACGAGTTCAACCGTACCAATTGTATCAAATTCCGATAACGAATCTACCTCCAAATCTTCATTTTATCGTTTTTGAAAGATTTTGCCAAAAATCTCATTTTCTTGCAATGGATTCACTAATAATTGATGAATATAACCATGGAATCATGAAATATAATCACTTTCGGATATAGAATACTTACTCAAGTTAAAGTGGTGAGGAACTCCTCAAAATCGCCCAAAACCCGAGCTCCAAAATCCAAAACGAAAATGGAAAAATGACCAAGTTTTGATCCTTAAGTCTTCTACCCAGGTACACATTTGTGAACTCTAAAATAATTGTTCGCTATTGCGAATGAACAGTGTTCGCAATTGCGAATGAACAGTGCCTCACCAGAAAGCAGAAAACCCAAACTTCTCCGAAATGATCCGAAATTACCCCGAAACGCATCCGAAACTTCCCGGACACAAACCATATATGAATTTCAATCATAACACACGCTACGGACCTGCTCGTGCTCTGAAAACACTAAAAAGAGGTCGTCGTGACCTCATATTGACCATGGTCAATCTCCAAATTTCTTAACTTTACTAGTCTCTCAACTAATGACCCAAATTCACCCAAGCCCCTCGGGACCCCATCAAATGATACCAACAAGTCTATGATACGAACTTAGTCAACGCCTCAAATCAAATCTAACAACATAGAAACTATGAATCGCGCATCGAATCGAATTATGAGTTATGAAATTTCTAAATTCTATAATTTGCGCCGAAGCATATTAAATCAATCCGGAATGACTTCAAATTTTGCACACAAGTCATAAATGAAATAATGGACATGTTCCAATTTCCGAAATCAAAATCCGAGCTCGATATCAACTAAGTCAACTTCGGTCAAATTTATGAATATTTCAAAACTTCAACTTTCCAACTTTTTGCCAAAATGCACCGAATTGTACTGTAGACTTCCAAATTCAAATCCATACATACGTCTAAGTCTGAAATCACCATATGAAGCTATTGAAATCATAAAAATTCTATTTCAGAGTCGTTTGCTCAAAAGTCAAACCTTGGTCAACTCTCCCAACTTAAAGTTTTCGAATTGAGAATGTTTCTTCTGAAACAACTCCGAACTTCTCGAAATTTAATTCCAACCACACATACAAGTCATAAAATATGAAGTGAAGCTACTCGAGGTATCAAACTGCCAAACGACATGCTAGAGCTCAAAACTACCGGTCGGGTCGTTACAGATGCGTAGAGTCAGGCATAAGACAATGATTATGACAACAATGCTGATGAGTCTGGAGATGACACACCCTTCCCTGATGAGGGTGATAATGATGAGGAAGTGAATGATGAACCTGATGTAAGGAGGGAGCATGCTCCACCTCCCGTTAGACCGAGAGTGTATGAGTCCCATATGCCATTTCATTCAAGGGAGATTTCATACCTTGATCAGTTGCCAAGTATGCCGGATGTGGATGCCCTTACAAAGGATCTTGATGAAATTCTGACAGCAATATGGGATGAATCCAGAGCAATAGTTCTGCTTTTTGCTGATAAAGCGCGCCTAAGCAGGGTGATGCGAATATACAACATAAAAGAGTGCCGTGAGATCGTGGTTCATAAGTCATCTCCGGAAGTATACAAGGGTATTTTTAGTAGATGGTTTCAAGGTTGTACATGGATGTTGCATGCGAGAATGTTGAAAATAAATATGTGGATTGTGGGGAAATACATTTGCACCCACACTTGTGAAATGGACACATTCAGTAGGAATCATTTTAACTTGAATGTTGACTTGATTTCTCTTATCTTGCTTCCACACATTGAAGCATCCATAAGGTACAAGATTAAAGAGTATATACCATCTGTCCACCAGGTATATGGATGTACCATTACCAAAAGAAAGTCATTTCTCGGGAGTAAACGTGCGTTTGAAATTATTTATGGTAACTGGGATAAGTCCTTTGCCGCTCTACCCAGGTACATGGATGCATTACAACACTTTAACCCCAGGACTGTTCTTGAATGAAAGCTTGAGCGGAGCCCGGGAATACCAGAATACATATTTAGATATGTGTTATGGGTATTTAAACCAACCATTGATGGTTTTGTGCATTGTCGGCTGGTAATATCCATAGACGGAACTCATGTCTATGGAAAGTATGATATTAAGTTATTGATCGCCGTTGCAGTAGATGATAATGGAAGTATATTGACCCTAGAATTTGCTATTTGTGCCAATGAACGCCAAGAGACGTGGACATTAGTTTTGAACCACTTGAAGGAGCATGTCGTGAGACAACGCTCAGGTATTTGTCTAATATCTGATCGGCATGGCGGTATTTTAAGTTATGTACAGAACTTACGTGCATGGAAGGAACCATATGCCTATCATAGTTACTATGCTAGGCACTTGAAGGCCAATTTCTAGAGGGCTTATCCAAATAAGGACTTACATGATTCAATGTGGATGGGTGCAACGGATCACCAAGAGTGTAAATTCAGGTGGAATTGATTAGGCAGGAAGACCCATAAGCCTATTGTTGGTTGATGCGACATGATATTGACATGTAGACTATGCATAAGGATGGTGGTAGAAGATGGCAAATTTTGACTAAAAATGTGTCAGAATCTTTCAACGGGTTATTGGAGTATGCACGTGGATTGTCTGTCACTACTATGGTGCGAATGGCATTCAAACAAATGGCAGAGAGGTTTGCTGAAAGATCTAGAGGTGCATCATCATTGATGGAAATGGGTTTTGAATTTATGCCAAAACCAATGAAACGATTTGAGAAATATAGGAAGCGAGCACAATGTCATACATTTTTTCAGTATTGCAATGACTGAAATAGTTTTGAAGTTCGCATTGGTCTGCATCACAACCACGAGAATAATACACACACCGTCAATGAATCCAGAAGATTATGCTCCTGTAGAAAATGGTCATTCTATCATTTGCCATGCTCACATGTCATGAAGTGCTTTCAATATACAAGTTTCGCGACAACGAGGTACGTTGATAAAGAATATAGTGTTACTGCATACTTAAAAACGTACAATGGACAGTTGTAGCCATTGGGTGTTGGGCATTATTGGCCACCGAAACCATTTAAAATGGTGTGTAACAAAGATTATGTGCGTCAACAGCAAATGCAAAAAAGAACGTGGATACGGAACCAAATGGATATTGGTGATACCGTTTCTGCGCGTAAATGTGGCATATGTTCCCAAATAGGACACAATCATCGTAAATGTCCTTCAGTTGGTTTGGGAACCGGTGGTAATTTAGCTTCAGGTGATAGTTCATCCAATGTGCCCAATTATCAAGGATAAACATAATGTTTTATTGCAGTGTTGTTTGTTGTACTATAAGTCTGTAAATGTTCAGTTTGCAAAATTTCTAAAATAAAATTATGTTTCTAATGTGGTTAAATCTAATTGATATTTAGCATTAAAGATTCAATACAATAATTTAACATACACCCCAAGAAATAAATAACAATTTTCATTTGTTATTATCGTCACTGTCTGGCACTATTTCATTGTCACTGTCTTCATCCTCTTCGTCAATATCTTGTACGCACCCTTCCGGACCGAGGGCATCGTAATCTAGGCCCCAGGTGACACCCATTTCTTGTATTTCATCGCTATCATCAATAAGATCACTTGCTTGATTTCTACAATAATTTGGGACTCCTACGTCCAAAGTTTGTGGTATAAACTTAGGTAGTCCCTCCCACTCAACAACAAACAGGATAATCATTGTCTCTATGTAATTTTTCATCTTCTAATAAATCCCTATAATGATCCTCCATTTCTTCCAGGTAATTAAGATCATCCAGTGCATGATGAACGACTAGTCCCTTTTCTATTTGTAAAAGCTCCTTCATCAAATGCTGAATCACTTCTGGTTCATCTTTATGTATGTTTGTTTGGAAGGTTGCAGACAGTGCTTGTGGTATAGCTAGCCCATGCAGTGACATAGTACTTCACAATCACACCATTTTGAGTAAAGGGGAACTCATTGTAGTTTTTCTCCCCAAATTCTCATACCTTCAGGATTTTCAGAATGCGCTTCGCCCTCAATAATGTGCCCTGCAACTTTGAGATCAGTATGTATATTGATAGTCTTATTTTCCAAGGGATTTAGAACACCATACCACTTTTCATCAACTAAATCAGTATAGCAACCTAGCATATGTTTTTCAAGGTAAGGATCAATTGTGTTCTGACGTGTTCCATGTGGATCTGTTGAACTACCTTTACCTTTTTGCCTCTTCTTGAACCACTTATTAAATGTTAGTGGCATTTCTGAAATAGATGTTGTAATGGTTTTTCAAATGGTCTTTGAATACTAATCTTTTGGTTTAACTTAAGAAGAACTAAACTGCACGAACTTGTATATTAAACGTAGGCATCACCAATATGCCTTATGTGTATTGTCATGTCGAGCTAAAACAGTTGTTGACCTGAAAAAGCTGTCGACCTAAAAAAGCTGTCAATCTGGACCACTTGTACCCTAAAGAATTATTATCACGCAAAACATAGCGCGCCACCAATATGCGTTATGTGTATTGTCATGTCGATCTGAAAAAGTTGTCGACCTGAAAAGATATCGATCTGAAAAGCTGCACCCACTTGTACCCTAAAGAATCATTAGCACGCGATACATAGAACGTCACCCATATGCGTTATATGTATTGTCATGTCGACCTAAAAAAGCTGTCGACATGTAAAAGCTGTCGACCTGAAGAATCATTAGCACGCGATACATAACGTATCGCTAATATGCGTTATGTAACCTAAAATTACTCGTAACTTCCTATAAAAACCTCGCGCATTTTAGTTATTATTTGCGTTGTAACGAAACGAATAGAACAACTTTCAATTAATTTTTTATTTTTGAGCATTACGACATGTCTGGACGCAATGACGTACCTAGGTCTTACTATGGAAAACGTACGATTATGAAGCCAAGTTGGTCAAGTTGCAATCTGGGGCACAGACAATGGATGTGTAAATAAGTTGTAAGTTAGTAATTTTGGAAAATAATGTTAGTTAATAGTTTTTATATAACATGTTAATTAATAGTCTTGTGTTATCATCCTATTTTTCATGACCGCAAATTTTTCTCCGTAGGATGTCGTGATGGAGCCTAGTCTCTAAGACTAGGAAAGCCTAAAAGGTTTGAGGAATAACTAAATATAAAGCTGGAACTCAAACCTCAATATTTGAAATAAATAAAAACTGCGATTCAAAATAGTTACAACTCTTAAAACCCAATAGAAATGAGTCACAAGGTCTAAACAGAAATACTAAATATCTCTATACATCAAAGTCTAATGAGGAGTGATGAAAACAACATAATAAAGATAGAGGGGAACTACGAGGTCTGCAGACGCTGGCAGATGTACCTTGAAGTCTCCATGTACGGACTAGCTCACTGGTACCTGGTCTGACAGGAAGTACCTAGATTTGCACTATACGATGTACAAAAGCGTAGTATTAGTACACCACAACGTTATCCAGCAAGTGCCAAGCCTAACCTCGGTAGAGTAGTGACGAGGTCAGGTCAGGGCCCTACTGCAAATAATAGGAAATAAGGCAGAAGATATAGTAATGTAATGTGATGACAAATAAGTAGGGTGCTCATGGTTCAATTTGGATCGGTTTTTTCCTAAAAAGAAACCAAACCAAGTAAGTCGGTTCTTCAAATATTGGAACCAAACCAAACCAAACCAATTAATTCGATTTTTATCGATTCGGTTTTTATCGGGTTTTGTCGGTTTTTCGATTTTTTCGGTTATTTGATCATTTTGTTTTCTTAAATATGAGACATACACTACCAAACACATATTCCGGCGAGTACATTTTCAATGTAATACTATCAAATCAATTGCTCTTTGAGTAATCTTTCTTTTACCAAGATATATTGATAATAATTGAATCAAATACTGATGAATAATTTAATTACATAATTAAAAATCGATAATTTTTAACATGAAATAAATTCATGTACTTAGAAAAAGAAAACTACCAATCAAACTAGAATATAAAAGCAAAGAATTAGATTATTATAATAGCAAAGAACTAGAAAAAAATACAAATGACTAATATGTACCATAAAATTTTAGAAACTTTATATATATATATATATATATATATATATATATATATATGTGTGTGTGTGTGTGTGTGTGTGTGTGTGTGTGTGTGTGTGTAATAATAAATTTAAATAGCGACTTTTATAATCAGTTTGGTTCTGTTTTTTTCGGTTATAACCAAGCCAAATTTCATCGGTTTTTAACATTCAAAACCAAAACCAAACCAAACCTAAAAAGTATCAGATTTTTTGGTCGGTTTGGTTCAGTTTTTCGGATTTTTATGAACACATCTACAAAGAAGTGTAACCATAGAAATTCACAGAAGATAACAATGTGGAATTCAAGAAGACAACTACAACACATAAGGAAACAAGAATCTTACAAGTTAAGAAACAACAACAACAATACAACAAATAGAGGTAAACAGCAGGGGTGCTCCCAAGGTACCGCCTCGAAGTCCCCGACCTATCGCGCAGAATTCACACCTCAATACAAGGTATGAATTGGTCGATTGCAATTATAGTAACCCAACAAAGAGTCGTGATCGAATCCACATCGAGTTAGATAGGAGTTAAGAGTTTATATTCTAGTGCGTGAATTTGAACTATCTTAATTTGCACTTCCACAAATTGGTGTTGTTTCTATTTCTATTTTAAAACTAAATATTGTAAAGTAAAGGAATAATACTAGGATAGTTGTTTTTGTTGTTTTTCAAGTTTGTAAAAAGGCCTAGAGCTATGACCATCACCTAGGTGTTCAGCTAATGAGATATAAACCTTAATTCTTGTTTTGTTGATCAGGATGTATTATAGGTATCAACTCTCAATTACACACTCAATACCTCTCGGTCAAGGAGTAGTTTTGCCCAATTTGGCTTTCTCAAGTCCAAATGGGTATCACACAAATGATTGATAAAAGCTCAAGTCGGGTTATTACTATCTCTAGGTTGAACCCTTTAATTGGGTTAATCAATCTCTTGATTGACCCAATTTCTTGTTAGCCAAGTTTTCCTAGACTAAGCCTCTCTTTCTCAAGTAGAGACTAAGTCAATTAGGCATGAACTCATGTTTGCAACCATTAATTCCACAAATTAAAGCATGAACAAGGCTAAATAATAAATATCCAATCATAAACAAGCACTAAGTTAGATACCCATAAGGTTTACATACTAGGGTTGGGTCACAACCCTAGTAATAATATAGCTACTCATGCTTAAAATTGAAGAAATAGAAGAAGAAATACCAATTAAACTCATATTGTAAAGTTAAAATGATAAAATCTATAGTAAAATACTCCAAAATATAGAAAACTTCCAAAAGAGGCAAAGAAAAGCTGCTACAGGATTTGCTGATGTCATAAATTAACCTAATTTTGTGAAACTCGTCTATTTATACAAGGCTGGAAATTTCGAACAAAAATGCCCTCGGGAGGTTCTGCGGCCACACAATTCCATGTGCGGTCAGCAGAATTCTTTATCTTGCAGGAGAATTGGATTCTGCGGCCACACAATTCTCAACTGCAGCCGCGAGGCAATGTTTCTACGGTCCACAGATTTATCACTGCGGCCGCAATCTGGTCTTCTGCGGTCCGCATCTTTACTTCTGCGGCCACAAGGCACTTCTTCTAGAGCCGCACAATGCTTGTGCGGTCCGCAATTTTGAGGGACTTGAACTTTGAAAATTTGCACACCCTTTGAAGTTGATCTCCAGCTCGTCATTTGCGGCTGCACAATTCATGTGCGGTCCGCAGTTTGCTTGAAAGCCTATTGGGATTTTCTTCATTTTTTGCGGCCGCAAATGGAATTCGGCGGTCCGCACTTTGTGAGCTTATGTGCCTTTTATTATCTTGTGTTTAGATTACTCTTTTTTGAGTCGGATATCATCTCGGGAGTCCAACGTATAATAATTCTACAATTCTGCACATTTTATCAGTTTTGGGAACACCATTCAACGCTTTTAGACTAAAACAAAAGCTAAAAGGTGCTAATAAGTAGTCAAAATCTCCACTTATCAACTCCCCCAAACTTAAGTTTTTTCTTATCCTCAAGTAAACTAAATAGTTCGCACCTCCACAAGTTAAGGGTCATTTCATCCAGTCAAATATGAGCCATTCACACATCAGTTGGGACCAACAATTACCCACATTACTTATGTATTATCAACAAGGTGACAAGTTAAACGTTTATGCACATATAGTTCTAATGTGACACTTGAGCATCAAGAGTTGACTTTATTCATCAAGGGAGCTGACTTTCTCATATAGGTCATTGTGGACTCCAAACTCCTCGTCCTCTACTCTCTGTCCCCCTAGCTCACTTAAGAATTTTAGCACTCAATCCAAAGATTTGCGAAATGTTCATTCATCTCTCTCAAGAGAATGTTGCAAGTATGGTTTCAAGTACCATAAGCTTGCCCCTCATATAGATCGCCACTAATATAAGCTCACTCGGTTTGAAATCACGTAGGGTTTTTTCGGGATGTAATGAAGGCTTTTGGACTAAGGTTGGATACCCTATGGTTGAGTGGGTTCACCTTTCCTTAAGCACTTCACTTTTTATTCTCGGTTCATGCTTTGCCAATTCTTTGAGGCACTTTCTTTTCCTTGGGGAACTAGAGAGACTTAACATCCCTCTTTCTTGATCATGACATTCATTTTTTTCCTCTTTGATTTCTCCATACTTTGTATCATTACTTTTCTTTGAATCCCTTCAACTCCTCCACTTATTCACTTTCTTTTGCATTTTTCTTTTTGTTCTTTCCTTTTCTTGCCTTTCCTTCTCATCATTTCTTTTCTCTTTTTGTTCCTTGATACCTCTTTCAAGTTCCTCGTATCTCTCCCAAACTTACGTTTCTAGCCAATTGTCTCACACGAGTATTAAAGGAAAGCTCGGGTGCCAAGAGAAGGTCACGACAAAACGGGTAAAGGCTTGTAACATGGTTATCAAATGAGAAAGACTCAAGGCTCAAATGGGCTGACTAGGGATAACAATATTGGTAGGTAATGAAAAAACTCAAGCGGGTCAAGGAAATCCTACAATCACTTCTCAACCCAAGAAAAACTTAAGATTTCGCCATGAAACATATTCAGAGCAAGTTCTAGACCATTCACACGGGTAGTTGGACTAGCAACAAAACATCTCACCCCACACGCAACTGGATTGTTAAAGAGGATAGAGTTGAAGGCCCACAACGAATACATTCTAGATTGAAAATCACTATGGTTCGATTAACCCCTTGATGATTGCCTAAGTCAGCACAAGAGTCACAAAGTCACTAACTAGAGATATTTCTTTCCAAAAAACTTGTTTCTAACCATAAGCACGTAGTTAAGTGTGTTGGTACCAAGTGTAACATGTTTGGCTCTTTGAGCATGACTTGATTATGTCTTTTTATACATTACTACTACTATAATTACCTAAACACAAAAATGGACTCAGTCCCTTAAGAAGGTTGTCACGCCATCCATCGTTGGGAAGAGTTACCCGGTTTACACAAAAACTACCTTTGGAAAGTACTGTGGCATTAAGAAAACCAAGGCTTATTAACTACGAAAACATAAGAAGAATCTACTAAATCAAAAAGAAGCTTACTAATTTAAACACTAACTAATAAGAAAAACAAATGTAAAGAAGCTACAAGCAAAAACTATTGAAAGCATAACGAATATACATAATGAGAGAAGATATATATATATAATAAGAGAAGAAAAGAGAGAATATGTACAGAATAAGGGAAGAGAAGAAAATACTGTCAAGTTATTACAAACCAATTGTCTCAGAATCATCAAATTAGATCAAATAAACTCCACCCCCCGAATAAAAATAAGCATTGTCCCCAATGCATAACAAAATAAGAGTAAAGGAATGGTAAAAGTGAAGAAAACTCCTTGTGGCTCCTTGGCCATCTCTGTGTCCACAACAGCGTCACTGACCTTAATCTCATCCAACTGGATCTGATCATCCTCAACTATGGGAGTGACTGGATTGGTGAACATCTGACGCACTGCCTCGGCAGTGTCAGCAACAAGGTCTTGTTCCTTAGAGTAACCAGTTGGTGCTGAAGGTGCTGCTAGATCTGGGCCTGGATGGTGTGGGTCAATCATCATGTCAAAGGGAATGTATCCGGCTACTGCAAGCTTGGTAACATGTATCCGGATCTCGTACATTGACTTCCTGGAGGCCTGAGACTTTCTCATATCTTTCACTTCCTTTCCTAGCTTTTCTATCACTGACCCATGTTGCACCAATATAGCCATAATCGTGTTCTGGTTTTCCAGGAGCTTCTTCAATGTTTCTTCTATTGTTGGGGGCATCTGAGGTGCCAGAATGGAGGACTGTGCTGCAATAGTACTGGATATATCAGACAGCTTTGTCGTAGCTATCTGCATCTAGTTGTTGAGGCTCGCCAATGTTTTGGAGACTCGGAGCAGTAGACATCGGCACCGACTTTAAAGCCGAGGTTGAACCTGTAATAGGGGCTGCTGAAAGCACTGAGGCTGGAGGTGGAGGCATAGCTGTTGCACTAGCTGAAGGCTCGGCTGAAGTGAATGGAATATCAATTGCCTCTGCAGCAACCATCGATGGCTTATCAGCCCTTTCTCTTAGGGTTGTGTGCATCCATCAACGAGTACCATGAGAAGGGCTTCTTTTCCTGTACCTTCGTATCAAAATCGCTCGGCTCCACCCTCGCATTCGTAAGATACTCTGTAATAGTGTTAGGATACGGGTAGGATGTGTCTGCTTTCCTGGCGACCACGGAGATGTTGGCCAACATCACAACACCCGCATTGATCCGGTACCCAGCCATGATGAAAGCCATTAAAACTGCTTGCGGGAGCGGAAAATATGTCTCATTCTGGCATGGGTCTAGTCGGCTGCATACAAAGGTCTACCACCCCTTTGCATCAAAACTCAGAGTGTTTCTATGAATAGAAACCCCTGCTATGATCCATGGTGGTGGTGGCCAGGAGCTGCTAGAATCTCAGCTAGCCACGAGCGAGCTGTATCCCCAAGTGCAAATTTTTCTATGTACTCTGTGGGCTCGAGATACTTAAACCCCAAATAGGTGTTCAATGTGTGCTGGTCAAAACACACCTTGAGGTTCTTCACTTTAGTCACCTTTGTCCCTTTCTTGATATGCGCCAAATTGGTGTAGAACTCCCGGATAAGGTATTCCTTCGCATCCACCATGCTCTGGGCGAACCACATCCACTCCTTGAGCTCTCGAAACTGCCTCAAAACTATAGGGCTGTACTTTTCTAGATCTCTCAACTGGAACTGTCGCTCAATAGTGAGCGACCTCACTGAACACCACTCACGGAAGCTAGAAAAGGTAGCCAAACTGATGAACCGGTCCTCCCACACCTCTTTCTTCTTCGACCGCTCAAGGCTGGCAACTGTAGCATCTCCCCCTCGGCCATCATCTGGGATGTACTGAACTGATGTCTCTAGTGCCTGGGGGACAAGTGTAGTGGAAGGCTCAGAAGCCTAACTGGCACCCTCCGAACCCCCGGAGGTGCTATGTGATGAATACGGCTCATCCTTGAGCTAATATCTCCCTGGTGGACTTGATTTCATGGTCAGCTGCTCATGAACTAAGGTGTAGTTGCCCTCGGAGACGTCCCTAGTCATGACATAATAACTGGTCTTCGAGAGGTCTTCACCTCTCCCTCTACTGACTGCTAACTTCTTTCTGCTTTTAGGCTGCTGGGAACTAGGTAAGGGTCTCTTCCCTCGTCCCCGAGAAGGGTCACCCCTTCCTTTTTAAGTGTTGCCTCGTCCTTTAGATCGAACCATGTTCTGTACCAAGCAAAGGCGATTATTAGTTGCAATTCAAGTTCAGACACAGAATGAATGCAAGGACATACCAGATATTACAGTGAAAAATGCAGTAGTGACATGCGTGCATGGTAGGGAATTGCGGTCCGCAGAATTCTCATTGCGGCCGTAGAATGGGCATTACGGACCGCACAATGTTTCTTTGTGGCCGCAAAAATGGATTGAGGTCCGCACATTTATCGTTGCGGCCGCAATTCAGACATCACCAATATGCCAACTCTCTGATGATAGAGAGTTGGTTGTTTTGCAGCCACAACCAATTTTCTGCGGTCCGCACAAATAGTCTTGCGGCCACTCTTAAGAGTCACCAAAATGACAACTCTCTGGTCACATCGATTAGGTTGTTCTGCAGCCACAATGGGATTTCTGCGGTCCGCACATTTTTCATTGCGGCCGCAGAACCATGCCTTACTATAGTGCTCTAAACCTTAACTTCTGCGGACCGCACAATTTCTTGTGCGGCCATAGTTTCCAATAATTAGGAACAAACGATCAATATTTTACCTAGGGCTTGACATTTCTTCACAATTTTGACACGGAAACAACATCTATGCATGAAAATTTATTTACCAGTCCTCTTAGAGCATTGTCCAGTTTACCACTATATATTTACCCTAGATGGTTGTTCAAATAGATTCAATCAAGACAAATGGTCCAAACTTTCACTAAAAATCAAAACTTAAAAGAAATTAATTAAGATGATGAAACAAACCAGATATGAATGAATGCAAGAGATGAGTGATCAACAATTGTTAGGCTTGTGAGTAGCTAATTTAACAAGAAATTTTAAATTGGTGCACTTTGTGAGCTCAGAGAGGGAAAAAGGGGAACAATGACCTAGCTCCTATATTTATACTGAACGGTTTCTGGCAAGGGAAGGGGACTTGTGTGCGGTCCGCACTTTGTTACCTCAGGGCCCAGTTTCCCTTGCGTTGTTGCGGTCCGCATAATTTGGTGTGCGGCCGTAGATTTTATTGCAGACTGCAGAATTCGTGTCGCGGTCGCAGATCGGCCATTTCTCTGACGGACCAACTTCAGAGAGTTGACATTTTCCACCTTCAACTTGTACGGTCTACAATGTAGTTGTGCGGTCGCAGAGCACCTTTTGCTGTCACAACCATAATTATGCAATTCGCACAATACAATTGCGGTTCGCATTTCTTTCCACCCTTAACCAGATTTTTGGGCACAATTCCTGTAAAGCACACTCATCCCTTCAACACAGTTCAAATCCAGTTAGCACAAAAATAACACCTAACTACAAAAGAAGAAAAGAAAAGAAAAAGAAACATGTGTTGCCTCCCAAGAAGCACCTGATTTAACGTCGCGGCATGACGCAGATTACCATCATTTGAAATGAATCACTACCACAACGTGGCCATCACCAACCTTTCCCAAATAGTGCTTCACCTGTTGACCATTGACTCAGAATACCTCATTGTTTTTGTTCTTCAAGTCCAATGCACCAAAAGGCGTCACACCCACAATTTCGAAGGGACCACTCCATTTAGATTTCAGCTTTCCGGAAACATCCTCAACCATAGGTTGAACAACAAAACAAGATCTCTCACCTTGAACTCTTTGTTCCAAATGTATTTGTCATGAATGTACTTCATCTTCTCTTTGTACAAGGACGAACTTACATAGGCATGGTACCGGAATTTATCCAATTCATTCAAATGTGCAACCCTCAAGTTAGCGCCTGCATCCTAATCAAGATTCAATTTCTTTAAAGCCAACATGGATTTGTGCTCAAGTTCCACCGGAAGATGACAAGCTTTGCCGAACACCAATCGGTATGGAGACATTCCGATAGGTGTCTTAAAAGTAGTCCGATGAGCCCATAATGCATAATCAAGCTTTCTTGACCAATCCATCCGATTAGCATTCACTATTTTTGGCAAGATACTCTTTGTCCACCGGTTGGAGACTTCCACTTGAACGCTAGCGTGTGGATGATAGGGAGTCGTAACTTTATGAGTGACACCATACTTGCTAAGAAAAGTGTCAAAATCCTGGTTGCAAAAATACGACCCCCCATCGCTTGGCCCGCATAGTACCAAATCTTGTGAAAATATTCTTCTTCAAGAACGCCACCACACTTCTCGCTTCATTGTTGGGTAGAGCAATTGCCTTAACCCATTTAGACACATAATCAACGACGACCAAGATGTAGGTGTTTCGACAAAAACTCACAAAAGGACCCATGAAGTCAATACCCCACATATCAAAGATATCAATCTTCAAAATGGTATTGAAAGGAATTTTATTCTTTTTCGAGATTCCACCGGCCCATTGACATTCATCACATCTTTTCACCATATCACTTGCATCTTTGTAAAGAGTGGGCCAATAAAAACCGCAACTTAGCACTTTGGTTGCCGTTCTTGATTCGCCATGGTGACCACCATAAGGCAAAGAATAGCAAGCCCCAATAATTTCACTTTGCTCTTCTTCCGGTACAAATCTTCTAATTACCCATCCGTGCAGATCCAGAAAACCTATGGCTCATCCCAATAATAATCTTGACAATCCCGTTTGAGCTTCTTCCTTTGATTTGAAGAGAACTCATCCGGGATGATTCCACACACAAGGTAGTTTGCTATATCTGCAAACTACGACACCTCCTTCATTGAAATAGCCAAGAGTTGCTCATCGGGGAAGGAGGCATTGATCTCAAGGCCATCATGCGGCCTCCCCTCCTCTTCCAAACGAGACAAATGGTCCGCCATTTGATTTTCACTCCCTTTTTGATCTTGGATGTCAATATAAAACTCTTGCAACAATAGCACCCATCGCATCAACCGAGCTTTTGAATCTTTCTTTCTCATAAGATAACGAAGTGACGCATGATGCGTATGAACAATAACCTTTGCACCCATCAAGTACGGGCGAAACTTCTCAATTGAAAACACAATAGCGAGGAGCTCTTTCTTCGTAACAATGTAGTTGACTTAGGCACTATTCATGATCTTACTAGCATAGTAGACCAGATGAAAAATCTTGTTGATACGTTGCCCCAAAACAGCCCCAACCGCTACATTGCTAGCATCGCACATGAGCTCAAAAAAGATACTCCAAATAGGAGCGGTGATAATGGGAGTGGTTGTCAACTTGAACTTTAGCAATTCAAAGGCTCTCATGCAATCATAATTGAAGTGAAATTTTACATCTTTCTCTAAGAGCTTGCACAACGGGTTCACCACTTTAGGGAAATCATTTATGAAGCGCCGGTAAAACCCTGCGTGACCTAAGAAACTCCGCACGCCTTTCACCGAAGTCGGAGGTGGAGGTTTAGAAATCACCTTAATCTTTGCCTTATCGACTTATATGCCATTCTTTGAGATCTTGTGGCGAAGGAAAATTCATTCCTTGACCATGAAATGGTATTTCTCCCAATTTAGCACCAAGTTCGTTTCTTCACATCTTGCCAATACTTTATCCATATTTTCCAAGAAATCATAAAAGGAATCCCCAACCACCTTCTGTGAAGATCGCAATCATACACCTTTGAAAAGTCACCGGTGCATTACATAGACCAAATGGCATACCCTTGAAGGCAAAAGTATCATAGGGATATGCAAAAGTTGTTTTCTCTTGATCCTACAGAGCAATAAAGATTTGGTTGTAGCCCGAATATCCATCTAGAAAGCAAAAGAAAGCACGACCGGCCAACCTTTCAAGCATTTGGTCAAGGAAGGGAAGTGGAAAATGATCCTTCCTTGTGACTTTGTTTAGCTTGCGATAGTCCATACACACTCTCCACCCGGTCATCGTTCTTGTGAGAATCAACTCATGCTTGTCATTGGTGACTACCGTCATACCCCCCTTATTTGGGACACATTGCACCGGAGAGGTCCACAAACTATCAGAAATGGGGTAGACAACCCCGTCATCCAACCACTTGATAATCTCCTTTTTGACCATGTCTTGCATAGCCTCATTGAGTCTCCTTTGATGTTCAATAGATGGTTTGACATCTTCCTCCAAGTTAATCTTGTGCATGAAAAATGCGGGGATTATTCCCCGAATATCCTCCAAATTCCACCCAATAGCCTTCTTCCTCTTGTGGGGCACCGCCAATGTAGAGTCAACCTGCACGTTAGCCAAACAAGAGGAAAGAATAACAAGTAAAGTAGAACAAGGGCCAAGAAATTCATACCGAAGATGTGGAGTCAATATATTCAACTACAAGGTTGGAGGCTCTTCAATTGAAGGCTTTGTAGTAGGAGTTTTCCTATTTTCAAAATCCAAAGTGAGTTTCTGGGGTGCATAGTTGTACGACTCCATTCCTTGCAAAGAATTCACACAATCCATTAAACCATCCATCTCGTCATTATCAAAGTTGAGCAAGACGACATCCAACATATCACCCACATTAATCGTGCTTGTATAATAAACAATCACTTCGGTCACCAAGTCCACAAAATAACACACTTCATTAGTATTTGGTTGCCGCATCGATTTGCACACGTGGAACACCATCTTTTCATCACCCCACCATGAAAGTGAGTTCTCCGGCTTCCTTTATCAATAAGAGCCTTCCTCGTAACAAGGAAAGGTCTTCCAAGAATAATAAGCACCTCATAGTCCACTTCACAATAAAAAATAACAAAATC
Organism: Nicotiana tomentosiformis; assembly: GCF_000390325.3. Lineage (NCBI taxonomy): Eukaryota > Viridiplantae > Streptophyta > Magnoliopsida > Solanales > Solanaceae > Nicotiana > Nicotiana tomentosiformis. The sequence continues at coordinate 99,185,106 of NC_090812.1, read as the reverse complement.
CGCCAGAAGAATGAATTTATCAACATGAACTAATACATCTTCAATCACTCCCAATGGTCTCTTCATGGTGCGATCGGCCATTTGTAATCTCATAGATGTGGGTCTTGGTTGCCCAATTCCCAAAGTCTTAAAACCCAAATAGGGTATCAAATGATACTTTCCCCAAGATCACAAAGAGCTTTAGCAAACTTGACACTTCTAATGGTACAAGGGATTGTGAAAGCACCGGGATCTTCTAATTTAGGAGCCATTGAATGCATAATTGCACTCACTTGATGAGTGACTTTGATAGTTTCAAAATTCATCAACCGCTTCTTTGTCACCAAATCGTTCATAAACTTTGTATAACTGGCATTTGTTCCAAAGCTTCAACTAATGGCACATTGATCGAGAGACTATTCATTATGTCAATGAGCCTTTTTAATTGATTCTTGCCATTTTGCTTGGCAAGCCTTCGAGGATACAGAGGAGGAGGCTTAGGCAATGGTTCCTTAGCCTTTTGCACTACCGTTTCCTGTATGTCATTAGCATGATCCCTAGATGGGTTCACTTCCTTTTGAGTCTCTTCGACATTGTTATCAATATCAATCCATACTTCATCATTTGCATGCACTACATTATTCGGGATCTCTTCTTCTTGTACTACTTCCTCATCATCCACAAGTTTCCTTTGACTTAAGGTGGGTGCATTCACACCTTTTCCACTTCTTGTAGTAACGGCCATGGCATGCCCCGTTTTGTTACCACCCTTTGGGTTCACCACTATGTCACTTGGTAGTGCTCCTTTAGGACGAGAATTTAGAGCTTGAGAGATTTTCCCCATTTGCACTTCTAAGTTGTGAATCGATGTGTTGTGTGAGGCAAGTTGGGCATCAGAATCAACACTCTACTCCATAATTTGCTTGAACATGTTCTCAATACGTCCCATTTCATTGTTGGAACAGCTAGGACCATGGGAATGATAAGGAGGCGGGTTGCTCGGTTGATGATATATTAGGGGCCTTTGAAAACCAGACCCCCGATTTCTTTGATTGTTACTCCAACTGCCTTGATTGTTGCCTCCCCAATTGCCTTGGTTATTGTTGTTATGCCAATTCCCCTGATTATTGCCACCACTCCAATTTCCTTGATTGTTGTTGTTATTCCAATTGCTTTGATTGTTTCCACCGCTCCAATTACCTTGGTTGTGATAATTCCAATTTTTTTGATTGTTTTGAGGTCTCCATTGTTGTTGGCTTGGGCCTTGGAAGTTGTTTCTTTGCCCTTGAAAGTTGTTCACATATTGGACTTCTTATTCTTGGTCATTGTAAAAGTCATCTTGTTCAAACCCACTATCTTCTTGCACAAAATTATCCACTCTTTGTTGCACTCACGGACCCTTTGTTCTCCGTTTGTTCACCATCATGATTACTCCCTCCATTGCATTGACTTGCCTCAGGTTTTGCACTTGTTGAAGTTGAGCCTTTGCCAATTGGTTCATGGTGGTGGTCAATTCGGCTATGGCTTGCCCATGGTCATGCAACTCTTTGTGAAGGTGAATTACATTGGGATCACCTTGTGGAACATTAGCCCGGGATTGCCACGCCGAAGAAGTGTCCGCCATTTCATCCAAAATATCACATGCCTCCACATAAGACGTAGTCATGAAGTTCCCACCGTCAAGTTGATTCACTACACATTGGTTGGTTGTGTTGATCCCTCGATAGAAAGTTTGTCGATTTACTACACATTGGTTTTTTTTTATTTATTGTTCTATATCGTTCCCATATCTCGTGTAGTGGTTCATTGGGCTCTTGCTTGAATGCTAGAATTTCATTCCGAAGTATAGCCATGTGCCCTGGAGAGAAGTATTTAAAAATAAATTTCTCCGCCAATTCATCCCAAGTATGAATGGAATGGTTTGGCAAACGTTCCAACCAATCTAAAGTTTTCCCCCGTAGAGAGAAGGGAAAAAGCCTTAGCCTCAAAGCATCCTCGGAGACATTTGTTTATTTACTCCGCCAACACGTATCCACGAACCCCTTCAAATGTTTATATGCATTTTGACCCGGAGCACCGGTGAAGAACCCTCGTTGCTCAAGCAAGGTGAGCATCATGTTGGTTATTTTAAAGTTGCCTGCCCTAATACGGGGAGGGAATATTGCACTTGCATATCTTTCATTCGGTAACACCCGGTGTGGAGCCGCTTGTGGTGGAGGTGGGGGTGGAGCGGGCACATAGTCATGAGGCACTCAGCCTCATCTATTAGCTTGGGGTTCAAGAGGAACCTCATCCATTTGATCATCCTCAATGTCCACATCCCCCAAAGCAATGTTTCCGAGCTCATTGTTTTCCATGGTTGCACCTACAATTTCCCTACATGTTAGTAACACAGAAGGAAAAGAAGATATTCCAAAAATACATTCAAATATATAGCTAACACCGTTTTTAACTCCCCGGCAAAGACGCCAAAAACTGACCTATCGCGCACAATTCACACCTCAATACAAGGTATGAATCGGTCGATTGCAATTATAGTAACCCAACAAAGAGTCATGATCGAATCCACATGGAGTTAGATAGGAGTTAAGAGTATATATTCTAGTGCGTGAATTTGAACTATCTTAATTTGTACTTCCACAAATTAGTGTTGTTTCTATTTCTATTTTAAAACTAAATATTGTAAAGTAAAGGAATAATACTAGGATAGTTGTTTTTGTTGTTTTTCAAGTTTGTAAAAAGGCCTAGGGCTATGACCATCACCTAGGTGTACGGCTAATGAGATATAAATCTTAATTCTTATTTTGTTGATCGAGGTGTATTATAGCTATCAACTCTCAATTACCCACTCAATACCTCTCGGTCAAGGAGTAATTTTGCCCAATTTGGCTTTCTTAAGTCCAATGGGTATCACACAAATGGTTGATAAAAGCTCAAGTCGGGTTATTACTATCTCTAGGTTGAACCCTTTAATTGGGTTAATCAATCTCTTGATTGACCCAATTTCTTGTTAGCCACGTTTTTCTAGACTAAGCCTCTCTTTCTCAAGTAGAGACTAAGTCAATTAGGCATGAACTCATGTTTGCAACCATTAATTTCACAAATTAAAGCATGAACAAGGCTAAATAATAAACACCCAATTATAAACAAGCACTAAATTAGATACCCATAAGGTTTATACACTAGGGTTGGGTCACAACCCTAGTAATAATATAGCTGCTCATGCTTAAAATTGAAGAAATAGAAGAAGAAATACTAATTAAACTCATATTGTAAAGTTAAAATGATAAAATCTATAGTAAAATACTCCAAAATATAGAAAACTTCCAAAAGAGGCAAAGAAAAGCTGCTACAGGATTTGCTGATGTCATAAATTAACCTAATTTTGTGAAACTCGTCTATTTATACAAGGCTGAAAATTTCGAACAAAAATGCCCTCGGGAGGTTCTGCGGCCACACAATTCCATGTGCGGTCAGCAGAATTCTTTATCTTGCAGGAGAATTGGATTCTGCGGCCACACAATTCTCAACTGCAGCCGCGAGGCAATGTTTCTACGGTCCACAGATTTATCACTGCGGCCGCAATCTGGTCTTCTGCGGTCCGTATCTTTACTTCTGCGGCCACAAGGCACTTCTTCTAGAGCTGCACAATGCTTGTGCGGTCCGCAATTTTGAGGGACTTGAACTTTGAAAATTTGCACACCCTCTGAAGTTGATCTCCAGCTCATCATTTGCGGCTGCACAATTCATGTGCGGTCCGCAGTTTGCTTGAAAGCCTATTGGGATTTTCTTCATTTTTTGCGGCCGCAAATGGAATTCGGCGGTCCGCACTTTGTGAGCTTATGTGCCTTTTATTATCTTGTGTTTAGATTACTCTTTTTTGAGTCGGATGTCATCTCGGGAGTCCAACGTATAACAATTCTACAATTTTGCACATTTTATCAGTTCCGGGAACACCATTCAACGCTTTTAGACTAAACCAAAAGCTAAAAGGTGCTAATAAGTAGTCAAAATTCCCACTTATCAGTCCAAAAAAGCAAATATGCAACATGGGCGATCCCGAGGTACCGCCTCATAGTCCCAAAACTAAATATATAACAGGGCGCTCTCGAGGTATCTCCTCGTAGTCCCAAAAGTAAATATGCAACAGGGGAACTCCCGAGATACCGCCTCGTTGTCCCAAAAGTAATTATGCGACAGGGGCACTCCCGAGGTACCGCCTCGTAGTCCCAAAAGTAAATTTGCAACAGGGGTGTTCCCGATGTATCGCCTCGTAGTCCCAAAAGTAAATATGCAACAGGGGCGCTCTCGAGGTACTACCTCATAGTCCCAAAAGTAAATATCTCGCAACGGCGCGACAGAAACCTTGTGCAAACAATTATAACCGCACGGCAGAAACCTCGTGCCATAATAATACTCTGCACGGCAGAAACCTTGTGCCACAATAACACTCTGCACGACAGAAACTATGTGCCACAACAACACTCCACACGACAGAAACCTCTAGCCACAATAAAACTCTGCATGACAGAAACCACATGCCACAAGAACACTTCACATGGTTGAAACCTCGTGCCACAATAACACTCTGCACGGGAGAAACCTCGTGCAACAACCAAACAATTATCTCGACAAAAGTCACAAAACAACACATAACAAATGGAACAATGAAATTACAGCAAGGAATCCTACGGTTAAAGAATGAATACGAAACCAAAGGAAGTAGGTAATTCAACTAAGCATGTTGAACAAATTACAAGTAAAAGATAAGACACGTAGACATGCGACACTAGGCAAAACATGATGACTACACGTACTAGAGTAACTCAATTAAGGAAATAAAAGGAACTATTTAGCAAAACCCGAATTTTTAACATTTAACCCGAGTACGCACTCGTCACCTCGCGCACACGGCCTTCACGCATTGTAATTTACCATAACAGTACCAAATCTAAGGGGAATGTTCCCCACACAAGGTTAGACAAGTTATTTATCTCAAATCTCGCTAAATCAGTCAAATAAAATGCCTTTCCCTCAATTTTCTGACTCTGAACGACCCAAATCTAGCCAAAAGCAATTACATACTATAAATATAACTATAAGAAACTAATCTAATTAATGAAATTATGATTTTAACAAGGAATTAGAAAATCGCCCCAAAAAGTCGACCTGGGTCCATGTCTTAGAATTGGGTAAAAGTCACAAACTTTGAACACCTAATCGATATCAAGTTCATCCATACTAAAATTACTCAAATCCGATTCAAAAATCTCGATCAAAACCTCAAATTTTGGCCTAGGACTTTTCCACCTTTCCCCCGCAATTTCTCAACTCAAACCTTTAATTAAATGAATAAATAAATGATAGATTAGTGCTTCTGTCGCACCTGTGACCACTGCCTTAGTCTCGCCTGGCCTCTTCTGCGACGCCCATCTCGCTTCTGCGAGCTCGCACCTGCGAGCCAAATTCTGCAGGTGCGAATGCACCTGAAGGCAGAATCCCAGCTAATGTTTCTAGTCCAAATTGGATCCGTTAACCATCCAGAATCCACCCGAGGCCCCTGAGACCTCAACCAAATATACCAACGAGTCCCAAAACATCATATGAACTTAGGCGAGCCTTCACATCACATCAAACAACGCTAAAAAAATGAATAGCGCATCAATGCAAGTCTAATGAACTTTAGATCTTTTAACTTCTACATTGCACGCCGAAACCTATCAAATCAAGTCTGATTGACCTCAAATTTTGTACACAAGTCACAATTGCCATTACAGACCTACTCCAAATTCCGTAATTGGAAACCAAACCTGATATCAAAAAGTCCACCCCCGGTCAAACTTTCCAAAAATTATCCTGTTTTCTAACTTTTGTCAATTAACGCCGAAATGACCTACAGTCGTCCAATTCACTATCCGGACAGGCTCCTAAGACCACAATCACCCTACAGAGCTATTGGAATTGTCGAAACTCCATTCCAGGGTCGTCTTCATACAAATCAAAATACGGTAAATTCCTAGAACTTAAATTTCTAATTTAGGAATTATGGGTCCCATTCCACTCTGAAACTCTCCTGAATCCGACACCAAGCACCCCGGCAAGTCACAAAACCACAAAAATGAAATAAATGGAGCAATAAATAGGGGTTCGGGACTAATACTCTCAAAACGACTGGTCAGGTCGATACATTCTCCCCCATTTAAACATACGTTCGTCCGCGAACGTGCCAAGAACTGTTTCGGAGTTATCCAAATCACTGTTTAATACTTCGTGGACCTACGTGTGCCGCCACCACCCAGTTGAGCACATTAAATCGAGCCAGACTGAAGATCCTCCCTATAACCTTAGCTAACAAGCTTTAGAACCAAATTCCAACATCCGAAATTTTCCACGAGACCGATTCTAACATTCGAACCCGCATCAATTACCAAACATTGTGCTCAGCATGACCATGCTCCTCCGGTGAAATCACACTATGCACCAAATAAATCGCTTGATCACAATAACATCCTATGACCACAATAGTTGTAATTCCATGAATACGGTGCCCGCAATACACCTCATAACACATATAAGCCTGATCCAACTCTCGCAATACTGCCACAATGGAAGAGATGCGTAGAAACTTATAACCACCCTTCGAATCAACAAATCATGGAGTCTCTCCTCGTGACAGGAACCATTACCTTATTCTGAACTGAATAATGGTATTTGCTCTTTAATATAATTTATATAGATCTGGATGCACTGATTTCAGGCCCCATAATCTCGTCTCACCCAGTACAAGCTGCCCAGGCAATAAGCCACCTCAAACACTGCCCAAGATTTCATACGACGCCATCAATGCGCCAACTAGCTACAACTTGAATATGATATATAAGGAAAAACGAACTCTGGAAAGGAACTTCCCAGCCAGTGTAACGAATAAAACGGTCGAACAACGCTATGAACCCTTCTCAGAGAATGGGAAACAACAAATTCACAGAAATAAGTATATGAAACTGTACTCAACATCTCACCACTGCGGCGTACAACCCGATCCACACATGGTACCATTGCGGCGTGAAACCTGATCCAAACATGATACCGTTGCGGCGTGCAACCCGATCCAAACAACATACTTGTGGTGGCGTGCCACCCGATCCACATATAACAATAAATCAGGGAATACCCATCAAGCCAAAATGCTTATACCTACAAAATACCGAATATCCACCACAAGCACTGCAAGTGGAAAAGAAAAAAAACCCTGGGGAGATGGATATCGCCATATGCTACAAAATCGTAGCACAACTAAGGTGCGATAAATTACCTGCATCTCGAGAGCCAACCTGCTCATATAACACTACAACTAACACGAACGAACATATATGACCTGATGTAGAGCACACATTCACATTAGACCCACCAACGGACCTCAAGCCGATTCTGATCATAATACCATACTGGGCCAACAACCTTTCAAGGACACACATTGGCCCTATTAATGATACACACGAGCAGCCGTCCCATCCGGAACAGACTTCCACAGTTCACAACCAACCGAATAGAGCGTCATTCAAGCATAAACTCTTACATTAGCGACATTACCAGAATCCCCATAATTGGTTTCTATCCTTAACAATAAAGTGACTAACATGTCACACATATACAAATTTCCCCGTGGGATACGCCCCTAGGACCTTTTGCGCTAGGAAACAAGGTCTGCACCACCACAACACCATCCGTACTAATTTTTGTAAAGCGAACCAAGAGTCTGTAATTCAATACACAAATCCTCTTACGCAGGATACCGTTCTCAACTGACACTAAAGAAAATGCTAGCTTACTCTGAACTTCTGGATCCTTCTCCCCCCGCTCCTCCGAGCTCGGGACATTCTCTTTAAACTGAACCGTAACCTTGATCCTCAACCTCCAATTTCTATAACTGCAAAAAATACAAACCTCAAGTTATGGTCTAAATTGCCATAACTCTTCCGGGATCCATTTACACATAACAAGGCCATTTGAATCAAATATCTCCCAAATCAATCAAATTATAGTGGCTATCAAGCCCGCACGTACAACCACCAACCATATGTATAACTTCACACGCTGAAGGAACTGATCATTGCCACAATCGTGCTGATTCAACCATTACTTACCGACCCAACTTCTTCCAATTTACTCTCGACTTGCCTTAGAAATAATAATAACTCCATTAAAAAACATAACGAACTAAATCCGCACTCATCCCGAGTGACCCGCATCACAAGACCACACCGTCTTAATACTCATGAACCATCTCATACCCTCCTCAAGCGCACAATAGCATCTCCTACTGGCACACTCATTCTGCAAGACCTTCCGTAAATTCGAAACTATTCCTCCCTATCCTCTAATACTGTACTGCAGACCCGTTGATAACATAGAACACTCCAAGCGCCTTTTATAATCCACTGCAGAACTCGATCCTTAACCACATGACAGACCCAAAATCCTTAGGCATTGCACTCAAATTCTTGAACCCGCTAGGACCGTTGTTGAGAGTCACCCACTCTGACTTAGTCCAGAATATAACCAAACTCCAACGCTATGCTGGCACCTGAACACCCCCTCAAAGAAGTAGTCGGCTGAATTCGTTTTCTTGTACATCACATTCGCTAGAAACATAAACTCTGAGGCTTCCCAAAACCTACACGTGGACCGATAATGCGAAATATAACACACACTTAACAAGTTCTTTGCTCGAATTACCCCTGATATTTTCTTTTCTTAGCCATAAATGATCCATCAATGCACAAATAACTAGAAATCACACAAGCAGACAACCACGCGATCCAATCGTAGACGACAGGCTCCCCCACTTAGCTTTAAGTTAACATCACATAATGTAGATCCCACAATGATTCCTCCTTCTTAGTTACTATGATCTCGCACCGTTAACCTGCCAAATTTCTCGAAGTCTTTTGTTAAGCTTTTTATGAACATTCTGAAGCATCAACCACAATCACATATTCGACCTTTTGCCGGGTAGCAAGTAGAATCCTTCGTCGAAGCTTCATCAACGTCACGCAGCCGCTAACCTGCTCACAGAAGATAACCCACATGTGGAATTTCATGCCGACATCTTCCAACGACACTGCACTAGGTACAACTACTACAAAATCGGTAAACCCTCCTGAGCCCACGCTCGATAATATCAAGTCTCGTTACTCCATCAACTAAAGCCTGAACATCCATAGTCCGATTGCCTTTCCTCTGCTGGAATTAAATGTTGAACCTCTAAATCATGCACTGTGAAATCCTCCTTTTGAGCTATTCACTGCCTCGACACATAAACGATCACCCTACCATTACACCAAAACTATGCGATAACAACGCATGACCATCATATCAATATGTGTATAGCCTCAAAACCATAGGAAATACAGATACTGAGTTGAAACGATAGAACATCCTTTCGCCAGGAGATGACAATAGCCTGCTCGAATACGCAAGGAAAAGCATCCTGCACTACGTCTGTATTACCACTACAACTCCTTGATGCCCAATTGATAACAAGCACTTCACGTCGCATGAGATTGAGTAGGAAGGAAATAAAGGCATAAGCCCCAAAGGAAATCAAATCGCACGATGAGGAAATCAAGAAGGGAAGTGCTCCTAACAGCCCTGTAGCCTCTCGAAGATAAGTACAGACGTCTCCGTACCTATACGTGAGATTCTATTAAACTTGCTTGTGACTCATAACACCTATGAATCTAGAGCTCTAATACCAACTTGTCACGACCCCAAATTTCCCTCCGTAGGATGTTGTGATAGCACCTTGGTAAGCCTAAAATGTTTGCGGAAGAACTGAATATAAAGCTGAAACTCAAACCTCAACATCTGAAATAAATAAGAATTGCGATTCAAAATAGTTACAACTCCCAAAACTCGATAGAAATAAGTCACAAGCTCTAAAGAGAAATACTAAATATCTCTATACATCAGAGTCTTATAAGGAGTGAGGAAAACAACACAATAAAGATAGAGGGGACCCCAAGGTCTGCGGACGCTGGTAGATGTACCTTGAAGTCTCCACGTACGGACTAGCTTACTAGTACCTGGTCTGACAGGCAGTACCCGGATCTGCACAAAATGATGTGTAGAAGAGTTGTATGAGTACACCACAATGGTACCTAGTAAGTTCCAAGCCTAACCTCGGTAGAGTAGTGACGAGGTCAGGTCAGGGCCCTACTGGAAATAATAGGAAATAAGGTAGAAGATATAATAATGTAATGTGATGATAGAGAAGTGTAACCATAGAAATTAACATAAGATAAGAATGCGTAATTCAAGAAGACAACTACAACATGTAAGGAAACAAGAATCTTACAAGTTAAGAAACAACAACAACAATACAACAAATAGAGGTAAACAACAGGGGCGCTCCCGAGGTACCGCCTCGTAGTCTCAAAAGTAAATATGCAACATGGGCGATCCCGAGGTACCGTATCATAGTCCCAAAAGTAAATATGCAATAGGGGCGCTCCCAAGGTACCACATCGTTATCCCAAAAGTAAATATCTCACAACTGCATGACAGAAAACTCGTGCAAACAATGATAACCGCATGCCAGAAACCTCGTGCCATAATAATACTCCGCACGCTAGAAACCATGTGCCACAATAACACTCCACACGACAGAAACCTCGTGCCATAATAACACCCCGCACGGCAGAAACCTTGTGCCACAACCGAACAGTTATCTCGAAAAAAGTCACGAAACAACACATAACAAATGGAACAATGAAATTACATCAAGGAATCCTACAGTTAAAGAATGAATACAAAACCAAAGAAAGTAGGTAATTCAACTAAGCATGTTGCAAAAATTACAAGTAAGAGATAAGACACATAGATATGCGATACTAGGCGAAACATGATGACTACACGTACTAGAGTAACTCAATTAAGGAAATAAAAGGAACTATTTAGCTAAACCCGAATTTTCAACATTGAGACCGAGTATGCACTCATCGCTTCGCGTACACGGCCTTCACGTATTGCAATTTACCGTAACAGTACCTAATCTAAGGGAAAGTTTCCCCACACAAAGTTAGACTAGTCACTTACCTCAAATCTCGCTCAATCAGTCAAATAGAATGCCTTTCCCTCGATTTTTCGACTCCGAACGACCCAAATCAGCCAAAAGCAATTACATACTATAAATATAACTACAAGAAACTAATATAATTAATAAAATTATGACTTTAACAAGGAATTAGAAAATCGTCGCAAACGTCAAGGTGGCCCACGTCTCGGAATTGGGTAAAAGTCACAAGATACGAACACTCATTCGATATCGAGTCCACCAATACTAAAATTACTCAAATTCGATTCAAAAATCTCGATCAAAATCTCAAAATTTGGCCTTAGGACTTTTCCACCTTCCCCCCCAATTTCCCAACCCAAACCTTTAATTAAATGAAGAAATAAATAATAGATTAGTGGAAATTAATTAATAACGAGTCAAGAATCCTTACCCAAATATTTTCTCTAAAAATATCTCAAAGATTCGCCTCAATCCGAGCCCTATATCTCCAAATATGAAGAAAATGGAAAACCCTCGATTTTAAACCTTCTGCCCAGCACTTTTCGCTTCTGTGGCTCATTTAGCTGATTTTGAGGCACCGCTTTTGCGGCCAGCCAACCTCATCTGCAGAAAATCACTAACACTGACCAACCGCTTATGTGGTCACAAATCCCGCTTCTGCGGGTGCGCATCTGCGCAAACGCGTCTGCTTCTGCGATCATCCTTCTGCAGAAGTGACACCGCTTCTGCGACCTCTTCGTCGCACCTGCGACCACTACCTCAATCTTTCCTGGACGCTTCTGCGACGTCCATCTCGCTTCTGCAAGCTTGCACCTGCGAGGCAAATTCTGCAAGTGCGAATGCACCTGAAGGCAAAATCCCAGCAAATGTTTCAAGTCCAAATTTGATTCGTTAAACATCCGGAATCCACCCAAGGCCCCTGATACCTCAACCAAATATACCAACGAGTACCAAAACATTATACGAACTTAGTCGAGCCTTCACATTACATCAAACAACGATAAAAACATGAATTGCGCATCGATTCAAGCCTAATGAACTTTAGAACTTTTAACTTCTACATTCGACGCCGAAACCTATCAAATCAAGTCCGATTGACCTCAAATTTTGTACACAAGTCACAATTGCCATTATAGACCTACTCCAAATTATAGGAATTGGAATCCAAACCCAATATCAAAAAGTCCACCCCCTGTCAAACTTTCCAAAAATCATCCAATTTTCCAACTTTCGCCAATTAACGCCGAAATGACCTACAACCCTCCAATTCACCATCCGGACACGCTCTTAAGACCAAAATCACCATACGGAGCTACTGGAGCCGTCAAAACTCTATTCCAGAGTCGTCTTCATACAAATCAAACTACGATAAATTCCTAGAAGTTAAACTTCCAATTTAGGGACTATGGGTGCCATTCCACTCCGAAACTCTCCCGAATCTGACACCAAGTACCTCGGCAAGTCACAAAACCACAAAAATAAAATAGAGAGAGCAATAAATAGGGGTTCAGGGCTAATATTCTCAAAATAATTGGTCGGTTCGTTACATCATTGGTAGGATAAAAATCAATGTAGTTTTGAAGAATTGTATGATGAACCCATTAACCAAGAATACTACAAATCATATTTGCTAAACATTTGGAATATGACCGGTGAATACGAATTTCAGATCTTGAAACTACCAGAACAACTTGCGGCAGTGAAGGAGAAACTAAAAGAGGCAGAAGAAGAAACAAATCAGTTGGAAGAGAAATTTAAACGGTTGAAACATAGAATAATGGGCGATGGTGACTAAACAAACACATGGATGCGTTTAGTGTAGTATTTTATTTTTATGTTGTACGTGCCATGTATTATCTTTAATTGATAACGAATTTAAATTTATGTTAAGCTGTCTTATTTGTTTTTTGTGTTCTATTGTCAAGCTAATAAATAACCCGAAAAATAAAAAATACATGCGCAAATTATGTAAAACATAAATAATTTTGATATTATATATTTAATGTCATATATACAACTAAGAATACATATCAATGAGTCCCACAGCCTGTATGCTTTAAAGCATTAGCTGGCCTGAGGCGCATCCCATCCTACCCAGCTATGCTATTAGGATCATCCTCATCACGTCGCCTCTTTATCAGAGGATGCGCTGGCAGGCTCGGTAGAAGCGGCCGATGGGCCAACAGTAACCTATAGAATAATATTTTTAGTATATGAAATATAAAATACTAACGTTCGTGTTAGCAAAATATTTTAATGGTCATACCATGGTCTCAACGGGCTCCTGTATAAGATAATCCATATCCGGCAAGTCAGTATCACACAATGTGGCCTTCATGACGGGCGATGACAAAATCTTTAAATATAAACACTTTAGATATTACTGAATAATCTATAAGGTAAAAACACATTGAAATAATAGTAATACAAACAAACCTGCGCCTGAGTAGCGACACAATGCTCTGTCGGAATATCGAGGTGCACTGGAGTAGATGAAGCATGTGAACGATCCTCAGAAGCCCTCGATGAGGAGCCATAACTCAGTTGTCTCCCACTATGCACCTCTTGTATCGGACGATCAACAACAACCGTCGATGGCTCTAGACAATTAAGAAAATACTGATCACACTCTTGCAGCATAATGGTCATGCTCACGATCAACAATGGAGCTGACGGGGTCACCTGCGAAGTCCTGGTGACAGCTGAAGGCTGAATGACGGCATATCATGAGGAGCATCGTGTGGCTTAGGGTGTTCACCCGGCTGATCATCTCTAATATCCTCCACGGGTGCCTCAACACCCCTTTGCTGGGGACCCCGTCCTCGCCAATCACTATGACCACATGGGCCACCTCTTATTCTCTAGCCACGCCTGCCACATCCACCACGTTCAGGCTCCAGTGGTGGCCCACGATGGTACTCCTCAGGTGGAACATAAGAAACCTCGTATCCTAAGCGCCCACCCTCTCGCTCATGTCTCAATGTGTCAGTAGCAAGATCAGTAACCAGACGACGAAACACATGCAAAGTTGCTGCTCCCTCGCCTGTATGCTGTAGCATCTCTAGTCCCAACTGGTAGAACTGGTGTAAGCCAATAGCCTGCATAACATATACAATATTAATTATGTAAGGATAATGTAATGTTATAAGTAAGTATAACAAATAACATACCAGTGCCTCATGCCTCCCGGCGTATGGAATGTACCGACCACCAGCGCGATGAACGGGATTCCCGACGAGAAGTTAGGTAACGCTGCGATACCAACCCATGTACTCATGATCGCCCTCTATATAGTCAGATGGAGGGTATGGCCGAATCAGGCCATACCTCTGGTCCCAAACTTCAATCTGTGCCTCTAGCCAGTCCAAGTATGTCGGCTCAACCTTGCAACGATCATCCCACTGGTAATGTGTCATGTGCCAAGTGGGCGGAATAGGTACAAGCTGTTGGCGACCAAACTGGTGAAGGACTTGCTAGGTGGAATGATGCTCAACTATGTCGAGACATATCAGTGGGACGGAAGAGCTCCACATAGATCGGTCGTAGGAGTAATAATTTGGCAAACCACTTATGGGTGCATCGCTGTATGGCCTCCATACGGACTATTTATTAAACACAAGAATTGTGAGTAAACGCAACACATATCCAGCTAGGCTAAGTAAACTTAAATATATATATACCTGCGTACCTTCAAGTAAATCCAACAAATCCCTGAAATAAGGGAGATGATGTCGAGCCTCAACTTCACGGGCGTAGCCTCGCCTATTAACCCACCTCCAAGATAAAGGGAGAAACGGTGGAGGTGGTGCATCGGGAGATATCGGTGGCAGAGGTGGCTAGAACTGCAGGAACCGCTCTCAGGCCCAAACCTAATATAGACTATGGACATAAAATTTAAGGCATTGTTTACTATGTATGTTATAATCATGAAAAGGATGGACTATGTTTTTACCTGCAGCAACGGTAAAAATCCGGCAACGTCTCTCTGGGTGCTCATGCACGCCCGACACATTTGCCTATACAGGTAACCTAGAATAGCTGCACCCCAGCTGTAACCAGATAAATCATCTAGCCACTCTAGATTATGTAGAAATCGCAAGTTGGCTAGGTTTCCTGAAGTGTTCGGGAACAATATACCACCAAACATCAGCAGCATCAACAGTCTCGTGTGCCGATCGATATCCTCTGGCGGTGAATCATCCATAATCTCCACGCCCATCGCCACAAAATGTTGTCGAACGGGCCTCAGCTGCAATCGACTGACCCCACTCAATGCAGTCGGCTCTGCTGGCTGGAAACCGGTGAGCCGCTGTAACATATGAAGGTAATCCACTCCTGTATAGTCTCTAAGAGCATGCGGGTAAGATACAAGTATACCATCAACAGGCAGTACGAAAAGAACCTTCACGTCCTCAAGCGTGATGGTAGCCTCGCCGATGGGTATATGAAATGTGTGCGTCTCCGGTCGCCATCGCTCTATCAACGCCCAGTCGAACTTCAACTGGTCGATCTCTATGATCCTGTAGAAATCTGTACCCTCAAGGCGTCTAACTATACGGGGATGTAGTGGGTGGTCCTTAATGAACTCCCACATATCGTCTAAACATCTGGGGCGGAATGTTTGGGACAGACACTGCCCATCCCAGATTTGTGAAGACCTATGGTTGCCTTGTAGCAACAGTAGCTCTCGAGATGCAGGTCCGGGATGCACAAGGGAAACCTCCATGACGATGCCTGTAAATTGAACAATATTATTTAAAATATTTTTCTGTTTAATTGTTTAACATCTTTAAATATATTGAAATATCTTTTATATTAATATTTAATTGATATTTTTTCTATATTATTACTTAGGTTGATGCATTTTCTAGATTATTATTTTATATGTTACTTTCTTACATTATTTTATATGCTAGTTTATTATTTTATATGTTTGTTTCTTACTATGCTATTTTTAGGTGTAATAGAATTAAATAATTAATTTTCATAACTACACATGATATAACTAATAAGTATTCATATAAAAAAAAAATATTTTGACAAATTTTCTATATTATTATTTTTATGTTATTTTCTTACATTTATTAACTAAAATTCGAGAGGGTTTGTGTTTGAACTATTATTATTTTTTCCAGATATGTTTGGGGTTAACGGAGAATTAAATTATTAATTTCAATAACTAAAAAGATAATTAAGTAATTATCCATATAACAAATATTTAGGATAATAAATTTTCTATATTAATATTTCATGTGTTAGTTGGTTTTGTTTGAACTATCATCTTTTTAAGTTATTTTTGAATTATAATAGAATTTGTAATATCCCAGGCCATTAAAGAAGGGTAAGTAATTAATTAAAACAAACAAAAAATAAAATAAAATGAAATAAGAAACAAAGAAAGGATGTTAGTGGGCCTAGCCCTTCTGAAGACTAGTGGTGTGATATAAAGGACAAGAAAAGCTCTAATTAGAGAGGATTTGGGATTTAGGAACTTAAAATCTAGAAGAGGACTCATACGGGTAAAAGGAAAAGAAAGCAGAGAAAGGATTTGGTGGAAATCCTTTAGTCAATAAAAATCACAAAGGTTGCTGGTGCAGTCTTGGTACCGAAAAACTCACACCCAACTGGAAAAGAAATAGTATATTCTTGCGTCTCATCTAAGTGATAAGGTAATTACATGTATTCTTTCTTCTTTAGAAACACTATTATTGTATTTATATAATTCCTTATGGGACTGAATAGATATGTGGTTGGGATTGAATTAAGAGTTTAAAAGATAAAGTTAAGAAAATTTGGAGAAATTCATGAAACTTTTCATTGAATTAACTGGGTATATTATATGGATGGGTTGTATTTAATAGATTTTGAGTTGGTTTAAATTACCAATAGCAAGAGTGAGTATAAATTGACGAAGTAAGAGTCAAACGTGGAACCCAAGGGTG
This sequence comes from Nicotiana tomentosiformis, assembly GCF_000390325.3. NCBI lineage: Eukaryota > Viridiplantae > Streptophyta > Magnoliopsida > Solanales > Solanaceae > Nicotiana > Nicotiana tomentosiformis. Next base: position 99,168,108 of record NC_090812.1, on the reverse strand, counting down.
GGGTATTCTGAAATAGCTATGAATTAGCTTAAACAAGGAAATTAACACAAGATCGATGTTGATGTGGTTATAGATTGATTGAAGAAAGTCGTACAGATTGCTCGCGCTGACGAGTTGGGTATTTCGACATGAGTACTGTGAGTAGTAACCTTACCGCAAATTTGTGTTTCTACAACTAGCATGATTTACATATGATTTTAATATGAACATATTACCGTCTATTTTGAATTTGTATGTGAGACAAGTCCTTTACTTGATATGATACCACTATATTTATTTGAGGTTATTACAGTTATTTTGAATACTCTCATTGTTACTGAATATGTTTCACTGCTACTTGAGATAAGATTTATCGTTATCGAAACGAAATTACATGGTTTGATAAGAACTGAAATGCCCTATATTGTTTTAAAATATTTTCCTACGAGGATTTGCTGATTACAAAGACAAGAATGAATGGGAGGAGACTTTGAAGGCTCCCGTAGCTAACGGCGAGTTCGTTAGACCTGGTGCACCTTGTATTACCGATTACCGAGTACATTTATAACCATCGCTAGTGGGAAGATAGAACTAGCATACAATTAAGTTTTTTCTCGCGTAGGGACCTATAGTTATATTTGATTCCTTTCACGAAAGGGCCCACACAGTGATATAGATTACATGATCCTTTTCTGGAAACCTCCCAAATATAAAGATTTCTATGACACAGTATTTACTGAGTTTATTACTGAATTGTTAAATTGATTTTGTTACATGAAACACATGATGAAATTGATTATTATTACTGTTTTAAAAAGGGTATTTTATTTTGTGATTATTATACAAGCATGTTTTCTGACTTGTCCCCAATTAAAAAAGTGTTGGTTAAGTATTATTAATCACTGAGCTAGTGACTCACTCCCCGCTATTATTTTTATAGAAACAACAGTAGACGCATGCGAGGATTTCGTTAGTTAGAGTACATGAGTTGACAATTCCTGATGAGTCCCACATTTATTCGCGTGGGTAAAGATTGTTATTTATTTGTTATAGTCTCTTTCTTAAAACTTTTAGAGTCGCTCCATAGCCATTTTTATCAGTATCATAAATATTCATTTTTTGATATAGACTTGTGACTTGTATTAGACTTTCCTATCGTATACTTGGAGATGAAGTTAGTAATATTGTATTGGAAATACTTTGTGAATGAGGATTATAACTTGTTTGCTCGATATAGGTTGGTTGTGTTATTGATTTCTAAGACAAATTTATTTTTGGATAGCTCTAAAACAGGGAAAACTCTGTCCGATTTTCTGTAAAATACCGACGAGGCTTACTTGGGAGCACTTTCTCCTAAGCACCGATCATGATCCTAATTTTGGTCGTAACAAAGTTGGCATCAGATCTTAGGTTATTCTTATGACTATTGGAGCACACGTCAGTAGTAGAATCTCAATTATGGTTATGTAGCCGGCCATTCCCATAATTATGATTCTGCGATGACGTGATAGGATGCGTCTTATCTTCTTTCCTATTCCTCTTAATGTGTGTAGTGATTAGGGTCAAATAACCACATCTGTCACTGTTATCTTGTTCTTGTATGGTTCACCCGATAATAGAATTTGGATAGAGGTTCAAACTTCAAAGACATCAAATTTCGCCAATGGACATGCAACCATCTCCAAGCAAAGATATGCTATATAAATAGTATACAAGACCAGTGAAAGGTTCATTGTACCATATGAGGTGCTTCCCAGTAAGATGCGTAATAGAGTCTATTTCGGAAATTTATACTAGTCTACCACTACAGCGATGGAGGAGTGCTATCACAAAAGGTACTTACCACCATGAAAAAAAATTAAGATCTCGATGGAAATAATGGATAGACATGAGAAGAATGATGGGCAATGGAATAGTGCTCTAGAGTCATCATGCACCTAGTAGATTGTAGGGAACGTAGAAGTATCCTTAATAAAGTTCCTAAAGTTAAAACTATCAAGTATACCATTTATGATAAGTTCAGACGATCCTTAAAGGTTTTTGATAAAATATTTATCACATTACGAGCTAGCATATATTTCATAGAGTGGTCTATGGAACAAGCAACTTATAGACAGAAGAAGATATCGAATACATGAATTGATACCGTACTCTTAGGGATGCCAACAAGAGCAACACAACTAATTTGGGAATGATTTCACTAAAATATTTAAGAATCACTTCCTTCTTATGTGACGTGAACTTGCTTGCTAGATCGTTTAAGAAATTGAGTTAGACGATGGGTGTACTTATATATAACACCAAACTTTCTCAGATGGATACGGAAGCAACATCTTAAGTTTAGAGGCTTGTCGAAAGGTTGGTTAATTATTTAAACAAGGTAGTAACTGCATATATGAAGACTTAAACCTATTCTTTAGCAGTTTCACTTACCAGAAAGATTGAAAAGTTGAACATGATAGGTGTGAAATAACTCACATAAGAAGATCGAGATTAGAATATCTCTTAGTATGGATTTTAATATGAGTCGAAGATTTAAAAATCAAGAACGTTTTGAGATATTAAGCGATCCTTTCAGGTTTTCACTTCTGTGAAAAATCTATAGTAGTTAAACATGCGTTTAAAACTTTTAAAATTCAAGTTAAGAGATGAAAACCCTAGCTAACCAAGTTGTACTTGATATAGTTGACTCTAACGTACAGATGCATATAGATTAATTATCTTCTTACCATGCTACCCTCGATTATTATGGAAAGACTATTATGTTGGTGGACTTTAAAAGCTAGTTTTGTCCAAAAAGGGGATTATAGGTTTTAGAGATGAGAAAATTATATATTTTGAAGACTTAACAGTTATAGAAGAAAGGTTGTTTGGGTCTCATAGATACGGTAAGGGGAACAAGAGAAGAAACACTTAGTTTGAGAAAAAGAAGAAGTATCATAATGAGAGAATCTCTAATATATTCCTAACGATTTACTAGTACTACCTCCAATATGAGAAATAGACTTTGGTATTGAGCTGACACCTGACACGCAAACTATATCATATGGCCCCAACAGAGTTGAGAGAGCTAATCACATAATTGAGAGACCTACTGGATACGTGTTTTATCATATCGAGAGTTTCACCATGAGATGCACCAATATTGTATAAAAAAAGAGTAATAGGTCCCTAAGAATGTGCATTAATTACAAATAATTGAATAAGGTAACACTATATGATAAGTACCCATTGTCCCGTATAGATGGCTTGTTTGATCAGTTACAATGAGCCATTAATCTTTAGTCTGGTTATCGTCATCTTAGAATAAGAAAGGAAGATATTTTGATGTCCGCCTCTAGAACTTGGTACATACCTTAGGAGTTACTTGTGATACCTTTTGGACCGGTCAATGCTCCAGCTACATTGATGTATATAATAAATATGGTGTTCAAGTTGTTTCTGGAAAATAAATTTCATAATTTTTACTGACAATATTCTGGAATATTCTCGTAGCCATGAGTAACACGAGGATCACTTGAAAAATATATTAAAGACGCTGGAGGAAAGTCAGCTTTTTACCAAGTTCTCAAAGCATGAATTTTTGCTAGACTCAATGGCATTCCTCGAGCATACTGTAGCTAAGGATGGGATTACGGTAGATTCTAATAATAAAAAATAAAATAAAAAGCAGTTCAGAAGTGGCAATGATAAACTACTTCTATAGAGATTCATAACTTCTTGGGCTTACAAGCTATTTCTGCAGAAATTTTCCATAGTAGCAGTGTCATTTACCAAGTTAACATAAAAAATAATTCAAAGTTTATTGGACGAAAAATGTGAGTAGAACTTTGAGAAGCTCAAGACATGTCTAACCACTATCGGTATTAACTTTACCATCAAGTTGTAGTGGATTCAGGATATTATGTAATGCTTCAAAGGTTGGATTATGATATGTTATCAGGTACAGTGATTTTGTGATAGCTTATGCTTTAATAGCAAAAAAAGAAAAAAATGGGCAGAACTCTCCTACTTATGATTTGGAGATGGACACAATGGTATTTTCCCTAAAGATCTAAAGACACTACTCATATGACAAAACTTGCGAGATTTATACTGACCATAAGAGCTTGAAGTACATTTTTCAGCAAAGAGATTTAAATCTTTGATAGTGTTGATGGATTGAACTACTCAAGGACAAAGATTAGTATATTTTGTGTCATCTTGAAAAAGTCAATGTTGTGATTGATGCATTGAAAATAAAATCTATAAATAGTTTGGCCCATATATTTGGAGACTTTTGACTGAAGATATACATAAACTAGAGGGTACCAGTTGCAAATTTGGTATGGGGAATTTCAAAGACATTGCTGACTTGTGGTAAAGCCAAGTCTTCACTAGTAGAGTACATAAAGGCCACTCAATATGAAGATGAGTGATTATGTAAATATCGAGATGAGGTCCTGGCTAGTAAAAGTAAGAATATGACTATTGATAAGTGATGGTATTCTTCGACTAAGTGGCAGATTGTGTATACCCGACATAGATGGGTTAAGACAAGTTATTCTTGAGGAGCTCACCACTCTGACTACACTGTACATTCGGGGTCCAATAAGATGTACCATAACTAGAAGAAAATTGTATTTGTGAGAAAAGAAAGAAGAAAGAGCTTTTTACTTGTATCTGACTATTTGACTTGTTAGTATGTTAAGGCAAGCATCTGCGACTTGTAGGATTACTATAACAACTCGAGTTCCACAGTAGAAATGAAGTAGAATTATAGTGAATTTTATGACAGAACTACTTCAAACAATTAGAGGTTATGATTATATTTGGAAAATTTTAAATTGACTTATATAGTAGGTGCACTTCTTGCTAGTCAGAACTTCTTACAAGAGGTGAATTATGTACAGATATACATGAATGGAAAATTGTCCGACTCCATGGGTTTTATTATTCACCATTTCTTATAGAGAATCAAAAATTATGGCACGCTTTTGGAAATCTCTCCAAGAAGCATTGTGTATACGAGTAGATCTTTGTAATTCATTTAATTCCCTAGCAGATGGATAATCTGAGCGTACCATATAGATCTTGGAGAATACGTTGAGAACTTGTATTTTTTAATTTTTGAGATAGTTGAGATGCTTATGTACATTGTTGTAACTGAGTTTGTTTATAACAATAGTATGTAATTAAGCATCCAGATAGATCTATATAAAGCCTTGCATGTTGGGCGTTGTCATTGGATGGTTTTAACTCGGTGACACTAAGGTATCAGGACTCTACTTACAGCAGGAAAAAAAGTATTAGGACTAGACTTGGTATAAGAAGCGGTTGATAATTTCATTTGATTTGGACAGAGATTGTTCGCATTACAAAGCAGATGGAAGTCTTGTGTAGTTAAGAGAAAAATAGACTTAGAATTTTACAGTTGGAGATCGAGCTTTTCTACGAGTCTCTCCCATGAAAAACTTGATGAGATTTGGAAAAAAAGGTAAGTTGATCCCAAGATCTATATGGGTGTACGAGATACTTGACCGAGTAGGAGCTATGGCATACCGTTTGGCGCTTCCTCCTGGGTTATCTTTTGTTCAAGTATCTCATGTCTCGATGCTAAATGTATATCAGACTCGTCCCATATGCTTGAAACACCGACTATATTGCTTGATGAGAAGTTGTCATACGAGGAAGAGCCCATGGACAAGTAAGAAAGCTACGACAAAAGAAATTGTATTCGTTAAAGTCTTGTGGAGAAATCATATCGTTAAAGAAGCTACTTAAGAACAGAAAGATGTTATGCCAGTCAGGTATTCTTATTTTAATTCAATATACAGGTAAGTACTTGAGTTAAATTCGGGGACCGAATTTTCCAAGGAGGGGATAATGTAATATCCCAAGCCATTAAAGAAGGGTAAGTAATTAATTAAAACAAACAAAAAAATAAAATAAAATGAAATAAGAAACAAAGAAAGGACGTTAGTGGGCCTATCCCTTCTCAAGACTAGTGGTGTGATATAAAGGACAAGAAAAGCTCTAATTAGAGAGCATTTGGGATTTAAGAACTTAAAATCTAGAAGAGGACTCATACGGGTAAAAGGAAAAGAAAGCAGAGAAAGGATTTGGTGGAAATCCTTTAGTCAATAAAAATCACAAAGGTTGTTGGTGCAGTCTTGGTACCGAAAAACTCACACCCAACTGGAAAATAAATTGTATATTCTTGCGTCTCATTTCAGTGATAAGGTAATTACATGTATTCTTCCTTCTTTAGGAACACTATTATTTTATTTACATGATTCCTTATGGGACTGAATAGATATGTGGTTGGGATTGAACTAAGAGTTTAAAAGATAAAGTTAAGAAAATTTGGAGAAATTCATGAAACTTTTCATTGAATTAACTGGGTATATTATATGGATGGGTTGTATTTAATAGATTTTGAGTTGGTTTAAATTACCAATAGCAAGAGTGAGTATAAATTGACGAAGTAAGAGTCAAACGTGGAACCCAAGGGTGGGGTATTCTGAAATAGCTATGAATTAGCTTAAACAAGGAAATTAACACAAGATTGATGTTGATGTGGTTATAGATTGATTGAAGAAAGTCGTACAGATTGCTCGCGCTGACGAGTTGGGTATTTCAACATGAGTACTGTGAGTAGTAACCTTACCGCAAATTTATATTTCTACAACTAGCATGATTTATATATGATTTTAATATGAACATGTTACCGACTATTTTGAATTTGTATGTGGGACTAGTCCTTTACTTGATATGATACCACTATATTTATTTGAGGTTATTACAGTTATTTTGAATACTCTCATTGTTACTGAATATGTTTCACTACTACTTGAGATAAGATTTATCGTTATCGAAACGAAATTACATGATTTGATAAGAACTGAAATGCCCTGTATTGTTTTAAAATATTTTCCTACGAGGATTTACTGATTACAAAGACAAGAATGAATGGGAGGAGACTTTGAAGGCTCCCGTAGCTAACAGCGAGTTCGTTAGACCAGGTGCACCTTGTATTTACCGATTACCGAGTACAGTTATAACTATTGCTAGTGGGAAGGTAGAACTAGCATACAATTACAGTTTTTCCTCGCGTAGGGACCTATAGTTATATTTGACTCCTTTCACGAAGGGGTCCGCACAGTGATATAGATTACATTATCCTTTTCTGAAAACCTCCCAAATATAAAGATTTCTATGAAATAGTATTTACCGAGTTTATTACTAAATTGTTAAATTGATTTTGTTACATGAAACACATGATGAAATTGATTATTATTACCATTTTAAAAAGGGCATTTTATTTTGGGATTATTATACAAGCATGTTTCTGACTTGTCCCCAATTAAAAATAGTGTTGGTTAAGTATTATTAATCACTGAGCTAGCGACTCACTCCCCGCTATTATTTTTATAGAAACAATAGTAGACGCATGCGAGAATTCCGTTAGTAAGAGTACACGAGTTGATAATTCCTGGTGAGCCCCGCATTTATTCGCGTGAACAAATATTATTTTTTATTTGTTATAGTCTCTTTCTTAAAACTCTTAAAGTCGCTCCATAGTCATTTTTATGAGTGTCATAAATATTTTTTTTATATAGACTTGTGACTCGTATTAGACTTTTCTATCATATTCTTGTAGATGAAATTAGTAATATTGTGTTGAAAATACTTCGTGAATGAGGATTATAACTTGTTTGGTCGATATAGGTTGGTTGTGTAGTTGATTTCTAAGACAAGTTTATTTTTGGATAGTCCTAAAACAGGGAAAACTCTGTCCGATTTTCATTTAATTACCGATGATGCTTACTTGGGAGCACTTGCTCCTAAGCACCGGTCATGATCCTAAATTGGATCGTGACAGAATTATATATTAAAATTTCATAAATAATCAAGATATATTCAATAATTAATCATATAAAAAATACTACAAACTTAATAGTAAATAATATTGAATTTACTTCATTTGTAACGATTTGTTTGTTAATTGTCATATTGTGCCCAAATTTCCCGGCAACTGGTTATTTTATGATTCATAGGAAATATTTGATAATTATCTACTGATACATTAAATCCATAATTGAGTACTCTAACTGAGTTTGTTAAGGAGAGCACATAATTTTTATTCTATACAACGAAATCTTAAAGAGCACTAAAGTAACACTACTCTAAATGGTCATAAACAAAATCAACTACCATAAGCTAAAAGTTATTATAAGTTTAAATGGCACTACATAACAATTAAAGGCACAACATAACAATAAAAGGTATTAAACAATAATAAAGTCACATATTAATATACGTACAACAATAAAATCACATATAACAATAATATTCATAAAATAACAATATAATTTTTTTACTAGTTTTTAGCACATAAATAAACTAATCCGGATAAATAATAAAAAATTAATTAAATCACAAAACGATCACAATAAAACATAGACTACAGTAAAAAAAATAACTAATAAGGATTTTATATATATGAGTTTTACCAAAAAGTAAGTCGGAATACCTCGATTTAAAGTTTTTTGAAATGTGAAAAATGATGATTTGGGAGCCGAAACGAGCAATAGACGAGATGCACTATACGACAACGCCTTGAATCCGATGTTAACTTGATAAAATACGGATAAGACACAATATTTTGGGGACGGGTGGGCTCCAATGGAGTTTTTTGGTTGGGGGGGAGGGGGGAGGGGGAGGAGGGATTGTCTTGCTGCTTCTGTCTGGTCGGGGAAGGAGACATGCCCATTTTTTATATAAGTATAGCGTATATAGTGCCTCCTGCATATGCGCTATACCTCCCACCAACTTAAAGTTCAAATATAGCGGATGTATTCACCGCGCTATAGTTAACGGACAAACATGCCGTTAATGTATAGCGCGATGAATAACTGCGTTATATATAAACTAGTTCTCAGTTTTTTGTTTTCACCTAATTTTGTCGTTTGAGTTCAAAAAGACCACACTTTGATTCCAGACATTTTCTTGTGATCCAAAATATCTAATTTTTTAAATTTCAAGAATAAATTAATTATTCTTTTCCTACATTTCCCATTGAGTAAATAGTGCTGGAATTAGGGTAGTTCAAAACCAAACTGCAACCGATAACCAAACCGTAAAAATAACTTATTGGCTATTGGTAACGGGTTATCGGATTAACGGTTGGTGAATGGATTAAAAGTTTATAATTAACAACTTATCAATTTGGGAGCGAATTACTCAATTTTCTTATCGGATAAACCGTTAACCTATTAAAAATTATATTACATTTACATTTTTAAATATAAATGTAAATAAGTATATGCACATGAAAGTTTTATTTCTCGAAAGATCAAAATAATCCCATAAAGCATCGAAGGGAAAGAAGATTCATATATTGAAGCAAAGCCTTCTTTGCTGTCTTTTTTTTACGACCCAATTTCCCCTCCGTGTGATGTCGTAACGACACCTAGTCTCTACAACTAGGTAAGCCTAACATTTTGCGGAATAATAAAATAAAAATATAAATTTAACCAACTATTCAAAAATACACAACAAATTTCAAAACCCGGAACATTATGAATCACAAACTACAGAAAGAAAAATCTAGTGTTTCTATACACCAGAGTCTAACAAGGAAAAATACAGAAGATAATGGACATGAGAAAGAGTAGAAGGGGACTCCGAGGTCTGCGGACACGGCAGATATACCTTGAAGTCTCCAAAGCTGTCCCAGCTCACTAATAGTGCGGCTGATAAGGTACACCTGGATCTGCACACGAAAAACATATGCAGAGAGTAGAATGAGTACACCACAATCGGTACCCAGTAAGTGCCAAGCCTAACCTCGGTCGAGTAGTGGCGAGGTCAGGTCAAGGCCCTACTGGTAAATATGTAAAAAAAAATAATATAGAGTGTAATACCGCAATAAAATAAAGGCTGAAATTTAACAACAATGAAATCATAGAAGGTAACAGCTTAGTACACAGAAACACAACAGGGGATCTCCCGAGATACCGTCCCGTAGTCCCAAATGTAAATATGCATGGGGATCTCCTGGAATACCGTTCCGTAGTCCCAAAATAAATGTGCAGGGGGATCTCCCGGAATACCGTTCCGTAGTCCCAAAATAAACCGTAGTCCCAAAATAAATGTGCAGGGGGATCTCCCGGAATACCGTTCTGTAGTCCCAAAGTAAATATGCAGCGCGAATGATAGAAACACAACTACATCACGAAATTCTTACAATTTAGACTAAGTACCAGTTAGGGAAGAAGTAGGAAATTCATTAAGCATGCTGCACATAATTCACATAAACAATTAAGACACGTAGACATGTTGTATTAGACTGAACATGATAGCTACACATATTGGAGTAACTCAATTAAGAATAAAAATAGATTAGTACTCATAAAAATGGTATAACTCAAAATAACAGAAAAATATGTTGCTGCTCAGTAAGAAAATCGGGTTTTCCACAACTAGCCCGTGTACGTACTCGTCACCTCACGTACACGGCGCTCACATAGCACAATAGTTCCAAATCTTAAGGGGATTTTCCCCACACAAAGTTAGGCAAGCCACTTGCCTCGAACCAAGCTCAATCAATCGGTCACAATGCTTTTCCCACGAATATCCGGCTCCAAATGGCCCAAATCTAGCCAAAAGCAATTACATATCATAAATACAACAATAATAGACTCATCTAATTAATGAAATCAACACTTTAACAAAAATCCCGAAATTAACTCAAATATTGCCCGTGGGGCCCACTTCTCGGAATCGGGTAAAAGTTTTAAAAATAGGAACGCCCATTCCACCACGAGTCTAACCATACTAAAATTACTAAATTCCGATACCAAATGGTCCTCCAAATCCACAAATCAAACTTCCAAATCCCTAGCCTCCAACTTCCTATTTTACACTTTAAATACACACTAACTAGGTTGAAAAATACATGGCAAAGCAAGTTTATTGATCAAAAATAAGCACAAGGTATTTACCTCAAGAAATGCCTCGAAAATGCTCTCAAAATCTCCCTAAACCGAGTTTGCAAAGTCAAAAATGACAAAAATCACGAAGCCCTTCGGTTTTAACCACTGCCCAGGTATTTCCGCACCTGCGAAACCTGGGCTCGCACCTGTTGGTGCGCTTGTGCGGAAATTGTGCGCATCTGCGCAATTCACTTGCCCCTTGCCTTCGCACCTGCGATGAAAGGGCCGCACCTGCGCGTGCGCGCCTGCGGAAATCCCTTCTGCTTCTGCGTACCTTGAGCACTTACGAACAACCTTGCGCATTTGCGGGCATTGCCGATGCATCCTTTTTCCACGCACCTGCGACCCCTGACCAATCCACCCAACTCCTCTTCTGCGCCAATTTGCTTGCACCTGTGGGCTCGCACCTGCGGGCAGCCTTACGCAGGTGCGATTACAGCAGAACTAGCCTAGCACCAGAAAAATCTTCCAAGTCCAAAATAGATCCGATAACCATCCGAAACTCACCCCGGGACATCAACCAAACATACCAACCAATCCTAAAACACCATACGAACTTAGTCGAGCCCACAAATCACATCAACTAATGCTAAAATCATGAATCACCCTCCAATTCAAACTTAAAGAACTTGAAACTTCAAATTCCTACAACCGATGCCGAAACCTATCAAACCACGTCCGAATGACCTCAGATTTTGCACACAAGTCATATTCAACATTACAGACCTACTTCAACTTTCAGAATCAGAGTTCGACCCCGATATCAAAATTTCCACAATCGGTCCAAATCTCCAAAAATTCGATTTTCGTCATTTCAAGCCTAAATGAGCTACGGGCCCCCAAAACATATTCCGGACACGCCCCTAAGTCCAAAATCACCTAACGGAGCTAACGAAATCGACGGAATTCCATTCCGGAACAGTCTTCACACAGTTTTGACTACGGTCCAAATTTTAAGACTTAAGCTCTCATTTAGGAACTAAGTGTCCCAAAATATTCCGAAACTCAAAACCAATCATCCCGTCATAATAGCAAAAATTGATATAGGGAAAGCAGTTAATAGGGGTTCGGAGCTCTAACTATAAAAACGACCGGCCAAGTCGTTACACTTTTTATGACTTTATTAGTTTATTTAACTTAGCAACCATTTCTCTGCGTGAAAGAATTTGGGCAGCTGGTGAGTTCAACAGCACATGACTTCTTTGAATTGGAGGAGACCACAAATCACCCTTTGAATAATCAAAGTCAAACCCAGATAAATCAGAAAACTTTGAGAGTAGCCTTTCTGATCTTTTGGGTGGCTATCAGTTACTATTTAATTTGCAGAAGTGTCAAGTGGTATATGATTCATTGTCTATTTGATTAAACCGATAAACTGCACGATAACCAATTGATAATCACTTAACCGATACCAATACGCCCAATATCTTATCGGTTGGCTAGTGATCACACCCAACTATGCCTCCTAAGAGGTCTAGCGATCGTTGCAAATATAATCCGATTTACAAGTCCGGAGTCGAATCCCACATGGAAATAAGATACTAATTACAACTAGTAGTTTTGCACGAATTTAAGTAATAAACCTTCAAAAATATTATATAACGATTTGTGAGTTTACTAAATAAAATCAAAGTAATTAAAAATACAGTAATTTATAACTAACAAAGCAAATGTTGTAGACAAGATTTGAAAAAGTCTAAGGTTATGATTTTCCCTATTTTCGAAATTTTTTCCGCTATGTTTTTTATGAATTTGCCTAAATATTCTCTACCAATCGTGAGTACTTTGATTGTCGTAGCTCTCTCTCAAGCAACTACCATAATTTACTAGACATATTCTCTCGAACTACACTAGCTGGCACTAATTTATCGCTCACTACGATCGCACCAAGGCTTCGTTATCTCTACTACCGCCTTTAAACCCTCTGTATTGATCTCTCAACTACATTAGGAGTAGTATTGTTAAACAATTACCTAAATGTATACTCTCTCTCTCGAGCAATATACATACTAAATAGGCCCAGTTAATTGAGAGCTCTTCAATTAACAACAATGAAAATATAGTTGAATAAGTAGAGAAATATCAAAGGCAAATTTATATTAAATGCAGTAAAACATTATCCTCCAATAGGTTCCATCAAACCTTAGATAAGAGAGTTTAGCTACTCATAAATACAACAAAAATTAACTTAATGTTCAAAGACATTAAACTACAAAGTAAAGAGATAAAGGAAGGGAAAACTCGTTTGATTCTTTCTCCACAGTGCTTTGCAGCCTTTTTATTCTCCAAAATCATGCCCAACCCTAGAATAACTCATTTGGGGAGTATTTATGTCAATCCCCCGGTCCAAATCCGGGTTTGGGTCTTTTAATCCACGACTTTAAATTACCGTGCTATAGACCTCGCGAAGCTTGGTCTGTAGTGCGGTCAACCTCACTATAGACCTCGCGAAGCCGGGTCTATAGCGCGGTCAACCTGGCTATATACCTCGTGAAGCCTGGTCTGTAGCGCGGTCAACCTGGTTATATACCTCGCGAAACCTGGTCTGTAGCACGGTTTGGGTACTTGATGCTTTTGACTCTTTTCTTGCATTTTCGTCCTCTTTTTGTGTAACTTTTATTCGATGATTTATTCTGATGTTCCTACACATAAAACAACACAATTTAGTGTAATTATCGCACAATAACTCCCTAAACCAATAAAATATAGGACGAGTAATGTGTTAAAAGTATAATATTTTGGCCTAACTTCACCACCCGACACTTAAACATTGCTCGTCCTTGAGTCAACCACCAATTCCTAAAGCACTTTTATTCGCTTTTAGCACATCTGAAGCACACCATACCTATGACTATGGTTGATAGCAACATTTAAACTTTAGCATATGCCTTCAAACTTCCCCTTACTTTATGCCATACTTCAAATCTTTATTAAACAAAAAGACAACATATTTATAACAATCCTAACCTCACAAACCGACTCAATATCACAATGTATTCATGGCTTGAACACTTACATCATAGAGAAATCTAATAACTTCACCTATCCCTTGCAAAATCATGTCCCCTCACAACTAGAACAAGAGAGTAAGTTGAATCCACACATTTGAATCAAATACTCAAATATATATATTTTCTTTTCAACAATACCTACTAGTGGTATATTCTTTACAATATAAGTGCACCTTTCTTTCATTCATTGGTTCCACTCAAAAGCTACCCAAGTTCCCTCCTTATTTCTTTTAGCGCTCATTTTACAATTAAAGTGCTTTAAGAGATAAACGGATCAAAATAATGATAATTAAGAACAAAGGGGTATAGGCTTGTAATGTGGTTACCAAATAAAAGGTTATAGGCTCAAAAGGGTTGATTAGGGATAAATATTATTTGTGATAAGCATTAAGCTCAAACAAATCAAAGAAAGCCTAAAATTATTTTTTTAAACCGAGCAAAACCTAAAATTTCACTTCAACTCACATGCTAGGCAAGTTCTAGATTCTAATGCAATGACACGCACTATACAATTTCTCACCACATATGGCACATGACTCACTTAGGACGGTTCCATTCTGATTCTCAAATAATTTCGAGTGCTCACGGAGCCATAAAATATTAAGCATCAAGCACAAAGTAACACAAGCAAAGAAAACGAGATATATGCATCAATACATCCCGTGGAAAAGAATCGCGGCACAAAGAAAACCATGAGGGATTATTACTATCTATCTATATATATATATATATATATATATATATATATATATATATATATATATATATTGTTAGACTTTAATCCCTCAAGGAAACTGCCTAAGAGAAGAGATCAATCGTCGGGAAAAGTCGAGTCATTTTTTTATTTTTTATTATTATGAATCTTAAAAAGTAAAATAAAAAAAATAAACACATGAACTAATTAGTTTATCTAATATTTTCAAATGACTGAGAATACCTCCCACCCCACACTTAGTTCATGCATTGTCCCCAATACATATATACGTTCCAAAAATAAACAAAAACATGTAAGGGGGTAGGAAAAACTCCTTGATCAGACATCGTCCTTGCCCTCATCTTTAAAGGCCTCATCTGCAGCTGTCCAGTCATCATCCTCTGCTCCCTCATATGTATCATCATCCTCCTCCTCGTCGGACTTCTCTAGCTCGGTCTCGGAACACTCCGGTGTGTTTATATCCTCATCCTCTAGGAGTCTTTGGCTAGCGCCAAGCCCAACCATTTGTTGGGCATGAGCATTGAGCGGAAAACGCTCCTCCAAAATGGCCCTTTTCTCCGTAGTGGCCGGCCTTCCTCCAATCTTGAGCTGTAAATCCATCATCCCAAATAAATGGGCCATAAAGCTGTCATCGCGAGCATTGCGCTCGGCACCTGTCATTGTGGCCATGGTATTCTCCTCCTTAACCCGGATGCTTGTGATGTCCATTAGTCTGAGGGGTGGAGGAATGACTATATCAAAATCTCGCTCCTCCTCCACTTCTTCTTTTCTCAGGTACTGAGTCAACATGTTAGCGAAGGACAATCTATCAATTCTCTTGCTTGTTGTCACTTGGGCCATCTGGTAGCGTATCAAGTGGCCCACATTCACTTTCTGGCCAGTCATTAGAAAGTACAACACATATATCCTTTCACGGCTAATAAGAGTCTCATGGTTGCATGGTAGTAGTAGCATGTTTATCAATTCCAACCACACCTGAGCTTCCGACTTTATTTTTTTCTTTGGAAATTTCCTATGGCGTTGGGTTTTCTTGTCACAAACCCAAGCCGCCACATAATTTACACCACAAAGAGTGTGTCTCAATGCTTGATATGTTAGACGGGTGATGAAGTTGTCCAAGAGTTCCTGTGGAACATCCGAAGCTCCTAAAAAATTGCATATAGCTGATGCCGAAAAATCGATCAACCTTCCCCGTATAGGCACCAGTTGTTGAGGATCATTCGGATCAAAACTGGCATAAAACTCCCGAACAAGGTTTATATTGATATCCCCGGTGTTTCTAAACACGTAGCTCAACCTAAGATCATGAATACCTTTCCAATTCATTGATACCTAGCTTGTAGGTGACACTCATGAACAACTGACTCAGAATGTATATGTCTCAACCGATAAAGCTTGTACCAGTCCTTGGCAGATGGGGGTATACTCTTCAGTCCAAATTCTCGTTGTCCCTCAGGTTGTGGGTGTGTGGCTACTGTAGCTGCAACTATTTGCAACCCTTCAACTTGGCTTGAAGTTGCCTCTCCTCCTTTTTTATTTTTCGGTGGAGGTCCGGAGGAAGCCTTGGCCTTAGTAGGAGCAGTAACTTTGCCCTTGCCTTTACCATCTTCTTTCTTAGGAGGCATATTCATTCCTACATAATTGAACATTCCTATGTCATTGAGAATATGAATCAATTCAAAATATGGTCTTGCGACCCCACACTTAAGAGTTCATGACATGATGTTCAACCATTTTGAGGCTACTCAGATTTCACCTCTTTATTTTAGCATGAGAATCAAGCAATGGAAAAATGATGTTTACTACAATTGCGATGTATATAGCTACCGATGAACCCATCCAAACTTAAGATTCAAGTGGCGCAAGGCTACATAGCACTAGTATTACAATCTCGGAGACTAGAACTCCATTGGGGACAAACAATGGCTTTGAGGCATTTTGACAAACATATAGCGCGCACTAATGCCATGGACGTTCTTGTAGGGATGAGGGATTGCCTTACCCTCCCAAATCAGCTTGGGAATTTCATGTTACCACCCTTATACACAATGACAATACCAATCCTATGGGGTTATGGGATTATGGCGAAGAAGCATAATGTTACAATGAAGATATAGCCAAAAGTTGTCCGATTTCATTACTACACCCTATTCGAATTTTGATAAAGAAAAGAGTTAGAAAAATACCTTAGATGCTTAGGAAGGGGATTTGCTCTTCGATTGATGTTGCTATTGAAAGAATGAGTGGATGAATGAATGCCTTCAATGGTGTTTGTGTGTGAGGGAGAGGGGAAAATAGGATGGCAGTGTTATGTTTTAACTAAAGTGGGTGTGTGTTTGTGTGGTGTTTCAATAGAAAGAAGTTAGAAGAAAACAAAAGAAAAGAAATTAAATGTCAAACTTACCTCGCGTCGCGAGCTATACAACGAGAGTGATAGCCGGCAATGCGAGGTCTGTCGTGAGGTGGGCCTCGCTACATCCCTCGTGACACGAGGTATACAATGCGCTGGAAGGTTGGCGACGCGAGGCCTGCCGCGAGGTTGATCTCGCTACTGACCGAGCGACGCGAGGTCTGTCACGAGGTGGAGGGGTGGCGACGCGAACTCTATTTCCATGTATGCTATGCATTGGGCTGGGTAACATGAGGTACGCAACGATGTCTATAGCGTACTCATATGATGAATGACTCCAAGCGCTATGATATCCCAGCGTGCTCCAATACCTGTTCAAGCACCAAGACTTAGCTAAAAACTTGTTAGTGCATAAAATCAAACAGAAAATTCTAGTTAAGCTAAAATAAACTATGAATTGGGTTGCATCCCAACGAGCACCTAATTTAATATCGCGTCACGATACATGTAATCGAGCTTAAGGTTCACTCAACATTTGAGGCTCCTTCAAATGAATCACTGATACAACCATTTCCTCCTCCATGCCAAGGTAATGTTTCAACCTTTGCCCACTGACTCTAAACTTGTTCGTTCCATCCTCAGATTCAATATTTATAGCTCCACTTGAGAGTACTTGCACCACTCTAAATGGTTCCGACCATATAGATTTCAGATTACTCGGAAATAATTTCAATCTTGAATTATACAACAACACTACATCTCCGGGTTTGAAAATCCTCTCTTGAATATGCTTATCGTGCATGATATTCATCATTTCCTTGTACAACCTGGTGCTCTCAAAAGCATGGTAACAGAACTCATCAAGTTCATGAAGCTCTGTGACTTTACTCGTACCAGCAGCCTCCATGTCAAGATTTAATTGCCTTAATGCCCAAAAAGCTCTATGCTCTAGCTCCACCAGTCAGTGACATGCCTTTCCAAATACTAATTTGTACGGTAACATACCAATCAGAGTTTTGAATGCAGTGTGGTAGGCCCATAGTACATCATCCAATTTTCTCGCCCAATCAGTCAGAGTAGCATTTACAGTTTTGGTCAAAACATTCTTGATTTCTCTGTTTGACACCTCAACTTGCCCACTTGTTTGTGGATGATACAGAGTGGCAACCTTATGGCGTACGGCATATTTTTCCAGCAACTTTGCGAAGGCTCGATTGCAGAAGTGAGTTCCTCCATCACTAATGATTGCTCTTAGAGTTCCAAATCGGGTGAAGATATTTTTTCTTAGAAAACCAATAACTCCCTTTGCATCATTTGTTGGGAGTGCTACAACTTCTACCCATTTCGAGACATAGTCCACTGCTACGAGTATATACTTGTTATTGTATGAGCTGACAAATGGTTCCATAAAGTCGATTCCCCATACATCAAAGCTTCTACCTCTTGAATTGGGTTCATGGGCATATCATGTCGACGGAAAATATTCCCTGTTCTTTGACACTCATCACAGCTCTTTACCTAAAGGTGTGCATCTTTAAACAACGTCGGCCAATAAAAGCCCGACTCCAGCACTTTAGCAGTTGTTCTTACTCCTCCAAAATGGCCTCCATAAGGCGAAGCATAACATGCCTGCAAAAGAGAAGCTTGGTCTATCTCGGGAATATATCTCTGGATCATGTTATCAATACAAATCCTAAACAAATATGGTTCATCCCATAAATACATGCGACAATCACAAAAGAACATTTTCTTCTGCACAGAAGACAAGTCATAGGGAACAATACCGCTTGCTAGGTAGTTTGCAATGTCTGTATACCATGGCGCTACCTCAAGGCTCGTGGCTAATAGTTATTCATTTGGGAAAGTCTCCATGATCTCTTCCAACTCAACCTTCTTTTCAGCTCCTTCAAGACTGGACAAGTGATCGGCAACTTGGTTTTTCGTTCAATTTCGGTCACGAATTTCCAAGTCAAACTCTTGTAGCAGTAGCACCCATCGAATCAGGCGTGACTTTGACTCATTATTATCAATTAGGTACCTGAGAGAAGCATGGTCAGTATAAATAATTACCTTCGAGCCTATCAAGTAGGACCTGAATTTGTCAAATGCAAACATCGCTCTAGCATCTCTTTCTCTGTCACTGTGTAATTCAGTTGAGAACCATTCAATGTTCTACTTGCACAATAGATTGGATGCATGTTTTTATCTTTTCTCTGCCCAAGTACTACTCCCACAACATGGTCACTTGCATCACACATCATCTCAAATGGTTGCTCCCAGTTAGGTGCAACTATGATAGGTGCAGACACCAACCTCTTCTTCAATTCCTCAAAAGCTACCCTGCATTCATTAGAAAACACAGAAGGGTGATTTTTTCAAGCAATTTACACAAAGGGTTAGCAATCTTGGAAAAATCTTTTATGGTAACGCCTGTAGAAAATTGGCGTGACCAAGGAAACTTCTTATTGCCTCGACAGAAGTAGGTGGTGGCAACTTCTCTTTTATATCGACCTTAGCACGATCCACCTCAATGCCCTTATTTGACACTAGGTGTCCCAAGACCATACCTTCCTGCACCATGAAATGGCATTTTTCCCAGTTTAGCACCAGATTAATCTCCTTACATCTCTGCAACACTCTCTTCAAATTCTTAAGCAATCATCGAAAGAGTTTTCCACCACTGAGAAGTCATCCATGAAAACCTCCATTATGTCTTCTACCATATCCGTGAAGATGGTCATCATGCACCTTTGGAATGTGGCGGGTGCATTGCATATGCCAAATGACATTCTTCGAAAAGCGTAAATGCCATATGGACAGGTGAATAACATTTTCTCTCTATCCTCCAGGGTAATAGATATCTGATTATACCCCGAGTATCCATCCAATAAACAAAAGTGGGACCTCCCTGCCAATCTATCTAGTATCTGATCAATGAACGATAAGGGAAAATGATCTTTTCAAGTGGCCTTGTTCAATCTTCTGTAGTCCATGTAAATTCTCCATCCCGTGACTATTCTTGTTGAGATCAACCTGTTGCTCTCATTTTGCACAACAGTCATCCCACCTTTCTTTGGCACACACTAAACTGGGCTAACTTAGTTGCTATCTGAGATGGGAAAACTAATTCCCGCATCTAACTACTTAATCACTTCCTTCTTTACAACTTCTTTCATGTTAGGTTTCAGCCTTCTTTGATGTTCTCTGGAAGGTCTATTCCCATCTTCCAGTAGAATCTTATGCATACAGAAGGCCAGGCTGATACCCTTAATGTCTGCAATGGTCCAACCAATTGCAGTCTTGCACTCTTTCAACACCAGCAAAAGTTGTTCTACCTGCACATCTAACAAGCCAGATGAGATAATAACGGGTAAAGTCGAGTTAGGTCCCAAGAAAGCATACCTTAGGTGAGATGGTAACGGTTTCAGCTCCAATTATGGTGGCGCTTCGATTGATGGCTTTGCTGGAGGGGTGTTTCTTTCTTCCGAGTGTAAAGGCTCGAATTCGAGCTCTCTTTTCCAGTACCCTTGCCCTTGAAGAGCCAACACCCATTCTGTCAAGTCTTCACCATTTACTTCTTCTAAGTTCATGAGGTGGGCTGTGAGGGGCTCTTTTGCATTAAGTGCCTCATCATCTTCCTCCATGATCACATCCACTATGTCTAAAAAAGAGCAATTTGCAAACTCACTGGGTCGCCGCATAGAACTTTGCACATTAAATATTATTTTTTTATTATTCAGCCTCATCTTTACCTCCCCCATTTCACAATCAATCAGAGCTCTCCCTGTGGCCAAGAATGGCCTTCCCAAAAATTATGGGAATCCCCTCATCAACCTGGCAGTCCAGAATGACAAAATCTGCTGGAAGCACGAATTTTCCAGCTTGCACAAGTACATCATCAAGTATACCTGATGGCCCTTTCACCGTTCGGTCAGCTAGTTGTAGTAACATGGATGTGGGCCTTACTCTTCCAATGCCTAAAGTTTTATAGATAGACAATGGCATCCGGTTTATACTTGATCCAAAATCACACAATGCTTTGGCAAATGCATAACTACCTATGGTGCATGGAATTGTGAAGCTTCCAGGGTCAGTTAGCTTCTCAGCTATAGGTCTTGTCACAACAACACTACAGGTCTATGCCAATATGACAGTTGCCAAGTCTTGAAAGTCGACGTTACGAGACATCAAGTCCTTCATCATTTTTGTATAACCGGGCATCTCCCTCAAGTCATCAATTAGAGGAATGTTTAACTGAATTTGCTTCAGCATTTTCATGAATTTTTTGTACTGCTCATCCTTCTAATATTTGGCCAACCTCTGTAGGAAGGGTGCTGGAGCTCGCTTCATTTCTGTGGCTTGAGTTAGATTCTACTCAGACACTTTTTCCAATGCCTTGTTTCACTTTCTCAATCTCCTCCGCAACCTCTTTTTCCTTGTTTATTCTGGCTGCACTCTTACTTTTATTAGCTCAGTTGACTCATCTAACTCAATTGGCACTAGCACAAGTATTTCAGTTGACCAACACTCACGGGCAATTTCTTGCTCTAAATAAAGATCTCTACCATTTCTCAAGATCACCGCCTTAAGCTGCTTCGGGGCCTACTCTTTTGGATTGACATGTGTGTCCGCAAGTAACGTCCCTTGAGGACGATTGTTAAGGCCATGGATAATTGCTCTAGTTGAATCTCAATGTACTTGATAGCCCTAGCGGAGTCGTGTGACACTACCTTTTCTTGCGTTTGGTGGACCTTTTCTTCCATTTTCCTGCTGGCCCCAATGAGTTGTTGCAACATTCCTTTAATTTCAGATAACCCATCATCTTGTCTCACTATCTGTTATTGTTGAGGCTATTGATAAGTTAGCTATTGATTTTGCTGGTTGTATCCCTGTTGCCTTTGGTAAGGCACTACTTGACCCTGTGGTCGCATAGCTCCAGAATTGTTGGTGTTATTGTATTGTTGTTGTACTGGTCTATACTGCTGATTTTATTGTCCCCAATTCTGACCACCTTGCCTCTGGCCTCCATAGTTTCCCACGTAGTTTATATTCTCCTGATAGTTCTGGTTGTTACTTTCACCACTCCACGAGCACACATATGGTTGGTGAGGATACTCATTTGTGTCATCAGAGTAGCCATATTCTTGGCTATGGAGTTGTTCGGGTCCAATGCTACTGAGTGAACTATAATGGTGATTGTAGTGTCTATTGTCATCCATCCTGAGTTTTGAGCCATTTTATCTAGCAGGACCTTCCACTCTCAAAATAACTTGCTAAAAAATGCTCCACCTGCTGAAGCATCAAAATTGGCCTTCAAGCTATCTGCCAATCCCATGTAAACCCGTCGTCCCAACATCTGATCTATAATGCCATGATGTGGACACTTAACATCATACCTTTAAACCTCTCCCATATTTCTTGTAATGTTTCAGCTGGTTTCTGCCTGAAGCTCAATATTTCATCAACTTGCTTGGCGATCTTATTAGGTGGGTAACACTTATTCAAAAACTGCTTGACTAATTCCTCCCAAGTGGTGATTGAATTTATGGGGAGTGAATTAAGCCAAGTCTGGGCTTCTCCTGTCATTAAGAATGGAAACAACAACAGTCTTATTGCTTTCGGTGTCACATTTGGTTGCCTTTGCGTGACACAAATTGACCGAAACATTTTCAGTTGCTGCTGTGGATCTTCAATGCAAGACCAGGAGAACAGTCCATTATTTTGCAACAGATGTAGCATGTTGTTTGTGATTTGAAATGACTACGCTTATATCTGAGGGACTGCAATTGCAGTTGCCAAATTTTCAGCGGTGAGTTGTGCCCAATCATATAAAGCTGCTTCTGGCATAAAAGGTGCCACACCCTGATTGTTCGGGTCATTCATATTGTTTCGATTGCCTTGATTACTCGAAACATCATCCATGTCTAATTCAATTTGTTCTATTGGGTGTTGTTGTTATTTGTCTTTCCTGTTTGCACGATTTAATGCCTTGAAAGATTTCTCAGGATCCGGTAATGCTTCAAACAATTCACCAGTTTTTGAGGAGTTTCTAGGCATACACCTATAACCAACAAGACTACAAATGTTAGAATTTCAATATAATGAAGTAAAATGGAAAAAATTGACTAAACTAAGAATCTTAGAAATTCTTCTGGCTGTAATTAATAACACAGTTGCTTCCCCGGTAACGACGCCAAAATTTGATCACGCCCAACTATGCCTCCTAAGAGGTCTAGCGATCGTTGCAAATATAATTCGGTTTACAAGTCCGGAGTGAAATCCCACAGGAAAATAATATACTAGTTACATCCAATAGTTTTGCACGAATTCAAGTAATCAACCTTCAGAAATATTATATAACGATTTGAGAGCTTACTAACTAAGATCAAAGTAATTAAAAATGCAGTAATTTATAACTAACAAAGCAAATATTGTAGACAAGATTTGGAAAAGTCTAAGGTTATGATTTCCCCTATTGTCGAAATCTTTTCCGCTATATTTTCTATGAATTTGCCTAAATATTCTCTACCAATCGTGAGTACTTTAATTGCCGTAGCTCTCTTTCAAGCAACTACCACAATTTACTAGACATATTCTCTCGAATTACGCTAGCTGACACTAATTTACCGCTCATTACGATCGCACCAAGGCTTTGTGATCTCTAATCTCACCTTTAAATCCCCTGTATCGATCTCTCAACTACGTTAGGAGTGTTGTTGTTCAACATCTACTTAAATGTATACTCCCTCTCTCGAGCAATATACATACTAAGTAGGGCCGGTTAATTGAGAGCTCTTCAATTAACAACAATGAAAATATAGTTGAACAAGTATAGAAAAATCAAAGGCAAATCTATATTAAACATAATAGAAAATCATCCTCCAATAGGTTCCATCAAACCTTAGGTAAGAGAATTTAACTACTTATAAATACAACAACAATTAACATAATGTTCAAAGACATTAAACTACAAAGTAAAGAGATAAAAGAAGGGAAAACTCGTTTGATTCTTGCTCCATAGTGCTTTGCAGTCTTTTTCTTCTCCAAAATCATGTTCAGCCCTAGAATAACTCGTTTGGAGAGTATTAATGTCAATCCCCCAGTCCAAATCTGGGTTGGGGTCTTTTAACCCCGCGACTTTTAATTACCGTACTGTAGACCTCGCGAAGCCTGGTCTGTAGAGCGGTCAACCTGGCTATAGACCTCGCGAAGCCTGGTCTGTAGCGCGGTCAACCTGGTTATAGACCTCGGGAAGCCTGGTCTGTTGCACGATTTGGGTACTTGATGCTTTTGGCTCTTTTCTTGTGTTTTTGTCCTCTTTTTGTGCAACTTTCATTCGATAATTTATTCCGATGTTCCTACACATAAAACAACACAATTTAGCGCAATTATCGCACAATAACTCCCTAAACCAATAAAATATAGGGCGAGTAACGTGCTAAAAGTATAACATTCTGGCCTAACATCAGCTAGCGGATTAGTACATTTACAAGATGATAACCGATAAACCAAACCGTTAAGTGTAAATATCCGTCTGATCTGCCCGATAAGCAGCCCTAGTTGGAGTATGTGTTAGGAATATTTATGTAAAGAGATAGTAAAGGCTAATATGGTCAATTTTATTGTTAATTAATATTAAAGGGTGAATTTCTTAATCGGTGTGAAAACAAAGAGTAAAAAATCAATTATTGTGTACCGGATATAGCATAGGCGTAATTGAAGACGCTTTTATATTTCATTTTTTCCCTCAAATTCCCACTCTTCCTTCTATTTACGTTCTATAGTTTTGATCAATGTTTTCTGCTCTTTCTTTATTCTTTCCTACTTTCTTAATTTTATTACTCTTTCCTGTTTATGTTTCCTACTTAAATTGATTTTAGTTGGAGATGTTGTCCTTTTGATCTTTGTTTGAGGTTTTTTCCTGTTAGTTTGTGGAGTTTCTTTTTTAGTTTATGATTTTTCGTATTTATTGATATAGGTTTTTTATGTTTTTGCAGGTTGGTCGGCGTATAAATTTCCTGGATTTGAAGATATTGTTAAAGCTGTTTTGCAAGTGCATTCTTCAAATCCATTATGAGGATAATTGTTACATTGATCGTTACCTTTTTTTGGGAGGAGTAACTGGCTTCTTCTTTCTACTCCGTCTTTTTCCTTTTTCACTTTTTAATTTTTTTTCCTTAATTTTTAAGTAGTGTAGTTTTGTTTGTATAAAATAAAATTTTGACTGATGCAAGGAAAAAAATGCCATTGAATGATTTCTTGCTGTGAGTTCAGGTCAATTTGTTGTATAGCTTCTAAAAAGAATCTTCTTTTTTCTCTTTTGTTATAAAAGTGGGTACCTATTTACCTCTTTTATAATCCTACCTGAGAATATAATTTTGATTTTTGTGAAAAAAATAATTTATATTTTTAAAGTTAAGTAACAACTACAGGGGTGAAAAAAGAAGAACATAACAAAATAGAAGAAACGAATAAGGAAAGAAGTGGGAAAAACGAAAAGAAAATTCTAGGGAGGAGAGAAAAGGGAAACAAAGAAGAAAAAGGAAAACAAAAAAGATAAAAGATACAAATTACAATTGTTTTGTTTTATTCTATCAGCAAGTTGCCAGTGTGTTCTTTTTATAATACTTTCACTGCTAGAAAACTAGCAAAAGTGTAAGAAAAACCGACCAAAATCGATTGAAGTTGAACAAAAACCGACCGATTTCGATCGTTTTCAATTCGTTGAAAAAATAATGGTCGTTAATGCGAGGCGACCGCATACGGTCGATATTTCCGATCGAAGTCCGTCGGTAATCTTCAACGTACTTTGACCAAATAGTCTGACACAAAATAAATTTACTGACCGAATTCGGTCGGAATTTTAATTATTTATTTTTTAATATTATTTATTTCCGACCGACCTAGATCGATAATATTAAATATATTTAAAATTTAAAATAAAAAAATTCCGACCGAAGTCGGTCGGTAAATTGAACATTTCCGACTGACTTCGGTCGGTAGGCGGTCGATTTTCTGGGTAAGTTTTTGGCAGAATACAACTTTTTTATAGCTGCATCACCTACCAACAACCAATCACCTATAATGGTAGCATTACATTGATGTCATTCAACTAATAATGACAACAATAACAACAATAACAACAACATTCAAAACTATATTAGCAATATTTGAAGAGTTTCAAAATACCCAACAACAAAACGTTTCACAAGTTAAAAGTTCAAACATCATTCAATGAGTGTTTTGTCCTATATCATCTCCATCTTCATCTCCACTACTAGAAGCTTCATCGTCGGCATGGTTCGAAGGATCACGATGAGAAAGATTAGTATCTAGGGAAGACTCACGAGACCGGGGAATCGGGAAAGCACCACTAGCAAGAAGAATTGCTAGCTGACCTTGAAGGACATTAAATTGTTGGTCCCTCTTTTCTAGCTGACTTTGAAGGCTATCAAATTGTTTATCTCTCTTTTCTTCTCTAGCCTTTGTCTCTTCAAACTCTACTATCAGCTTTGTGATCTTCTTCTCCATAACCGAGAGAGTTGACCTATCAATTGCCTCGCCCTGGGTAGAAGTCCCTAAACCTTGCAGTCCACCCCTGTAGCGCCGAAATGATCTCTCTGGAAGGCCTTATGCTATCCCCTTTTTAGGACCACCGACAATATCCAACCATATCTTCTGCGCTACTTCGTATGAAAGGGATGGTCGCTCGCCTTGTTCATTCAGTCGCAAGCTCTGAGTGTACTCCTCCACATTAGTCTTGTAGCGACCCTTTATTTAGAAGATAGAGAATTATTAACTATATAATATTATAAACATAAAATTCAAGTTATAGTAGTTATAAAACTTACATATGTAGTCTCTGCCTGGTCCTCGACTCATCTAGTTGGATCTGTCGGTGCCTTTTTCTTCCGGATGTGAGTCTCCATGAAAAACTCATCATGAGTGATCTTCCTTCCATATTTTTTTCCTTACATATTTAATAAAACATGTTAACTAAATTAAAATATATAAATATAGTTTGATAAAAATAGATTTAAATATCTTAAGGAATTATTAGTAGTCTCCTCGCAGTCCCCATGCTCCTTGCACCCACACAGTGCAAGGAGCCACCCTTCTCAGATGCTCAGGCCTTCTTTCCATGTTCACTCCTTTTCTCGAATTTCTCAGTGGTCCACTGCCTCAACAGATCCTCCCATAAATGCAGTAGATCCCATGAAGGTTTCTTGCTCTTCTTCCGAGTATAATAGAAGGAATCAGATAGTCTCTTACGGCATTTGAATTCAAAATTTGCAAGAATGACATTGTTATGCCAGTCCTTCCAGCCACACTTAGTCTGCAAATGAAGTGTGTAATGTTAGATGAAAATAGTATTAATATAATGCTTAAATAGATAAGAATTGTATTAAAACCTTAAATTGGTTAAAAATTTGCTCCACGAGCTCAGGTGGAAATTCACTCCAAGTCGCATAGGGTGTATCATATAACCGGCCAAGAGCTTCAGTGATTATCTTTGTAGTCTGATGACTAGGTATGAACCTGCAACATAGCAATTACATTAAACAAACAATCCTAGCTATTATAATTCTTCAAAAACAAAGTAATAAATAAATCTTACCCATTGTCCTCAGGCCTGATGATCATCCTATGATAACGATCATATCACACTTCCTCTAGATCATCATCCTCCGATGAATCTGAAGCGTGCGCAGAAGGGGAGGCATTTGGATCATCACTACTATCCCGAAGGCGAAGTCTAGAAATTCTAGGAGATGAACTCCGTGGAGAGGGAGACGAGGTCGCTAAAGAAGATGGATGTGATCTACACCCCTGCTCTGATCCAGACCACTGCTGCAATCCGAGTGGCTGAAATTTAGATGGATGCGATCCAGCTAGCGGTGAAGCAAATGGAGCAGATGACGGGCGTATCACCACATGGCCCTGTGACTACTGACTCGATGGACCCATGTAACTATATGCAGGATCATGTATAGGAAGCGGGGTATAGCCCTATGGTGGAGAATGGTAAGAATACTGTTGGGAGGGAGAATGGTAGGTAGTCTGATGAGTAGATGGATGTGGTGGAAACGATGTGTACATAGAAGATTGGTGCCGGCCATCAGAAGCGGAGGGATGCAAGTGTGGAGTGGAAGAAAGCGAGGGTGTGGCATTATCCTCATGATCAATAGGCCTCTTATCCTTCCTAGACCTATCTCGACCCCTACCGGTCATCTGTATAAATTAAAGAAATTTTTAGAATTGAGAATATAAATCTATAGAAGTTGAGAGCGCTTGAAAAAAACTAATATTCTAGTCGTCTTCGAAGTATCTATCCTCGTCCGAAAATTCTTCCTCTTCACTTATTTCATTTTCATCAGGTGATTCTTCATCCTCATTTTCTATGATTGTTATTTCCTCTATATCAACTTCTTCTAATATGCGTTGAGGATGCTCCAAGTCATTTTCTAACTGATCATCCACCATTTGTTTAACACTTGAGGTATCGTTTTGGTAAGCAACATCTAGCACATTCTCAACTTTAACCCTACCAACAGGCTTAGTTTTGATTACAACCAACCAATCAGCCTTATCCCTCCGCAATGGATATGGAGCATAATACACTTGTCTCGCTTTTTCTGCAATTATAAAAGGATCATAGCAATCATACCCTCTTTTTTTATTAACCTTAATTATGTTGTACAACGAGTGTACATTTGTACCTCTTCTAGGTATTGAGTCAAACCACTTGCATCGAAAAAGTATGATCTTCTTATTTGGCCAACCTGAATATGATAATTCTAGAATCTCTTTGATCACACCATAATAATCATTATTCCTATCATGGTTGCCTTTACCACCTTTAACACACACCCCACTATTATTGGTTTTTTTATACTTGGAGCATTCCTTGCTGTGAAATTTATAACCATTCACAAAATACTTAGACATAGTTGTAACCGTAGGTGCTGGTCCCCAAGAAATATCTTTCAAAAATTGATTAACACCATTGTTTGGATTATTGACCTACATGTAGTATTAATATAACATATGTTAATATAGCATTAATATGTATACATATGTTATTGCTACAACTTAAGTATTAATATATATATATATATATATATATATATATATATATATATATATCACGATCCCAATTTTCCTCCATAGGATATCGTGACGGCACCTAGTCTCTAAGACTAGGTAAGCCTAACAAGAATGCAGAATAACTGAAATATTAAGCTAAAACCCCAAACATCAACAACTGTAATAACTAAAACGGCAACTCAAGTATAAACAACTCCCAAAACCTGGTAGATATAAGTCACAAGCTCTAAAGAGAATTGCTAAATATCCTTATACATAAGAGTCTAATGAGGATAAGGAAATAATATAATAAAGACAGAGGGGGACTCCGAGGTCTGCGAACGCTGACTGATGTACCTTGAAGTCTCCACGTACGAACTCTCTTACCGGTACCTGGTCTGATAGGCAGTACTTGGATGTGCACAAAAAGATGTGCAGAAGCGTAGTATGAGACTATGAGTACACCACAACGGTACTCACTAAGTGCCACACCTAACCTCGATAGAGTAGTGACGAGGTCAGGGCAGAACTTACTGGAAATAATAAAAAATAAGGCAGAGGATATAATAATATAGTGAAATGACAGAGAAGTGAAACAATGACGATTTACAGAAAGTAAAAACACAGAAACAAAGGAAGACAAGTACAACATGAATGGAAAAGCATATCTTACAAGTTAAGGAACAACATCAACAACAACAACAATACACAAATAGAGGAAATTAACAGGGGCACTCCCGAGGTACCGCCTCGTAGTCCCAAAGGTAAATATCTCACAATCTTTTCTTATATCACCGCGGGAGCTTTTATAGTTTGTTTTTAAAAATTATTTCCCGTAAATAGAATCCCGCATTTTAGCCAACCTTATCACACCGCATGACTTCTAGTAGTTCCCCTACTGGCCACGCGTATCAAGCCCACCTTATCACACCGCATGTATTTCAACACCCATACCTTATACAACCTCATGCGTATCAATAATTCCAAAAGTACGGCAGAGACCTCGTGCAACAATAACAACCACACGACAGAAACCTCGTGCAACAACCAAACAGTCATCTCAACAAAAATCACGGAAACCAAAACATAACAACTAGAACAATGATATCACAAGGATAGCAATTTCAAGTAAAGAATCCCACAATGAAATAAGAAATATGGAATCAAGAAAGCGGGTAATTCAGTTTAGCATGTAGTACAAGTTGCAAATAAGAGATGAGACAAGTAGATTTGTGAAATAGGATAAACATGATAACTATATAGGCTAAAATAATCCAGTTAAAGCATAAAAAGGAAACTACTTAAATAAAATTGGAATTTCAATATTTAGCCCGTGTACGCACTCATCACCTCGCATACACGGCCCTCACATATCACAAAATATCACAACAATACCGAATCCTAAGGAAAATTTCCCCCACACAAGGTTAGACGAGTCACTTACCTTAAACCTCGCTCAATCAATCAATAAGAATATCTTTTTCTCGATTTTCCAACTCCGATCGACTCGAATCTAGCAAAATAAATTATATACTATAAATATAACTATAAGAAACTAATTTAAATGATGAAACTACGACTTTAATAAAGAATTAAAAAATCGCTCCAAAAAGTTGACCCGGGCGCATGTCTCGGAACCCGACCAAAATTATACAAATTGAACACCAATTCTATCTCGAGTTTATCCATACAAGAACTATTCAAATCTGATCTCATTTAACATTTAAAAACTCAAGAATTCGGTCTAAGAACTTTTACACCTTTTCCCCCAATCTTTCAACCCCAATCCTTAATTAAATAAAGCAATCGAAGATAGATTAGTGGAATTTAATTAAAAATGAGTTAGGAACTCTTACCCCAATAATTTTTCTGAAAATATCTCAAAGTATCGCCTCAATCCGAGCTCTATATCTCAAAATATGAAGAAAATGGCAAACCCTCGATTTTCAACCTTCTGCCCAATACTTTCCGCTTTTGCGGACAGAAATTCCGCTTCTGCGGTACCGCACCTACAGAGGAACTGCCGTATCTACGGAGCTCACTTAAGCTCCAAGACTTCGCACCTGCGCTCCAAAATCCGCACCTACGGAAGCGCTTCAGTACCCACTCGTCCGCTTCTGCGGAACCTTGACCACCTCAGCTTTTCTCACTATCTGCTTCTGCGATCATCCTTCCGCAGGAGCGACTCCGCTTCTGTGACCTCCTCGTCGCACCTGCGACCACTGGCCACCCTCTTGGGTCCCGTTTCTGCGCTCGCCCTCTCGCTTCTGCGAGCTCGCACCTGCGATCAAACTTGCACAGGTGTGATTGCACCAGAACTAGTGCACTTCAGTCATTCTTTAAGTTCCAAACTCGATCTGTTAACCATCTGAAACCACATCGAGGCCCCACGGGACCTTAACAAACACTCTAACAAGTCTTAAAACATCATACGAATTTAGTCGAGCCTTCAAATCCATCAAACAATGCTAAAAACATGAATTGCGCATCGATTGAAGCCTAATGAACTTTAGAATTTCTAACTTCTACATCGGATGCCGAAATCTATCGAATCAATTCTGATTGAACTCAAATCTTGCACCCAAATCTTGCACCCAATTTAAGGACTATGTGTCCCATTTTTCTCTGAAACCAAAAATCAAACCTCTCGGCAAGTCATGTAACCACAATACAACACAAAGAAGGTAACAAACAGGGGGGTTGGGGCTAATACACTCAAAACGACTGGTCGGGTCGTTACAATATATATATCATTAATATGTATACATATGTTGTTGTTGCTAAAACTTAAGTATTAATATAATACTACATCTTATAGAACTATACACGTTATTTTTAAATGTGTTATCGTAATTTTTAATCGAATATAATTGAATTTTTATATGATCTACTGATGAAGTATCCGAGCAAAGTACCAATAAGGTGATCGAGAATAATACATTCAAGACTATTGTGTGTGTGTATGTGTATGTGTGTGTGTATATATATATATATATATATATATATATATATATATATATATATATATATATATATAAGTGTGTGTGTGTGTGTGAGAGAGAGAGAGAGAGAGAGTATTGTTAAATGCATGTAGATATTGTAAATAAAAAAATAATCTAACAATATCAGTAAATTTTATATATATAATTTTTGTTATATTAAAAAAACCAATTGACCGTGGACGGAAAAAAATAATTTTAAATTTCCGACCGATTTCGGTCGGTATACTTGAATTTTTTTAATTAAAGCTTATTTTGGTAGATAATATGCAAGTATGACCAGGACTTGGTCAAAGATTGACCAATTTCCGACCGACATCGGTCGAAATTGTTATGTGGCAGACATAGCAGTGTGTCTTTATTGTGGGACCACTATTTTCGACCGATGGTGGTCGATATCTTTGTGAGAAATATTTTTTTTGATTTTTGCAATCAATTTACCTATTTTTCGACCGATTTTGGTTGATTTTTCTTCCGACGGATTTCGGTCGGTATTCTGTGGACGGTTTTTGACAGTTTTCTAGCAGTGTTTCTACTTTAATTAACTTCTTTTGTTTTGAAGAAAACTTTGAAAAATAAAAAACTCTCGCTCTATAATAGGGTATGCGATCTTGTATACATGCATAAAAACCTCGCTATATTTCCCCTTCATTTCAATGGTTTAACTCTCTTATAACTGTTTTCTTCATTCTTCTTTCCACTCATTGAACTCCTTATCTCCCCTTATATTTAAGGAATAAATGTGAGATTAGCATTTATAGATCGTATCATCAAAGATTATTGGTTTTTCAAGTTTTATCATGTTTTGGTACTTTTGCTTTCGAAACTATTGCTTTTCTTGACAGCCGTAATTTTTTTTATTTCTTATGTGGGTAGAGATCATAATATTTCGATAACAGTATTGAGCATTGTGCTCTTTGTTTATGCATTTAGGGAGTTTGGACAATAGCCTCGGCTACTTTAGCAATGATAGGGTTACTTTAGGGATGAACAAAGTCTTTGTCCTCCTATCTCACGGTGGATAATTGGAAAGCAAATGATGTGCCTGTACTGGAAAAATATTGTGTATAGGTGGATGATGTTTTCTGTAAGTGTAAACTTTTTTTATTTTCTGTGAATAACTTCCCATCTTCTTCTCATTACAAAAACATAAGCATATTTTAATGTTGCTTTGAAGTTTAGTGTGCAAATAGCATGACAATGAACTTTTTCTTCAATTTTTTATTCTTTGTTTATTAATTAGTTGCAATATTTAGGCAAGTAAATAAATTTAATTGTTGATTTTATTTTTAGATATAAAATCTAATGGATACTCCATTAGATGTTTCATTCTTTGAAAGCGGAAGTGTATTTGTCTTCTTAGGTTCTTTCAAGTCTAGCATTTTATTTTTGCTGATGAGAATTATAGCCATTTGAAATTATTACAAATGGAGTTCTCAAAAAATTATCATGGATGCTCATGGAAACACAGGATCTTCCTTCCATGAGTTTTAGTTGTTCACTTTAAAATTTTTGTATATGATTTCGTACATGTGTATGAAATTTAATCAAATCTTTATACTTTTATATTGTCCAATTAGTTCTCCAATTGAATTTTGAATAATAATGAGTTTCTTCTTGGAAAAGATTTGACGTACGTGTATGAATTGATGATGCTAATAACTATACTGAGTTTCATTGGTTCCTCAATGCAAAAAGATAATTATTTTTTCCTTTTGCTAAATTTCTATGGTGTCAACTTATTGTGAAGCTTTTATTTTCTTTTTTTAATTGTTTTGTTAGTAGGCAAAGAGAAATCTCTCTATCTCCACTTGATTTATAAGAAGTACATTCCCGTTTACTAGGATAAATTTACTATATAATATTAGTATAATTAAAGGGTGGGATAACAATCTTAATAAAATTTGGGTTAACGCACATTTTCTCCCTTAAACTTGCAAAATATTTCTCTTACACATCTTCTCCGTAAATTTCTCTTGCAATAAAGCATTTTTGTCTCTTATTTTCAAGGATCAAGAACTTCATGACCAAAGAGAGTAGAGTTTGGCGATTCTTGGATTTCGTTCTTTTCCCCCATTTTTGATTTTGAAGTGTTAAAGACACTTATTTTGAAGTATCAAAAGCACATTTCTTAACCTATAAATTAGAGAGAGAGTGAGTAAAGAAAGATAGTAGCATGGAAATTGATGAAAATCCACGTGAAATACCATAGAGAAAACAAAACAAAATCTTCGGAACAAGAGCACTTTTTCACATGTTTTCTTTACTAGTCGCAGAGGTTCTTTGTATGTCTTCTTTGATGATTTTGACACTACTGGAAAAATATAAAAAAGCGTCCAAAAAAAAAAATAGATCGAAATCGGTTGGATTGGTGAAAAAATAATGATAGCTAATACCAGGCGATTGCATACGGTCGATATTTCTGACCGAAGTCGATCGGTAATTTTCAACGCACTTTGACCAAATAATCTGACACAAACTAAATTTACCGGTCAGTATTCTTGAAAATACTTTTAAATTATCGACCGATATCGATCTGATTCTTAATGTTTTTTAAAAAACAATTGCTCATTTCTGACTGAAATCGATCGGTATTATTAAAATATTTAAAGTTAAAAATTAAAAATTCCGACTCGGTAATTTTAAATTTCTGAAAATTTTATTTTAACGTTGTCGACCGACTTCGGTCGGTATGCGGTCGGTTTTCGGGTAAATATTTGGCATAATACAACTGTTTTACCGTTGCATCACCTGCCAACAACCAATCACCTATAATGACAACATTACATTGTTGTCATTCAACTAATAACAACAACAACAATAACAACAACAACAACAACAACCCAGTAAGGGTCTGGGAGGGTGGAGTGTACGCAGACCTTTCAACCAATAACAACAACAATAACAACAACTATCAAAACTATATTAACAATATTTATTGAGTTTTAAAATATCCGACAATAAATTGTTTCACAAGTTAAAAGTTCAAACATCATTCAATGAGTGTTTTGTACTACATCATCTCCATCTTCACTACTAGAAGCTTCATCGTCAGCATGGTTCGAAGGATCACGACGAGAAGGATTAGCATCTGGGGAAGACTCACGAGACCGGGGAATCGAGAAAGCACCACTAGCAAGAAGATTGGTCAGCTGACCTTGAAGGACATTAAATTGTTCGTCCCTCTTTTCTACCTGACCTTGAAGGGTATCAAATTGTTTATCTCTCTTTTCTTCTCTAGCCTTTGCATCTTCAAGCTTTACTGACAACTTTGCGATCTTCTTCTCCATAGCCTAGAGAGTCAACCTATCAAGTGCCTCGCCCTGGACGGAAGTCCCTATACCTTGCAATCCAGCCTTGTAGCGCCGAAATGATCTCTCTGGAATGCCGTATTCTATCCCCTTTTTAGGACCCGACAACATCCAACCATATCTTCTGTGCTTCTTCGTCTGAAATGGAAGGTCGCTCGCCTTGCTCATTCGGTGGCAAGCTCTGAGTGTACTCCTCTACAGTAGTCTTGTAGAGACCTTTTATTTAGAAGATAGAAAATTATTAACTATATAATATTATAAACATTAATTTCAGGTTATAGTAGTTATGAAACTTACATATTTAGTCTTCGCTCGGTCTTCGACCCATCTAGTTGGATCTGTCGGTGCCTTTTCTTTCGGATGTGAGTCTCCATGAAGAACTCATCCTGAGTAATCTTTCTCCTATATTTTGTTTCCTACAAATATAAACCATGTTAACTAAATTAAAATATATAAATGTAGTTAGCTAAAAATATATTTAAATATTTTAATTATAAGAAATTACCAGTAGTCTCCTCGCAGTCTCCATGCTCCTTGCACCCACACAGTGCAAAGAGCCACCCTTTTCAGATGCTTGCCCTCAGGCCTGATGATCATCCTATGATAACGATCATATCGCACTTCTTCTGGATCATCATGCTCCGGTGAATCTAAAGCGTGCGTAGAATGGGAGTCATCTGTCTCAGCGTTACTATCCCAAAGACGAAGTCTAGAAATGCTAGTAAACGAACTCCGTGGAGAGGAAAACGGGATCGCTGATGAAGATGGACGCGATCTAGACCCCTGCTGCTATCCAGACCCATGCTGCGATCTGGGTGGCTGTAATCTAGATGGATGCAATCCAGCTGGTGGTGAAGCAAATATAGTAGATGACGGGCGTATAACCACATTGCTCTGTGACAACTGACTCAGTACCCATATAACTATATGCAAAATTATGTGGAGCAAGCGGGGTATAGCCCTGTGGTGGAGAATTATCACGACCCAAAATCCAACTAGTCGTGATGGCACCTAACCCAACCCGCTAGGCAAGCCAACTTTCAACTATCCAATTCCATTAATAATTATTAAAGCAATTTAAGTAAATAGAGATCTTAATCTTATACATTCCCCAAGAACTGGTAGTACAAATCATGAGTTTCTAAGAATAGAATGTACAAGGCAGAGATGAAATAAATACATAATATATTTGAATAGTACATAAACAGAGCTTTTATAAGTCTAAGGCTACCATGAACAAAAGGCAGCTACAACAAGAACACAGGTACATCTTCAAATCCGGCAACCATCGAGTACAACAACAATATCAGCCAATATCTGCACGCAATGTGCAGAAGTGTAGTATCAGTACAACCGACCCCATGTATGAGTAAGTAACAAAACCTAACCTTAGGTTGAAAGTAGTGACGAGCTTCCACCAAGGTCGGGTCCAAAACCAATAGTCCACAATAATTCATAATAACGTAAAGCAAATAATACAAGAAGTAACTTAGAAATAAAATGCTCAGCTAAAATCATGATTTCAAAAATAATAGTTCTTCCTTTCAAGTACATCAGTGAAAACCCCAAATCATTTTCCGAAGTTGCCAAAAATATGAATAAGTTTAAAGACAATAACTTTTTCCCAAAATCCTTTCAATAATAAATTAGATGTTTCATTTTCTTTCCAGATAACCCTCGTAAAAACAAATGAATCGCTATGCCCATCTGTCAGAAAAAAATGTGTGAGAAATCATGAATGATGTGAAGTTGTACAGCATGAGGAAAAATACATCTCTATGCCTGTATGTCATGTGGGCATGCCAATGCGATGCAACTCAGTGATAAAATCGTAAACAGCCCCTCGGGCAGACCTCACAATCACTCGTATACAGCCCCTCGGGATTACCTCACAATCACTCGTAAACAGCCCCTCGGGCATATCTCATCATCTCTCATGCCTCCCAGTCACTCAGCACTCGACACTCTACACTCGCACTCAGTAGGTACATGCGCTCACTGGGGTGTGTACAGACTCCGGAGGGGCTCCTACAGCCCAAGCGCTATAATCTGCACGGACAACTCACGTGCTATAATATCATATCAGAATCCGTACAGACAACTCACGTGCCATAATAAGCCAATAAGGTCTGCTGCAGGCGGGCAACCCCGATCCATATAATAGTAATAGTATATATAAAGCCAATATGGACTGCTGCGGCGTGCACCCCGATCCCAAAAATATCCTCACAATCAGGCCCTCGGCCTCCCTCAGTCATCAATCTCTCCAGTCTCTCTCATGGGCTCACAATGTCATGAGAATAGCCCAAAAATGATGATATGATGAATCAATGAATAACAACAGAGACTGAGATATGATATGTAATGAAATAAATATTACTGAGTATGAATTTTCAATTTAAAACAAATAATTCACAACAATATGACCTCTATGGATCCCAAAATACTGGCACATGGCCTCAACATAATTTTTAATATGCTTTTCAGCTCAATTTCTTTAACACATAAAACTGCATGGAGAATGCCAAGATTATTTAACTACAAAATTCCACAGAAATAATTTTGTCACAATTTTTATAGTACACACCCACATGCCCATCACCTAGCATGTGCGTCACCTCCCAACAATTCACATAATACATATATTCAGGGTTCATAACCTCATCTCCAAAAATAGAAGAGTTACTTACCTCGAACAGGCCAAATCCAATGCTGAGCAAACTAAACAATGCTCCAGAAATCCCATTCCGCGCGTATCCACTTCCAAATGGCTCGAATCTAGTCACAATTAATTTAATTCAGCCCACGAAAATTACAGGAATTTATACCATATCAAAATACTAATATTTTCCACAAAATTTGAAATTACACCCCAAAAATTACCTGCGGGGCCCACATCTCGAAATCTAACGAAACTCACAAAATACGATAACCCATCCAATTACAAGTTCAACCATACTAATTTCACTCAAATCCGACTCCAAATCGGTATTCAAACTTGAAAAATTCGTTTTGTGACATTATAGAATTGTCCTTCTATTTCTCTTGAAGATTCGATAATCTTACACCAAAAATAAAGATTAATTCATGAAATAAAATCACAAGGGAGTCAAGAACACTTACCCAAGTTGTGTGAAAATATTCCTCTCCAAAATCGCCCAAACCGAGCTCTAAAATCCGAAAATGGGTGAAAATTATGAAACCCCGAATTTAAAGGGTTCTGCCCAGTAAATCCGCACCTGCGGACAATATTTGTGCACCTGCGTCTCCGCTTGTGCGAGCAAAACATCGCATTTGCGGACTTCACTCGCCTGCCCAGTTTTCTCTTATGCGCGCATCCGAATATTTCCTCGCACCTACGATCAATGCCTCACAGCCCTCTGCCTGCATCTGCGCACCTTCTCGCGTAGGTGCGATTCCGCACCTGCGCACCTCGCTTCAACGCACCCCTGCTCGTACTTGCGAGCTCGCACCTGCGACTACTATTTCCGCAGGTGCGATTACACGAGAAGGCTTCAGTTCCAGCAATCTTCCTAATTTAAAACTCAATCCGTTAACCATCTGAAACTCACCTGAGGCCCCCGAGACCTCAACCAACTATATCAACAAGTCCCATAATATCACACGGACCTACTCGAGGCCTCAAATCACACCTAACAACATCGAAACGATGAATTACACCTAAATTCAAAATCTATGAACTTTGAATTTTTAAATTCTATATCTTTTGTTGAAACACATCAAATCAATCCGGAATGACTTCAAATTTTGCACACAAGTCACATTTAGCATTACAGACCTATCCCATTTTCCAGAATCAGATTCCGACCATGATATCAAAAAGTCAACCCCTCAGTCAAACTTCCTAAAAGTTCAATTTTTGCCATTTCAAGCCTATTCCACTACGGACTTCTAAAAAAAATTTCGGACATGCTCCTAAGTCCAAAATCACCATACGGAGCTATTGGAATCATCAAAACTTCATTCCGGGGTCGTTCACATAAATTGACATTCAGTCACTATTTTAACTTAAGCTTCAAACCTTGGAACTAAGTGTTCCAATTCATTCTAAAACCTCACCGGACCCGAACCATTTACCCCAGCAATTCACACAACAACTGTAAAGTATAATTTGAGCAGTAAAAGGGAAACAGTGCTGTGATACTCAAAACGACCGGTCGGGTCATTACATTCTCCCCTACTTAAACATACGTTCGTCCTCGCACGTGCCAAGAGTTGTTCTTAATCTTCAAATCTCTATTCCACCTTTCCATGCACATACCCGGGGGTGATCTCATGTCACCCTATCCCTTATAGGCCTGACAACACAATACAACTGAAAATCCTTAATTTAACCTTAGCCCAAAAACCTTGGAATTCGATTCCCAACCTTCAGAATTTCTTTTCAAGATATTGTATAAGTCTGAACAAGCTATATCCAGTCATAACCATAATCCCAAATATAATTACATAACATACTACTCAACTCGCATACTCGTAGCACCATTTCTGATCACAGTAACTACTCAAAACCAACCAAGTACTAGTATCAAACCCCGTATTCAACAGAACCTCACTCAGAAAATTTCGTACACTGCCAATGATGAAAGAAACAATCAAAAACTCAAAACTACTCATCAGATCAACTAACCATGGAGTTCTCTCGCCCCAACTAGAACCATAATCGCTTTCTAAGCCGACTTTCAATATTATCCTTCTGAACATACCGTAATCAAACCTGATAGTACCCATTCTAGGTCGAATGACCCTATATTACTAAACACAACTATTCCACAGACATGCCTCACCAATATAACTCAGAGCCACAACTCATGTTATCTGTGCACCAACACGCAACAATTCAAATGTATTCAGTCATGGAAATGACTCAAATGAGAGAACTGTCCCGCCAGATTAACAAGTACCGCCACAACAAAATGTTGAAAATCCATCACACACTGTAGAAACATCACACGATTCTAACACAAGGTTCATACCTTAACATAACTCCGTCGCAATGCATAACCCCATCCATACGCTGGTCCATATTATATACCTCGAGCCACCCTGCTCAAAATCAATAACCACGGAGAAGCAAATGACACAATGCCACACAAGACTTGAAAGAATATTACCATTATGCAATCAATCATGCAATACCCAAATTCTCATCTCGTTTAAATTCTACCATAAGGCCCCCAATAGAACCGCACCATGTGTGCTTATAACCAACAGATCACAATTCCTCGTAGCACAGAAGAGTAACTTGCAGATCATCTCAGAACATGAATAAGCTCAACAACAACTGAATGGCACACCCTTCAATAATAGCAGTATGGAGCCAACCATTCCGGCTCGGTGTAAAATACACATCCTAATTGAGCCTACCAATGGACCCCCAAATCAACTCTGGTCACCCACAAATAGAGAAATAACCCTCCAAAAATCCACAACGACTGAATCATAATACATACTAACATCTAGCTAGCTTCGGCCACAACTTCACAGTCCACCGCCATGAAACAATCTGCTCCTGACAACTCCCAGTATCTAAATCCCTAGAACACGTGAATCCTATATCTGATCAACTCCACCGCCTGAATATCTGACACATCCCTTATACACGATCATCCCATGAGAAATACTTCTATAGTTCTTCCGTGCCACATAGCAAAATTTGAACAGCAGGAGTCGATCGAACAAGAGAGTGCCGCAATACCAATGAAGTATCCATAAATCAAAACACATTGTACCTTCTGAAATGTATACCCTCATCAAGCCATACCATTAAATAATATTATTTACCTAGTCCTCTGAAACTGTCCATGCTGCCTAAGGACTCATGACTTCCCCTTCAAAACTGAACTGTGACCTTGCACATACCAATCTCGATCCCACACAACATACCGCATATACCATGCCATCCTATGAAAAATACGAGAACTTCATAATCCACTCCGAGTCACATGCCACTACATACTCAATTATCCAAGAATTTTCCATTTGAATTCATCTGGAGAAAATCACTATACATCACATGCTCCTCACGCCAGTAGGAAATATACACCTCCAACCGTGGTAGAAACCATCAAGAATACTTTGGAATCCATTTGCACATAATTAAGCCATCAAAGTTGAATCTTTCTAGCTCAACCAAGCCATGCAAGTCGCCAAATCCAAGAGTATTGCCACAAAGCACCTGTAGAAAATCCCCACATCATAAGCACCCAAAGAACCGATTATATCCATTACTATACTGATCCAACCTACTACCAAGATGTCCAATTTCTCTGAGTCCCTTCCTAATTTGCCTTCAAATTGATACTTCTCCTTGCTAAGATGCCACGATCTTTAGCCACAACTCACCCCACAAACCTTAGCATATAATCACAATGCCCTTCGGCCCTTAAGCAACTGTGTTCTTCTTAAGCACCTCCATAAATACGACAACTGTAACACTCACTCTAAAAATATCTTATGTGAATTTAAAATTGTTCTTCTTACCTTCCTTATACTGAAGCATAGAGTCCCTAGTCATATAGAATTTCTGCAAATCCAGTCGCCATTAAATGCAAATCTCAGATTTTATCCATACACAAGTCCGGAAATATTCTCAATTACTACATATAATCCTCGAACCTATTGGAACTTTCTCGAGAGCCACCCACTTTGTTCAAATCCAATTTACACCGCCCAAATGGACTGAAAGACACGTGTCCCATTAGCACTGCATCACTCAAAGAGGTAATCTTGTCTTAAGACCACCGATTAAATTCATACTCCATGCGAACTACATCATTCACAGATAACAACTCACTCATCCCAGGATTTTCATATACTCATAAAGCGCAATACAACCCGTATACAGAAATTTCCTTACTCAAGTCATTCTTGAACTCCACATCTCCAAGTCAGACCTCAGACCAAAACAAAAATTTGACACATAGCCATGAATTAAGTTGTCAATAGCAGACTCCCCCACTTGGCTCAGAGCCATAAATCAAAACATTCGATAACTCATAATAACCATACTCTCTTACTGCCATAATGTTGCATTCAATTCAATAAAAATTCTTCTCAAGCTCATGTGACACCAGCCATAAAATACCTCGATCATCCTCTAAGATCGTATTTATTCTCTTGACAGTCAAGTCAACTTCCTCACCTATATTCAAATTCAAATTTCAACACATATAACCCGCTGGTTGAAAAAAAACTCTCCAATCAATATTATAAAGAACACACCTATGTAGATTACTCTGCAGGAGATAACCCACCTGTTTAGCCTCAAATTGGCATCTTGTTATACCCTTTCGCAGCCAAAATTACTATGAAATCACTTAATCTTTCTGAATCCAAACTCATTAACCAGACACGAGAATTTAATTTGCCCCAAAATTCAACAACTTGAGAGATCTTTCAAAATTTTCACACTTGAGACCGTACGTCATGTCAAAACGAAAATCAAGCACCCAATGGCCTTCCTTTACACTTTAAGGAAACACTTCTCGCCACATTCACATCGTCTTAACACATCTCGCATTTACATCATATTCATCACAAAGCCATTTCACCGCTCATCAAGCCACAAATTCCACATGTAGGGACATTACCGGGCATATGAGTCCAAATGT
The DNA here is from genome assembly GCF_000390325.3 of Nicotiana tomentosiformis. Lineage (NCBI taxonomy): Eukaryota > Viridiplantae > Streptophyta > Magnoliopsida > Solanales > Solanaceae > Nicotiana > Nicotiana tomentosiformis. The sequence continues at coordinate 99,125,043 of NC_090812.1, read as the reverse complement.
ACAAGTTATAACTGAAGCTACCGAGCTTGAGCTGTGGTCTAACCATGGCCTCAAGTCCTCCAGACTGGCCCATTACTAAAACATAGAATACACATCTCGCACATCATCCCTGAAATCACAAGCCAGTGATACACAGCTGATCCCGAGCGCTCATGTGCGCATACGAATACGTGGAAGGAATTCAAAGAGTCATATTTCAAGCTGAATCAATTCTGCACGATAAGGAAAGAAAGATGGGAAATATATATCCTAAATGCCCTATAGCCTCTCGAAGATAAGTATGGACGTCATCATACCGATCCACAAGACTCTAGTAGACACTTGCTCATGACTTGTAGATCCTATGAACCTAGAGCTCTGATACCAATCTATCACGACCCAAAATCCAACTAGTCGTGATGGCAACTAACCCAACCCTCTAGGCAAGCCAACTTTCAACTATCCAATTCCATTAATAATTATTAAAGCAATTTAAGTAAATAGAGATCTTAATCTTATACATTCCCCAAGAACTGGTAGTACAAATCATGAGCTTCTAAGAATAGAATTTACAAGGAGGAGATGAAATAAATACATAATCTATTTGAATAGTACATAAACAGAGCTTTTATAAGTCTAAGGCTACCATGAATAAGAGGCAGCTACAACAGAAACGCAGGTACATCTTCAAATCCGGACACCATCGAGTACAACAACAACAACAGCCAATACCTGCACGCAATGTGCAGAAGTATAGTATCAGTACAACCGACCCCATGTACTGAGTAAGCAACAAACCTAACCTTAGGTTAAAAGTAGTGACGAGCTTCTACCAAGGTCGGGTCCAAAATCAATAGTCCACAACAGTCCATAACAACGTAAAGCAAATAATACAAGAAGTAACTCAGAAATAAAATGCTCAGCTAAAATCATGATTTCAAAAATAATAGTTCTTCTTTTCAAGTACATCAGTGAAAACCCCAAATCGTTTGCCGAAGTTGCCAAAAACATGAATAAGTTTGAAGACAATAACTTTTTCACAAAATCCTTTCAATAATAAATGAGATGTTTCATTTTCTTTCCAGATAACCCGCATAAAAACAAATGCATCGCTATGCCCATCTGTCAGAAAAAAATGTGTGAGAAATCATGAATGATGTGATGCTCTACAGCATGAGGAAAAATACATCTCTATGCCTGTATGTCATGTGTGCATGCCAATGAGATGCAACTTAGTGATAAAATCGAAAACAGCCCCTTGGTCAGACCTCACAATCACTCATATACAGCCCCTCGGGCTTACCTCACAATCACTCGTAAAAAGCCCCTCGGGCTTACCTCACAATCACTCGTAAACAGCACCTCGGGCATATCTCACCATCTCTCATGCCTCCCAGTCACTCAACACTCGGCACTCGGCTCTCGGCACTCGCACTCAGTAGATACCTGCACTCACTGGGGGTGTGTACAGACTCCAGAGGGGCTCCTACAGCCCAAGCGCTATAATCTGCAGGGACAACTCACGTGTTATAATATCATATCAGAATCCGCACACACAACTCACGTGCCATAATAAGCCAATAAGGCCTGCTGCAGGCAGGCAGTCCTGATCCATATAATAGTAATAGTATATATAAAGCCAATATGGCCTGCTGCGGCGTGCAGCCCGATCCCAAAATATCCTCACACTCAGGCCCTCGACCTCCCTCAGTCATCAATCTCTCCAGTCTCTCTCTCTCATGGGCTTACAATGTCATGAGAATAGCCCAAAAATGATAATATGATGTATCAATGAATAACAACAGAAACTGAGATATGATATGCAATGAAATAAATATGACTGATTATGAATTTTCAATTTAAAACAAATAATTCACAACAATATGACCTCTATGGGTCCCAAAATACTAGCACATGCCTCAACATAATTTTTAATATGTTTTTCAGCTCAATTTCTTTAACACATAAAACCGCATGGAGAATGCCAAGATTATTTAACTACAAAATTCCACAGAAACAATAGAGTCACAATTTCTATAGTGCACGCTCACACGCCCATCACCTAGCATGTGCGTCACCTCCCAACAATTCACATAATACATATATTCAGGGTTCATACCCTCATCTCCAAGATTAGAAGAGTTACTTACCTCGAACAGGCCAAATCCAATGCCGAGCAAGCTAAACAATGCTCCAGAAATCCCATTCCATGCATATCCACTTCCAAATGGCTCGAATCTAGTCACAATTAATTTGATTCAGCCCACAAAATTTATAGGGATTTATACCATATCAAAATACTAATATTTTCCACAAAGTCCGAAATTACACCCCAAAAATCACCCATGGGGCCCATATCTCAAAATCTGATGAAACTCACAAAATACGACAACCCATCCAATTACAAGTTCAACCATACTAATTTCACTCAAATCCGACTCCAAATCGGTATTCAAACTTGAAAATTTTGTTTTGTGACATTATAGAAATTTCCTTCTATTTCTCTTGAAGATTCGATAATCTTATACCAAAAATGAAGATTAATTCATTAAATAAAATCAAAAGGGAGTCAAGAACACTTACCCCAAGTTGTGTGGAAAGATTCCTCTCCAAAATCGCCCAAACCAAGTTCCAAAATCCGAAAATGGGTGAAAATTACGAAACCCCGAATTTAAAGGGTTCTGCCCAGTAAATCCGCACCTGCGGACAATATTTGCGCACATGCGCCTCCGCTTGTGCGAGCAAAATATCGCATTTGCATACTTCACTCGCCTGGCCAATTTTTGCTTTTGCGCGCATCCTCCCGCATCTGCGCTCACGCAGGTGCGGAATTTTCCCTCACACCTGCGACCAATGCTTCACAACCCTCTGCCCGCATCTACGCTCCTTCTCGTGCTGGTGCGATTCCGCACCTGCGAAGTTCCTTCCGCACCTGCGCACCTCGCTTTTGTGAACCCCTGCTCGCACTTGCGAGCTCGCAACTGCGACTACTGTTTCCGTAGGTGCGATTACACCAGAAGGCTTCAGTTCCATCAGTCTTCCTAATTCAAAACTCAATCCGTTAACCATCGTAAACTCACCCAAGGCCCCCGAGACCTCAACCAACTATATCAACAAGTCCCAAACATCACATGGACGTACTCGAGGCCTCAAATCACACCTAACAACATCGAAACGACGAATTACCCCTAAATTCAAAATCTATGAACTTTCAAATTCTATATCTTATGCCGAAACGCATCAAATCAATCCAGAATGACTTCAAATTTTGCACACAAGTCACATTTCACATTACAGACCTATCCTATTTTCCAGAATCAGATTCCGACCCCGATATCAAAAAGTCAATCCCTCTGTCAAACAATCCCAAAAGTTCAACTTTCGCCATTTTAAGCCTAATTCCACTACGGACTTCCAAAACAATTTCCGGACACGCTCCTATGTCCAAAATCACCATACAGAGCTATTGGAATCATCAAAACTCCATTTCGAGGTCGTTTACATATAAGTTGACATCCGATCACTATTTTAACTTAAGCTTCAAACCTTGGAACTAAGTGTTCCTATTCATTCCAAAATCTCACCGGACCCGAACCGTTTACCCGGCAATTCACACAAGAACTGTAAAGTACAATTTGAGCAGTAAAAGGGAAACATGATTATGATACTCAAAACGACCAGTCGGGTCATTACAAGAATGGTAAGAATACTGCTGGGAGGGTGAATGGTAGGTATTCTGATAAGTAGATGGCTGTGGTGGAAAAGATGTGTTCCTAGAAGATTGAAGTCGGCCATCAGCAACAGAGGAATGAAAGTGTGGAGTGGAAGAAAGCGAGGGTGTAACACTATCCTCATGATCAATAGGCCTCTTATCCTTCCTAGGCCTACCTCGATCCCTACCGGTTATCTATATAAATTAAAGAAAATGTTAAAATTGAGAATATAAATCTATATAAGTTGAGAGCACTTGAAAAAACTAACATGCTAGTCATCTTCGAAATATCCTTCCTCGCCCGGAAATTCTTCCTCTTCACTTATTTCATTTTCATCTGGTGATTCTTCCTCCTCATTTTCTATGATTGTTATTTCCTCTATATCAACTTCTTCTAATATACGTTGAGGATGCTCCAAGTCATTTTCTAACTGATCATCCACCATTTGGTTAACATTTGAGGTATCGTTTTGGTAAGTAACATCTAGCACATTCTCAACTTTCACCCTACCAACATGCTTAGTTTTTATTACAACCAACCAATCAGCCTTATCCCTCCGCAATTGATATGGATCATAATACACTTGCCTAATATTTTCTATATTTATAAAAAGATCAGAGAGATCATACTCCCTCTTTTATTAACTTCAATTATGTTGTACTGCAAGTGTACATTTGTACCTCTTCTAGGTGTTGGGTCAAACCACTTGCTTCGGAAAAGTATGATCTTCTTATTTGGCCAACCTGAATATGATAATTCTAGCATCTCTTTGATCACACCGTAATAATCATTTTTTCCATCCCGGTTGCTGATATGTGGGGATTTTGACAGCTTATTAGCACCTTTTAACTTTTGTTTTAGTACGAAAGTATTAAATTCTGTTTCCGAAACTAATGAGATTGTGCAAATTGCAGGAATGTTGGAAGTTTGGTCTATCAAGATGAAATCTGACTCAAAAAGGAGTGTTTTGAAGTACAAGGCAATAAAGGGCGCAGATGCACAAATGTGCGGTCCACAGAAGGAATTCTATGGCCGCAGAAGAAATTGCGGACCGCAGAATTCCATCTGCGGACGCAAACTAAGAAGCAAAATTCAGCAGAACTTTCAGTGATGTGCGGCCGTAGAACAAGGCTTTTACTGACAAAGATGCAAAGTTTAGAGAATATGAAAGAAGACCAAGTCCTGAAGCCTTTATGAACTGCGGACCACACAAGAATTGTGCGGCCGTAGAAGTTTATCTCGCGACCGTAGTCAAGAAATGTGCGGTCGCAAAAACCTCCTTCCTACCAACTGAAGAAATTTGTGGACCGCACATGGAATTGTGCGGCCGCAGAACCTCCCGAGGAACATTTTTGTCTGCGATTTTTGGCATTATACAAATAGACAAGTTTCACAAAATTAGGTCAAGTTTTGAATATACAAAGTTATTGTAGCCGTTTCTTTTAGCTATTTTAGGAAGTTTTAGCTTAGTTGAGTATTTTAACATTAGATTTCATTATTTTAATCTTCCATTATGAGTTTAATTATTTTGTCTTCTTTATTTTATGCAAATTCCATTATGAGTAGCTTGATTTTTACTAGGGTTGTTACCCAACCCTAGTGTGTAAACCTTATGGATAATTAATTAGTACTTGTTTATGATTGAGTGTTGATTATTTAGCTTTATTCATGCATCAATTTTAGAATTAATGGTTGCAAACATAGATTCATGCCTATTTGACTTAGTCTTTACTTGAGAAAGAGAGATCTAGTCTAGGATAACTTAGCTAACAAGGAATTGGGTTAATTGAGAGATTGATTAACTTAATTAAAGGGTTCAAAATAGAGATAGTAAGAACCCGACTTGAGCTCTTATCAACTGTTTTGGTTGATACCCATTTGGACTTGAGAAAGCTAAATTGGGCAAAATCACTCTCTAACCGAGAGGTATTGAGTGGGTAACGTAGAGTTGAGAGCTATAATACACCCCAATCAACAAAACAAGCATTAACGTCTTTATCCCATTAGTCAAATATCTAGGTTATGATCACAGCCCTAGGCCTTTAAACTATTTGGAAAAATACCAAAAATACTGATTCGCTTCTAGTTTCTTTTCTTAGCTTATAATTGCTAGAGTAAAATTAGAATTAGGAATCAAAACCTGTTATGGAAGTGCAATTTAGCTATTCCTTTCGCTTTAATCAAGTGTATACTCATAACACGTTTCCACTCACTATTGAGTGCAGATTGGACGTGGATCAATTTTTGACACCGTTGTCTGGAGTTAAAACGGTGTTAGCTATATATTTGGGTGTGTTTTTGGAATATCTTCTTTTCCTTCCGTGTTACTAAGTTGTGTGAGAGATCGTAGGTACAACTATGGAAAACAATGAGCTCGGAAATGTACCTTTGGGGGATGTGGACATCGAGGATAAGCAAGTTGGTGAGGTTCCTTTTGAACCTCAAGCCAATAGAAGAGGCCGAGTGCCTCATGAAAATGTCCCCACTCCAACCCCACCTCCACCACGAGCGACTCCACACCGGATATTACCCAATGAAGGATATGCAAGTGCAATAGTCCCTTCCCGTATTAGGGCAGAAAACTTTCAAATCACCAATGTGATGCTCACTTTGCTTGAGCAACGGGGTTTCTTCACTGATGCTCCAACTCAAAATGCATACAAACATTTGAAGGGGTTTGTGGATACTTGTTGGGGGACCAAACAAACAAATGTCTCCGAGGATGCATTGAGGCTAAGGCTTTTTTCCTTCTCTCTATGGGGAAAAGTTTTAGATTGGTTGGAAATATTGCCGAACCATTCCATTCATACTTTGGATGAGTTGGCGGAAAAGTTTATTCTAAGTTCTTCTCTCCGGGGTACATGGCTACACTTCGAGATGAGATTTTGGCATTCAAGCAAGAGCTGAATGAACCACTACACGAGATATGGGAACATTATAGAACAATGGTTAAGAAATGTCCTAACAACGATATGACGGAGAACATGACTCAAAAAACTTTCTATCGTGGGATTAACACAACCAACCAATGTGTAGTGAATCAACTTACCGGTGGGAAGTTCATGACTGCGCCTTATGCGGAGGCGTGTGAGATTTTGGATGAGATGTTGGGAACATCATTGGCTTGGAAATCCCGGGCCAATGTTTCACAAGGTGACCCAAACATGATCCACCTTCACAAAGAGTTGCAAGACCACGGGAAAGCCATTGCCGAGTTGACAACCATCATGATGCAACTAGAAAAGGCCCAACTAAATCAAGTGAAAAATCCCAAGCAAGTCAATTCCATGGAGGGAGTAAACATGATGGTGAACAAGAGGAGGACCAAGGGTCCACAAGTGCAAAATTGAGTGGAGAATTATGTGCAAGAAGATAGTGGTTTTGAGCAAGATGATTCCTATAATGAACAAGAGGAGGAAGTGAAATATGTGAACAACTTTAAAGGGCAAAGAAACAACTTCCAAGGCCCAAACCAACAACAATGGTGATCTCAATACAATCAAGGCAATTGGAATTCTAACAATCAAGGCAATTGGAGCGGAAACAACAATGAAGGTAATTGGCATAACAACAATAATTAAGGAAATTAGAGTGGATATAATCAAGGAAATTGGGGGGGGGTAACAATCAAGGTGGATGGAATAATAATCAAGGTAACCAGGGGTCAGGTTTTCAATGGGCCCCGATATATCAACAACCGAGCAACCCGCCTTCTTATCCTTCCCATGGTTCAAGTTCTTCAAACAATGAGATGGGGCATATTGAAAATATGTTCAAGCAAATGATGGTAAAGAATGCCAATTCGGATGCCCAACTTTCCTCACACAACACATCAATCCGCAACCTAGAAGTTCAAAATGGGCAAATCTCTCAAGCTCTAAATTCTCGTCCTAAGGGGCACTACCAAGTGACACAGTAGTAAACCCAAAGGGTGGAAACAAAAAGAGGAATGCCATGGCTGTTACTACAAGAAGTGAAAGAGGTTAGAATACACCCACTTCAAGTAAAAGGCAACTTGTGGATGATGAGCAAGTGGTACAAGAATAAAAGATCCCGAACAATGTGGTCCAACCTAATGATAAAGTTCGGATTGATATAGATGATAGTGTGGAAGAGACTCAAGAGGAGGTGAACCCGTCTAGGGATCACATTATTGACATACCGGAGAAAGTAGTACAAAAGGCTAAGGCACCATTGCCTAAGCCTCCACCTCCATAACCTCAAAGACTTGCCAAGCAAAATGGTGAGAATCAATTCAAGAATTTAATTCAAATTATGAAGATTCTCTCAATCAATGGGCCAGTAGTTGAATCTTTGGAACAAATGCCCGGTTATTCCAAGTTTATGAAGTATCTCGTGACAAAGAAACGGTCAGTGAATATTGAAACTATCAAAGTCACTCATCAAGTGAGTACAATTGTGCATTCAATGGCTCATAAATTGGAGGATCCCGGTGCTTTCACGATTCCTTGTACAATTGGAAGTGCCGAGTTTGCTAAAGCTTTTGTGATCTTGGGGCAAGTATCAATTTGATTCCCTATTTGGTTTTCAAAACTTTGATGACTGTGCAACCAAGACCCACATCTATGAGATTGCAAAAGGTCGATCGTACTATGAAGAGGCCTTTGGGAGTGATTGAAGATGTCTTGGTTCGTGTTGATAAATTCATTCTTCCGGCGGATTTTGTCATTCTAGATTGTGAGGTTGATTATGAAGTGCCGATTATTCTTGAGAGACCTTTCCTTGCTACGGGGAAAGCTCTTTTTGATGTTGAAGACGGAGAGCTTACATTCCGGGTTGGTGATGAAAAAGTGGTATTCCATGTGTGCAAGTCCATGCGGCAACCAAATAGCAATGAGGTATGTTCGTTTGTGGGCTTGGTAACCAATGTTATTATTGATGATACAAGTGCTACAATCAATATTGGTGATCTGTTGGAGGTCGTCTTGCTCAACTTTGATGATGACGAGATGGATAGCTTCATAGAATGTGTGAACTCTTTGCAAGGAATAGGGTCGTACAACTATGCACCCCGGAAATTATCTTTGGATATTGAAAACATGATAACTCCTCCTACAAAGCCTTCTATTGAAAAGCCTCCCACCTTGGAATTGAAGCCATTGCCTCCACATCTTCGGTATGAATTTCTTGGCCCTTGTTCTACTTTACCGCTTATTCTTTCCTCTTGTTTGACTAACGTGCGTGTAGATTCCACATTGGCGGTGCTACACAAGAGGAAGAAGGCTATTCGGTGGACACTGGTAGATATTCGGGGGATAAGCCCCGCCTTTTGAATGCATAAGATCAAGTTGTAGGATGGCACCAAACCATCTATAGAACATCAAAGGAGACTTAATGAGGCTGTGGAAGAAGTTGTCAAGAAGGAGATTATCAAGTGGTTGGATGCCGGGGTGGTCTACCCCATCTCTGATAGTTCATGGACTTCTCCGATTCAATGTGTCCCAAAGAAAGGGGGCATGATGGTGGTCACAAATGAACTACATGAACAGTGAACGGATGGAGGGTATGGACTATCACAATCTCAACAAAGTCACAAGGAAGGATCACTTTCCATTTCCTTTATTAGACCAGATGCTCAATAGATTGGCCGATCGTGCTTTCTATTGCTTTCTTGATGGGTATTTGGTCTACAACCGAATTCTTATTTCTCCAAGAGATCAAGAGAAAACAACCTTTACATACCCTTATGGCACTTTCTCCTTCAAGCGGATTCCATTTGGTTTGTGCAATGCACCAACGAATTTTCAAAGGTGTATGATGGCTATCTTTGTGGTCATGGTGGAGGACTACCTTGAAGTTTTCATGGATGACTTCTCGGTGGTTAGGGACTCTTTTGATGATTGTCTTGCAAATTTGGATAAAGCATTGCTAGATGTGAAGAAACAAATTTGGTGCTTAATTGGGAGAAATGTTATTTCATGGTCGAGGAAGGCATTGTCCTTGGCCACAAAATCTCAAATCATGGAATTGAATTGGATAAGGCAAAATAGAGGTAATTTATAAACTTCCACCTCCAACTTTGGTAAAGGATGTGCAGAGTTTCTTAGACCACATGGGATTTTGTCGGCGTTTCATCAAAGATTTCTCTAAGGTGGTGAACCCGTTGTGCAAGCTTCTTGAGAAGGATGCTAAGTTCAACTTCAATGATGATTACATGAGGGCATTTGAATTGTTGAAGTTTAATTTGACAACTACTCCCATCATCACCGCTCTAAATTGGAGTGTCCCTTTTGAACTCATGTGTGATATAAGTGACGTAGCGGTTGGGGCTGTTTTGGGGCAATGCATCAATAAAATTTTTTATCCGGTCTACTATGCTAGTAAGACCATGAATAGTGCCCAAGTAAACTATACTGTTAAGGAGAAAGAGCTCTTTTCCATTTTGTTTGCAATTGAGAAGTTTCGCCCGTACTTGATGGGTGTAAAAGTCATTGTCAACATGGATCATACGGCGCTTCGGCATCTTATGATCAAGAAGGACTCCAAAGCTTGGTTGATGAGATGGGTGCTTTTGTTTCAAGAGTTTGATATTGACATCCAAGATAGAAAAGAGAGTGAAAACCAAGTGGCGTACCACTTTTCTCGTTTGGAGGAGGAGGGGAGGCCGCATGATGGCCTTGAAATCAATGACTCCTTCCCCGATGAGAAACTCTTGGCTATTTCAATGAAAGAGATGCCATGGTTTGCAGATCTAGCAAAGTTTCTTATGTGTGGAATCATTCCAGATGAGTTCTCTTCAAACCAAAGGAAGAAGCTCAAACGGGATTGTCAAGATTATTATTGGGATGAAACATACCTTTTCCGGATTTGTACTGATGGGGTGATTAGAAGATGTGTACCGGAAGAATATCAAGGTGAAATTCTTGAGGCTTGTCATTCTTCACCATATGGTGGTCATCATGGTGGAGTAAGAACGACGGCCAAAGTGCTTAGTTGTGGCTTTTATTGGCCCACTATTTACAAGGATGTAAGTGAGCTAGTGAAGAGATGTGATGAATGTCAATGGGCCGGTGGAATCTCAAAGAAGAATTAAATGCCTCTCACAACCATATTGGAGATTGACATTTTCGATGTGTGGGGTACAGACTTCATGGGCCCTTTTGTGAGTTCTTGTGGAAACACCTACATCTTGGTCGCGGTTGATTATGTGTCCAAATGGGTTGAGGTAGTTTATTTACCCAACAATGAGGCGAGAAGTGTGGTGGCTTTCTTGAAGAAGAGTATTTTCACAAGGTTTGGTACCCCACGTGCTATTATAAGCGATGAGGGGTCATATTTTTGCAACAAGGCTTTCAACACTTTGCTTAGCAAGTATGGTGTTACTCACAAAGTCACGACCCCTTATCACCCACAATCTAGTGGGAAAATGGAAGTCTCCAATCATGAGATAAAGAGAATCTTGTCCAAAATAGTGAATGTTAATCGGACTGGTCCAAGTCGCTTGATGATGCCTTATGAGCTTATCGGATGGCTTACAAAACACCTATCAAGATGACGCCATACCGGTTGGTGTTCGGAAAATCTTGTCATTTTCCGGTGGAACTAGAGCATAAGGTCATGTGGGCATTAAAGAAGTTGAATCTTGATTGAGATGTAGCCACTAATTTGAGGGTTGCACATTTGAATGAATTAGATAAGTTTACCATGCTTATGCAAGTTCGTCCCTGTACAAAGAAAAGATGAAATATTTTCATGACAAATACATTTGGAATAAATAGTTCAATGTGAGCAATCTTGTATTGTTGTTTAACTCAAGGTTGGGGAGTTTCCCGGGAAGCTAAAGTCTAAATGGAGTGGTCCTTTTGAAATTATGGGTGTGATACCTTTTGGTGCATTAGACTCGAAGAACAAATGAGAGGGTGAAAATACCAACTCTCTGAAGTTTAGCCTCTCAGATAAAAGGTCGATGTGATACTGCACATGAAATCTGTGGCCGCAACTTGGAATCTGCGGCCTAACACAAAATTGTGCGGACCGCAGATGAGATGCTCATCAGGTAACAGAGTGCGGACCGCACATGAAAATGTGCGGCCGCACTCGCTCTTTTTTCCCTTAGTAAACAAAAAGTATAAATAGAGGAATAGGGGGATTTGGTACGTTTTTCACTCTCTAAGCATAAAAATAGTATTCTGTTAAAGATTTCTTGGTGATTTCATCTGTCCACAGACACAATAGCTGTGATTAATCACTCATTACACTCATTCGTCTGGTATGCTTCAATTTCTTGTTAATCTTTTTCTTTTAATTTGTAGATTTTTAGTCCTTTTTAGGCCATTTCTAATTAGAATTCAATTGTGCATCCATGTTGGGGGGGGGGGAATCTATAATGGATTAACTAATACATGCTCTATGGGGACTTGGTTAACATATTTTTATGATTCTATGATGTTGCCATGAAAAATTGTGCACAAAATTGCAAGACCTAGATAGAAAAAAATTGACTTGTACGTAACTTTTAAATTCTGTTGTCGCACTTGAATTGTGCAGTCCGCAGATGTGTAATTTAGGGCAACTTAGTGAAGAACTCAATCTGCGGCCGCAATATAAAATGTGTGGACCGCAGAATTCCAATCGCGGCCGCAGAATATCATGTTTACTATTATCAGAGTGTATATAATTTTTGACCCCAATGTGCGACCACATGTCTAATTTTGTGGACCGCAGAAATCATGTTGTGGCCGCACATCAGCCATTTCTCTGTCATCAGAGAGTTGGCATCTTTTGGGTTTTAGAGGTGCGGCCGCAAGTGAAATTGTGCGGATCGCACTTCACTTTTGCGGCCGCACAACAAAATTGTGCAGTCCACAAGTCTTCATCTGCGTCCACGAGAACAATTGTGCGAACCGCAGATCATTTACCTGCAAGCATGATCTAACTGTGTACCCTCACTATGTCTTCTGGTTTATAACTTACATGCATATCTCCTGTGTATGTCTGAACATTTAATTGCAACTAACAATCTCTTTTGCTTGATACAAACAATGGTTCGATCTAGAGGATGCGGCGACACATCTAAAAGAAGAAGTGAACCTTCTTGGGGTCAAGGCAAGAGTGCCTTACCCCTTAGCCAACAAAAGACAATTACAAAGAAAGCTACAGCTGTCAAGACCCAAAATCCAACTAGTCGTGATGGCACCTAACCCAACCCGTTAGGTAAGTCGATTACTAACTATCCGATTTCAATAATAATCATTAAAGCAATTTAAGTGAATAAAGGTCTAAATTGTGTACAATCCCCAAGAACTGGTAGTACAAATCATGAGCTTCTAAGAATAGAGTATACTAAGCGGAAATGAAATAAATACACAATCTGTTTGAATAATACATAAACAGAGCTTTTATAAATCTAAGGCTACCCTGAACAAAAGGCAGCTACAACAGGAACGCAGGTACATCTTCAAGTCCCGCAACCATCGAGCACAGCAACAATACCAGCCGACATCTGCACGCAATGTGCAGAAGTGTAGTATCAGTACAACCGACCCCATGACTGAGTAAGTAACAAACCTAGCCGTAGGTTGAAAGTACTGACGAGCTTCCACCAAGTCGGGTCCAAAACCAACAGTCCACAACAATCCATAACAACAATAAGCAAATAATACCAGAAGCAACTCAGGGATAAAATACCCAGCCAAATCATGATTTCAAAAATAGTAGTTCTTTCTTTCAAATACATCAGTGAAAACCCAAATCGTTTGTTGGAGTTGCCAAAAAAATATGAATAGTTTGAAAACAATAAATTTCTCCCAAAATCTTGTCAATAATAAATAAGATGTTTCATTTTCCTTCCGGATAACCCGTGCAAAACAAATGCATCACTATGCCCATCTGTCAAAAACATATGTGAGAAATCATGAATGATGTGATGTTGTACAACATGAGAAAAAATACATCTCTATGCATGTATGCCATGTGTGCATGCCAATGCAATGCAACTCAATGATAAAATCATAAACAGCCCCTCAGGCAGAACATCACTCATATACAGCCCCTCAGGCAAAACCTCACAGTCACTCGTGCCACTCGGGCATACCTCACAATCACTCTTGCCACTCGGGCATACCTCACGGTCACTCATGCCTCCCAGTCACTCAGTACTCGGCACTCAGCACACGCACCCAGTAGGTACCTGCGCTCACTGGGGGTGTGTACAGGCTCCGGAGGGGATCCTTCATCCCAAGCGCTATAATCTACATGGACAACTCACGTGCGATAATAATAAAGTATGCTGCAGGCGGGCAGCCCCGATCCACACTCATCCTCACCAATCAGGCCCTCGGCCTCACTCAATCATAAGTATGATGTAGGCGGGCAGCCCCGATCCACACTCATCCTCACCAATCAGGCCCTCGGCCGATATCAAACATGCTGCGGCGTGCAGCCCGATCCCATAAATATGCAACATGCTGCGGCGTGCAGCCGGATCCCATGAACATGCAACATGCTGCGGCGTGCTGCCCGATCCCATGAATATGCAACATAAATCAGGCCATCGGCCTCACTCATTCATAAACCTCTCAAGCCACTCGGGCATCTTAGTAAAACAGAGCATTCGGCCCAAAACATTTATATGCATCAAAATAGAGTCATAAAACTGAGTTATGATATGCAATGAAATAAATATGACTGAGTATGAATTTTTCAATTTAACACAATAATTCACAACAATATGACCTTTGTGGATCCCAATAATACTGGCACATAGCCTCAACATGATTTTTAATATGCTTTTCAGCTCAATTTCTTTAACACATAAAATCGCATGGAAAATGCTAAGATTATTTAACTATAAAATTCCACAGAAACAATTATGTCACAATTTCTATAGTGCACACCCACACGCCCATCACCTAGCATGTGCGTCACCTCCCAACAAATCACAAAATACATATATTCAGGGTTCATACCTTCAACTCCAAGATTAGAAGAGTTGCTTACCTCGAACAAGCCAAATCCAATGTCGAGCAAGCTAAACAATGCTCCAGAAATCCCATTATGCGCGTATCAACTTCCGAACGACTCGAATCTACCACAATTAATTTGATTCAGCCCACAAAATTTATAGAAATTAATTCCATATCAAAATACTAATATTTTCAAAAAATCCGAAATTACGCCCCAAAAATCATATGTGGGGCCCACGTCTCGAAATCCGACGAAACTCACAAAATACGACAATCCATCCAATTACAAGTTCAACCATATGGATTTCACTCAAATCCGACTCCAAATCGGTATTCAAACTTGAAAAATTTATTTTTGTGACATTATAGAAATTTCCTTCTATTTCTCTTGAAGATTCAATAATCTTACCCCAAAAATGAAGATGAAATTCATGGAATATAATCACAAGCGAGTTAAGAACACTTACCCCAAGTTGTGTGGAAAATTTCCTCTCCAAAATCGCCCAAACCGAGCTCCAAAATGTCCAAAATGAGAAAAATCTCGGAACCCTCATTTTTTAAACACTGCCCAGGCATTTCCGCATCTGCGGTGCCTGGGCTCGCACCTGCGCATCCGCATTTGCGGATAAAAATGCGCGCCTGTGGAAAACAACCAGCCTCCCAAAACCTAGCATCTGCGTCCCTTCTCTCGCATATGCGGGCTCGCAGATGCGCATTCTCCTTTGCACCTGCGGCCTCGGATGCGGCAAATTCCTCGCACCTGCGAGCACTGCCCAGTCTCACTCTTGGCCGCTTCTGTGGCTTATTTCACGCACATGCGGCTTCGCAACTGCGATCAAAATCTTTGCAGGTGCGATCACACCAGTATGCAGCAGTTCCAGCATTTCCTTAAGTCCAAATTTGATTTGTTAACTGTCTGAAACTCACTCGAGGCCCCCGGGACCTCAACCAATTATATCAGCAAGTCCCATAACATAACATGGACTTACTCGAGGCCTCAAATAACACCTAACAATATCAAAACGACGAATTACACCTCAATCCGAAATCATTGAACCTTGAAACTTCAAATTCTATAACGTACGTCGAAAAACATCAAATCACGTCCGATTGACCTCATATTTTGCACACAAGTCACATTTCACATTACGGACCTATTCCAATTTCCAAAATCATATTCCGACCCCGATATCAAAAAGTCAACCCCCCGGTCAAACTTCCCAAAAATTCAACTTTCGGCAATTCAAGCCAAATTCCACTACGGACCTCCAAATACTTTTCCGGACACGCTCCTAAGTCTAAAATCACCATACAGAGCTATTGGAATCATCAGAATTAAATTTCGAGGTCGTTTACACATAAGTCGACACCCGGTCACTATTTTAACTTAAGCTTTAAACCTTGGAACTAAGTGTTCCAATTCATTCCAAAACCTCACCGGATCCGAACCAATTACCCCAGAAATTCACACAATAACTGTAAAGTACAATTTGAGCAGTAAAGGGGGAAGCGGGGTTGTAATACTCAAAATGACCGGCCGGGTCGTTATATTCTCCCCCCACTTAAACATACATTCGTCCTCGAACGTGCCAAGAGTTATTTCCAAGCCATCAAATCACTATTCCATCTTACCACACACGTACCCGGGGGTGAACCCACGTCACCCTATCCCACATAGGCTTGACTACACAATGCAGCTGAAAATCATTAATTTAACCTTAGCCCATAAACCTTGGAGTTTAATTTCCAACCTTTAAAATTTCTTCCAAAACACGAATCTTACATTTACACACTGTATAAGTCCGAATAAGCTGCATCGAGCTATAACTATAACCACAGATATAATCACCCAGCATATTACACAACTCGCATGCTCGTAGCACCATTCCTGATCGCAGTGACTACTTCAAAACCAACTGCATACTAGTATTAAACCCATATCGAACCAAACCTCATCCCAAAACCTTCGTACACTGTTGATAATAAAAGAAACATGCAAAATCTCGTAACCTTTATCAGACCAACAAGTCATGGAGGTCTCTTGCCCCAACCGAAACCATAATTACTTTCTGAGTCGACTTTTAATATTATACTCCTGAATATACCGAAATTAAACCTGATAGTACTCATTCCAGGTCCAATGACCTTATATTACTAAGCATAACTACTCCACAGACATACCACACCAATATAACTCGGAGCCACAACTCTTGCCATCCGTGCACTAATACGCAACAATTCAAATGTACCCAGTCATGGAAATGACTCAAATGAGAGAACTGCCCCGCCAGATTAACACGTACTTCTACAACGAAATGCTGAAAATTCATCATACACCGTAGAACCATCACCCGATTCTAACACTTGGTTCATATTATATACTCCGAGCCACCCTGCTCCAATTTAATAACAACGGAGAGGCAAATGACAAAATACCACACAAAAACCTGAAAGGACATAACCATTACACTATCGATCATGCAATACCCAATTACTTATCACACTCAAATTTGGCTATAAAGCTCAAATAGAACCGCTCCATCTGTGCACATAACCAATGAATCACAACTCCTCGTAGCATAAAGGAATAACTCCCAGATCATTTGAGAACACGAATAAGTTCAACATCAACCAAATGACACATTCCTCAATAATAGCAGTATGGAGCCAACCATTCCGACTCGGTGTAGAATACACATCTTAATTGGGCCTACCTATGGACCCATAAATCAACTCGGGTTACCCAAAAATAGTAAAAATTCTTTCGAAAATCTATAATGACTGAATCATAACACATTCTATCATATGGCTAGCTCCGGCCACAACTTCACAGTCCACATCCACGAAATAATCCGCTCCTGAGAACTCCTAATCTCCAAATCCATATAACACACGAATCACCATATTTGATTCCATCTCCACTGCCCGATTGCCTAATAACTCTCTCATACATGATCATCCCACGAGAAATACTTTAAAAGTCCTTCCGTGCCAATTGATAAAATTTGAATATCATCAGTCTATCAACCATGTGAGTACCGCAATACTAATTTATACATCCGTAAGTAAAAAAAATACAATGCGCCTTCTGAAGTCTGCCCCTTTCTCATACAACACCAAGTAGTAATAGTATTTATCTAGTTATTTGAAACCGTCCATGTGGTCCAACATTTGTTACCTTCTCTTCAAGACTACACTGCCACCTTGTACATGAAAATCTAGCTTTCGTACAACACGTAACATCTATATTGCCATCATATGAAAAGCACAAGAATCCTATTATCACCTTTGAGTCACCAATAATTTATATATCATCTTAGTTAGAAACCTTTCTCTTGCTTCTTTCCAGGAGGAAATCACAATTCACAACACATTCTCCATACCGGTAGAAACCATCAAGAATACTTTGGAATCCATTTGCACATAATCAAGCCCTTAAAACTAAATTCCTCTAACTCGACCAAGCCACGTAGGTCGCCAAGTTCAGGTGTATTGCCACAAAGCACCTGTAGAAAAACCCCATATCATAAGCACTCAAAGATCCAATCATATCCATTACCATACTGATCCAACCTACTACCAAGCTGTCCTATTTCTCCAAGTCCCTTCCGAATTTGTCTTCAGATTGATACTTCTTCTTGCTAAAATACCATGATCTTTAACCACAACTTACCCCACAAACGTTAGCATAGAACCACAATGCCCTACGGCCCATAAGCAACTGTATTCTTCTTAAGCACCTTCAAAAATACTACCACTATAACACTCACTCTGAGAATACCTTACGTGAATTTGAAATTGTTCTTCTTACCTTCCTTACACAAAAATGTAGAATCCATACACAAGTCCGGAAACATTCTCACTTGCTATATATAATTCTCAAACCCACTGAAATTTTCTTTCTCGGGAGTCACCCACTTTGCTCAAATCTAATTGCACCGTCCAAATGGGCCAAAAGACAAGTGGCCCATTAGCACCACAACACTCAAAGAAGTAACTCTACTTTAACACCACATATCAAATTCATACTCCGTGCGCACTACATCATTCACCAATAACAACTCACTCATCCTGTGAATTTCATTTACTCATACGTGAAATATAATCCTTAACCAGGAATCTCCTTATTCGAGTCATCCTCGATCTCAACTTATGCAAGTCATAGCTATCCCACAAGTATGGCTCCGACCAAAATTAAAATTTAACACCTAATCATGGAATCAAATGGTCAATAGCAGACTCCCCCACTTGGCTCAAAGCCATAGATTAAAATATTCCATAACTCACAATACCAATACTCTCTTACTGCCATAATGCCACAGTCAGTCCAACAAAACTTCTTCCCAAGTTCATACAACGCCAACCATAAAAATACCTCAATCATCCGCTAAGCTCGTATTCATCCTCTTAACACACAAGTCAACTTTCTCAACCAGATTTAGATTCAAATCTCCACTCATACACCCCGTTGGAAGAAAAGAAACTCTCCACTCACATCATAAGAAGTACTCCTACATAGATTACTCCGCAGGGGATAATCCACCTGCTTAGCCTCAATCTAGTATCTTGTTATATCTTTTCGCAGTCATAATTACTATGCAATCACTTAAAAAATCTGCATCCAAACTCATTACCCAGACATGAGAATTTAATTTATCCCAAAATTTAACAATATAAAAGACACTTCAAAACATTCATACTCGAGACTGTGCGTCACATTAAAATGAAAATCAAGCACCCAATGGCCATTTCTTTACATTTCAAGGAAACACTTCTCGTCACATTCAAATCTTCTTAACGCATCCCGCATTTATATCATACTCATCACAAAGCCATTCTTCCGTTTATCGAGCCACAACTTCCCCCCCATAGGGATATTACCGGACATATGAGTCCAAATGTACAGGTTACAACTGAAGCTGCCGAGCTTAAACTGCGGTCTAACCATGGCCTCAAGTCCTCCAAACTAGCCCACCTCCAAAACACAGAATACTCACCTCGAACCTCTTTCATAGAATCACAATCCGGCGATGCACAGCTGATACTGAGCGCTCATGTGCGCATACGAATACGTGGAAGGAATTCAAAGAGTTTATATCTCAAGCTGAATCAATCTCGCACGATAAGGAAAGAAAAATGGGAAGTATATATCCTAAATGCCGTGTAGCCTCTCGAAGATAAGTATGGATATCATCATACCGATCCGCAAGACTCTACTAGACACTTGCTCATGACTTGTAGAACCTATGAACCTAGTGCCCTGATACCACCTTGTCACGACCCAAAATCCAACTAGTCGCGATGGCACCTAACCCAACCCGTTAGGTAAGCCGATTACTAACTATCCGATTTCAATAATAATCATTAAAGCAATTTAAGTGAATAAAGGTCTAAATCGTGTACAATCCCCAAGAACTGGTAGTACAAATCATGAGCTTCTAAGAATAGAGTATACAAAGCGGAAATGAAATAAATACATAATCTATTTGAATAATACATAAATAGAGCTTTTATAAATCTAAGGCTACCCTGAACAAAAGGCAGCTACAACATGAATGCAGGTACATCTTCAAGTCCCGCAACCATTGAGCACAGCAATAACAGCAGCCGACATCTGCACGCAATGTGCAGAAGTGTAGTATCTGTACAACCGACCCCATGTACTGAGTAAGTAACAAACCTAGTCGTAGGTTGAAAGTACTGACGAGCTTCCACCAAGTCGGGTCCAAAACCAACAGTCCACAACAATCCATAACAACAATAAGCAAATAATACCAGAAGCAACTCAGGGATAAAATACCCAGCCAAATCATGATTTCAAAAATAGTAGTTCTTTCTTTCAAATACATCAGTGAAAACCCAAATCGTTTGTTGGAGTTGCCAAAAAAATATGAATAGTTTGAAAACAATAAATTTCTCCCAAAATCTTGTCAATAATAAATAAGATGTTTCATTTTCCTTCCGGATAACCCGTGCAAAACAAATGCATCACTATGCCCATCTGTCAAAAACATATGTGAGAAATCATGAATGATGTGATGTTGTACAGCATGAGAAAAAATACATCTCTATGCATGTATGCCATGTGTGCATGCCAATGCAATGCAACTCAATGATAAAATCATAAACAGCCCCTCAGGCAGAACATCACTCATATACAGCCCCTCAGGCAAAACCTCACAGTCACTCGTGCCACTCGGGCATACCTCACAATCACTCTTGCCACTCGGGCATACCTCACGGTCACTCATGCCTCCCAGTCACTCAGTACTCGGCACTCAGCACACGCACTCAGTATGTACCTGCGCTCACTGGGGGTGTGTACAGGCTCCGGAATGGATCCTTCATCCCAAGCGCTATAATCTACATGGACAACTCACGTGCGATAATAATAAAGTATTCTGCAGGCGGGCAGCCCCGATCCACACTCATCCTCACCAATCAGGCCCTCGGCCTCACTCAGTCATAAGTATGCTGCAGGCGGGCAGCCCCGATCCACACTCATCCTCACCAATCAGGCCCTCGGCCGATATCAAACATGCTGCGGCGTGCAGCCCGATCCCATAAATATGCAACATGCTGCAGCGTGCCACCCGATCCCATGAATATGCAACATAAATCAGGCCCTCGGCCTTACTCAGTCATAAACCTCTCAAGCCACTCGGGCATCTCAGTGAAACAGGGCATTCGGCCCAAAACATTTATATGCATCAAAATAGAGTCATAAAACTGAGTTATGATATGCAATGAAATGAATATGACTGGGTATGAATTTTTTAATTTAACACAATAATTCACAACAATATGACCTATGTGGGTCCCAATAATACTGGCACATAGCCTCAACATGATTTTTAATATTCTTTTCAGCTCAATTTCTTTAACACATGAAACCGCATGGAAAATGCCAAGATTATTTAACTATAAAATTCCACATAAACAATTATGTCACAATTTTTATAGTGCACGCGAGCATGTGCGTCACCTAGCATGTGCGTCATTTCCCAACAAATCACAAAATACATATATTCAGGGTTCATACCCTCAACTCCAAGATTAGAAGAGTTACTTACCTCGAACAAGCCAAATCCAATGTCGAGCAAGCTAAACAATGCTCCAGAAATCTCATTATGTGCGTATCAACTCCCGAACGGCTCGAATCTACCACAATTAATTTGATTCAGCCCACAAAATTTATAGAAATTAATTCCATATCAAAATACTAATATTTTCACAAAATCCGATATTACGCCCCAAAAATCACCTTTGGGGCCCATGTCTCAAAATCCGACGAAACTTACAAAATACGACAACCCATCTAATTACAAGTTCAACCATACTAATTTCACTCAAATCCGACTCCAAATCGGTATTCAAACTTGAAAAATTCATTTTTGTGACATTATAGAAATTCCCTTCTATTTCTCTTGAAGATTCAATAATCTTACCCCAAAAATGAAGATGAATTCATGGAATATAATCCCAAGGGAGTTAAAAACACTTACCCCAAGTTGTGTGGAAAATTTCCCCTCCAAAATCGCCTAACCTGAGCTCCAAAATGTCCAAAATGAGAAAAATCTCGGAACCCTCGTTTTTTAAACACTACCCAGGCATTTCCGCATATGCGGTGCCTGGGCTCGCACCTACGCATCTGCATTTGCGGACAAAAATGTGCACCTGCGAAAAACAACCAACCTCCCAAAACCTCGCATCTGCATCCCTTCTCTCGCATCTGCGGGCTCGCAGATGCGCATTCTCCTTCGCACCTGCGGCCTCGTAGATGCGGCAAATTCCTCGCACCTGCGAGCACTGCCCAGTCTCACTCTTGGCCGCTTCTGCGGCTTATTTCACGCACATGTGGCTTCGCACCTGCGATCAAAATCTTTCAGGTGCGATCACACCAATAGGCAGCAGTTCCAGCATTTCCTTAAGTCCAAATTTGAACCGTTAACCGTCCGAAACTCACCCGAGGCCCCCGGGACCTCAACCAATTATATCAACAAGTCCCATAACATAACACGGACCTACTCGAGGCCTCAAATCACACATAACAACATCAAAACGATGAATTACACCTCAATCCGAAATCATTGAACCTTGAAACTTCAAATTCTATAACTTACGTCGAAACACATCAAATTACGTCCGATTGACCTTAAATTTTGCACACAAGTCACATTTCACATTACGGACGTATTCCAATTTCCCGAATCAGATTCCGACCCCGATATCAAAAAGTCAACCCCCCGGTCAAACTTCCCAAAAATTTAACTTTTGGCAATTCAAGCCAAATTCCACTATGGACCTCCAAATAATTTTTCGGACACGCTCCTATGTCCAAAATCACCATACGATGCTATTGGAATCATCAGAATTAAATTCCGAGGTCATTTAGATATAAGTCGACATCCCGTCACTATTTTAACTTAAGCTTTAACCCTTGGAACTAAGTGTTCCAATTCATTTCAAAATCTCACCGGACCCGAACCGATTACCCCAGCAATTCACACAACAACTGTAAAGTACAATTTGAGCAGTAAAGGGGGAAGCGGAGTTGTAATACTCAAAATGACCGGCCAGGTCATTACAACAGCCGGCAGAGGAAGAGTTGCAGATCTCTTCGAGACGAGCTCATATGTCCAGTCTAGGGAAGCATCAGAGGGTAACGCAGCCTCTGTTCAGGAGCAGTCGGCCGTACAGTCAAGGCCTCCATGGAGATTCCATCTCGGGGACAATACATCCTCATCTCATAGCACTTCCAAAAAGTCGGAGAGTTATGGTCAGGCTTTTGAGCCATTGGCTACACCAGTCCCTGAGGCATATGATGCTCCAGTTCATGATATCCCGATGATGGAAGAGGGGGAGATGCTACCACTGTCGGCCTCAAAAGGTCAAAGAAGAAAGAGGTTTGGGAGGTCCGATTTGTTAGCTAGGATTCCTTCACTAGCTTTCGTACCTAGTGGCCAATGAGGCCGCTAACCCTTGAGCGATAGTTTCTGTTGAAAGATTTAGAGAAGTACAATCCAGCAGTTTTGAGGCAGTTCAGGGAGCGCAAATGGTGGATGTGGTTCACTTAGAGTGTAGTATATGCCAAAGAATACCTTGTCCGGGAATTATACGCCAATGTGGCGCATATCAAAAAGGGGACAAAGGTGACCAAAGTGCGTAACCTCAAAGTGAGGTTTGATCAGCATACAGTTAATACGTACTTGGGTGAAGGGGTGTAAAACCTTTGTTTGCAGCAGACTAGACCCGAGCCAAAATAAGACTCATCTTCCTATTTCCTCGGGTAGTTTTGGTTGCTTATATTATGGCCGGGTACCCTATCAATGTGCGTGTCATGATGTCGGCCAACATCTCAGTGATTGCTCTGCCACAGTTCTTTCCACAGGTAGTTTTAGTGTGAAGCGGGTGACTCGTCCTAACAATGAATGGCGTGACAACCTTCTTAAGGGAATGAGTCTGTTTTTTACTTTAGGTAATAATAGTATTAGTAATGAATAAAAAGACCTAATTGAGTCATGCTCGAAGAGTCAGGCATGCTTCAATTGGCACCAACACACTTAACTACGTGCTTATGGTTAGAAACAAGGTTTTTGAAAGAAATAAACCTAGTTAGTGACTTTATGACTCTTGAGTTGACTTTGGCAATCATTGAGTGCTTTAATTAGATCATAGTGATCTTTAAACTTAAATGTAGTCATTGTGGGCCCTCGAATATGTCCTCTTTTACAGTCCGATTGCGTGAGGGGTAAGATGAATTATTACTAGTCCAAGTATCTGTATGAAAGGTCTAGAACTTTCCCTGAATGTGTTTCATTGCGAAATCCTAAGTTTTGCTTAGTTTGAGAAGTGATTGTAGGCTCTCCTTCGCCCGTTTGAGTTTTCTAGTGCCAACCAATGTCATTATCCCTAATCAACCCCTTTGAGCCTCTAGCCTTTCTCATTTGATAACCATGTTACAATTCTTTACCTATTTTGTCGTGGCCCTCTCTTGACACCCGAGCTTTCCTTAACACTCTTGTGAAATAAATGACTTAAAACTTAAGTTTGGGGGAGAGATGAGAAACTTGAAAAAGGTATCAAGTCACAAAAAATAGAAAAGAAATGATCTCTATGAGAAGAGAAGGCAAGAAAAGAAAAGAACAAAAAGAAAAATGCAAAAAGTGAATAAGCGGAAGGGTTGAATAGATTCAAAAAAAGGTAATGATCCCAAATATAGAGAAATCAGAAAGGGAGAAAAAGAATGAAATTATCAAGAAAGAGTGATGCGAAGTTCATCTAGTCCCCAATGAAAAGAAAGTGCCTCTAAGAATTAGCAAAGTGAGCAGAGAAACGAAAGATGGAGTGAAAGATGTAACCACTTACCCATACGATATCCTACCCTAACCCAAAAGCCTTCATTACATTCTTAAAGAACTCCTACTTGATTTCAAACCGAGTGAGCTTACATGAGTGGCGATCTACATGAGGGGCAAGCCTATGGTACTTGAAGTCGTACTTGTGACATTCTCTTAAGAGAGATGAGTGAACCTTTCATAAATATTTGGATTGAGTGCTAAATTTCTTAAGTAAGCTAGGAAAATGGAAAGTAGAGGAGGAAGAGTTTGGAGTCCACCATAACCTACATGATAGAGCAAGAGTCCTTGATGAGTAAAGTAAATACTTGAAGCTCAAATGTCACATTAGAGCTATATGTGCATGAATAATGAACTTTGAACAGAGAAAGAGCAGATTTTTTATGATATCAATGTAATGAAAACGATCTAGGGTTATGGGCTATCTAACAATCATATTGTATTCTTAAATTGAATTGACCGACTAATTTATCTAGCTTATTGGTTGACAGGGTTAATATTGCTCATAAGAATCTGTCGAGTTCTTACTCGCCTATTCAAGCTAACCTAACGCCTATATGTCTATGGAGTTAGAATCAACAAGAACGCATTTATAATTGCTGTAAATCAACCAAGCAAGGCAATTAGGTATATGTCTATCCTAACCACGAATCTGTTCCCCGATGCCCGAGTTCAAGAACTTTCTCTACTCAATCCTATATGCAATCTAAAATTCCCACTTTCGAGTTCAATTCTAGATTCGTAGATAATATTCAATTAGTGATCAAGCAATTAAATAATTAAGCGCAAGATTGAATAAATAAACTAATATGATAAATCAAGAAGGCAAAATCAATATCCGAATAACAATAATCATGAAAGAACCACAACCCTAGAACGTGAAGTTTAGCTCCATATAGACATGGTAGCCAAACAACAAATCATGCAAAGAAACATAAAAATTATTAAGTTTGGTGGGAGAAAGATGGAACTTGATGAATTCCGGCCTCCACAGCTTTGTCGTGGCTTTTTCCCCCTTCCCAATATGTTAGATGCCCTAAAAGAGGTATTTTTGGCTTATATATTGCGTACAAAAGTCGTGGGCCAAAGTTCTCCTATTCCTAATCCGACTTGGCTACAGGGATTGATGCTGGGGTGGATGTGTCGCATCCACCTCGTCCTCCACTTCTCAGTTTCACATGCTAGGGTGGATGCGACTATGCGTCGCATCCACCCTTTGTTCCTCCTTCTCAGCTTTGCCCAGGTGCGGATGCTATGGGCCGACTTCACTGCCAAGGGTGCACGAAATCCAACTTTTTTTCTAGATTGGATGCGACGCATCCAACCCCTCTTCCACTAGCTAGAGCACATTTTCTTCATAATTTTGCACTCCAAACACCCTAATTCATCACACATAACTCAATTAGTCATAAAACTAATAATTAAACCATGTTGGGAATTTTAAAGATCAAATAGCATCAAAAAACGGTTAAAACATAGGTAAAGTAACATCAACACATATCGAAATATGCCAAACATCAATAATACATGAGTAGTGTGGATAATTGTTGGTCCCAACTGATGTGTGGATCGCTCACCTTTGACTTGCTGAAATGACACTTAACTTTTGGAGGTGGGAACTAACTTATTTGCTTGATGACAAGCAAAGACGTAAGTTTGGGGGAGTTGATAAGTGGGGATTTTTGACTGCTTATTAGCACCTTTTATCTTTTATTTTAGTCTGAAAGTATTGAATTGTGTTCCCAAAACTAATAAAATTGTGCAAATTGCATAAATGCTGGAAGTTTGGTCTATCAAGATGAAATCCGACTAAAAAAAAGGAGTGTTCCAAAGCACAAGGCAATAAAGGGCGCAGAAGCACAAATGTGTGGTCCGTAGAAAACATTGCAGAACATAGAATTCCATCTACGGCCGCAAACCAAGAAGCAATATTCAACAGAACTTTCAGCGATGTGCGGCCGCAGAACCAGGCTTTTACTCACAAAGATGCAAAGTTCAGAGAATATGCAAGAAGACCAAGTCTTGAAGCCTTTGTGAAGTGCGGACCACACAAGAATTATGTGGCCGCAGAAGTCTGCCTTGCGGCCGCAGTCCAGAAATGTACGGTCGCAGAAACCTCCTTCCTACCAACTGAAGCAATCTGGGAACTACACATGGAATTGTCCGGCCGCAGAACCTTCCGAGGGCAATTTTTGTCCGCGGTTTTTGGCCCTGTATAAATAGATGAGTTTCACTAAATTAGGTCAACTTTTGAACATACAAAGTTGGTGTGGTCGTTTCTTTTAGCTATTTTAGGAAGTTTTAGCTTATTTGAGTATTTTAACATTAGATTTCATTATTTTAATCTTCCATTATGAGTTTAATTAGATTTTCTTCTTTATTTTCTGCAAATTTTATTATGAGTAGCTAGATTTTTACTAGGGTTGTGACCCAACCCTAGTATGTAAACCTTATGGGTAATTAATTTAGTATTTATTTATGATTGGGTGTTGATTATTTAGCTTAGTTCATGCATCAACTTTAGAATTAATGGTTGCAAACATTGATTCGTGCCTATTTGACTTAGTCTTTACTTGAGAAAGAAAGACCTAGTCTAGGATAACTTAGCTAACAAGGAATTGGGTTAATTGAGAGATTGATTAACCTAATTAAAGGGTTCAAACTAGAGATAGTAAAAACCCAACTTGAGCTCTTATCAAATATTTTGGTTGATACCCATTTGGACTTAAGAAAGCTAAATTAGGAAAAATCACTCTCTGACCGGGAGGTATTGAGTGGGTAATGTAGAATTGAGAGCTATAATACACTTCAATCAACAAAATAAGCATTAACGTCTTTATCCCATTAGGAAAATACCTAGGTTATGGTCACAATCCTAGGCCTTTAAACTATTTGGAAAAATACCAAAAACACTGATTCTCTTCTAGTTTCTTTTCTTAGCTTATAATTGGTAGAGTAAAATTAGAATTAAAAATCAAAACCTGTTGTGGAAGTGAAATTTAGCTATTCCTTTCGCTTTCATCAAGTGTATACTCCTAACACCCCTAGTAACTCCCTGTGGAAATCAACCTCGGCTCTTGTTGGGTACTATTCTTCCAACGACCGTTTCCACTCACTATTGAGTGCGGATTGGACGTGGATCAGTTGCCTTCACCACCTTTAACACACACCCTACTGTTATTATTTTTTTATCCTTGGACCATTCCTCGGTGTGAAATATATAACCATTCACAAAATACTTAGACATAGTTATAACCATTGGTGCAGGTCCCCAAGATACACCTTTCAAAAATTGATCAACACTGTTGTTTGGACTATGGACCTACATGTAGTGCTAAAGAAATCGCAAGTGAGCAAGTATATTCACAAGTGACCAAGTATATATATTAACATATGAGAAAGTATGTAAGTTGCACTTACACACTCTTTAAACCATACCTCAAATGTAGGATATATAGCATCATGGCCAAATTGACTCACGAAGTCACTGAGCGACACATTGAAAATTTTGTTAGTTGCATCAACCTAATTAAATAATTGTATCGACCCGACCGGTCATTTTGAGAGTATTAGACCCGAACTCCTATTTATTTTTCCCTCTATTTTATTTTTGATGTTACATAACATGCCAGGAGGTTTGGTTTTTGGCTTTGGAGTGAAATGGGACATATAGTCCTTAAAATGGAAGTTTAAGTCGTAGGAATTGATCGTAGTTTGATTTGTGTGAAGTCAACTCTAGAATGGAGTTTTGACGGTTCCAATAGCTCCGTAGGGTAATTTTGGTCTTAGGAGCGTGTCCGAATGTTGATTTGGAGGTCCGTATGTCATTTCAGCGTTAATTGGCGAAGTTGGAAAGTTGGATGATTTTTAGGAAATTTGACCAGGAGTGGACTTTTTAATATCGGGGTCGGATCCTGATTCTGGAAGTTTGAGTAGGTCCGTAATGTCAATTATGACTTGTGCGCAAAATTCTAGGTCAATCGGATTTGATTTGATAGGTTTCGGCATCGGATGTAGAAGTTTGAAGTTCTAAAGTTCATTAGGCTTGAATCGATGTGCACTTTGTGTTTGTAGCATTGTTTAATATGATTTGAAGGCCTGACTAAGTTCGTATGGTGTTTTGAAACTTGTTGGTATATTCGGACAGGGTCCCGAGGGCCTCTGGTATGATTCGAATTGAATCCGGAACAATTTTGGACCTTAAGAATTGCTAAAGCACTACTGCTTCTGGTGTGATCGCACCTACGATGGGTGTGGCAGGTGCGATGCCGTAGGTGAGATGCCACAGGTGCGGCCTTACTAGTGCAGGTGCGGTAGTGAGTGGGGGATGCTGGGATTGCAGAAGCGGGAAGGTTTCCGTAGAAGCGAAGTCGCTTCTGCGATGGCAGGAAGCGCAGGAGCGGGCATTCGTTGCAGGTGCGACATTCCCTTCGCAGGTGCGCTTCCACAGATGCAGTTGTTTTCTCGCAGAAGCGAAGGATGCCGGTCTTAGTGTGGACCACACCTGCGATCAAAATTCCGCAGGTGCAGAGCCGCAGATGCGGCGATGGCTTAGCAGAAGCTGTTTAACTAGGCAGAAAAGGCCTAATTTCGAGGGTTTGATCTCACTTTGATTTTTGGACCTAGAGAGCTCGGTTTGTGGCGATTTTTCGAGAGATTTGCAAGGAAATCATTGGGGTAAGAAATTCTCACTCGGTATTGGCTATATTACACGAAGTTATTATTGTTTTCATCAATTAATTAGTGTTCTTAGTTGGAAATTTGAAGGCAAATTGGGAAAACTTCTTAGACTAAAATTTGGGGATTTGAAAGGCGATTTGAGGTCGGATTTGAGTAATTCTTGTATGGTTGGACTAGATATCGAATGGGTGTTCGGATTTTATAATTTTTGTCGGTTCCGAGAAGTGGGCCCGAGTCAAATTTTTGGGGCGATTTTTCAATTCTTTGCTAAAGTCGTAGATTTATTATTTAGATTAGTTTCTTATAGTTATATTTATAGTATGTAATTATTTTGGCTAGATTCAAGCCGATCGGAGTTGGAAAGACGAGGGAAAGACATTCTTATTGATTGATTGAGCGAGATTTGAGGTAAGTGACTTGTCTAACCTTGTATGGGGGAAACTCCCCTTAGGTTTTGGTGTTGTTATGGTATTTGCAATACATGAAGGCCGTGTATGCGAGGTGACGAGTGTGTATTCGGATTAAATATTAAAAATCCGGTTCTTGCTAAGTAGTTTCCTTTTTAATTCTTTAACTGAGTTATCCTAGCATATGCAATCATCATATTTAGCCTAATGTCGCATGTCTACGTGTCTTATCTCTTACTTGCAATTTGTGCAACATGCTTAGTTGGATTACCTGCTTCCTTGATTTTGTATTCAGTCTTTAACTGTAGGATTCTTGCTGTAATTTCATTGTCCCATTGGTTATCTGTTGTGTACTTAATTTTGGGACTACGGGACGGTACGTCAGGAGCGCCCCTCTTGTATATTTACTTTTGGGATTACGAGGCGGTACCTCGGGAGAGCCCATGTTACATCTTTACTTTTTGGACTACGAGGTGGTACCTCGTGAGTGCCACTGTTGTGTATTTACTTTTGGGATTACAAGGCGGTACCTTGGAAGCGCCCTTGTTGTTTTCTATTATTTCCAGTAGGGCCCTGACCTGACCTCGTCACTACTCTACTGAGGTTAGGCTTGGCACTTACTGGGTATCGTTCTGGTGTATTCATACTACACTTATGCACATCTTTTTGTGCAGATACAGGTACTGCTTACCAGACCAGGTACCAGTGAGATAGCCGTACGTGGAGACTTCAAGGTACGTCTAACAACGTCTGCATACCTCGGAGTCCCCCTCTATCTTTATAATGTTGTTTTCCTTATTTTCATTAGATTCTGATGTATAGAGATACTTAACATTTTCTCTTTAGAGCTTGTGACTTATTTCTACTGGATTTTGGGAGTTGTAACTATTTTGAATTCCAGTTCTTATTTATTTCAGCTTTATATTCAGTTTTTCCACAAAATTGTTAGACTTACCTAGTCTTAAGGACTAGGTGTCGTCACGACATCCTACGGAGGAAAATTGGGATCGTGACAATAATAGTACATGTAAATTAATCTTACGTCAACAAATACTTAAGAAAGGGTTCGTGACAATAATAGTACACGTATGTATGTATTCCAATCGTGTGATTTGACCGAGTATATGTTGTTGCTACAACTTAAGTTTTAATATATCACTACATCTTCTAGCACTATATTTTTTTTTTAAATATGTTATAGCGTGTTGGATGCCGATACTTAGAAAGTTAGAATCGATCGCTCCAACATTAAAACTCAATATATATTTAATTTACTAAGGCCGTAAGTACGGCCGTCAATATATGACTTAAATATATATAAATTGTAGTTTGACAAGTCAAAAGCATTCAGAGGCGGATCTAGAGCGTGTTCGGTTGATCCATGGCTTTCAATGTGCACTCTCTCTCTCACACACACACACACATACACAACCAATTCGAATCAATCGACTCTAAATCCGAAATCAAATTTGTTGAAGCAACAACAACAACAACAATAACAACGAACCCATCGAAATCCCACAAAGTGGGATTTGGGAGAGGATAGAGTGTATGCTCACCTTATACCTACCTTACGAAGGTAGAGAAAGGCTATTTCTGATGGACCCCCGACTCAAGAGGAAAAACTAAAAAGAAAGCAGAAACAACAAGTAACTATAGCAAGCATAGGTGATATAATAACCGAAACGAAAGAAACGATATATAGTAAAAGAAATATGCGGATACGAAGAAATGAAAATATAAGACTAACACTAATGATACCGGCATATAAATAAGACACGCCCGCTTAACCACTACCCTTCTACCCTGATTCTCAACCCCCATACCTTCATATCAAGTGTCATGTCCGCAGTAAGCTGAAACAGCGTCATGTCATGCCTAATCATCTTTGTTGAAGCATCTTGAAAAAACTCTAAGGGGAGACTTGATATGTAATCGAATTTAGTTCTTCCTCTATGAATTTAGAAAAACATTTTAACGATGGATTAATTCAGAAAATAACTACACAACATACTGTTGATCCCTAATGACTTTGTGTCGAAGTTTGCACAGCGGTTCTGAGTCAAAGAAAATGATTGAAGTCTTTTAAAACTCAAGTGAAGCGCCTAACGCAATAGTAAACTATTTGAGTCAAATACAGGTTTTTTCTGTTAAAAAAACATCTTCTCCCCTATTGAAGGCAATTTCAGTGAACCTTAACAAGGGAACCCATGCGTTATTTCACAAGAAATGTTTTTAAGTTCACTCAATATGAAATATATTATTGAACTCACCTGGATTAGGCTCACAGTTCTTTAGCTCAATTAGCTATAACAGTCAATATCTGCAAACTCAATAGGGATCTCTTCCAAATCAAGGCAATCTCTCATCAACAGGTGCTCAAGAGCAGAGATATTATCATTTGTGGCTTTCTAATACCTGAGATTATTAAGATGATCAATTAGCAAAAGCTTCAACTGAGTAAATGCTCCTTCAGTTGGATGCCATTCTCTGCCATGACAAGTGAAAGTACAAGAAGGGGGTGAATTGTAGCTGATTTTAAAACTTAGTTGACTTAGAGAGGAATTAGTCGACTAAACTTCACAGTGGAATCAATCGTAGCAGAATTAAATTGCACAAACAGAAAAAAGGAGGCACAACAGTTTTTATACTGGTTCAGTACCGGTATGCTACTTACGTCCAGTTCCCTTGGGTCACAAGGGTTCTCTTAGATCTTCGGTAAGCTTTTACAACAGTGATGGTTTTAGTACGTTCACCACCAACGACATACAACAACAATGTTTCTTTCTAATGTTGATACAACTCTTGTTTTGTTTTCTAACTCTTCCGCTATCTTTTGTGATATTTGTAGACTCAAGAATACAGTGTTTGTACTAAGAACTAAAAATGTGTAGAAATAAATGTGAAGTTGTGTAATCTTCCTTGTGCTTCTACATCTTCTTTTATATTGCTCGATGAGTCTTCTGGTTTTTCCTTTCTGGGATCACACGACAACAATGATTGGAGGTCTTTCCTTGTGAGGCATAGATTTCTAAGAATAAGACCCAAGGGTAGCCTCATGAATCTAGCTTGAGAAGTGTGGCCAGATTCATTCTCAGTTTGAAGTTTTGGTTCCTCCAATTTTCCTTGATTAGAGCTTCCGGAGATTGCCCTTTGCTCTCTATCCTTGATTTGCTCTCTTTCCTTTCTTGCACGCTTTGAGAATCTTCGGCAAGTCCGATTGATTGTCTTTCCTTCCTTGTTCCTTGATTGATTGATTCTCTGATTCTTTTTACATTTGATGAACATAGCCGTTGGCTTCCTCTTATTCTTGTTATTCCCGGTCAATATTGCTGTATTTGTAAATATTAATTCTGTAAAATATAAGTTAACGTAATGAAATAATAATAATAAATTCGAGCCCACTGAATTCACAGTATTTCCTTAAGGAATTTAATCCCCTCCTAGTACCCAAGGTAATGGATTATTTCCTCCCAGGATAGAACGAATAACACACTGGTGTAGCGGTACTTCAAACCCCAGTGTTTCGGCGAACACAAAGTTCGGTAGCAAATCACACTTACAGTTGCTTTGTTTGAAGTTAAAAACAATGCAGAACGAAGGAGTATATACTCAATGGAAGTTCTGAGAGGAAGGAATGCAATGTATAGCCAATTGTATGTTGAGTTTTTGGTGTCTTTCTTCAACATTTGCTGCTCATATATATAGCAGCCAAGAAGGAGTGCAAGACCAAACGTCCACCCTTCATGGTGGAGCAAGCATTACATGTTTGTGGAGCAAGCACTTCATGTTTGTGGAGCAAGCACTTCATGGTGGGAAGACCATTATCCGGCTGCCAAATTATCAATACACGGATTGGAAAATATCCGTTTACAAATACGGATAATCTTACGTTAATATTTACTATTAACAAATAAATTTGGTCCAAAAAATTAATCAATCAATCGATCATTTGACCAAATCCAAATCCAAATCCGAATTCGAATCCGAATCCGAAGCCGAAGCCGAAGCCGAAGCCGAAGCCGAAGCCGTAGCCGTAGCCGAAGCCGAAGCCGAAGCCGAGCCGAGCGAGCGACGACGACGACGGCGCGAGGCTTGCTTTCTTCTTAACTCTTTAAGAGCTACAAGAAGAGCAATTATATATATACCCACCAAAAATGTCTTCCACTTCCAATATGGGACAATGTCTCATTGTTAAGAGGGGAAACTTAAAATTTTACTCAAAATTTCATTTTCCCTCCATTTCCCATTCACCCTCATTTTAAGAATATTACATCTTAAAAAATAAAACCTCAACAATCCCCCACATGAATGGGGAATGGCTATATCACGGAAGTATGCATGAAAAAACTGTGTGATTTACAAGCAAGGATTAATTGCATCTGGATAAGTAGGTTTCCCTTTGAACTTTCCGTAGTAAACTTATGTCGGATATACTCGGTCAATCGGTAGATTTGATATCTTTGAACCGTCGATCTTTGGTGTATACCTAGACAACCATAAGTCACACAATCAACCCTTAACCGTCTTTGGTTCTCATTGTTGTGTTCGTTTCAGCCATGAACACCGCCTGGTTTCATAAGTGCGTAGAGAACTGGCCTTACAAAGTTCTCCTTGAAGCGGCTCACACTTCACACTTAAATAGGTGATTCCTAAACGTGTCATCCTGTAGATACACTATTTGATATACCCCGTATCAAATTTAGAAATCATTAAAAAGCCTTAATGCTTTATCCTTGGTACTGAACATTGTCTCATCACGAGAATGGACTAAAATTTTATTTGACAATGTTGAACCGTCATTAATGACTTTGTTTGATCTCTTTGAACCTAGATCTTGGGATCTCCAGTCTTCTAGGTAGAGTTACCGCCACAATGACTTGTTCTCGGCCATAGCCCCATTCCCCTTGATGATTTCTCAACTACCTCTCTAGTTAGGCCTTTTGTAAGTGGATCCGACACATTATCACTTGACTTTACATAGTCAATTGTGATAATTCCTCTAGAGAGTAATTGCCTAACGGTTTTATGTCTTCGTCGTATATGACGAGATTTACCGTTATACATGACGCTCCCAGCCCTTCCAATTGCCGCTTGACTATCACAATGTATGCATATTGGTGCCAACGGTTTGGGCCAAAATGGAATGTCTTCCAAGAAATTCCGGAGCCATTCAGCTTCTTCACCGGCTTTATCTAAGGCTATGAATTCAGCCTCCATTGTAGAGCGGGCAATACATGTTTGTTTGGACGACTTCCAAGATACCGCTCCTCCACCAATAGTGAATACATATCCACTCGTGGACTTAGAATCAGTTGAACCGGTGATCCAATTTGCATCACAGTATCCCTCAATCACCGCAGGGAAATTACTGTAGTGCAATTCAAAGTTCTGGGTATGTTCTAAATATCCCAAAACTCGTTTCATTGCCATCCAATGAGATTGGCCTGGATTGCTCGTATATCGACTCAGTTTACTTATAGCACAAGCTATGTCTGGTCGTGTACAATTCATGATATACATTAAGCATCCCAATACACGAGCATAATCCAATTGTGATATGCTTTGGCCTTTGTTCTTTGCTAATGCAAGATTCACGTCAATTGGAGTCTTTGCAACTTTAAAGCCCAAGTGCTTGAATTTTTCAAGTACTGTCTTAATATAATGAGATTGTGACAATGCCAGACCTTGAGGAGTCTTATTGATCTTAATTCCCAGAATTAAATCAGCAACTCCCAAGTCTTTCATATCAAACTTGCTATTGAGCATACGCTTAGTAGTATTTATGTTGGCAATGTCATTACTCATTATCAACATATCATCCACATATAGGCAAACAATGACTATGTGATTTGGAACATTTTTAATGTACACGCATTTATCACATTCATTTATCTTAAAACCATTTGACAACATTGTTTGGTCAAATTTCGCATGCCATTGTTTGGGTGCTTGTTTTAGTCCGTAAAGAGACTTAACAAGTCTACATACTTTCTTTTCTTTACCTGGAACCACAAACCCTTCAGGTTGTTCCATGTAAATTTCTTCCTCCAACTCTCCATTTAAGAAGGCCGTCTTAACATCCATTTGATGAATTTCAAGACCATACACTGCAGCTAATGCTACTAACATCCGTATGGACGTAATTCTTGTAACTGGAGAGTATGTATCAAAGTAGTCTAGACCTTCTCGTTGTCTATACCCTTTGACTACGAGCCTTGCCTTGAATTTATCAATAGTGCCATCATCTTTGATTTTTCTCTTAAAAATCCATTTAGAACCCAAAGGTTTATTTCCAGGAGGAAGATCAACCAATTCCCATGTATGGTTGTTCAATATGGATTCTATTTCACTATTGACTGCCTCTTTCCAAAATAATGATTCCGAAGAAGTCATAGCTTCTTTAAATGTTTGAGGCTCATTCTCCAATAAGAAAGTCACAAAATCTGGTCCAAATGAAGTAGACGTTCTTTGACGTTTACTACGTCTTGGATTCTCCTGATTACATGTACTTTCTTTTGTTTCTTCCCGAGGTCGTTTAGATCCTTCACCAAACGACTCACATTCCTTTTTATACGGATATATATTTTCAAAAAACTCAGCATTATCTGATTCTATAACCGTATTATTATGAATGTCGGGATTTTCTGATTTATGAACCAGAAATCGATATGCTTTACTATTTGTCGCATATCCTATGAAAACACAATCAACGGTTTTCGGTCCTATCTTTACCCTTTTGGGTTTAGGAACTTGCACTTTTGCCAAACACCCCCACACTTTAAAATAATTCAAGTTGGGCTTCCTTCCTTTCCATTGTTCATAAGGAATGGATTGTGTTTTGCTATGGGGCACTCGATTTAATATTCGATTAGCCGTAAGAATGGCTTCCCCCCACAAGTTCTGTGGCAAACCAGAACTTATCAACAACGCATTCATCATCTCCTTTAATGTGCGATTCTTTCTTTCCGCAATCCCATTAGATTGGGGCGTGTAAGGGGCTGTTGTTTGATGAATAATTCCATATTCTAAACATATTTCTTCAAAAGGAGATTCATATTCACCACCCCTATCACTTCTTATCATTTTTACTTTCTTGTTAAGTTGCGTTTCAACTTCATTTTTGTATTGCCTGAATGCGTCTATTGCTTCATCTTTACTATTCAGTAAGTAAACATAGCAATATCGAGTACCATCGTCAATAAAAGTTATGAAATACTTCTTTCCACCGCGAGATGGTATTGACTTCATGTCACAAATATCTGTGTGAATTAAGTCTAAAGGATTTGAATTCCTTTCAACTGACTTATAAGGATGTTTAACATACTTACATTCCACACATATTTGACATTTTGATTTTTCGCATTCAAACTTGGGCAGTACTTCCAAGTTAATCATTTTCCGCAAGGTTTTATAATTGACATGACCCAAACGTACATGCCATAAATCATTTGACTCAAGTAAGTAAGAAGAAGCTGAAATATTATTATTATTTTCAACAACCATTACATTTAGGTTGAAAAGGCCCTCGGTGAGGTAACCTTTTCCCACAAATATTTCATTCTTACTAATTACAACCTTGTTGGATACAAAAACGCACTTAAAACCGTGCTTAACAAGAAGTCCAGTAGAGACTAAATTCTTTCTCATTTCGGGAACATGAAGGACATTGTTCAAAGTCATGACCTTGCCAGAAGTCATTTTTAGAAATACCTTCCCATATCCTTCAACTTTTGCTGTTGAAGCATTTCCCATATAAACTGTCTCTCCGGGTTCAGCAAGAGCATAGGTAGCAAAAGCCTCTCTAACTGCACAAACATGGCGAGTGGCTCCTGAATCAAACCACCACAGTTTAGGATTTCCCACCAAGTTACATTCAGAGAGCATGGCACACAAGTTATCAACATCATCATGGTTTACTACCATGTTTGCTTGACCCCTTTTCTTGTCTTTCTTCGGAGCACGACACTCCGTAGATTTGTGTCCGGTTTTCCCACAGTTGTAGCAGTTTCCACTGAACCGCTTCTTGCTTGGGTTGTATTTCGGACCAGAAGCCTTCTTCCTCTTTTTGTTTGCTTCAACAATATTTGCTCCCATTATTGTTGAATTTCCACGGCCTCTCCTTTCAGCAGCTTTATTGTCCTCTTCGATTCTCAACCGAACAATGAGATCTTCAAGGGACATTTCCTTTCGTTTGTGTTTCAAATAATTTTTGAAGTCCTTCCACAACGGAGGCAACTTCTCAATCATTGCTGCTACTTGGAATGCTTCGTTGATTACAAGACCTTCAGCAAGTAGATCATGAATAATCACTTGCAATTCCTGGACTTGAGTAATAACAGACTTGCTATCTATCATTTTGTAGTCCAGAAATTTTGCGGCAACGAATTTCTTCATCCCGGCATCTTCAGTCTTATATTTCTTTTCAAGTGCATTCCACAATTCTTTGGATGTCTCCATGCTACTGTATACATTATACAGATTATCATCCAGTCCGCTAAGAATATAATTCTTGCATAAAAAATCAGAATGCTTCCACGCTTCAATCACGAGAAAGCGTTCATTATCTGGAGTTTTATCCGGCAGATCAGGAACATCTTCCTTGATGAACTTCTGTAGACATAACGTAGTTAAGTAGAAGAACATCTTCTGCTGCCAGCGTTTGAAATCAATCCCGGAAAATTTTCCGGGTTTTTCTGCCGGTGCCAACGCCGGTGTTCGGCTTGTCGTTGCGTTGGCAGTCGCCATCGGAACAGCTTGGTTTTCGTTTTCAGTCATCATCTTTTTCAGAAAAGAATGACACAAACAAACGTTTAATACACGTTTTCAAACTGGAGTAAAAATCACGTAGATTTTAATATCCAACAAAACGCCACGAAGGCTTAACTCTCCAAAACGGGAGTACACAAACCACAAAGGTTTTAGTTTGCAGAATAATAAGAATAACACAAGTACAGAAATAAATATTAAATTCCTTAAGATTGTTATTCCCGGTCAATATTGCTGTATTTGTAAATATTAATTCTGCAAAATATAAGTTAACGTAATGAAACAATAATAATAAATTCGAGCCCACTGAATTCACAGTGTTTCCTTAAGGAATTTAATCCCCTCCTAGTACCCAAGGTAATGGATTATTTTCTCCCAGGATAGAACGAATAACACACTGGTGTAGCGGTACTTCAAACCCCAGTGTTTCGGCGAACACAAAGTTCGGTAGCAAATCACACTTACAGTTGCTTTGTTTGAAGTTAAAAACAATGCAGAACGAAGGAGTATATACTCAGAAAAACGTATGGAAGTTCTGAGAGGAAGGAATGCAATGTATAGCCAATTTGTTGAGCGAATTGTATGTTGAGTTGAGTATCTTTCTTCAACATTTGCTGCTCATATATATAGCAGCCAAGAAGGAGTGCAAGACCAAACGTCCACCCTTCATGGTGGAGCAAGCATTACATGTTTGTGGAGCAAGCACTTCATGTTTGTGGAGCAAGCACTTCATGGTGGGAAGACCATTATCCGGCTGCCAAATTATCAATACACGGATTGAAAAATATCCGTTTACAAATACGGATAATCTTACGTTAATATTTACTATTAACAAATAAATTTGGTCCAAAAAATTAATCAATCAAGCCGAGCCGAGCGAGCGACGACGACGACGGCGCGAGGCTTGCTTTCTTCTTAACTCTTTAAGAGCTACAAGAAGAGCAATTATATATATACCCACCAAAAATATCTTCCACTTCCAATATGGGACAATGTCTCATTGTTAAGAGGGGAAACTTAAAATTTTACTCAAAATTTCATTTTCCCTCCATTTCCCATTCACCCTCATTTTAAGAATATTACATCTTAAAAAATAAAACCTCAACAATTCTCTCGTATGATTTTCTTTCCTTTCATTCATCAGTGTTGTTGCGAATCTGCACACAAAGTGAGATGACATAAGTTAGAGCTCTTTTGATTATTGATCATTATTAAAATTCAAAACCTAACAACAAGCACATAAACATCTTGCCATCATTACAATCTACTGAATTCACAATCACCTTGGAACAATAGATTGCTGAAACTTGCTAATATAATGATAAACAAATTAAAAGTTTAACAGTCTTCACCAGGATGAAATCTCTGGACTTCAAACCGTCGACTCAAACTCCACAGCTACGGAGAAGCATCTGACGCTTGTTCCTCATTTCTACATTTATCAATGGCAGAGAAAAAGCAAAAACAACAAGAAGAAGATTAAAGTGTCAGCTACACAAAAGTAACAATTAACAGTTGTTTATCTTATGTTAGTTGACTGATGTAATTAGCATAGTTTTGTTAAATAAATCCGGTCTATCAAAATTATTATTAGGTAATTGTAAAAGATAATATTTCTTAATTTAAGCTTTAGCTTGAGTATTGTAAAAGAAAATATTTCCTCTACCTCCTCGTCCTCATCCTCTTTTGTTGCAGAAATGTTGAGAGAAGTTAAATGAAATGACAGAAGTAATTTCATCCAAATGTTATGTGCATTATATTAATCAAGATTAGAACAGTAAAACAAAAGAAGCAAGTAAAGGAACTGTAATTAAACGAGTATAACCTTGTGGGAAATTGGAAACTAATGTAACCTTTATAAATTAATGCTAAGCAATTATGGGAAGTTCATTCTGGAATATAACCTGGATCTTTAAAGATACGAACATCCACAGGTTTGTTTCCAGAGGTCTTTTTGTTCTTGTTGAATCCGTGCAGCAGAAGCCTCGAGTTCAGGTGTACAGTTACTTAACTCAATTAGTTGTAATGAGTCAATATCTGCAAATTAAACTCAATAGGTATCTCTTCCAATTCCTCGCAATCTTCAATCACAAGGCGCTCAAAGACAGGAAAATTATCATTTGTGGCTTTCCAGTACTTGAGATCATTACTTTTAAATATCAAAAGCTTCAACCGAGTAAATCCCCCTGCTATTGGACAACATTCTTCACCAGAAACTTATAATATTCAAGTCTTCCCACCTTAAATAAGTTAATTATACAACCTTAACGTCTTGAGTGTTGCTGGAAAAGCTTTTGCACTTGGAAAGGTGATCGATGAAATCTTGCAATCTTCCGTATATCGACCTTCAAATTCTAAACTCAATGTTTCAAGTTGTTGTAGATGGACAAGATTTTCCAAAAGTTTAGATCCTTTAGAACTTCCATAGCCACCTAATTTTTTAACATTCTTAATCCCTGAAATAACCTCCTTTCTGCAACTACTTGGAGACAAGACAGAAATAGTTTGTATGTTTGAAAAAACCAAGTACCTCTCTTCTTCGTCAACAGCTACACTTGGAGGATTTGGCAAATAAATACTGTGGAGTTGAAGATGCCTTAATTGCATTAGTTCCCAAATTTGTTCTGGAAATTTTACACTTCTTGCCCCTTGAACAATGAATGTTTGCATATTCTATAACCAGCAAAATTCTAGAGGTATGTCAAAATCCCCCAACCAAAATACAAAAGGCATGCTTTTAGGTCACTGGTCAAGTGACTGTAACTCAATCCAAGAAC
Organism: Nicotiana tomentosiformis; assembly: GCF_000390325.3. Lineage (NCBI taxonomy): Eukaryota > Viridiplantae > Streptophyta > Magnoliopsida > Solanales > Solanaceae > Nicotiana > Nicotiana tomentosiformis. The sequence goes on along the minus strand of NC_090812.1, from coordinate 99,083,435 downwards.
ATGTAAACATTGTTCACCAGGATCTTTTGTGACAAATGACATGACATCTTCAGCAACATTTTACCAATCTTCTATTGTCCAATAGTTACATTTGGATAGAAGCCCAGCAACCACAACAATAGTTAGTGGCAAGTGGCAACCCATGATATTTTCTACAATTTGCTTCCCAATAGTCTCAAATTCAGATAGTAATGCTTCATTTGCAAATGGTACACTTTTGAATAGGTACCAACTCTCAATCTGGATCCAGGAAGTCCATCTGCAAAGAAAGATTCTGGAGCATCAACAGTGAAAAATAAACCAAGAGAATCACCAATACAAATATAAAATATTACAAATACAAAATACTTCCGTCATTGTAATAAATCACTTTACCCAACAAAAAAAAATATAATCCATGCCCTCGACGTTAATTATGCACAAAACAGAAACTTAAAAATTGAGAACAAATTATGTGTAATAAACTTTTGCACTAGCCCAGGCTATGTATGTACATAAAAATTAGTAATGCCCAACAAGTTGTATCACTAACAATTCTACAAACTAAAAAATGTGGTACTATACAAATCTGACTGTTATAGGAAGCCACACAATATTGCTAAAACCTAGTAATGTAAATGTAAAGTGAAACAGTGTGAACTATGAAGAAATCCCTGGACTTCAATCCTTCTACTATTGAATTCCTTAGCTAATGTCAGTCTGAATCAAACTCACTTCCATTTTCTTTAGTTGTAGCAAAAGAGACATAAAGGGTCAGTAGTAGGATTTTTTTCTTGGGGGGAGGGGGGGGGGAATAAAATATTATTACCAACTGGAAGTATTACATCAGGAAAAAAATGAAGACTATACAGCCACAACTTAATCAAAAACAAACTACCACAATTACTAATAGTTCAGGGATCTCAAGTTTAGGCAACAAGTCGCCTTTACAGAAAATATCCTAGATAATCACTTGGACAATAGTCTCAGCGGACCTCTATTTGCTTTGAAATATTCTGAAGTTCGTCTCCTGCCAAACATGATCAACACATCCTTCAACAGACATTCTGAAGATGTTGTCCCTAGCAGTTTTTCCCTTCATATTGGAAGCCATCCATACCAACTCCTCTTGCCAAGTCAAAGCTACTCTCCTGATGCCCTGCCATTGTAGCAACTTGTTCCATATAGATGCAAAAAAATCACACTAAAAAAAAACAGATGATTGTCAATTTCCAGCCCATATGAAACCAAGAAATGGTCCAGACATACGTCATGTAGCAAGTCTATCTTTAGTACTATATAGTTTCCCTAGTGCTGCTAACCTTAGAATAAACATACATTTACAGGCACTATAGTTGTTGCAAACTACTCTTCTTAGTTAGACAAGTCACAAACATCCAGATGCCGATTTAGAGTATGTTCCACAATTTTTAACTCAGAATTATGTGTGCGTATATATACTAGTTTCCGGACACGTGCAAAATAATTATACCCAAAAGTTACATAAATAACAACATAGAGACTCAAAAATGAGGTAGTGAACAAATCTAGTTCATAAGCAATTATTAGAAGGTCACTCTGGAATATAATGTTAAACGTACCTCTATGATTATAGGATACTAACATCGACGGGTTTGTTTCCGATCTCTTCTTGTTCTTGTTGAATACGTACAGCAGAAGCCATGAGTTCGGGTGTACAGCTATCTAACTCAATTAACTGTAGTGACTGGATATCTGCAAACTCAAAGGGTATCTCTTCCAAATCAGAGCAAGATATAATCACGAGCCGCTCAAGGACAGGAAAACTATCACAAGTGGCGTTCCAGCACTTGATATTACACATCTGAATTAGCAAAAGCTTCAACCGAGTAAAACCCCCTTCAATTGGATGCCATTCTTGGCCACAACAAGCATCTAATATCAGCTTCAGTACCTCTAGGTTAGGCAACTCACCTATGATGTTCAAGTCCTCCCACCTTAGACCAGTTCCGACTAACTTTAAATTCTTGAGCGTTGCTGGAAAGGCTTTTGCGCTTGGAATAGTCGCTGGTGAGATCTGTTCTGACATCCAAACATATCTAAATTGAAACTTCAATGTTTCAAGTTGATGTAGATGGACAAGATTATCGAAAAATGCTGATTTTTGAAAAGTTCGATAGTCACCACCATCTCCAACGATTCCTAATTTTTTAACATTCTGAATACTTGAAATAACCTCCTTGGTGCAACTACATGGCGATAAGCCAGAAATAGTTTGTACATTTGAAAAAACTAAGTACCTCTCAGATACATTTGGAGGATTTGGCAAATAAAATAAGTTCAGTTTAAGATGCCTTATTCCTGTTAGTTCCCAGATATGTTGAGGAAATATTACATCTATGGAACCATAGCCTTCAACAATGAATGTTTGCAGATTCACTAACTTGAAAATTTCTGGAGGTATGTCAAAACCCCACCAACCGTACCTGGATAATACTAGGTACCTCAAACAAATGAGGCATAGTATCTCGGGAGGGAAGCTACTTAACTGTATGAGACTCAAGTCCAAGATTGTGAGTGTTTTGTAATGTCTAAGGTTTGACCGGAGAGTAAAAGTTGTACAAGGATAACGGCAAAGAAAGATAATAGAACAAGTTCGTTTGAAGCGATTGTTGTCATATAGATGACGTTTAGGGGTAAGAAGGGCCCTATAACAACCAGAGTAGGGAATATGTCTACTAAAGGGTTCCATTCCCATAACAAGCGTACTAACATCATTCATGAAAAAAATGTCTTGCCTTTGAGCTAATTCTCTCAAGCACAACTCATATATTAGATCATGAACCTTACATGATCTAATTTTTGTTCCATCCATACTTTTCTTGCTAACAAGAACTAGACATCTATCGATAAGATCTTGTAAGCACTTCTTAGCCTCTCCTTCCAAGTCTTTTCCCAACTTCAGAAACCCCGCAGCAATCCATAATCTTACCAATTTCTTCACTGATATATCACTGTCTTCTGAAAAAATTCCAAAGTACAGAAGACATGCTTTTAGGTCACTAGTCAAGTGATTGTAACTCAACCCAAGTACATGCAAACATTGTTCATCAGGATCATTTCTGACAAATGACATGACATCTTTAGCAATCTCTTCCCAATCTTTTATTGTCCTTTTAGATCTGGACAAAAGCCCAGCAACCACCACAATAGTTAATGGTAACCCTTGACATTTATTTGCAATTTGCTTCCCAATAGTCTCAAATTCAGATGCTAATCCTTCATTTGCAAACGCCGCTCTTACAAAAAGGTTCCAACTCTCGTTTGGATCCATGAAACCCATCTCAAAAGAAAGATTCTTTGTACCAGCATAACAAGCTAACTCAGTGTCACGGGTAGTCAATAATATTCGACTCCCATTGCTTTGAGTTGGAAAGCATTGTTTCACTTCATCCCATGCTTTACTGCTCCACATGTCATCCATGACAATTAAATATCTCTTACTCTTTAAACTTTTTTGTAGCATGTCTGCTAGATCTGCCTCATCTCCCATGTAAAATGTGTACCCCATTGTAGAACGTAAAAGGCTTAGCAAAATCTCTTTTACATCGTATTGTTGAGATATAGTAGCCCAGGCACGAACATCAAAATGAGATCTAATGGATACATCATTGAACACATCTTTAGCTAAAGTTGTTTTGCCAATACCCCCCATCCCGGTGATCGGGATGACTTTGCATTCACTAGAGAAGCCTCTAGTCAGATCTTCTAGCAACCTTTTCCTTTCATCATCACGTCCCATCATATTTTTCTTAACATTCAGAATATCTTTTGTTGAACTTGAATCTTGAACCAGCGATGATTTGTTTGATGCTAGTTTGCCTTTATCTTGAATCTTTGTTGACTCTTTCTGGAGACGGTCAATGTTATTTGCTGCTTGTTGCAGGCTATCACAAAGAACCTCATCTGCCTTTTCTTTCTGTATTTTATTATTTTCCATTGCAGCTTCTGTTAGTCGCAGTTGAATTGTGTGCTCAACATCATCTGCAACTTCTTTTATCTGTGCTTCAAAATCTGTCATTTCCCCAGAGACATTATTTTTCTCAAAGTTCTTTAGAAATACTTCCAAAGAACTAACTTTTTCATGAAGAAGTTTAAATTCTTCTCTGTGATTGCAAATTAGAGATTGCATTTGTGAATTGGATGTCAAGAGCAATTCTATTGTTCTCATAAGAAAAGTTATACTTGCATAAGCCATATTTACTGTATTCCCGCAGTTTTGACCTGGAACCTGCAATCTTGCTAGAGGTTAATGGTGTTTTCAACGTTGAAAAAGAAAAACTGGGAGAAGTTCAGGTAATTTCAATCGCCTCTATGCACTGATCTGGGCAAGTAAAATTGAATCTTAAATTGGTACCTTTTAGAGGCATTATATTTCGTCTATTCATATTCTGGTCATTCTAGTTACCACACATGATTTTACACTTAGTGCAGTATTTTTTATTTTTTATTTTTAGAAGTTAGTGCGGTATATATTTTAATCTCTAACCCTTGGAATTTGGTTAGAGATTAGGGAAATAATAATTTTTGGCAGCGTATTTGACTTGGAATGAAGTTTCACAAAGAAAGGAATATTTTTTATACTCCTGGTTATTATAAATTATCTCATTAATAGTAAAATATAAATTTTAAAATTAAATTTGTTCTAATTGTAAAAAAGTGATATTTTTTTTTGTTAGAATCGAAATAATCATATGTCATGCGAAAGCTAACAAAGCAAATCTTGAATGACGATATAAATGACGATATATCAAATAATAAAAGAGACATATACCATAAGAGACACAAACATTCAACATGGTTCGGTCAATTAACGAGATCTACGGATAGATATGAACAATCCACTATATAAAATAGAATAATATATCGAGAGGACAATCTCACAAAACTAACTTTAAATGACAAGGTAACACTTTTGTCTCACAAATTCTGCTCCTAAATAACTCTCAAACCCCTCTCCTGCCATGACCCGACTTGTCGTTTTGAGAATTTACGTTCTGTTCAGTGACTTAAGGTCTCAAGCAACTTTGTAATGTGTATTATGACCCGCGTGTGAGGTCGAGTTTGGTTTTCTGAAGATTCGGAATTTAATTGAAAGAACGATTCTCATTTATAAAGCTTGAATCTCTAATGTTTGACCGGAGATTTGATTTTTGAGCAAACGACTCCGGAATAGAATTTTGATAATTCAATAGCTTCGTATGGTGATTTTGGACTTCGGCGTATGTCCGGATTTGGATTTGGATGTCCGTAGGACAATTCGACGTATTTTGGCGAAAGTTAAAAATTGAAAGATTTTTAGAAAGTTTGACCGAGGAGTTGACTTTTATCGGGGTAGGAATCTAGTTCTGAAATTTTTCATAGGTCTGTTATGTCATTTATGACTTGTGTGCAAAATTTGAGGTCAATCGGACTCGATTTGATAGGTTTCAGCATCAAATGTAGAGGTTGGAATTTGTTAGTTTCATTAGACTTGAATTAGGGTATGATTCATGTTTTTAGCGTTGTTTGATGTGATTTGAGGCCTCGACTAAGTTCATAATATATTTTGGAACTTGTTGGTATATTCGGATGGGGTCCCGAGGGGCTCGGGTGAGTTTCGGAGTGGTTTCGGACCATTTCTAGTGCATTTTTAACTGCTGGTGTTTTTGGCTACAAGAGTGTGCATCGCAGAAAATTCTGTTGCACAGAGCTGAATTTGGGAGCTTATATCTCGTAATCTGTAAGGAATTTGGAGATTATTTAAAAACAAAATTTGTAGCCCTTTGAGTCTAGTTTCCAGAAATATAAACCCTTTATCATTTGGATATGTGTACAGAAAGTTATGATCAATTAGCCGAAGTCTGATACTTCAGTTGTTTTGCCTGACAGTGTGCATCGCAGAAATTTCTGCTGCACAAGACTGACTTTGGAAGCTTATATCTCGTAATCTATAAGGAATTGGAGGATGATACAAAAATGGAAGTTGTAGCCCTTTGTATCTAATTTTTAGAAGTTTAAACCATTTGGCAGTTAGAGCTGGGTACAAAAAGTTATGGTTGATACACAACAGGCTGTCTGGGAAGAGTTTTGGAAGAGTTTGGTGTTTTGAGCATAAGTATGTAATGATCCAAAGGTCCATTTTTAGTTCTAGAGATTGAAAATCGATTTTGAGACTTCTGAGAGTTTGATAATGAATTATAGGAATGATCTGGAATGTTTGGTCTAATTTCATCAAGTCGCGATTGAGTTTTTAGCGTGAAATATGAGTTAATTATTTAACGAGCGACTAGGTTCGTATTATTATTTGTGACTCATAGGAACAAGAATCGTCGAATTCTGAGTTCGTATAATGGAGTTAGAGCCTTTTTAGTGAAAAATAAACTACTGGTGTAAACAGTTCTGGTGCGCGCCTTTAGCGACCAGATTTGGCACTTTAGCGACGAGGATGAGGCTTTTAGCGACCAGATTGGTATTTTTATTGGACAAAAACTTAAGGACCAAAAATGGTCATTTCCTTGATTTCGTTTTGAATTTTTGGAGCACGGTTCTTGGGCGATTTTGAGGATTTCTTCATGGCATCAACTGGGGGAAGTGTTCTACATCCGAAAGTGATTATATTTCATAAATCCATGGTTATATTCATCGTTTAATTCGAGATTTAATGAAAAAAATTGGATTTTTTTGTAAAATCTTTCAAAACGAAAATTTTAGATTTGGATGTCGATTCGTTATCGGAATTTGATAAAATCGGTATGGTTGAACTCGTATCGGAATGGGTGTTCGGATTTCGTGAAAATTATGTCGGGTTCCGAGAGGTGAGCCCCGCATTGACTTTGGTTGACTTTTTAATACAAAATTTTAAGTTGACGTTTTATTATCCGAAATTATTTCCGATGAAGTTTAATGAAGTTATACATTCAATTTGCGTAGATTTGAGCTGTCCGGAGGTCAACTCAAGCAAGAAGGCTATTTTGAAATATCGGCCTAACTTCAAAAAGGTAAATATCTTGCTTAACCTTGAGTGGGGAATTACCCCTTAGGCATTGAGTCTTATGTAAAAATTGTGTAATTGAAAACCATGTACGCAAGGTGACGAGTATGTACTTGGTTTATATGTGCAAATTACATTGGTTGAAATTCGTAGACGCCCTTATATATTAAATTGAAAAATTATTGGAACATAGTAAATCCTTTATTTGTCATGCCGCATTCCTTGTTTGCCGAGGTTATTTTTATATGATAATTTGGTGTGATTTTCACTTTGATTTTTATGTGAAATACCGTGGTTAGTTGGGTTGACATTTTTTAAAAATAATTTCATTATGGATTCTTTATCTTCAAATAATTATTAAATAAGTTTAAAAGGAAGCATTAATCTATTTGCCAAAATTTGGATTTAAGAAGGCGTTGTTCCTTGATGAATTATTTTTCAGTTCATGTTGTTGAAACTGGTATTGAGTTATAAAGGCCGTAAATCATAGTGAGGCAAAGCGTTAAATTGTGAAATATTATTCTATTGAGTTGTTCACTCTCGGGTATTTTGTTAAGATTTTGTGCACATTATGGTCGAGTCATGGGCTCTTTATTGTGGAAAATAATGTATTGTTGATTTCTGTGGCAAGTTGTAATATTTGAGTACTTGAGATACAATTTATGAGATGTTGTGATATTGACACGTGATATTGTTGGGAGGTTTGTTCGGGTGTTTGCACGAGGTTTCTTCCGTGATATTGTTACTATTGATATATGCATATGCGGCGTGACAAGGCGGGCTATATATGTGGGTTTGTGCATGTTGCGAGACAAGTTAGGAATATTATTATGCGTGTGCGGCGAGGTAAGGCGGGCATTTACTTTATTATTACGCACGTGGCGAAACAAGGTGGGCTATATCGGGGATTGATTTGTGATGACTTGTGATGGCCTGGGGGCCTTGTTGTTGTTGATATTTGTGTTGAGACTACGAGGCGGTACCTCGGGAATGCCCTTTTGTTGATATTTCTCTATGGCTGCACTTGCCTTTGGTTATTTTATTTTTTCATAATATGTAAATTCTTGTATTCTCTGTGATGTATTATTTGACTTAATATTAAGTGTTTTGTATTTTTTGTTGTATTGTGTTAGCTTTGACTTTTTCGTACGAGACTCTTAAGATTTGTATGTTGGGTTTGTACTTGTTCTTAATGATTGAATTATTTTAAATAAAAGAAATTACTATTATATTTTAACTTAATAAGTTTTACATCCAAATTAGTAGCTTATCTGATGCTTTATTGTAATCGAAATGTCATTGTTCTTCACTCAAACTATTTCAAAAATAAACTCATTTCTTTGTTAAATTCGTACTTAATTTACGAAAAAATAAAAATAATTGTAACCTTACTTTATTAAAAATAAATTGATTGCGAAGATTTTATTTATTAATATATATTTGGCACGAGAGTTGTCTGTGCAGTTGTGATAGAGATATGGGCACAAGGTGCCGTGAGAATATAAAAAGGGGTTGAGACCCGTATTTATGATTATGATATAAGATATTTATTTAAAAGGATTGTTTTCCAAAGATTTCTATTCGAAAAGCTTGTAGATAAAAAGTGTATATTTTGAAGGACTTGATTAATTGATTGTGCTTGTGTTCATTATTCGTTTGGGCAATATTTATGGTGTTCTTGTTGCCTTGTTGTTTATATCACTAGTTGATTATTGTTGCTATCACTGCTATTTATTTTTTATTATTTTGGTATGCTATATTGCACAGGTTATTTGACTAGTGAGTGTCTTGATTGTACCTCATCACTACTCTACCGAGGTTAATCTTGATACTTACTGGGTACCGACTGTGGTGTACTCATACTACACTTTTGCATATTTTTTGTGCAGAGCCAGGTATTGGAGATATCGTACTCGGACAGAGTTAGTGTGTTGATCTCAAGGATTCAAGGTAGAGCTGCTTGGCCGTCGTAGTTCCTTGGAGTCTTTTCCATTTTTATTGTATTATCACTCTTATTCGAACAGTATTTTACACTCGATCCTTGATATCATTGCATGTATTCAGCTAGAGTTCGTGACTCAATATTACCAGTCTTGGGAGGTTGTTGTAATTGTTTTCACTTTTGGTTTTGACACTTGTATTAAATTACATGTTTCAAAAAAAAAAAAGCTCGAAATATAATTTTAATTGGCTTACCTAGTCTTAGAGACTTAGTGCCATAACAATGCCTATGGTGGGATTTTGGGTAGTGACAAGTTAGTATCAAAGCTCTATGTTCATAGGTTCTACGAGTCACGAACGAGTCTAGTAGAGTCTTGCGGATTGGTACGGAGATGTCTGTACTTATCTTCGAGAGGCTACAGAATTGTTAGGAAATTTCCACTTCTTTTATTCTTATCGTGCGGAATTTGTTTATCTTGGAATTTGAGTCTTTGTGTCTCTACTCTCTCACAAATGGTGAGGACACGTGCTACCGAATCAGCTGAGCATACACCCGCGCATTCTGCTAGGGCCGCAAGAGGCCAAGGCCGAGGTAGAGGCCGAGGTGGAGACCGAGGAAGGGCACATGCCGCAACTAGAGCACCGGTCAGGAGCAGCGTATCAATAGTGGCAAGCTTATGAAGGGGGTAGACCAGCCGACGCAACACCACCAACTTGGTCTCAATTTTCAGAGATATTTTTGAAAGAGTTTATTCCCTAGACTCTCCGGGATGCGTGGCGCACAGAGTTTGAACGGTTGCGTCAGGGCACTATGACTATGTCAGAATATGCTATCAGGTTTAATGAGTTAGCCCGTCATGCATCTATCTTGGTTCCTACAGTTAGAGAGCGATTCTGCAGATTCATCAAAGGGCTCGATTATGATTTTAAAATATGTATGGCTCGAGAGTTGCAGACTAACATTCCATTTCAGCAAGTAGAAGAGAATGCCAGAATGTTAGAACGTGTTCGAAGTGAGGAAAAAGAGTCTAAGGAGACCAAAAGGTCTCGGAACTCTGGAGGATTCAGTGAATTCTAATCTACAGCTATGACTCATAATGGTGGAGGCCCGAGTAATCGGTCAGCCCAGTCCGCAATTTAGTGCAAGTACTCTAAATTGGATTCAGTGGATTCTAATCTGCAGCTATAACTCAAGTTAATACTTTTAGTGCACCACCGGCATGAGATTCTTACAGTGGTTATTTTAGTTATCTGGCACAGATTCAGCACGAGCAGTCGCGACCTCAGAGGGGTTGTTATGAGTGTGGTGATACTAGGCACATCATGAAAGATTGTCCCAGATTTAGGAAAGGCGAATTTCATCAAAACACTCAGGCTACAGGCTTTATTCTAGTTAATACTCCAAGTGCACATCCGGTTAGGGGTAGAGGACAGGCGGGTAAAGGACGCCTTAGAGGGAGAGACCTAGCCCGTTGATATAATTGCTATGAATTGGATGAGGCCGATACACCAGATGTTGTCGTTACTGGTCTGATCTTGATTTGTTATAAAGGAATATTTTGATTAATTTGATATGGTTCTATATATCGAGGTGAGTCCTCCTATCATGCTCCACTTATAGGCAAGCTTCGTAATTCTATAATCGACTTTTGTGTTTATCCCTGTTGGGAGATTCTATGGCGATAACAGTGTCTATCATTCTGTCTTGATTACTATTGAGAGCTATGACGCTAAAAGTGATTTTTTGTTACTCCTTACGGTGAGTTTTGATGTAATTTTGGGATAATTGATTAAAATTTTATAAATTATATTCCCTACCGGTATGAGGGTTCATTATGTGTTGTGAAATTGTTTCACGGAATTTATCAAAAAAATAAAAAATTTCAGTTGGCACAATGTGCAAAGCACTTGTGATTCAGAATTTGAGGATGGGATGCTCGCGGTTTAATATGATTTGATATGTTAACCCGAACTACGTGCCGCGGTAGAAGTTATATGAGGATGAGATCTTTGTGGTTAAATTCATGTGTTTTAAATTCTCCCTTTGTGAAATTTAATTTGTACTCTAGTACTGATAGGGAGTCAAGCCTGTTAGGCTTATTTGATAATTCATCTATGTGTTTCTATGCATATTTAACCATATTCGTACTGTAATTATTGAGTTTTAGCCTACAAGGTGAGTACCCAGGTGGCGTTAAATGTGACTCATTAATTCGGATAGATAATTATGAAGTCTTCATGCCTCGTGTCTCGTTGTTAGTAAGGTGAAGGGTTGAAACGAGATTTTAGGCAACATGAGGTTAATTGACGATGCTACCGATTATAAACAACTATTATGACCAGAGGTGTGGTTATGGGAATACGTATAACGTGTGCGTAGGCACGAGTTGCTAAAACCGGTTAAGACTAATATCGTATGTTGATGTGAAAAATCAGGCCTTTTTGAAATGTTAGGAGTGTAAGAAATTGGTTTTAAAGTTTATAAGTATGGATAAAACAAAAATATCTCAACTGAGATGGTGTTGTCGGACCATGTTAAAATTTTGGTGAAGTAGACTCACTGCGATTAGGTGTGTAATAGTAGACTCAGTAATTTAATTTCCTCAAAATAATTCTTGGCACGTTCGAGAACGAACGTATGTTTTAAGAGGGGGAGAATATAACGACCCGACTTGTCGTTTTGAGAATTCACGTTCCGTTCAGTGACCCGCATGTGAGGTCGAGTTTGGTTTTCCGAAGATTCGGAATTTAATTGAAAGAACAATTCTCATTTATAAAGCTTGAATCTCTAATGTTTGACCGAAGATTTGACTTTTGAGCAAACGACTTCAGAATGGAATTTTGATGATTCCAATAGCTTCGTATGGTGATTTTGGACTTCGGCGTATGTCCGAATTTGGATTTGGATGTCCGTAGGACAATTCGACGCCTTTTGGCGAAAGTTGGAAAATGAATTTTTTTTATAAAGTTTGACCAAGGAGTTGACTTTTCGATATCGGGGTCGGAATCCAGTTCTGAAAATTTGTATAGGTCCGTTATGTCATTTATGACTTGTGTACAAAATTTGAGGTCAATCGGACTCGATTTGATAGGTTTGGGCATCGAATGTAGAAGTTGGAATTTGTTAGTTTCATTAGGCTTGAATTGGGACATAATTCGTGTTTTACCGTTGTTTGATGTGATTTAAGGCCTCAACTAAGTCTTTAATATATTTTGGGACTTGTTGGTATGTTCGGACGGGGTCCCGATGGGTTCGGGTGAGTTTCGAAGTGGTTTCAGACTATTTCTAGGCCATTTTTAACTGCTGGTTTTGTTAGCTACATCAATGTGCATCGCAGAAAATTCTGCTGCATAGAGCTCACGTTGCAAGCTTATATCTCGTAATCTGTAAGGAATTTGGAGATGATTCAAAAATAAAATTTGTATCCCTTTTAGTCAAGTTTCAAGAAATATAAACCATTTATCATTTAGACATTTGTACAGAAAGTTATGAACGATTAACCTAAGCCTAGTACTGCAGTTGTTTTGCCTGGCAGTGTGCATCGCAGATATTTATGCTGCACAGGACTGACTTTGGAAGCATATATCTCGTAATCTATAAGCAATTTGGCGATGATACAAAAATAAAAGTTGTAGCCCTTTGTATCTAGTTTTTAGAAATTTAAACCATTTGGTAGTTGGAGTTGGGTACAAAGCGTTATGGTTGATATACTACAAGCTGTCTCGGAAGAGTTTTGGATGAGTTTGGTGTTTTGAGCATAAGCATGTAATGATCCAAAAGTCCATTTTTAGTTCTAGAGATCGAAATTTGATTTTGAGATTTCCGAAAGTTTGATAACAAATTATAGGAATGATCTGGAATGTTTGATCTAATTTCATCAAGTCGCGATTGGGTTTTTAACGCGAAACATAAATTCATTGTTTAACGTGCGAAATTGGTATCACATTGAGAAAATGATCTCCTAATTGAGTTTCGATAGAACGCCTAGGTTCGTATTATTATCTGTGACTCATAGGAACAAGAATCGTCGAATTCCGAGTTCATATGATGGAGTTAGAGCCTTTTTAGTGAAAAATAAACTGCTGGTGTAAACAGTTCTGGTGCGCACCTTTAGCGACCAGATTTGGCACTTTTAGCGATGGGAATAGGGCTTTTAGCGATCACATTAGTGTTTTTATTGGGCAGAAACTTAAGGACCAAAAATGGTCATTTCATTCATTTCGTTTTGGATTTTTGGAGCACGGTTCTTGGGCGATTTTGAGGATTTCTTCATGGCTTCGACTGGGGTAAGTGTTCTACATCCGAAAGTGATTATATTTCATAAATCCATGGTTATATTCATTGTTTAATTTGAGTTTTAATGGAAGAAATTAGATTTTTTGTAAAATCTTTCAAAAACAAAATTTTTAGATTTGGAGGTCGATTTGTATCGGATTTTGATAAAATTGGTATGATTAAACTCATATCAGAATGGGTGTTCGAATTTCGTAAAAATTATGTCGGGTTCCGAGAGGCGGGCCCTTCATTGACTTTGGTTGACTTTTTTAATGCAAATTTTTAAGTTGACGTTTTATTATCCGAAATTATTTCTGATAAATTTTAATGAAGTTATACAATCAAATTGGATAGATTTGCGCTGTCCGGAGGTCAACTCAAGCAACAAGGCTATTTTGAAATATCGGCCTAACTTCAGAAAGGTAAGTATCTTGCCTAATCTTGAGTGGGGAATTACCCCTTAGGCATTGAGTCTTATGTGAAAATTGTGTAATTGAAAACCATGTACGCAAGTTGACGAGTATGTACTTGGTTTATATGTGCAAATTGCATTGGTTGAAATTCGTAGACGCCCTTATGTATTAAATTAAAAAATTATTGGAACATAGTAAATCCTTTATTTATCATGCCGCATTTCTTGTTTGCCGAGGTTGTTTTTATATGATAATTTGGTGTGATTTCCACTTTGATTTTTATGTGAAATACCGTAGTTAGTTGGGTTGACATTTTTTGAAAATAATTTCATTATAGATTCTTTATCTGCAAATAATTATTAAATAAGTTTAAAAGGAAGCATTAATCTATTTGCCAAAATTTGGATTTAAGAAGGCGTTGTTCCTTAATGAATTATTTTTCAGTTCATGTTGTTGAAACTGGTATTGAGTTATAAAGGTCGTAAATCATAGTGAGGTAAAGTATTAAATTGTGAAATATTATTCTGTTGAGTTGTTCACTCTCGGATATTTTATTACAATTTTGTGCACATTATGATCGAGCCATGGGCTCCTTATTATGGAAAATAATGAATTGTTGATTTCTGTGGCAAGTTGTAATATTTGAGCACTTGAGGTGCAATTTATGAGATGTTGTGATATTGACACGTGATATTGTTGTGCGCATTATGGTCGGGTGTTTGCACGAGGTTTCTGCCGTGCTATTGTTACTATTGATATATGCACATACGGCGTGACAAGGCAGGTTATATATGTGAGTTTGGGCATGTGGCGAGACAAGGCGGACATTTATTTTATTATTGCGCACGTGGCGAGACAAGGTGGGCTATGTCGGGGATTCATTTGTGATGACTTGTGATGGCCTGGGGGCCTTGTTGTTGTTGATATTTGTGTTGGGACTCCGAGGCGGTACCTCGGGAGTGCCCTTTTGTTGATTTTTCTCTATGGCTGCACTTGCCTTTGATTATTTTATTTTTCCGTAATATGTAAATTCTTGTGTTCTCCGTGATATATTATTTGACTTAATATTAAGTGTTTTGTATTTCTTGTTGTATTGTGTTGGCTTTGGCTTTGGCTTTTTCGTACGAGACTTTGAGGATTTGTATGTCGGGTTTGTACTTGTTCTTAATGATTGAGTTGTTTTAAATAAAAGAAATTACTATTATATTTTAATTTAATAAGTTTTACATCCAAATCAATAGCTTATCCGATGCTTTATTTTAATTGAAATGTCATTTTTCTTCGCTCAAACTATTTAAAAAATAAACTCATTTCTTTGTTGAATTCTTACTTGATTTACAAAATAATAATAATAATAATAATAATAATAATAATAATAATAATAATAATAATAATAATAATAATAATAATTGTAACTTTACTTTATTGAAAATAAATTGATCGTGCAGATTTTATGTATTGATATATATTTGGCACGAGAGTTGTCTGTGCGGTTGTGATAGAGATATGGGCATGAGGTGCCGTGAGAATATAAAAGGGGGCTGAGACCCGTATTTATGATTATGATATAAGATATTATTTGAAAGGATTTTCTTCCAAAGATTTCTATTCGAAAAGCTTGTAGATAAAAGGTGTATATTTTGAAGGACTTGATTAATTGATGTGCTTGTGTTCATTATTCGTTTGGGCAATATTTATGGTGTTCTTGTTGCCTTGATATTTATATCACTAGTTGATTATTGTTACTATCACTGCTATTTGTTTTCTATGATTTTTGTATGTTATATTGCACAGGTTATTTGACTAGTGAGTTTCTTGACTATACCTCGTTACTACTCCACCCAGGGGCGGATCCACAGGGAGTGGCATGGGGCACTCTAACCCATGCTCCCCTCTTTGGACTGTGTATCATAGTGGTATTTTTCCGATAAAGCACTTAATTATCCACGTGGGAACCCATGGTCAAAAGAGTATTTTGTGTAGTGGTAGCTTTGTACACCATACACCCTTAGTGGGCTAGTGGCTAAGGGTAAGAACTAACAAGTTAGAATTTCTGGGCTGAAAATTGATAACTTGGGCTGGCAGTGAAGGAAGGTGTACTTAAATAATTTGGTATATCGAAATCTCAATACCGAGAACTGTATCAAAATACCGAAAAACTGAAAATCCTATACCAAAGTAGTACCGAAATACCGAATAAATCGATATTGAAATATCAAATCAATTAGGTCCGGTTCGGAATTCGATTTTTCGAACTTTATTCCCACCCGTGCTCCCACCCACATAGATTTTGCTTTTCACTTATTTATGTATATATTTCTACCATATAACACTTCCATATCATTCCTCCATTTCAACAATTATATGTTATTTTTATGTGTTGTTATTTACAACTTTATCGATTATGTCATTCTCTAGAAGATTGAGCTTAGATATCTAAAATTTCCACATTTAGGCACGTACGCAGTCAACACGCTAGGGGAAATTTGTGCTAAGGTTTTAACTCTATTGTTAGAGGGCTTCTAGGAGAATGTTTAATCTTAAAGGTGATTTTGTGTCCAAATACTTTGAGAAATCAAGACTCACAATTTGGGTTGAAATCAAGATTTGGGAGTCTTTTATATCAGAATTTCCTTTCCCCTTGTACTAAATGATAAAGTTTAGATTTGATTTATGTTATATATTGGGGATTTAGACTCTTTCACGGAGTATTTTTTTTTTTTTTTTTGTGAAAAAAAATGGAAGCTACTCTCCCCTTATGTGCTTGATTGCTTATCAGTTCTTATGTTAGCCAAGAGGAGAGACTAGGTTGATATTCTAGTTTTATTTGAAAAATACACTCGTTGGAATTAATTTAAATCTATCATATACACATTGTGCAAGGAGCTAAAACTTTGGTAAGCCAGTACTATAAGTGCTGGTTTGCCCTAAATTTAATCGAATGACAGAGTAATTCAGGGCAACTAACCTTTCAATGGCAAATTGGCAATACAAGAGAATTTGGAAGTAGCAATTAGCTGTAAAATCATTGCAACAAATAGTTTAAAACAAAATATATAAGAAGCATCAAAGATACAGTACGTAACTGTTTAACTAAAGAATTAGATTCTCAGTCAAAACCTATTTTTAGAAGTACTCGGGTTACTGATAATTAAGAAATTCAATATTCTCTCAAAAAATAAGAAAAGAAATCGGAATCAAAAAATGGCAAAGTAATCAGTAGAAAGCACAAAAAAGTAATTATATTCCAATGTTCATCAAAACGTGTCCTTACAGGTGAAATTCCCTTTCCTTATATAGGAATTTACAAATATAACGTTTCTTTCCTTTTAGGATAGAATCATTATGAGCATTAATGACATTAATGAAACGTTATAATTGGCAACCGTAACTGTTCATGAAGATTGTATAACGGTTTCGATTCTTCTTCTACATTCTTTTGAGGTTAATGAATCTTCCCTTTTTACTGTATTGATTCATCCTGCCTGTGTCTCTTCACTGAATAATTTTGGCTCGGGCAACCGTACCTGTTCATCTCGTGAGTGATTTGCTCGTACCTATTGTAAATCGTGACTCTTTTTAATGCGACACTCCAGTTGTCATCTTCTTAGTAATCCACATATCTTGCCCTATCATCCTTATATTATTTCACGTGTAATATTTATTTTTTTACCAATACAGATAGTCCCTCCACTTTTCGAATATTCTGCAATGGTATATGTGGGAAGTGGCATGTATTTATGGCGAGAATTTTTTGCCGCCGTTTTCCATATATCATTGCATCTTCTTCAGAACCATTGCTTTGCATGTCACCTCCATTTAATGTATGTGCTACGTGGACTTCGTTGATTGGGTCTATGATTCTTCAGCGATTTTTAAGGTTTTCTTGCGGCTGCATCATTCACTTTTAGTTTCACAAAACCTTCAATCTATAGCGTTCTTCTTCTTTAATCGTTCTTGTTCTTCAGCACATATTATTTTCTCGTATAACCATGTCTTCATCAAACCCCGATCCTCGCAGAGTAGTAATTGTAGATGAACTTCCCCTTTCAACTGCTCCTGTTAGGAGTAGAAGAGGCGGTAGATTACGCAGTTTAGGATCTATATCCAATCGTGGTTCTACTTCTCAAACTAACGTTGCTACCCCTTCTTCTTCTAGAACTAGGGCTTCTTCAACTCATAGATCTTTTTCCAGAAATAGGGATTCAAGTGAACCTATTCGAGAACCAATTGTTGATGAAATTATCCCTGCAGAATTTTCTTTCTCTACTGATCGTGAATCAATTAGAAATCAAGTTACTTCTATGACCTCCCATGATCGTGCCGATGTTTACCCTTTCCAGATTACTGAGGGTTTGATTTCTCTTGTGCGAAGAGAATGCCATTGAAAATTTGACTTTCCAATTTTAGTTCCTGGTCCAAACCAAAGGATTACTTCGTTTCAAGCTGGTTACTCTTTCGTTTACATATATCCTTTTACGTTAGGTTTTAGACCACCTATTGACCCAGCCATCATAGAATTTTGCCGTTTCTTTAACGTTTGCTTAGGACAGATTAGTCCTATTGTATGGAGAGTTGTTGCATGTTTAAGATACATGGCTAATTCGGCCTCTTTACCCTTCACCTTTCAACACTTGCTTCATCTTTATTCCCCTAAGTTATTTCGTTCAGGGGTGTTTACTCTCGTGTCTAAGAGTAAAAGGGTTTTGGTTAGCCCTGAAGATGATAAAGATCGTGGTTGGTATGACCGTTTTGTTGCTGCTCCCACAAGTGATTTAGTGGATGAAGAGAACATGCCTTTTTCAGAAAAATGGAACTTTGCATGTAAGTTTTTTTTTAGATATCTTTCTTCTTTTTTATGAAGGAAGAAGAAACTTACGATCCCGTAGCTGTTTTTTTCTTTTTAGCAACCATGGAAGTTGTTGAAGAAATACCAGACTTCCGTTCTTGGGTAGAAAAATTGTTGTCAGTTGTCCTATAGAAGGAAGGTCTTGGAAATACCTTTCTCATAGGTTTGGTTGGAAAGTTAAAACTGATGGTATGCTCCCCCTCTAACTTTCTACCTTTCTTTCATATTTATTTGGAGATTTTCTAACTTCTTCTTTTGCTAGGATTTCCCATACAGGGTGTTAGTGTCACGTCTATTACTTCATTAAGACTTTCTTTGTACATGGCTCAAGAGATGATTTTGAGTTCTTCATCAAAGAGAAAAGCAGAGAGAGCTCACGTTTCCGAGGGTGAAGAGGAACGAGATGAGGGTTCTTTAGTGCATAAGCCTTGGGCTAGGAGACGTGTTGTTTCAGATGATGAAGCCACTCCTCCTCCAAGTTCAGTTCCCGTGAATGAGCCCGAAAATGACACTTTGGTGAGCTCTGATGAAGAGATGATTGTTGCACCTCGTAACTCTACAGAGCTGTTGTTTTCCTATGGGTTTGATAACGAAGATTTTGGCCTAGGTTCTGATGAAGCACCCCTTGCCTCCTTTCCAGTGTCTGTTCCTATTGGTTCTCAGTTTCCCGCACCTGTTGTTGCTGCCACTGCTCCTCCCGCGGCTATTTTTACTTCCTCAACTATCCTTATTGCTACCACTTCTCATGTTGAATTTGGTTCTTCCAGTAGTAGTAGGAAGATGAAAAAGGTTACCGTTGAAGTCCCCGGGGAATGGTAATCTTTTGAAAAAGTCTGGCCAAGCTAATGTATGGCTAAAACCACTGATTGGCCCAGTTGAGAAGTCTAAATTGGAGAACCACGGCTCTTTGACATGGATGAATGACATTGTCCATTTATCTTTAAAGGTATAAGCCTTAGCTTTTTATTTTGAATGTGATTTCTTTATCTTTGTTTGATAATCATTTCTTCCCTTTCTTTTGTAGATCAACCTGATAGGCACAGAGCTGATGAAGAGAATTGTCCATACTAAGCAGTTAGTCAACGACTATCATACGGAAGCGGACAACTGGAAAGAACAATTTGAAGGCTTTCAGTTAAAAGTTTTAGATGAGGAAAATTGTGCTTTGGAACAACAAGTGAAAATGATGGTAGCGGAATTGGCGATTGAAAAAGCCTCTTCCAGTCAAGTGGGCAAGGATAAAGAACTCCTTGAGTCTTCATTTGCCGAGCAGCTTTCTAAAGCTACTGAGGAAATTAGGGGTCTGAAAGAACTGCTTAATTAGAAGGAAGTCTACGCCGGGGAGCTTGTTCAAACACTCACTCAGGCTCAAGAAGACCTCCGTGCATCTTCTAACAAGATCCAGTTCTTAGATATATCACTCGCCCCTTTACAAACTTCTTCTGATGCTGCTTTGACTGAAAAAGCAGAGTTGGAGGCCGAAGTTGAGCAATGGGAGAGGGATTATGAGGCCCTTGAGGATAAATCAACTCTTGATGTAAGTTGGGCTTTCTTGAACACGCTCCTCGAGACTTTGATGGAGGCTAACCAGTATGGTTATGACTTAACTGCTGAGATTGCAAAAACTAAAGAAACCATAGAAAAAACTCAGCAGAGTCAAAACTTTTCTTCACCTGAGGTCGGCCTTCCCGAGGGTGATGAACTTACTCCTGGTGAAGTTAGTGTTCAAATCTTTCCTGCTCAAGTCGAACCTCCTGCTGCTGCTGATGATGCCATCTTGACTTCTCCCGCTGCTGATAGTACTACTTTAGAATCTGCCCCATAGTGAACTTGTGTCTGAAAAGTTTATTTTGTTTGTTTTTTTATTATTATTTGTGGAATGGTTGGTAAGCTTTACCCCTGATCCATTTTGGGGTTTAATATCAAATACTTTTGTTTGAACTAAGTTTACACTTAATTTTAACCGGGTTTATATAATATTTCATTTTGAGTTTCTGTTCTACTTTTATAATATTTCATTTTGCGTTTCTGTTCTACTCTGCATTTAAAAATGCTTCAATACTCCGTGGCTTTTTGAACATGCACGAATTATAAAAGAGGGCCCTTTTATAAACGACACTTAATGAAGAAGACATCTCAACTTCATAATGGTGTAAACATACGAAAGAAGAAATAGGAACACACATGTTTCTTTGAATAACTTTGAGGAAGTTTTGTATCATTCGGACTTTCAAATTGTATAATACTTTACATGTATTCAAGTATCATCTATAACTCTTTCGTAACTGTTTTCTTTACAACAGATTTTGCAAAATTCAAGGGTATATCTTGCAACCCATGACTAAATATTGCCTTTAACCTAAACATTCGTAAGATATTGGAATTTACATCCACGAGTGTATTCTAATAGGCTTTTGAATCAGGCTTGCAATTTTGGCTCTTGATTTTGCTCTTAACTTTCGATTTGTTGGGTAGATCATAGGCTTCACTTGAATTCTGATTTTTTCAGTTTTCTTTGCCTTCCTTATATATATAGTCCCCCAAGTGTTTGAGCTTTGAAG
Organism: Nicotiana tomentosiformis; assembly: GCF_000390325.3. Classification (NCBI taxonomy): domain Eukaryota; kingdom Viridiplantae; phylum Streptophyta; class Magnoliopsida; order Solanales; family Solanaceae; genus Nicotiana; species Nicotiana tomentosiformis. Next base: position 99,062,404 of record NC_090812.1, on the reverse strand, counting down.
TATGAAATCTCGAGCACTTGATTATTTCTTCCATGTGGTCCATTTCCTAAAAAGGAAAAACATACGGGACTCAGAGGTATATATAATTTAGATGATGACTGCTTAACCCTTTATATTTTCATCAGAAAGGTTGCAACCCTAGACCGGGAATAATGTTGCTTCCGCGTGTCCTTCAGGTCTAATATCATCATTTGGTATGGCTAGCTTTTTGCCTATCATCTAAAATTGTTAGTATAATTTTAACTGTACAAAATAAAAATCGTAATTGAACGATACCTGACCGTGGGTATTTCTTTTGCTCAGAAATAGTATTTCTTTAAATGAACAACATTTCAACTCGAGGGTAAAACCTTACCATCCATGGTTTCTAACTCGTAGGCACCTTTTCCAGCAATACCTCGAACTTTATAGGGTCCTTCCCAATTTGGATTTAACTTTCCTGCTACTGTTGTTTTCGTTGATTGAAAAATCTTTTTAAGAACGAAGTCCCCAATTTTGAAGTACCTGAGGTGAGCCTTTTGGTTGTAGTATCGTTCTATGATTTGCTTTTGTGCTGCCATTCGTATTAGAGCTTCTTCTCTTCTTTGTTCGAGTAAGTCCAAGTTTGTTCTTAACTCCTCATCGTTCGATTCTTCCGTTGCCAATGTGAATCTCGTGCTTGGTTCTCCCATTTCAACTGGCTTTAAAGCTTCTGAACCGTACACAAGCGAAAATGGAGTTTCTCCCGTAGTTGTTTTTGCTGTGGTTCTATAAGCCCATAATACTCCTGGTAATTCTTTAGGCCAATTCCCTTTTGATTTTTCTAGTCTCTTCTTCAAATTATTGATGATAATCTTATTTGTTGAATTAGCTTGTCCATTTACCACGGGATGGTAAGGTGAAGAGGTTATTCGTTTGATTTGCCAACTTTGAAAGAACTTCGTGATTTTTGAGCCTATAAATTGTGGGCCATTATCACATACGATTTCTTTTGGAACTCCAAACTGACATATGATGTTCCGCCAAATGAAGTCTTTTACTCCTTTTCTCGTACCTGTTTGAAAGCTCCTGGCTCTACCCATTTTGAAAAGTAGTCTGTTAACACTAATAGGAACCGTACCTTACCTTTATCTTGTAGTAAAGGCCATACTATATCCATTCCCCATTTCATAAATGGCCACGGGGAAATAACTATATGTAATAACTCTGCAGGTCAATGTACATTGTTGGCATATCGTTGGCACTTATCACACTTGGCTACAAAATTTTCCGCATCTTCTTCCATTTTAGGCCAATAGTATCCTGTCCTGATTAGTGTTTTAACTAAAGATCTTCCACCTGCGTGATTTACGCAATGTCCTTCGTGTATTTCCCTCATCACGTACTCCGTTTGATTGGGTCCAAGGCACCTTGCTAAAGGACCGCCAAATATTTTTTGATATAAATTGTCTCGAATTAGGCAGTAACGAGCAGCTTTCCGTCGAAGCATTTGAGATTCTTTCTTGCCTTCATCCCAGGTTAAATTATTAAAGCTTACCTTGTGTTTATCCTGGTCAAGTGCTGAATGAAATAAATGGATTACAATAGCATTTTTCTCACTCGTTACTTCTGTAACTAAAGCAAGTTTAGCCAACGCGTCTGCTTCTACATTTTCTTCCCTAAGTATTTGCACGATCTTCCATGATTGGAATTGCCTAACCAGTTCTCGTGCCTTTTCCAAGTATTGCTGCATTCATGGCTCTCTAGCAGTGTAAGTCCTCTATATCTGATTGACTACCAGTTGAGAGTCACTTTTAATCATGATTTGCTCTATGGAGAGTTCTCGTGCTAGTTCTAAACCTGCCATTACAGCTTCATACTCTGCTTCATTGTTAGTAATTGGATAACATTTAATTACTTGTCTTATACTTTCACCTGAGGGTGGGATTAAGACAATACCTAAACCGAATCCTTTGATATTTGAAAAGCCATCAATAAATAAAGTCCATGTACCTGGATTAGCTCCAATAAAAATTTGTAATTCCTTTTCTACTTCAGGAATTATTTTTGTATTAAAATGTGCGACGAAATATGCTAAAACTTGATACTTTATTGTTGTTCGAGGTTGATAAATAATGTCATATTCACTTAGTTCTATTTCTCACTTGGCTAGTTTGCTTGGCAATTCTTGTTTATGCAAAATATTCCTTAACAGATATGCAGTTACTACGGAGATAGGATGGCATTGAAAATATGGTCTCAATTTCCTAGCTGCCATGATTAATGTTAAAACTAGTTTCTCTATATGAGGATATCTAGTTTCAGTATCCAATAAAGTTTTACTAACATAATAAATAAGAGATTGTTTACCTTTGTCCCTCCTTACTAAAACTGCACTTACAGCTACTTCTGTAACTGCAAGATATACAAATAGTCTTTCTCCATCCCTTGGTTTAGACAGTAGGGGAGGATTTGTTAAGTATGCCTTCAAATCTTTGAAGGCTTGCCGGCATTCTTCAGTCCATTCAAACTGATTTTGCTTCTTCAAAACTGAAAAGAATTTAAAGTTTTTTTCTGAAGATCTTGAAATGAATCTTCCCAGAGCTGCAATCCTACCTGTCAATCTTTGTACTTCTTTTTTGCTTGTGAGTATATCAGGTATTTCTTCAATAGCCTTAATTTGTGCAGGAATTACTTCAATTCTTCTATTAGACACAAGAAAGTCTAGAAACTTACCTGAAGCTACGCCAAAAGCGCACTTTTCTGGGTTCAGTTTCATACCATATCTGCGGAGGATCTCGAAGGTAGTTGAAAGATGTTGAAAGTGATCTTCTGCTTGTGTAGATTTGACCAACATATCATCAATGTACACCTCCATCATCTTGCCCAGGTGTTCTTGGAACATCTTGGTCACCTACCTCTGATACGTGGCTCCAGCATTTTTCAAGCCAAAATGCATGACTTTGTAATAATAAGTCCCCCTGTTTGTAATAAATAAAGTTTTTTCTTCTTCTAAGGGGTCCATTTTTATCTGATTATAACCAGAATACACATCTAGAAAGCTTAATAATTCGTGACCTGCGGTAGCATCAATCAATTGATCAATATGTGGTACAGGGAATGAATCATTCGGGCATGCTTTATTTAAGTCAGTGTAATCCATACAAACTCTCCATTTACCATTTTTTTTCGAAACTACCACAGTATTAGTTAACCAGTTAGGATATTTTACCTCGCGTATTGAATCGATCTTTAAGAGTTTCTGTACCTCTTCATCGATCACTTGATTTTTGAATGATCATTGATTCCTCTTCGTTTGTTTGACAGATATGAATCATGGTTCTTTATTTAATTTATGAGTTATCACCTCCGGAAGTATACCTGTCATATCTAAATGGGACCATGCAAAACAATCCGCGTTAGCTTTTAAATATTCAATTAACTTACCTCTCCTATCTGGGTTTAACCTTGCTCCGATATGAATTCTTCGATCTGGCAATTGTTCGAATAGTGGAACAGCTTCAAGATCCTCAACCATTGTTTTAATGTTTTCATTCTCTTCTGGCTCTTGAATTGCATCTGGTCTGGAATCCACGTCTGTTTGTTTTGATACAATTTCTGTTGAAATTTGATTTACCGCATCTTTCTCACTTGCACTGCATTTTTTTGATTGCACTCGTATCTTTTTGACTTGGTTGTATCACTGAATTGATGCTCCTTGAAGTTTGTTGATCTTCTCGAATCTGTTAAATTCCCCATTTTGAAGGGAATTTGATAACCTGATGCAATGTGAATGGCACATCATCCATATCATGAATCCACGACCTCCTAAGAATCACATTATAGGCCATATCCGTGTCTATCACTTGAAATTTTATTTCTTTGATGACCCCATCTGCGTATGTGCTTAGATCAATCTCGCCCTTTGTAATAACGGTTGAGTTATCAAACACAGATAAGGAACATGCTTTTGGAACTACACGATCGCCCATTAGCATTTTGTTCACCACTCGTAATAGAATAATATTCACAGAGCTACCTGGGTCAATCAAAACTCGTTTTACGTTAGTATCATGTATAAGTAAAGATATTACCAGTGCATCGTTGTGAGGAATCATTAATCCATCGGCATCTGCATCATCATAGGTTATGTTGCCGTCTTCCAAAGTTTGGCGAGTTTGCTTCCCGTGAGTTATTGTGAACTTTGTTGTTTTTCTCGTGGCTGTATAGGTTACGCCGTTGACTTCTTCTCCGCCGTTTATCACATTTACTGTTCTCTTTGGAGACTGAGGTTTTGGGGGCTCTTGCCTATTTTTCATGTAATCTTGTTTGCCTTTCTCGCTGAACAATTCTGTCAGATAACCCTGCTTTAATAAATGTTCCACCTCACCTTGTAATAATCTGCAGTCTGATGTTCTATGACCGTGATCATTATGGAACTCGCACCAAAAGTCTGGGTTTCTTCTATTTGGATTTGATCTCATCTCTTTAGGCCATCGTATCTTATATCCCATGCTTCTTAAAACAGCGACCAACTCAGAGGTACTCAGGTTAAAATTGTAGTCCCCAATCCTTACGATTGCATTAGCATCTCTGTTACGTTCATCTTGATTTTTTCTGAATCTTGATGACGAATCTGAATCTCTATTTGCGAACCTGTGATCAGCCCACACGTTTTCGAATTTGGAACGAGCTTCTCGTCCCGAAGGTCCCATATAAGGCTCGTACCTACTTTTACCAGACCTCTTCTCAGGTTCTGACCGTCTCGAACCTGTTTTTTCTTCAACCCTTGACTGAGCTACGGTATATTCTTTGATCCGTAACTCGGTACTGTACCTATTATAGACATCATTCCATGTCGTGGTAGGGAATTCTCGTAGGCTCTCTTTAAGCCTCCATGTCGTGGTACGCCGGGTATTTGTTCAATACAGTCGTTTTGTTCTTTCATCTGTTTCTGCAAGGTTAGTATTAAAGTTTGTAAATCAGAATTATTAGGCGTACCTGGTCTCCCATCACGTGACTCGTTGGGAGTTTCTCCGCTTTCAGAATTAGCCAACCCTAATCGTGAAATTTCCACAGTTGCAGTATTGTTTGGTGGAGGTGTGGGTGGTACAGTTGGTAATCCCCTCACGAAAGCCTCGAGAGCATCATTTACGTACTCAGCAATTAACTGCTTCACAACATCCTGCTCGACAGTTTGTTCATTTCCATGTTGTTCATTGTTATGAGTAGTGGATCTTTCTGGTGATGCTTCTCTTGAATTACATGGGCTTCCTTGAGGTGACGGAACTAGGGTTCCTTCCACCTGCTGGTTGAGCATTAATGACATTAATGAAACGTTATAATTAGCAACCGTAATTGTTCATGAAGATTCTGTAACGGTTTAGATTCTTCTTCCACATTATTTTGAGGTTCATGAATCTTCCCTCTTTACTGTCTTGATTCATCCTGCCTGTGTCTCTTCACTGAATAATTTAGGCTCGGGCAACCGTACCTGTTCGTCTCGTGAGTGATTTGCTCGTACCTGTTGTAAATCGTGACTCTTTTTAATGCAACACTCCAGTTGTCATATTCTTAGTAATTCACGTATTTTGGTCTGTCATCCTCATATTATTCCATGTGTAATATTTATTTTTTACCAATACAGTAACTAAGATAATCAAGATCAGAAGCCAAAGAAAAAATTAATGGCATACCTTTGAGTGGCTGAAATAGTATCTGTAATCTAGTAACTAAATAGAACATACCTCTAATTTTATATTAAGAAAGACCGTGTTCCGTGTTCCGGGTACCAAGTACCAACCATTGGTCTGAATATGTAATTAGTACTTTACAAAAGAGAAATACCGCGTTCACGTTGGCCGGAGTACCTACCATTAAGTATTGATTGAGAGTAATAAGTCAAGAAAATACAATATGATAAATGGTAGAGATACTCAACAAATCAGAAAAAACAAAAAAGAAAAACTAAGTGAATTGTATAGTGTAAAACATGTTTATATTAAATGATCGCACGAGAAAATGATACGTGGAGTCTAAGACAGAAGATAGTTGAAATCGAAGGCAACGATCTCATCTGTTACCAGAGAGAACGATATTCATAAAGATGAAATAAATGTCTGTCACCCGGTAGCATTTAATGAGGAATATTCTACAGTATTAAGTTCACGACTCGTTACAAGGAATACGACATTCATTGCCTGACGTTACACATTTTTCAATGACCCTCATAAGTGACACTAAAGATGGTTTGATCCTAGGGCTTTGTTTCATGTGTGCAGCTATTAATAGTGAGCTAGATTATTGCGGTAAAAGACACGACTTTTCTGGCAAACATACGCTACACTCTATTCAAAGCTTAATATATTTTATCTTCTTATTTATCGATATCATTGTTGTTGGGTCCGGAAGCCTTACTCTCGGAATTGCTATTTTTACTATTTTATTTTTATTTTAAGGCTAAGTATTACATTTTCGTCTAAGTCATCTATTATTTCAGAATTAAATTAATTTACTTGTCTATAAATTATGTATAAATTCAAGTGTAACATTTTACGGGTAAACAAGAATATTGCTTATTCGTTTGGATGACTAGACGCTATTTTACTATATGTTAGAAGAGAAAGTGTTTCGATAAGGCTGTTTTTGGTCATTTAAAAAAAAGCAGAGGGTAGTTTGGACTTTCAACATCTCTTATCAATGTCATTTACGTGTCTTTCAATTATTTACTTATACTTCTACGTGTACACTGAAGATCTTTCCACATGTTTTATAAGTAGACGTGTGGACATGAATTCCAAAAAAAAAATTTAAATTTGTAATTTCATTAAAATTTGAATTTAAGATGAAGTTGTGTTTGGTGATAATTTTTGTAATATATTTGAATATTTTTTTAATATATTTTATAACTAAAAACTAGCAATCTTCTCATTAATTGAAAAATTAGTGAGATTTTAAAATATATTTTCAAAGTGAGATTGAAAAAATGGTAAGATTTTGATAATCAAACACTATTTTACACGGTTTGCAAAAATTATTTTGGGAAAAAAGGAAAATTTTATTATGTCCAAACCGGCCGTAAGATACATCATTGTAGGTGTTTCCCTTTCTTTCAAGAGTTTCTTTTGTGGTCTCTCGTAAATCTCCATTTGCTCTTAAAGCTCTCTTTGTTCTTGCTGGGTATAGCTAAAAGTGTGTTCCTCTTTTAATTTTTTCTCAGTTCTTCTTCTCTTTTCTCTTTTTTTGTCCTTTCGTAATATTTTGGGTTGTCTTCGTACTTTTTCTTTTCGTCGTTTTTCTGGTTCTATGAATACTTTTTAGTTTTGCAATTTCATGGCTATCGTGTGCTAAATCCGAGTGTGTGACTGGGAGTAGATGGGAATTAGCGCTATAATTTTTTCTAAAATACATAATGGATTCTATATTAAATTTTTTGGTTATGGATTTTTTAAAATAGATGATTCGCGATTTTGATTTGGTTGTGGTGGTTTGTGCTGATGTTGGTTTCATGCCCTTTTAGTGGCTGTAAAAAGTGTTTTGTTTTGCAGAAACAATTCGAACATGCGTAGTGAAGAGGATGATCACATTGATAAAAATCTTGATACTGATGACATATTGAAAGAAGACTCGGGGGTTAGTAAATGTTTACTGGCTTAATCTCTTTCTTCGACGGTTCCTCTTCGATTTAGTGCTTTGTTTTGAACATTTTGGGCATTTTAAATTTTCCTTCGTAATTTTTTTCTTTAGGTATACACAGAAGAATATCGAAATTGTTAATTATTTAGCTACTCTAAAAGTTCTTTTGACCTTTATATTCGATTTTGAGAAGGGTGCTTTTAGAAATTTAGGCATTATATTTGTCATCCTTGATGTTTCTGTAGTGCTTCATCTATTTGAGGTAGGACTGGTGCAGTGATAATTCATCCTTTTGATTAAGCGTTCGGATGAGAGGCATGATTGAATTAATTAACAATGATCCTTTTTGTTGAATTAGTAGTGTTGTTTTGTCCTATGAGTATTGGCTAGAAGTTGCAAGGTCTCGAAATGTATCTGATATCTTTTATCCGAAGTAGCAATTGAACTTTTTGGTACATAACTGAAGCTTTTCAATAATAACTTTTTGAGTCTCAACCATTGGTTTTACCTATCTGACCGTGTTTGTTTGAGTAAATTCATTTGATTTAGACTTCTTTCTGAAAATTTTAAATTGGAAAAAAAGAAGAGGGATTTTGTTTATCACTGTTGTTTGATGTTTTGATCTAGAATAAATGGTACATTGAGCAGTTAAGCTAACAAATACTTGATCTTGTCCAGCATGGTGGAGATACTCATGAGTAACTTGGTAGTTAATTAGTCATCGCATGCATGACTTGCCTCTAGCACTTGAATTGGTGTGTAATTTTTCATCTTTGTTAACCTTTTGGTTGCAATTGTCCATTATTGATACTTCATTTTTTATTGTATTTATCTTCTTTGTTATTATTACAGTAGTTGCATTCTGTTATGCTAGTTGTCAGTTCGTGCGCAGCATTTCATAGTGTGATAAGTATTGTTCTTCCACTCCTTAACTTCTTTGTTATTTTGAGAAGGGTCCGGCATCTCTCGATCCTCATCTTGTCGATATAAAAAATGATTTATCCATTCTATTCATTTCAGGCTTCTTAGTCATATTTGGAGGCATTTTTCAATTAAAAGGTAATGTTTTCTCTCATATGATATTTTATGTATAAATATTGTATGTTTAGCTGAGTTCTTCAATTTTATGATATATGCATGCATATTACCGAATGTTAAATATGTAGACATGTATTCACATTGAACAATGTTAAACATGTAATGCACATTTTACATTCAGGGAATAGAAAAAGCGTTGCTGAAATATCGAATAACAATCATATAAATGCTGACAAAAGGGCTGCAAGCTGGTGAAAGGGCTCTCTTAGCGCGAGTACGATCAGACAAAATTGAATAGAGCCCAACGGCAAGCTGAGTTATTACCAAATCAGCTAATGAATCGTATCCCTTGAGGCTGCTAATATTCCAAGCGAGTAGAGTTCTCTTGTTATGAGAGACTCGTTGCTTCTCTCTGAAACAGGTTAGAGTCTAACCTAGACTATCAGTTCTTAATGATAGGCAATTATGTAATTATTAAAATCGAAATAATATATTTTTTATTGGTATTTAATATATGTTCTTTTAGGTACAAATCCCAGATACTTGTAGTAGTTACTAGAGGATGTAACAAATGAGCTAAGTGTCTGTACGTAGCTTCTCTTTTGTGGAGTAACATAGTTTGAAATGTAATTACGGTTTCAAATTCGAAACAATCTAAAAACTACTTCAAGTTATTGTTCTTTGTTGATTTTGTCACTTGTAAAAGAGTCACTTTTTTGCTGGTGTTTCAAACATTCATGGGTCCGGCAATTTATGGGTCTCCAGAAATTTTTATCTATTTTAAGTTTAGCAAAAGAAAAAAAGAAGCAAATGGTTGGCCTATTTAGGTACCATTGAGAAATCATGGCATGGAGTGCTTTTGTTCCATATAGATTCTTTATGACATTATTTGTGGGAGAAACTAAACAAAAGAAAGCAAATATGCTTAGACTCATGCATAGAAGGTAAAAGATAAAGTAGCCTTCAGATGGAGACAAGAGGAAAAGAGAGCAATGATGGAGGCATTCGAATAGGAAAAATTCTCAAAGCAGAGATGCTGCCAAGTATGGTACTATGGACCAAACCCCTAAGAAGTTGCTAGGATGCCTTGGATGTTATAGCTATAAAATGTTTCATTCTGCCGTGCAAGTCTTAAATCACCATACGGAACTATTCCCAGGCTCGGAATCCCAATCGAACCTCGATAACACCAAAATCTACTCCAAACCAAATTTAAAAAACTCTTAAACCTTCAATAAGCCAACTTTCAACATTAAGCGTTGAAACGCTCCCGGGTTATTCAAAACCCGATCCGAACATACGCCCAAGTCCTAAATCATCATACGAACCTATTGGAACCGTCAAATCCCGGTTCCGAGGTTGTTTACTCAAAATATTGACCAAAGTCAAACTTAGCCTTTAAAAGCCAAACTAAGGAACTAAGTGTTTCGATTTCAACCCGAACCCTTCCAAACCCGAACCAACTATCCCCACAGGTCATAAAATAGTAAAAGCACATACGGGGAGTCTTATTTAGGAGAACGGGGATTTAGAAAGCAAAACGACCGGTTGGGTCGTTACATTCTCCACCTCTTAAACAAACGTTTACCCTCGAATGGGTCTGAATCATACCTTGAGTGTGGATATCTGCTTCGCATGTCCTCCTCGGCCTCCCAAGTCGCCTCATCGACTGGTTGGCCCCTCCACTGAACCTTTACCGCAGAAATCTTCTTGGACCTCAACCGGCGAACCTGCCTATCAACAATGGCAACTGGCTCCTCCTCATAACCCAGGCTCTCATCTAACTGAACCGTGCTGAAGTCTAACACACGCGACCTGTCGGCATGATACCTCCGGAGCATAGACACGTGGAAAACCGGATGAACTTATAGGCTGGGAGGCAAATCAAGCTCATTAGCAACCTCCCCAACTCATCTCAACACCTCAAATGGGCCTATAAACCTTGGGCTCAATATGCCCTTCTTCCTGAACCTCATGTTTCCCTTCATCAGCGAGACCTTCAAGAGAACTTTCTTACCCACCATAAATGACAAATCACGCGCCTTCTGATCCACGTAACTCTTCTATCTGGACTGTGTTGTGCGAAGTCGCTCCTGAATCAACTTTACCTTTTTTAAGGCATCCTTTACCAAATCAATACCATATAACTTAGCCTCGCCGGGCTCAAACCATCCGATGGGCGAACAACATCGCCGACCATATAAAACCTCAAATAGAGCCATCTCTATGTTGGACTGATAACTGTTGTTGTAAGCAAACTCGGCCAAAGTCAAGAATCAATCCACTGCCCTCCGAAGTCAATCACACATGCTCTGAGCATATCCTCCAAGATCTGGACTGTCTGCTGCGACTGCCCGTCGGTTTGCAGATGAAAGGCTGTGCTGAGCTCCACCCGGGTCCCCAACTTACTCTATACTGCCTTCCAGAAATAAGAAGTAAACTGAGGGTCTCTATATAATATGATGGAAACAGGCACATCATGCAACCAGACAATCTCCTGAATGTAAATATGGGCCAACCTCTCGGAAGAATATGTGGTCACCACCGGAATGAAGTGCGCCGACTTGGTCAACCTGTCGACAATGAACCAAACAACATCAAGCTTCCGCAGGGTCCACGGCAACCCAACTACGAAGTCCATAGTAATGCGCTCCCATTTCCACTCGGGTATAGTCATATGTTGGAGTAGGCCACCTGGCCTCTGGTGCTCATACTTAACCTGCTGGAAATTTAGACATCTCGCCACATACTCGAGTATGTCCTTCATCCGCCGCCACCAATAATGCTGCCTTAGGACGCGATACATCTTCGTAGCACCTGGATAAATAGAATACCGAGAACTGTGTGCCTCCTCTAGAATCTTTTCCCTCAGCCCATCAACATTGGGAACACATAGACGATCCTGAAGTCGCAGAACACCATCCTCACCAACAGTAACCTCCTGGGCACCACCCTGTAGTACTATCTCCCTAAGAACCAACAAGTGCGGATCATCAAACCGACGAGCCTTGATCTGCTCAAATAGTGAAGACTGGGCAACGATGCATGCAAGAACTCGACTGGGTTCTGAAATATCCAACCTCACAAGTCTGTTAGCCAAGGACTGAATGTCCAAAGCTAGTGGCCTCTCCTCTGCTGAAATGAATGCCAAACTAGCCATACTCTCCGCATTTCTGCTCAAGGCATCCGCAACTACATTCGCCTTGTCCGGATGATAAAAATGATGGTAATATCATAATTCTTTAGTAACTCAAACCACCTGCGCTGCCTCAAATTGAGATCCCTCTGCTTGAACAAATGTTGTAAGCTGCGATGATCGGTGTAAACCTCACAAAACACCCCATAAAGATAATGCCTCCAGATCTTAAGAACATGAACAATCATGGCCAACTCTAAATCATGTACAGGGTAATTCTTCTCATGCAGCTTCAGGTGACTTGAAGCGTATGCAATAACTCGCCCCTCCTGCATCAATACACAACCCAAACCAACGCGTGAAGCATCGTAATACACAGTATACATTCCTGAACCGGAAGGCAACACTAACACTGGTGCTGAAGTCAGGGCAGTCTTGAGCTTCTGAAAGCTCGCCTCACAATCATCGGACCATCGGAACGGAGCACCATTCTAGGTTAATCTAGTCAAAGGTGCTGTAATAAATGAGAATCGCTCCACAAACCGGCGATAATAACCTGCTAACCCCAAAAAGCTCATGATCTCAGTCGCTGTGGTAGGACGAGGCCAACTCTGAACTGCCCTGATACAACATGCCCCAAAAATGCTACAGAATCTAGCCAAAACTCACACTTGGAGAACTTAGCATATAGTTTCTGTTCCCGCAAGGTCTGAAGCACTACTCTCAAATGCTGCTCGTGCTCCTCCATGCCATGCGACTAGATCAAAATGTCATCAATGAAGACAATGACAAACGAATCAATATACGGCCTGAACACTCGGTTCATCAAATCCATAAACGCCGCCGGGGCGATAGTCAAACTGAAGGACATCACTAGAAACTCATAATGACCATATCTAGTCCGGAAAGTCGTCTTCGGAACATCTGAATCACGAATCTTCAACTGATGGTACCCCGAACTCAAGCCAATCTTAGAGAATACCATGGCACCCTGCAACTGGTCAAACAAATCATCAATACGCGACAACGGGTACTTGTTCTTGATGATAACTTTGTTCAACTGGCGGTAATCAATGTACATCCACATAGTCCCATCTTTCTTCTTCACAAATAACACTGGTGCACCCGAAGGCGATACACTCGGTCTGACGAACCCTTTTGCTAGCAACTCCTCAAGTTGTTCCTTCAACTCCTTCAACTCTTTCGGAGCCATGCGGTACGGTGGGATAGAGATAAGCTGGGTGCCTAGAGCCAAATCATTACCAAAATCGATATCACGATCTAGTGGCATGCCTGGTAGATCAGAAGGAAACGCACTGAAGAACTCCCGGACCACGGGCACTGAATCAATTACCGAAGTCTCTGCGATAGTATCTCGAACATAAGATAGATAAGCCAAACAACCCTTCTCGACCATGTGTTGAACCTTCAAAAAAGAGATAACCCGGCTAGATGCATTGACAGACGATACATTCCACTCCAATCTAGGCAACTCTGGCATCGCCAAGGTAACAGTCCTGGCATGGCAATCAAGGATGGCGTGATATGAAGATAACCAGTTCATGCCCAGGATGACCTCAAAGTCGGTTATATCGAGCAATAGAAGATCCTCTCTAGTATCGTAACCACATAAAGTAACAATGCAGGACCGATAAATCTGATCCACAACAACAGAATCGCCCACAGGAGTGGATACATTAACAGGAGTACCCAGGAAATGAGCAAACAGAGATGAAACATATGAATATGTAGACCCTGGATCAAATAGTACTGAAGCATCCCTACCGCAGACAGAAATAATATATGTGATCACGGCATTTGAGGCCACTGCATCTGGTCTGGCCGGAAAAGCATAGATCCTAGCTGGAGCGCCACCTGACTGGCCTCCACCTCTAGGACGGCCCCTACGCACCTGCCCTCCACCTCTGGGCGGCCGGACGACTGGTGGGGCAGCTGGTGCTGTAATCATAGGCTGCTGACCCTGCTGCACTGCCTTGCCCCGAAGCCTGGGGCAGAACCTCCGCACATGACTGAGATTCCCGCACTCGAAACCACCTCTCGGTACGGTGGATTGCTGACCTGAAGTCTGACCTTGATGGCCTGAATACTCACTGGAGGAACCCTGGATAGCTGGTGGGCGGTAGGAACTCTCTAGCATGGCGCTGAAATAAGCTCGCACCGGAGCACCCCGAGGAGGCGGCGGTGCTGGATATGTGGGCCTACTAGACTGACCCCTCCCGAACTGACCTCTGCCCCCAGCCGAGGCACCTATGAACTCTGTAGAATACCGAAATCGCTTATCCCGCATAGCCTGCTCCCGGCTACGCTGACGTACACCCTCGATCCTCCGAGCTATCTCTACAACTAGCTCGTAAGAAGTCCCTATCTCAACCTCTCGGGCCATGGTGGCTTGAATACCAGTTGCAAACCTGCAACAAACCTCCGCACTCTCTCTGCATCGGTGGGAAGTATCATAAGTGCATGGCGAGACAACTTAGAGAACCTCGCCTCATAGTCGTTTACTGACATCTGACCCTGCTGGAGCTGCTCGAACTGAAACCGTAACTCTTCCTTTTGAGAGGGAAGGATATACCTATCTAGAAAAATACGGGTGAACTGGTCCCAAGTCATGGTAGGAGAATCTGTTGGTCTGCCGAGGAGATATGACAGCCATCACCTACGGGCCCTGCCATCTAGCTGGAAAGTAGTAAAATCCGTCCTAGGGGACTCCAATATCCTCATGTTGTGCAGTTTGTCCCTGCACTAATCAATAAAGTCTTGGGGGTCCTCATGTCACTCACCTCCAAAGACACGAGGATGAAATCTGGTCCATCTGTCCAATAGCTTCTGTGGGTCGCCGACTGCAGCTGGTCTGGGCTCAAGTATAGTTGCTGCTACTGGCTGGGCTCTGCCCACAGGTAGTGCGCCCGGGGTTTGATATATGACAGCTGCATGCCCTAGAGCCTTAGCGGTAGGGGTCTGTGCTCCCCCTCCCGCCTGAGATGTGGCCAGGTCTGCTGGAAATAAACCAGCCTGAGTCATAGAATCCATGAACCGCAACATACGACCCACGACCTCCTGGAATCCCGGTGCGGACATGAAATCTACCGGGGCTGGCTCTACTGCAGGAACCTCGCCCTGCTCCTCAATGATAGGATCCTCTACTGGGTCCGCTGGTGGAATAGATGGAGCAACTCTAGGACGTCATCATCCTCTACCACGGGCTGGAGCCCTCCCTCGACCTCTAGCAACAGGGGGAGCAGCTCCTCCATGGTCTGGAACATGCGCTACGCGCGTTCTCACCATATGCGAGAGAATACGAGAAAAATACTTAGTACCACATCAACTGCACGATAGGAGATGAAGAAAGAGTAGTTTCCTAAAACCCCATTGCCTCTCGAAGATAAGTACGCACGTCTTTGCACCAATCCGCAAGACTCTATTAGGCTTATTCATAACTTGTGAGACCTACATGAAACTAGTGCTCTGATACCGTGTTGTCACGACCCAATTCTCTTATGGACCGTGATGGCGCCCAACGCCGCCGCTAGGCAAGCCAATAGTGAACTAACCACGTGATTTCTTTTTTAAAAAAAAATAAGTTTCCAAGTAATTAGATTTCCTTAATTAAAAGATTAAGAAACGACAGATTTAAATAAATAGAATGAAAGCAGCTAAGTGCAATCATAACCATAGTAATAATTCCAAAACCATAAAGTATGCTAGTGTGTGTGCCAAGATTTGGTGTCACAAGTGTACGAGCAATAATGGGTTATACAAAACTCTAGCTACTATCTGAAATGAAAATAGACAGAAATAAATGCAAATGAGAGACTCTAGGTGCTGCGAAACGGCCCAGGAAGCAGCTCACCACTAGGCCTCAGGGTAACGGGGATGCGCGCCGATGTGATCGCCAGTTGCACCTGCCTCATATCTTGCACGGTTAGTGCAGAAGTGTAGCGTGAGTACATATACAACATGTACCCAGTAAGTATCAAATCTAACCTCGAAGAAGTAGTGACGAAGGGTCGACATCGACACTTACTATGGGCCAACAATAAAAATAAAGAAACTCTAAATAAACATGAGTTATGCATATAATCAGTTCAATAATAACCAGGAAATAAATAATTCCTTTAAACATGATAAATCTCAAGTAACTCCAATATCAATTCCATGACACCTGACTAAAAAAACAGTGGTAGTAGGACAATGAGAATTTTTCAATTAAATGTAAGTTTTATTGGCCTCAAAGCAACTAGTTATGTGAATCTTGCCAGTTTTTCTACTCCACCATCAAAAGACCTTTGTGTTCTATGTATTTGTGGTTATCACAAAAAAATTCCGAAGGTCAATAGCGTCGGTTTCTCTCTGGGCTGTCGTTCATTTTTTAGTACAGTACTGTTTGCCACTCGATGCAGTTTTGATTCTTGACAATATGCATCTGATAAATGTTGAGCACTTTAAGCATAGTGACTAGATGTGCTTTAGAATATGTTTTTATATTTCTTTCTCCATTTCTGTGTGATAAGATTTGATTGCCCCCTTATTACATGCATGATAAACTGGATTGATTGTTAGATCAACTTTACTGTTCAGTTGTTGTTGAGAGAAATATTTGACCAACTTATTATTAAACTATTGTTGAAAGAATTTATGCGTTAATTGCATCTATAATGATTATAAAATAATTATTATGGTCATAGTAGTGATGACTTGGCTCCTCTTTTAGGCTAAGAAATCTATCTATTTTTTTTCTTCCTTTTTGTTTTTCTTTTTCCTTTTTCTCATTAAATTGTTTAGCCTCTTTAATGACTTAAAGCCCCATGTTCCAGCAACCCTACAGCTCCTATCCGACCTTACCATTTCTCATTTTTAGTTTTTTAATCATTGAATTGAACTGAATGATGCAACGAAAATAAGATTACCTCGATCTCTTGAATCTATTCTGTTACGAACTTGGATAGACAATTCTGTTAAGATATTATAGACAACTGACCTTTTGCTCTCCGTGCTTCTCTTTCTTGGATTTGCTTTGTTCTAATATATGGGCAATTTCTTGAGTTGCATTGCTAACTCACTCTGGATTTGTTTCTTTTTATTTCAGATTTGACCTTTTTGTATATCACTCTTCAGTTCACAAACACATCATGACATAATTGATATGATGTTTATAAATTTTATATTTTCCTTTTTATAATTGGTCAGCAAATCATATAGGTACTTTCATACAGCAATTCACAAACACATCAAGACATAATATATATGATGTTTATCAATCTTATATTTTCCTTTATATAATTGATCATCAATTCATGTAGGTTCTTTCTCTCATGTTTTAACGATGCTGCTCTAAAATAACAACCAAAAAGGGAAAGAAGGCAAGAAAAGAAAAGGGGATAATATAAACTTGTACAGCTCCATGATGTGAAAAGGTAAATCTATAAATGCTAAAAATGGCCATTGAAAAGTATAAAACTGTTGAAATTAGGGGTATGTTTGGTATGAAGGAAAATGTTTTCCTGGAAAATGAATGGTGTTATCATTTATTTTCTCATGTTTGGTTAGTGAGTGGAAAATCTTTTTCCGGAAAATATTTTCTAGTGTTTGGTTAAAGAGTAGAAAATCTTTTCTTAGGAAAATAATTTTCTATGCAACTCTCCTCACCCCACCCTCCCCCCAATTCCCATGTTTCCTGTGCTCCCCACCCCCTTCCAACAATTACATTTTTCTTCAAAAATTCAATTATTCTTTTAAAAAATTTACATAAACCCAAAGGAACTAATATGTTGATTTACTTTTTCACACAAGTACGTTGAAATTTGAGCTCCATAACTGAAAAGAAAATACTTTTTCTTGTTGAAACAAAATGAAAGTACTCTTTCTACAACACAATTGTTGAAATGAAAGAAAATATTTTTTCTATATCATGAAAAGAAAATACTCATTTTGTTAAAATGAAAAATGAAGTACTCTATCTACAACATGAGAAGAAAGTACTCTAAACAATATTTTCTATTATATAACCTCTTGCAACATATAAGATTCAAGCTAACAACGATAAACGTCTCGTACACAAATAAACGAGAAGAAATACGAGCAACCCCATAATAACCATTCTCAATATAGGAGTACTCAAGAAGAAAGTAGACATGAGAAAAATCATCACAGACCATATTAGACAAGCAACAAAATATTTTTCTATAACAAATGCTTCCTATTCTAGCTTTGTTCTTCAAACTCCATTTGTGTATTTTAGTGTTGTCGCTTGAATCTTTCTAGCCAAACCTTGCGGAGATTCTGATTTTTTACCATGAATTCCTTAGCTAACATATCACTTTGCACCAAATAATCAAAAGCTTCACCTAAGAACTCTTCTTCATAACTTTCTGTTGCCATAATTTCTTCGTACAATCTTGTCACATCTAGTCGACTATCAGCTATCTTACTGATTGCCGTTGCCACTTCTCCAAGCTTTGTTGATGTATCACCGACCACATCTTGCACATCAGAATAACGACTTCGTTTACGACTTGCTTTGACTTGAGAAGTTTCACTTACTACGTCTTGCACATCTTTTTCATTTGATGGCCCTTCAATGTCATTATCATTACCTTTTTCTGAACTACAATCCAAGCCTATATCATCCAACGACTTAGCACAATCACCCCTAACTCGATCATTCCCACACACGAGGGACATTTCTTCAAACATTTCAATCTTTTTGTTAATAAACTTCTCATGAGTAGGATGAGCCTACAATACGACGACAAAGCAAAAAGTATAAGAAACGGGACAAGCAAGACAGTAACAGACAACCACCAATATAGCAGCTAATCCAGCTAAACAGACAGTAAACGGGACAAGCAAGGTAAATGGACTACTTCACATGGTAAGGAAAATGTATAAAATCAGAAAGGCATACACCATAAATTTAGAACCCCAAAATTGTTACCTTTAAATATAAACATGACTAAAAAACATGAATAGTTGTGCTTTCCGACAAGAGAAATTATTCTTGATACCACTTTGCAAGGGGACATCACAATCAACTTGGTACGTGATCACAACCAACTCAAACTCCTCTCACTACTATCTATAAATATCTAATTTTTGTTCTTTCTATTTTCCCTACATTACATTTTTTCTAGGTTAATTGTGTGCATTTATAGATTTTTGAATTAGATTTTAGTTTAATTAGTTTGTTAAAGGGGTTAAGGGATTGGGTTTATTATTTTAAAGCCAAAATTGGCCCAAAAATTGGACCAAAATCGCAGGCCCAGTGGCTCCAAGACCCAGTCCGGATAGGCTGCTTGGAAGATACCAAAACGACGTCATTTTGGTTAAGTGGGTGAGATCAAATCCTAACCTTTCATCTCTCCCAAATCTAACGGCTCTCATCATTTGCCACCCTAGGTATTTAAAGCCTAGTTTGGCCAAAATTTTGCCCCATTTCCCTTATTACTCTTCCCCTTTTCTTCTCTTTCTCCTCTCTGCTGCTACACCCACTTCCGCCCTGCTATGCCGCCGGAAATCGCCCACCGGCGGCGACCGTCATCTAAACCACCCCAAAATCGCACCACACAATCACCTCAACCTCCTCTTTCCAAATATCCAACCCAAATCCCTCAAAACCCATTCAAATTCCACGATTTTTAGATCTAGGAAACCCAAGCCGCCGCCTTTTTTGTCCAAATTCGTGAAGCTCCGGCCACTACCACCCTACAACACATACATGAATGGATAGAGCTCCACGATACCTATACTTTCCCCCTAATTTCACCCATAAACGCCGTCGTCACCTCACTACCGCTGGTTGGTGGCCCCAACTCCTATAAAATGTTTACCTTCCACCTCCTCTTTTCCTCTTAATTTCTCATCTCCAACCCAAAACCACTACTTTCGCACCACTCCTCCTCTGTTTTAGCCTAATTCCGACCCAAGAAAACTCATTTCCTTTTGATATGACACCAAGTTCATTGAATTTGGTATCTACCGAAATGAAATAAGTGTTTCATGGTCGGGCAGCCACTTCTTGGTATCTACGACGTCTTCTCGTGGCTCGAACAACTTCAAGCATGCTCGTTAGGTATAATTGTCATCTCTTTAATTAATTTTTGATTTTTTTTATATTAGTAGGTTAGTTACTGATTTTTGATTTTTCTGTTTTGGTTGTTTTTTGTTAATTAGAATTTCAAGTTAGGTTTATTTAATTAGTTATCTCTATTTAGTTTAGTTGTTTGTTAGACTGTTATTGATTAAACGTGATATTTAGTATATTAGTTAAATCGTTTACTTAGTTAGTCGATTATTTAGTTGTTGAACGTCGTCGTCCGATTGTTAATGATGCTTGTCTAATTTCTGTTTTGAGCATTAGCTTATGAATTTAGTTGTTTGTTCTATGTTTAGTTTGTACAAATCAATTTATTTTAATCTAGTTAGTTTGAGTTTTAGTTCCATTTGAAGTCTTATTTCTGTTTTGTCAATTCTTAGTTGTTTGAGTTTGATTTGGTTCAAAATCAATAGGGTGGTATTGATGTTGTTAAAATCTGAAGTTTAGATGGGTTTGGTCATGACTTAGGGTACTAGTGGCTTACTTTTTACTAGTAGGGTGGCTGAAATGACATTTTTTCTCCTTGATTCTGGCATAGCAGATTTTTCTTTTACCTTTTGGACAGCCTTTTACCTTTTGGACAGCATACAAAGTCGGTCTTTTTTGGACAGACTTTTGGTGAACCAAAATCTGTCCAAAAGTGGCTTTTTTGGCCTACTTAAGGGCTGCCCTTTCCTCACTTTATAGACGGGGATCACACATTTGCTGGACATTTTTTTTACACACTAAAAAAATACAACTATGAGAGTAAAAAATCAGCAGCTGAAGCACCCTTTAGTAAGCTAAAATTGTGAGCTTTGTGAGAAAATTTTAGAGTGCAAACTTTTAGAACAGTATAAATCTTCTTTAGAGTTTGGCTCAGAGAATCTAAGGTTTTCGGGTTGTTTAAACACGAATCTGCTGTTGTTTTCTGTTGTGTTTGCTGCTGTTGTTTTTCTACTGAGCTCTATTTCTTCACTGTTGTATTTATTTTCTGCAATCCAGGTATTTTTTTAAATCTTGCAATGCAGATTTTTATATCCAATGGATGAGGATATAGCTCTTTTTTAGCTCTAAGGATAAGTTTGATGTGCTTTACTGGAATAAATGAATGTTTCACATGTTATTCATATAGTCATATTTAAGCATGTACATCTGTAATATTTGGTCAATCTTCCATTTTTCTTTACATATGTAGCTCAAATAACATTATGTTAAGTGTATCTAGTTAAGGAAAGAAATATTTTTTTAGAATTATTATGTAGAGTTTAGTTTCCTTTTGCCTTGGTTTTACGTATTTGTGGTGTTTGTCATTTTAACTTTTCTCTTGGTGCTAAAAATAACTGATAGTAATACTTCTCTTCTTGGTTAAGTTGAAATGAAGTTGGGGAATAGTATGTGATGAGTGTGCGGGAGAGGAGAGAACCAGTGAAAGAATTCCTTAAATGTGTCATTCCTATTTTGAACTTATGTTTGGTTGAGCTTGATGCATATGTTTTTTCTCAGTTATATGTCTAGAAGTCCATGTTCATTAATGCTTTATTTTTAGCTGCATGTCCTAGTTGGGTTTATATTAATTTTAAAATACTTTAGGTCACCATCACCTTTGGTTTAAATTTGCTGGCCTTCTTTTTTTAACATCAAAGCTACTGGAAAATTTGAATTTGTCAAATTTAAAGTAGTTAACAAGTTTTGACTCGGTCTTTTAAACACTAGGCTTCTTTATTAAATAATAGTTTTAATAAATGAATTAATTTAAACGCTAGGCAATTAGTAGGTGCGCTTCAACTTCTTCACGGAATTGCGGAATTGCTTGCGTAGCATGATGTTTAACATTCACTAAATTAGTTCAATAACCTTATATCATACCCATTAGTTTTAGTTAATCCTTTGCTAAAATCGCAGATTCGCTTGCGTAACGCCATAGTAGTTTTAACAAATGAATTAATTTAAACGCTAGGCAATTAGTAGGTGCGCTTTCAACTTCTTCACGGAATTGCGGAATTGCTTGCGTAGCATGATGTTTAACATTCACTAAATTAGTTCAATAACCTTATATCATACCCATTAGTTTTCGTTAATCCTTTGCTAAAATCGCAGATTCACTTGCGTAACGCCATAGTTGACTTTTAATAATTTTTAAAAGATTAATTTTCTCAAATGTAGTAATTTCTCAAAAGTACTACAAATAATTGATTGCCATGATTTCAGATTCGCTTGCGAGGCACAATTATGATAAATTAATTAATTTTGTTATTCGATCACGCATTCGCTTGCGTAGCGTGGTTATGACCACGTAATATTATCCAAATCATTTTGTTTAATAATTATATTAATCACGAGATAAAAGCGGATAGGTAAAACATGAAAATCATATAAATCACAGTTTGTCCAAAATTAATTCAAGCCAAGTTTTAAGTCAATAAAGCGGCCGTGCTAGAACCACGGGACTCGGGGAATGCCTTACACCTTCTCCCCGGTCAACAGAATTCCTTACCCGAACTTTGTTTTCGCGGACTGATAAAAATAGAGTCAAACCTTCCTTTGACTAGGGATTCAAATTAAAGGAGACTTGGAACACCGAAAAATCAATTTCAAGTGGCCCCTCTGTAAATAAAATAATTCATACTCAAATTTGTCACTTCAATTGGAAAAACTTTTTAACCCACAATTCATAACATATATATATTTTTGCGGTAGAAAAAGAGTGTGACACTATCTACTGTTAATATCATAATATCTCAACAACAAACGCAGTTCCAGAAAGACTAGCTCCAAACGTCAATCCATCAAATTTAGAATGTAAATTCTAACGTAACAAAATAATCAAATCCAATGCAAGGCTATGTGACCCAACAAACAAACACATTTATTTAGGATTAAAAATGTTACTCTTTTTATTAGGCTATGTGACCCAACAAACAGACACATTTATTAGGATTAACAAACAGACACATTTATTAGGCCATTTGACCCAACAAACAGAGACACTAGCAGATTAAAGGAAAAAAAGTACAAAATGGATAAAACAAAATACTAGTAGTAGTAAGTTCTCATTGGTTGTGTTCTCAGGCATTGTGTTAGCTTTCTCAGCATACTGCTCCTGAAGGCGCAAATACATGAAACATTAGCAATTTGATGGGTAACAATAGATACAAATTGCCTTTTCACATAAGACACATTGTAGATAGGGTTCTAAATGGCACCATCATCACAAACATAAATGGATAAATTGATTATGCCATATATACATCAGAGGGGCAGCAGCGTGCAGAAGCTCTAGATTGGATTTGATTTTCCTGCCCTTCCATAGAGAAACAGATTCCTAGATGCCTAAAACATCAATTATTTACTTTAAAAGGATACGGAATGACTTAATGATATCAAACTAAAGATAGGACAGTTCCTGCACAAAATCTCATTACCAAGTGCCAAGCATGAAAGTTATCTACCTAGTAAGTAGTAATGCGCTGTCACCAAAGAAAAAGTACTGTAAATTATGAAAAGAGTGGATTAAAGGTATGTAACTTTGTCTCTTCAAAAAAAAAAAAGAAGTACCAAAGCCAATTTGTATTTGTACCATTAGTACGAACAACAGATGCTAAAAATAGTACTACATATTATAAACTTTAATCTTTCTATGTACTATAGAGCAACCTTTCTTTGTTATTATTAGAAATCATAAGAAGAAAAATGGAGAAATTTTTCTTTTTAACTTCTAACATTTACTAGGGTTTACCAGAAGTAGAGAGATCCACAAATCAGAACACAAATGCACAATCAAATATCACAAAGCATTGAGGAAAATAAAGATGAAACAACAGAAAACAATAAATGAAAGAAAATACATTGCAAAGCATAGACGAAAAATACCGTTTTGTTGCCGGAAAATAGTAGATTAGTGCGGCGGCGAGCGGAGGAGAACAGAGTAAAGCTTCGCCAAAACCCTAGATTGGTGCGATCACGGAGGATCTTAAACCCCGAGACTGAAGAGAGAGAAATCGGAGTGAAGCGAGATCGAGAGAAGGGAGAGAATGAATCGACTGATTTGGGAAACAGCGAGGGAGGGGCGCGGGGCGGGGGGGGGGGGAGGGGAGGGGGAGGGAGAGGAGTGGGACGCGCGTTTTGTTTTCAGGAAAATATTTTTCCTTCAAATTTTAGGGAAAATATTTTCCCCCAATTAAAGAAAAATATGTTGATAGGGAAAATGTTTCCCAAACTATTTATGTTAACTAAACATGGAAAAATGGAAAAAACATTCCTCCATACCAAACACACCCTAGATTGTGCCTCCTCAGTAAGCTGATAGACATTTGAAGCTAAATCATCCATTTAGATTCCTCTTCTAGCTTTCACATTTCTCATTCATCAGAGTATAACAGAGAAAATTAAATGTTATCTGAATCCTGGTTAAGTCAAAAGTAGACAAGTGAATTTACAACATGATTGATGTGCAACGGAAAGATAATGCGTGCAATGAGGACTATTTTATATATGTTTGATTTAGACATGTAGCATTTAGGCTGAAGGTAGGACATGACTCAGGAGCAAGTCGTGAGTTTGATATTATATTGTATTTCTTTATCCCTCAACTTGGGTTCATGATGCTTTTGAACTTTATCAAATTGCATATCTATTTATCATACTGCTAACCTTGCGAGTTGGATTAAAGTCTAAATGCAAATTTTGATTAATTTTTGTAAATTTATAAAAAAGTAAAAGGAATCATTAATTCATTTGTTTATGACCGCGCGAAGTATGGATAGATTTACTAGTTATATATAAAAATGCCAAATACCTAGACAACCCCTTAAACTTGGCTTTAATTTCCATTTAGACACTTTAACTAGGGCTAGTACCTATTAAACACTTTAACTCCATCCCATATATGCCTATTAAATACATATTTGACAACTCTAAACATACATAAGTGAGTGGATGCTACTTGATGTTGACCCCGCTAATAAGACCAATAAGAAAATGACTAGTCAGCAAAATAAAAAACTAAAAACTAAAAACAGACAAAGATTATTTTTCCTCCCCTGCAACACCCCCCCCCCCCCCAAACCCCGTCTTATTCCCTGATCTCTCTCCATCTTTCATCACCCAAGAAAGTATCATATATTAAGATTCCACTTCACTAATTATTCCCCCAATTTCTAAAGTCCTCCATTTCTTTTACGATCCATCTTAAATGTCTACCCAATTTCATGGCCATCAAAAATAACAAGAAAATCTACAACATGCTATATCCACCGTTGTGAGACCACCGCAAGTCAATAACATTTGATTATTTTTTCTTTAAGGACAAAACGAGAAAATATTAGAAGATAAATCTATTTTTTTCATTTCCAGTCGATCGATCTTATTGGAGGAATAATGGTTGGCTTGACTTCGCCGGCTAGTATTATTTTCGAGCTTCCAAGTTTTATTTTTCAATTTCATAGGGCATGCTGTGATTCAAGAAATTATGCATCTTCACTTTAGAAATTGCTTGATTTTGATATTGTCACGACCCAAAATTTAACTAGTCGTGATGGCACCTAACCCAACCCACTAGGTAAGCCAACTTTTAACTATCCAATTTTAATAATAATTATTAAAGCAATTTAAGTAAATAAAGATCTTAATCTTATACATTCCCCAAGAACTCGTAGTACAAATCATGAGCTTCTAAGAATAGAATTTACAAAACCTGGTATGAAATAAATACATCATCTGTTTGAAATATACTGAACATAGGAGTATTCAAAACCGAACCGAAATCGAAGCTTAATGACTTATTGGTATCGGTTTAACAGTTTAACGGACGGGAAACAGATTAAAATTTTTTTATTAACGGCTTATCGGTTTGGGGGCGGATTATTTAATTTTCTTAACGGATAATCCGTTAAACTGTTAAGAATATATATATATATATATATATATATATATATATATATATATATATATAAAAATATTTTTATCCATATATATATTAAATAATCAAAAACCCTTCTTCCACTTCCAGTACTCCATCTCTATTCTCTATTACTAATTTACTATTAGACATTTAGTTATAATTTACTATTCCAGTTAGTTACTATTAGATAATTTTGATGTCATGTATTATACCCAGTGTTCTCTTCTATTTTTTCTGATAGTTATAAGTTGTTGATAGGCTCATCCCCAGAGATGATTCTACTGGGAAATACGCTGGAATGTAGCTCTCTATTTCTTCTATTTAGCTCTCTTCTTAGGTGCCATATTCTATAGACTGGAATGTAGTCTGCTGAGCATAGGAATTTTATTTTGAGTCACAGCTGTCAACAAACAATTAATGCACGTAATATAGATTGAATTAGGCCGATAAACCGCCCGATAAGAGCTAAACCGATACCAATCCGTCCGATATCTTATCAGGTGGCTAGCAAATTAATATATTTAAAAACCGATAACCGATAAGCCAAACCGTTAAGAGTAAATAACCGCCCAATCCGCCCGATAAGCAGCCCTACATGAATAAAGTGTTATGAATCTAAGGCTACCATGAACAAGAGGCAGCTACAATCGGAACGCAGGTACATCTTCAGATCCAGCTCCCAACGAACGCAGCAACAGCAACAGTCAACATCTGCACGCAAGGTGCAGAAGTGTAGTATGAGTACAACTGACCCCATGTACTCAATAAGTAACAAACCTAACCTTAGGTTGAAAGTAGTGATGAGCTTTTACCAAGGTCGGGTCCAAAACCAATAGTCCACAACAGTCCATAACAACGTAAAGCAAATAATACAAGAAGTAATTCAGAGATAAAATGCTCAACTAAATCATGATTTCTAAAAATAGTTCTTCCTTTCATGTACATCAGTAAAAACCCAAATCGTTTACCGGAGTTGCCAAAAATCTGAATAAGTTTGAAAATAATAATTTTTCCAAAATCCTTTCAATAATAAATGAGATGTTTCATTTTTTTTCCAGATAACCTGTGTAGAACAAATGCATCACTATGCCCATCTGTCAACATGTGTGCAAAATCATGAATGATGTGATACTGTACAGCATGAGAAAAATATATCTTTATGCCTGTATGTCATGTGTGCATGTCAATGTAATGCAACTTAGTGATAAAATTATACGCATACTCTCAGAGTATCATTTTACTCAGTCCTCCAGGTCACTCAGTCCTCACAGTCACTCAATCCTCACAATCGCTCGGCACTCGCACTCGGCACTCGGTACTCACACTCAGTAGGTACCTGCGCTCACTAGGGGTGTGTACAGACTCCGAAGGGCTCCTTCAGCCCAAGCGTTATAATCTGCACGGACAACTCACGTGCTGCACGGACAACTCACGTGCTATAGTATCAGTATCTGTATCTGCACGGACAACGCACGTGCTATAATAAAGCCTATAAGGCCTGCTGCCCAGTAACCATCCGAAACTAACCCGAGTCATTCGGGACCTCAACCAAATACACCAACAAGTCTTTAAACATACCACTGACCTACTCGAGGCCTCAAATCACATCAAACAACCTCAAAACGATGAATCGCACCTCAAATCAAAATCTATGAACTTTGAACTTTCAAATTGTATATCTTGTGCCGAAACACATCAAATCAATTCGGAAGGACTTTAAATTTTGCACACAAGTAACATTTCACATTACGGACCTATTTCAATTTCCAGAATCGGATTCCGACTCAGATATCAAAAAGTTAACCCCCTAGTCAAACTTCCAAAAATTCAATTTTCGCCATTTAAAGCCTAATTCCACTACGGACCTCCAAATAATTTTCCGGACTCGCTCCTAAGTCCAAAATCACCATACATAGCTATTGGAATCATCAAAACTCCATTCCGGGGTCGTTTACACATAAGGCGATATCCGGTCATTATTTTAACTTAAGCTTTAAAACTTGAAACTAAGTGTTCCAATTCATTCCAGAATCTCACCGGACCCAAACCAATTACTCCGGCAAGTCACACAACAATTGTAAAGCAAATTTGAGCTGTAAATGGAAAAACGGGGTTGTAATACTCAAAACGACTGGCCGGGTCGCTACATTCTCCCCCACTTAAACATACGTTCGTACTCGAATTTGCCAAGAGTTGTTTTCAAGCCATCAAATCACTGTTCCATCTTACCACACATGTACCGGGGGGTAATCCCATGTCACCCTATTCTATATAGGCCTGACAACACAATATAACTGAAAATCATTAATTTACCCTTAACCCAAAAACCTTGGAATTCAATTCCCAATCTTCAGAAATTTATTTTCAAGACACGAACCTTACATTTGTACACTGTATAAGTCTGAACGAGCTGCATCGAGCTATAACTATAACCACGGATATAATTAACTAACATATTACACAACTCGCATGCTCCTGGCACCATTCCTGATCACAGTAACTATTCCAAAACCAACCAAGTACTAGTATTAAACCCCATATCAAACCAAACATCACCTCAAAAACTTCGTACACTATTGATAATAAAAGAAACACGCAGAATCTCGTAACCTCTTATCAGATCAGCAAGTCATGGAACTCTCTCGCCCCAACCAGAACCATAATCCCGACTTTCAATGCCGTCTTCCCAAATATACCGTAATCAAACCTGGCAGTACCTATTATGGGTCCAACGATCTTATATTATTAAACACAACTATCCCACAGACATGCCACACCAATATAACTCAGAGCCACAAATTGTGCCATCTATGCGCCAATACGCAACAATTCAAATGTACTCACTCATGAAAAAAATCAAATGAGAAAACTGCCCCGCCAGATTAACAAGTATCGCCACAAAGAAATGCTGAAAATCCATCACACACCGTAGAACCATCACATGATTCTAACACAAGGTTCATACCTTAACATAACTCCGTTGTAATGCGTGACCCCATCCAAACGCTGGTCCATATTATCTACCTCGAGCCACCCTGCTCAAAATCAATAATGACGGAGAGGCAAATGACAAAAATGCCACACAAAACCTGAAAGAACATAACCAATACGCAATCGATTATGCAATACCCAAATACTCATCTCGCTCAAACTTTGCCATAAGGCCCCCAATAGAACTGCACCATGTGTGCATATAACCAATGAAACACAACTTCTCGTAGCATAGAAGAGTAACTCACAGATCATTTCAGACCACGAATAAGTTCAACATCAAACAAATGGCACATTCTTCGACAATAGTAGTGTAGAGCCAACCAATCCGACTCGGTGTAGAATACACCTCCTAATTGGGCCTATCAATGGACCCCCAAATCAACTCTGGTCACCCATAGTAGATAAATAACCCTCCGAAAATCCACAACTACTGAGTCATAATACACACCATTATCTGGCTAGATTCGGCCAAATCCATAGAACACACGAATCACCATTTCTGATTCCATCTCCATCGCCTGAATGCCTAACACATCTCTCATACACGATCATCCTACGAGGAATATTTCACCCATTCTTTTGTGCCACATAGCAACGTCTTAAACTCAACAGTCGATCAACTAGGAAAATACTGCAATACCTATGAAATATCCATAATTCAAAACATAGTGCGCCTTCTGAAATGTGCACTTTACTCACCCAATACCAAATAGTTATAGCATTCATCTAAACATCAAAATTGATTCATGCCCTCTAAGAATTTATGACCTCCCTTTCAAAGCTAAACCGTGACCTTGCACACGCCAACCTTAATCCCACAGAACACACCGCATCTATCATGCCATCATTTGAAAAATACGAGAACCTCATAATTATTCTGAGTCACAAGTAGAATACATATCCGATCAGCTTGAAGCCTTCCATTTGATCCCATCCGGTAGAAAATCACAATAATCAACATGCTCCTCAGGCCGGTAGGAAAATACCCATCTCAAACTGTGGTAGAAATCCTCGAGAATGATTTGGAATCCATCTGCACATAATCAAGCCATCAGAGCTGAATCTCTCTAGATCAACCAAGCCACACAGATCTCCAAACCTAGGTGTATTGCCATAAAGCACATGTAGAAAACCCACACATCATAAGCACCCAAAGAACCGATCATATCTATTACAATGCTGATCCAACCTACTACGCAGTTGTCTTATTTTCTCCGAGTTTCTTTCGAATTTGTCTTCAGATTTATACTTCTCCTTGCTAAAACGCCATGATCTTTAGCCACAGCTCATCCCACAAACCTAGCATAGAACCACAACGCCCTACGGCCTATAAGCAACTATATTCTTCTTAAGCACCTTCAAAAATACCACAATTGTAACACTCACTTTGAGAATACCTTATGTGAATTTGAAATTGTTCTTCTTACCTTTCTTATACTAAAATGTAGAATCCATAGTCATACAGAATTTCCGCAAGTCCAGGCACCATCAAATGCAAATCTCAGATTTTATCCATACACAAGTCCGGTGAAGTTCTCAATTGCTATATATAACCCTCGAACCTATTGGAACTTTCTTGAGAGTCATCCATTTTGTTCAAATCCAAATTACACCGCCCAAATGGGCTGAAAGACACATGGCCCATTAGCACAGCATCACTCAAAGAGGTAATCCTGTCTTAAGACCACCGATCAAATTCATACTCCGTGCGCACAATATCATTCACAGATACTCATAAAGCACAATATAACCTGTATCCAGAAATTTTCGTACTCAAGTCATACTCGAACTCCACCTCTGCAAGTCATAACTAACCCACAAGTATGCCTCAGACCAAAATTAAAATTTAACACATAACCATGAAATCAAATAGTCAATAGCAGACTCCCCCACTTGGCTCAAAGCCATAGATTAAAACAGTCCATAACTCACAATACCCATACTCTATTACTATCACAATACCCTAGTCAGTACAACAAAAATTCTTCTCAAGCTCATACAACACCAACCATAAAAATACCTCAATCGTCTGCTAGACACGCATTCATTATCTTAACACTCAGGCGAACTTTCTAGACCAAATTCAAATTCAAATTCAAATCACAACACATACGCCCCATCGGCAGAAAAGAAACTCTCTACTCACATCATAAGGAATACATCTACGTAGATTACTCCGCAGGGGATAACCCACCTGCTTAACCTTAAATAAGTATCTCGTTATAACCTTTCACAGTTACAATTATTATGAGATAACGTAATCTTTCCGAGTCCAAACTCATTAACCAGACATGAGAATTTAATTTGTCCCAAAATTTAACAATCGTGAAAGATCCTTCAAAACATTCACACTCGAGACTGTACGTCACATCGAAACGAAAATCAAGCACCCAATGGCCTTCCTTTACATTTCAAGGAAACACTTCTCGTCACATTCAAATCGTACTAACACATCCCGCAATTACATCATACTCATCACAAAGACATTCCACCGCTCATCGAGCCACAAATTCCACTCCTTTGGACATTACCTGACATATGAGTCCAAATGTACAAGTTACGACTGAAGCTACCGAGCTTAAGATGCGGTCTAAACCTGGCCTCAAGTCCTCCAGACTGGCCCATCACCAAAACACATAATACACATCTCGAACCACATTCATAGAATCACAAGCCGGCGATACACGGCTGATACTGAGCGCTCATGTGCGCATACGGATACGAGGAAGGAATTCAAAGAGTTATGTCTCAAGCTGAATCAATTCGCACGATAAGGAAAGAAAGATGGGAAGTATATATCCTAAATGCCCTGTAGTCTCACGAAGATAAGTATGGAC
The DNA here is from genome assembly GCF_000390325.3 of Nicotiana tomentosiformis. Lineage (NCBI taxonomy): Eukaryota > Viridiplantae > Streptophyta > Magnoliopsida > Solanales > Solanaceae > Nicotiana > Nicotiana tomentosiformis. The sequence goes on along the minus strand of NC_090812.1, from coordinate 99,030,812 downwards.
GTCATCATACTGATCCGCAAGACGCTACTAGACACTTACTCATGACTTGTAGAACCTATGAACCTAGAGCTCTGATACCACCTTGTCACGACCCAAATTCTAACTAGTCATGATGGCACCTAACCCAACCCGCTAGGTAAGCCAACTTTCAGCTATCCAATTCCAATAACAATTATTAAAGCAATTTAATTAAATAAAGATCTTAATCTTATACATTCCTCAAGAACTGGTAGTACAAATCATGAGCTTCTAAGAATAGAATTTACAAAAGCTGATATGAAATAAATACATCATTTGTTCGAAATATACATGAAAAGAGTTTTATGAATCTAAGGTTACCATGAACAAGAGGCAGCTACAACCGGAATACAGGTACATCTTCAGATCCAGCTCCCAACGAACGTAGCAACAGCAACAGTCAATATCTGCACGCAAGGTGCAGAAGTGTAGTATGAGTACAACTGACCTCATGTACTCAATAAGTAACAAACCTAACCTTAGGTTGAAAGTAGTGATGAGATTTTATCAAGGTCGGGTCCAAAACCAATAGTCCACAACAGTCCATAACAACGTAAAGCAAATAATACAAGAAGTAACTCAGAGATAAAATGCTCAACTAAATCATGATTTCTAAAAATAGTTCTTCCTTTCATGTACATCAGTGAAAACCCAAATCGTTTACCGAAGTTGCCAAAAAATCTGAATAAGTTTGAAAATAATAATTTTTTCAAAATCCTTTCAATAATAAATGAGATGTTTCATTTTCTTTCCAGATAACCCGTGTAAAACAAATGCATCACTATGCCCATCTGTCAACATGTGTGCGGTATCATGAATGATGTGATACTGTACAACATGGAAAAAATACATCTCTATGCCTGTATGTCATGTGTGCATGTCAATGCAATGCAACTCAGTAATAAAATCATATGCATACTCTCAGAGTATCATTTCACTCAGTCCTCCCAGTCACTCAGTCCTCACGGTCACTCAGTCCTCAAAATCGCTCGGCACTCGCACTCAGCACTCGCATTTAGTAGGTACCTACGCTCACTGGGGGTGTGTACAGACTCCGGAGGGGCTCCTTCAGCCCAAGCGCTATAATCTGCACGGATAACTCACGTGCTGCACGGATAACTCACGTGCTATAGTATCAATATCTGTGTCTGCACGGACAACGCACGTGTTATAATAAAGCCTATAAGGCCTGCTGCAGGCGGACAGCCCCGATCCACATAATAATAAAGTATATAAAGCCAATATGGCTTGCGACGGCGTGCAACCCGATCCTATAATTATCCTCACAATCAGGCCCTCAGCCTCACTCAGTCATCAATTTCTCTCTCTCATGGGCTCACAATGCCATAAAAATAGCCCGAAAATGACGATATAATGTATCAATATATAACAATAGAGACTGAGATATGATATGTAATGACATGAATATGACTGAGTATGAATTTTCAATTTAAAACAAATAATTTATAGCAATATGACCTCTGTGGGTCCCAATAATACTGGCACACAGCCTCAACATGATTTTAATATGATTCTCAGCTCAATTTCTTTAATATAAAACTACATAGAAAATGCCAAGATTATTTGACTACAAAATTCTACGGAAAAAATTATGTCACAATTTTCATGGTGTACACCCACACGCCCGTCACCTAGCATGTGCGTCACCTCCCAACAATTTACAGAATACATATATTCAGGGTTGATACCCTCAGCTCCAAGATTAGAAGAGTTACTTACCTCGAACAAGACGAATCCAAGTAGTTCCAATAGGTTCGAGGGTTATATATAGATTCATGGAATATAATCATAAGGGAGTCAATAACACTTACTACAAGTTGTGTGGAAAAGTTCCTCTCCAAAGTCGCCCAAACCGAGCTCCAAAATTCGAAAATGATAAAAAATCACGAACCCTCGAACCTGCGACCCCCGCTTCTGCGGAAAAATGGGCGCATTTACGAGCGAGGCCGCTTCTGCGGAGAGCCAAGCACAGATGCGACTCCGCATATGCGGATAAAAATTACGCACATGCGAGCACTGCCCAGTTCCCCTTTTGGTCGCTTCTGTGACTGATTTCGCGCACATGTGGCTTCGCACCTGCGATCAAAAGCTTCGCAGGTGCGATCACACCAGTAGGCAGCACTTCCAGCATTTGTTTAAGCCCGGGTTTGATCCGTTAACCATCTGAAACTCACTCGAGCCATTTAGTACCTCAACCAAATATACCAACAAGTCCTAAAACATACTACTGACTTACTCGAGGCTTCAAATCATATCAAACAACCTCAAAACGACGAATCACACCTCAAATCAAAATCTATAAACTTTGAACTTTCAAATTCTATATCTTGTTCCGAAACACATCAAATCAATCCAGAATGACTTCAATTTTTTTACACAAGTTAAATTTCACATTACGGACATATATCAATTTCCAGATTTGGATTCCGACCCCGATATCAAAAAGTCAACCTCCCGGTCAAACTTTTAAAAGTTCAACTTTTGCCATTTCAAGCTTAATTCCACTACAGACCTCTAAATAATTTTTCGGACGTGCTCCTAAGTTCAAAATCACCATACAGATCTATTGAAATCATCAAAACTCTATTCCGGGATCGTTTACATATAAGTCGATATCCGAACACTATTTTAACTTAAGGTTTAAACCTTGGAACTAAGTATTCTAATTTCATTCCAAAACCTCACCAGACCCGAACCAATTACCCCGACAAGTCATACAACAATTGTAAAGCACAATTTGAGCAGTAAATGAGAAAACGGGGTTGTAATACTCAAAACGACTGATCGGGTCGTTACAGATATAAAGATCCATTTTGATTTCTGAGTAGGTGAAATTGTGGATTTTTCTTGCTAGGTTTCTCTCTGTTTTCTTTAATATTGTGGTAGTTTTACCTCTGATTTTTGGGATAAAGCAGGTTAATTTTGAAGAATCTCAGATTCTCAAATTCTAGCATTTGAACTTTAAAATCTTTTATCTTTGAACTATGGTGAGTGGTGGTAGAATGTGGTGTGGAATAAGATGGTATTTTTTTTTAATAGGATGTCATATGTTTGCGGCTGATTGATCTTTGGGGAATGATGGTGAATGGTGGCGGTAATGGATGAAGAGTGGTGGTGGTTTGGTGGTTACATGGTGAATGTTGTATATGTGGGGAAAAAAAATATTTTAAAATAAATTAAAAAAAAGAAATGATGAACATTATTTCACGCGTCTAATTTAGGTGCAGCTCACACAAATATGTCATGTCATAACTTGTGTTTAATAGATACACTTTTACTTGTGTTGGAGTGTTTAATAGGTACTGCTCTTAGTAAAGTATTTAAATGAAAATTGAGACCAAGTTTAAGGGGTCGTGTAGGTATATATATATATATATATATATATATATATATATATATATATATATAAAGAAAGAACAAAGAGTGATGACTTTGGCACCTCTCTTTGGCTTGGAATGACATTTATCTTTTTTGTCAATTTTTTGCCTTTTTTGTTATTTTTCTATTAAATATCTATATTTTTTACCAACAAAAAAATGTAATCGTTGTAACACTTCAGTTGCTAAAATATACAGTTACAACTACTGGTTTTAAATTATAGTAGCCCGTGGTTGAACTTTTTCCTATTCAAAGTTTTTACTTTAAAACTGTATTAATTGGTGCACAACTTTAAATACAAGTAAAATATTCACCAACACCATAAAACTGATATGGCAGTTATGATGAAAGTCGAAAACATTCGAAACACACAAGAAATAAACATATTCCAATCAACAAGAAGACACTACCTAATTAAGCTTTGGCTTTCGCTTTTAGTGGGAATAAAAATCACGCCTTTGTTCTTTCGAAAAGAAGAGGTTTCTGAATTTGGCTCAAAGGTATTTGGAGTTTATCCGGTCATAACCACATAAAGATTTTAGGCATTCATGTGTGTACGTTCTCTGATGGTGTTTTATTATTAATGTATTTTTGGTGTCAAGTTGCTAATTGCAATAATGAGTTATTATTAATGTATTTTTCTTGAGTTAGCAAGTTGTTGAAATCATATTACGAGTCTAAAATAATATGGAGAGCTTTTTTTGTGTAAACTTTAATGCCATCGTTATATATGTTTTCTTTGTTACTTTTGGCTATTAATTTGTTTTCTTTGATTGTTAGATATGCATAATTTTGTTGTGCCTAAGTTGCAATATTTTGTTAGCACCAAATACGTCCCTCTTCTCCTTCCATTTCTTATTGGTTGAAGAAGTATAGAATGATAAACATGGCGTCGCAATAGACTTCATCATTGTCTTATCTAGATTTTGATAGTAAATTTGACATTACTTGATTTCTCGAGGTACAGTAACTGTCAAAATTTTAGATTGAAAGAGGTAACTAAGCATTTTGGTTGTTTCGTCTGGCTTTATTTTATATTTAATGTGTTGTCTTTTCAGTTTTTGGTGTGTCTTATGCTTCTTCATTTTCATTAGTGTGTTTTCCGTTCATTCTAATTCCTTTTGATTTCTTTATTATTTTTATTTCGTGTACATCTTGATGGAATTTTGACAGCGTCAGAAGGTATTGAATTTCGTGGAATAAACTTTGCGTTGTATTCACACTGGGAGCATATTATTTATCATTATGAATGGTGAACTTTCTTATATATTCTTGAATATTCATTTTGGTATCGGCGAATGTCATGTTTAGTTGGAATTAGTGTAACCAAAGTTGCATCTGATGAAGTTGCATCTGATGAATGGTACATTAACCAAAGCATTGACACTATGCTCAACATGAAATTGGTTATTTCATATCATACTATTATAATCCCCTTTCAGTAAAGTATTAGTATATTGCAACTGAATCTTATTTGAAAGTTAAGGGATAAATTTTTGGCCTGTAATAACATTTATTGGGCACCACAATGCTCTACATGAACTTATTTTTGCCAAGTTAATTTTATGATTGATACAAAACTTGTGGCTGAGAATAGTGACATTATATTATCCAAAGCCAAAGAAGCGCCACCAATAGCAACATAGACACCAAAGGCTTGATATGATAATAACCCAGTTTTAATTCCATAGAGAGAGGGAACTAAATTTAATTCCATATGATAATAAACCTGTTCGGATAAATCTGTTTAGTTTGGGATATTCTTTATATGTAAAATATTTTCTTATGACCCTCTCTCTTTTAATTCCATTATCCTATATTGTTTTAAGAAGACAAAAACGAAATTTATTATTCTTAGTTTTAAATTGTTATAAAGTATACTTTCATTTCTTAAATAGTTCTATAATAATATGGAGGATTCACTTCATTTAAATGGATGTTGAGGTATTATATCTGAAGTTACGACTTTCATTTTTAAGTGAGTACAAATGAAATTTTAATTTTTGTTCTTGTAAAAGAGCTTTAACGTAAATGTACTTTTATCAATTTTAACAGGTCATTTATCCATTGTAATATTCATAAAAAAAGAGAAATTAAGGCTTTCCACTCTCTCAAAGGAGAGTGTATTACACTTGTTATATCATGTCAGCAATGTGTGTTCATAATATGACTTAGTTCAGGTGTTCAATAGATACATCTTTTAGTTCGAGTGCCTAAATGAAAAATATGAGCAAGTCCAAGGGGCTACATATGTACTCATCCTTTTTACGTTATGAATTATGACCAAATCTAAGCGAGATATTTTATCCTGCTTGATTTCTAAAAAATCAAATTAACTAACATGTTCCGCTAAAAATATTATCTCTCTAGAAACGGATCTATAACGACGCTTTCATAAGCGAGTCCCCTCACACTCCTTCCTAATGGATCCACCGGACGGCATCCCGCCGCCGCGTCTGGATGGCCAATCCAATCTCAACCCTCTAATTAAATAGAGCACTGAATATACTGATGAAAAATTATCTTATGCAACCAAGGTTTTCACTTCCAAATAATTTCCAGCAGCCTCAAATTAACATGCAAGAGAATCTGGCATAGCAACACACACCACACACAATGGAATATCAGCAGTACTCTTCAAGGCATCGAATTACTATGGCATCATGGCAGATGAGTGTAGGCTCATAATAGTCGGCAGATTTCTCAAACCTAAGCCCCAAATTGACCGAATTAGGTCAAAATTCAAAGAACTAATCTCTATTAAAGGCTCAGCCAAGATTGTGATTTATGATAACTACAACATTTTCTTGGATTTCACCAATGAACAAGACTTTAATTTTGTCTGGTACAAGAGAGTTGTCGAAATTGAGGGACAAAAAATGTGGTTACTAAGGTGGTCTCTGGACTTCAATCTTGAAGAAGATCTACCAGTGGCATCGGTATGGATACTGCTACCGGGACTACCTTTTCATATACACACATGGCAGTATGTCAAACAGGTGGTCAACACTGTTGGGACTTCACTGGAAATGGACTTGTCAACGAGAGGAAAGACCAGACCTAGCATGGCTAAGGTAAGAATTAAAATCGACCTACTAAAATAACAACCAGATTCTGTTTATTTTGGTCAAGCTTATGATGATGCTCCTCAAAAAAACTTTGTTCGAAAACTTGAATATGAGGGTGTCCCAAAGTATTGTAAATACTGTAGGAATCTTGGGCATAACATGATGAACTGTACAGTTTTGGAAAGAAAAGAGAAATAGAAAAGAAAGAGCAGGAAGCAAAACAAGACAAGGAGGTGAATCTTAAACCTTAGAAGATGGGCAAAAAAAAGAGAACATAGCAGCAGTAACAGGGGAAGGCAGCAGAATAAACCTGGAACAACACTCCTAGAGAAAACAGGGATATAATGTAGAGCTTAAGAACAAGGATGGGAGCATTAATAAGATCAACAATGAAGAACAACCAAGTGATGAGAACATAGCTGAAAATCAAGAAAGGATGCAAAGCATCAGGGGAAGAACAACCAAAAAAGTCAAGGCTGGGAGACAAAAGAAAGTTCCTAAAAAAATGTCCAAGGTGACCTTTAAACATGTCAAGATCTCAGCTAATTCCAAAAACAAGGGAGCTATAGAAGCAGCTATGAATGAGTAACAAGAAAATAACTCTCACATGAATACTCATGTAGATGTTAGCAGAAGTGATGGTAAGGTAAACAATGGAGCTGAGGGAAGCACCAACATGACCAAGAATGTAAGCCAAAATGAGACTGAAGAAGTAGTGCAAGAATCAAGCAATATTGAGGCCACCAAAAAAGACAAAGTCCCTGACTGGCAGATGTATATCAATGAATCAACTAGTGTCCCTTCATACATTAAGAATCTACCAAGAATTAACCTAGCAGTCAACTTGATTCCTGAAGAACAGGAATATCACATGAAAGCAGCTATAATTAGGAGAGAAACACAACAATAAATTAAAGTAACTTCTCCCAACAGAGTCACTGTTGTGATTCCTAAAGATCAATTACAAACTGGGCATGACAAAGAGGATAGGGATGATTTCTCACATGTGATCAAGAGAAGAAATCAAAACAAAAAGAAAGAAAAGAAGAAAAAAAAGAAATGCCAATACATCTCCTCAAAGAGGTAGCTCAAACTAATCTTCCCTCTACTGTTTTCATGATTAATGCAATTTTCTGGAATATTAGAGGAGTGAATATCAAGAAAGCCATGCCTAGGCTTAAAAAACTTGTCAACATCAACAAAGTGGAGTTCATAGCAATTATGGAACCTTTTGTTAGCATGAATAAGATTGATAAATACATGAAATATCTCAAGTTCTGACACTGTATCTCCAACACCAATGGGAAAATCTGGCTCATGTGGCCAGGAAATAATCAAACCAGTGTGATTAGTGTCGATGAACAACAAATCACTATCAAAATACAGAATGGGGTGAAAAACTCTAATATGTTCGTTACTGCTGTCTATGCTAAATGCAATGCAAATGAAAGAAAAGACCTTTGGAGTAGTTTAGAAGGTACTCATATGGTGATTGATGGGCCATGGTTCATTGGAGGAGACTTCAATATTATTCTTGATCTGGATGAGAAACGTGGGGGTCGACCTCACAGAATGTACAAAAACTTGGATTTCAGCTCTTGCATGGACAATTGTGAGGTTAAGGATTTGGGTTATGTTGGACCTAAATTCACTTGGTGCAATAACTGGGATCCTAGAAGAAGGATTTGGAAGAGATTTGATAGAATTTTTCCAAATGATCTATGGTGCCAACTCCTTCAAAATAACATTGTCAAGCATCTACCAAGAATTGGGTCCGACCATAGACCCTTGTTGCTTAGTTGTCATAACAGAAACAATAATGGCATAAAGTACTTCAGATTTCTCGACTTCTGGACTGAGCAGCCTACCTTCATGAATCTGGTTGAAGAAGTGTGGGCTACTAGCATATGTGGGAATGCCTTGTGGAAACTACAACAGAAACTAAAGATGCTCAGCAAAAGACTCACTCAATGGTTTAAATAAGAAGTTGGCAATGTGTTTGAACATGTTCAACTTTGGGAAGCCAAAATGCAAGAACTAGAGGAGTTAGATTTGAACAACAATACTGATTTCTCTAGAGAACAACTTAACAAAGGGCAAGCAGAATACATTAGGTGGATCTCTATGCAAGATGTTATTCTGAAACAGAAAGCTAACTCCAATTGGTTTGAAGAAGGTGATTCCAATACCAAGTACTTTTACATCTTAATCGGGGAAAGAAGAAGAAAACTCCAACTTCACAGGATCAAAGATCATAGAGACGGATGGGTGGAAGGTGATGACAACATTACAAAAACTTCCATTCACCATTTTCAAAAGAGATTCGACATTCATCACCAATTCAGAGATAGTGACATTCTTGATTGCATTCCCCATAGAATCACTGATGAGGACAATAGATCTCTCACTGCTATTCCTAATAGTGACATTCTTGATTGCATTTCCCATAGAATCACTGATGAAGACAATAGATCTCTCACTGCTATTCCTAATACTGAAGAAATCATAGATGCAGTCTTTGATATGGGAGCTACAAGTGCAGCAGGTCCTGATAGTTTCAATGGTACTGTTTTCCATAAGTGCTGGGATATTATCAAAAATTATATCACTGATTTTGTTCAAGAGGTGTTAAATGGGAAGAGACTTACCAAATTCTTCTCACATACCTGCTTTGTCCTGATCCCAAAAGTGGAGTCTCCTACCAACTTCTATGAGCTTAGACCTATCAGTCTAAGCAACTTCACTAGCAAGATCACTTCCAAAATTCTATCAAGAAGACTTAACCCTATGCTTCACAAGCTCATCTCAGAGAATCAAAGTGGTTTTGTCAAAGGAAGATCTATTACTGAAAACATTCTTCTCGCTCAAGAGATCACTCAGAATATCAACCATAGGAATTGTGGTGGTAACGTCATTATCAAACTAGATATGGAGAAAGCCTACGACAGAATATCATGAAATTTTTTTATGTCTGTTATGAGGAAATTTGGATTCTCAGAGGAATGGATTGACATCATTTGGGGCTTGGTCAATGAATTCTGGTATTCTATTATTATCAATGGTATTAGAAAAGGTTTCTTTACTTCTTCCCATGGTTTTAAGTAGGGGGACCTTTGTCCCCTTCCTTATTCATCATTGGTGTTGAAGTCTTGTCCAGATCTCTGAATAAGCTATTTGAATATCACAACTTCACTCCATTTAGCATGGATAACAGAGGACCCAATATCAACCACTTAGCCTATGCATATGCATTATCATTTTTTGTGGAGGAAACAAGCAGTCTATCAATCTTATTAAGAAGCATATCAAGAGGTATGAAAAGGCTTCTCGGAAAAAAGTCAACAACGACAAGAGTTACTTCATTACTTCTCCTAACACCTCTGCCTCCGGGATCAATAAAATTAGACAAGCTTCTGATTTCATGGATAAAAAGATTCCTTTCACTTACCTAGGATGTCTTATCTACTACGGGAGGAAGAACACTTGTTTATTTGATGGCATGTTAGCTAAAATTGTCAAAAGGCTCAATGGATGGCAAGGCAAGATTCTATCTCCATGGGAAAAAATTACTCTTATCAAGCATGTTCTACAATCTCTTCCAGTATATATTTTGTCGGCTATGAATCCCCCCCCCCCCCCAAAGGTACTGTTAACCTTATGAAAAAGCATTTTGCTAATTTATTCTGGGGATTTACAAATGGTAAGAACGAATACCACTAGAGTTCTTGGCACAACATGTGCTTTCCCAAAGATGAATGTGGCATTGGTATAAGGAAGATGCAAGATGTGATTGAAATATTTAATATCAAAAGATAGTGGAGGTTTGGAATGCAACAATCTTTATGGGCCACCTTCCTCAAAGCCAAATATTGTAAGAGATCTCATCCCGTGAGTAAAATCCTTAACTCCTCGGATTCCCACAGCTGAAAGAACCTATTGAAGACCAGGAGTAAAGCTGAAATGCATATTGAAAAATTCAAAATGGTTCCTCCAGCTTTTGGTGGGATAACTGGACCGGAAAAGGTCCTCTAGCACACCTGTCTCAAGGTACCAGGAAGTCTGCAAAAACTCAAGTAAATAGCTTCTTTCACAATGGGCAATGGGACATCAACGACTTAAACTAGGTTCTACCTTCACATATTACTGATTACATTATAAAGATTGATATAGGTAATTATATGGAGGATGACTTTCCTGATTGGAATATTTCTGATGATGGTCTGTTTTCTAACAAATCTGCTTGGCACCTTATTAGATCAAAAAAACAAAAAAATAATTTCTTAAAGAAGGTTTAGCATCACTCTATCCCTTTTAAAATGTCTTTCCTAACTTGGAGATTATTTAATAGAAAATTATGGTTTGATGACATGATTGGTAGGTTTGGTACTAACATCACCTCTAGATGCTCCTGTTGGAGTGTTCCACAGGTGGAGACTATGTAACATGTGTTCGTGGAAAGTGAAGCAGCGATGTTTATTTGGAATGCAATTGGCAACCCGCTGGGAATTAGGCATCAACAGGCCCATGTTCCTGCAACCTTCAAAAGGTGGTGGGAAGAGAAATCTAACAACATAGTCCATGGCTTGATTCTCCAAGTCGCACCAACTGTCATATGCTGGGAAATTTGGAAACAAAGAAGTTCTTGTAGATATGGCACGCAGAAGAAGTTTCAATTCAACTTCATGAAATATCAAGTAATATGGACTATCAAATCCACCATTACTAAGCTAATGCCTAATAGAGAGGCCCCTTCTCAATGGCCTACTTTATGTAGCAGGATAGAAAAGCTTAAGACCTATTCAAACCTAGAAGCAAGTTCAATGGCAACCTCCTTTATATGGCACTATCAAAGTTAACATTGATGGTAGTTACATAAAGGAAAGTGGGAAAGCTGGCATAGGAGGCATAATCAAAGATGGTAATGGTGACTGTATCATGGAATTTGCTATGCATGTTATTTGTGATAGCAATAATATGATTGAAGTCTTAGCCCCTGAATTTGGAGGGAAATAGTGCAACCAATTAGGTTTCACTAATTTTACTCTCCAACTTGACTCAACGGTCATTGTTAACATGATCAACCAAAGAGGAACAAAGAACATGAATCTAAAGATGGTGGTGAAAAGGATTTTAAAAGTTGTCCATAATGCAAGTGCGACTGTTCAACACTGCTACAGAGAGGGCAACCAAGTAGTTGATGCTTTAGCTAAACTAGCCTTACCTCCACTCAAAGTTTAATCGGCCACTCTTTCGGCCATCTACCAAAAGAAGCCAAAGGCCCTTTTATTCTAGATAAATGGCAAATGCCTAGTATTAGAACAAATTATGATAAGTGCAACTTTTTTGTTAGTTGATTTTGTATATATTGCATTGTTAGTAGGGAGGACTTTTAATGTATACCTCATACTGCCTTCTTTTTTGGGTGATAGAAATTACCGTGTTGTATTAAGTTATTGAGGTAAGGTATAGCCCCCCTCACTGTACTTTTTTGAAATACAACACCTCCCAGACCTCTGTTTGGGGTACCTTATTTAAAAAATAATTATGACAAAAACTAAAGTTTGCACTATCCATGATAAATCTGAATAATTCTTCCGTCGTCGTTGTCATCATCATCATCATCTTTTTCTTCTTCTTCGGGTTCGTCATCACTATCATCATCATCTTCTTAATCATCATCTTTCTCATCTGAATCATCATCTGAACGAAGACACAGAAGTAAAATATCTTGGGGTCATTTCTTTATACAAGCCGAAACTATAGTTCCAACATTATAAGACCTTAAGCACGGAGGGCCTCAAATCTTCAATGGAAAATATTCATCTATTACTACACAAAAAACATCTAACACCATTATGATCTGTATCATTTTTCTAATTTAATTAGCTTTTTTTTATCAAACAAATACATTGAGTCAACATCAATTACTGAAAGTTCATTCTGGACTATAATACATTTACTCACCTGTATCATTGTAGGTTCATTTCTTGAATTCTCTCAGCAGAAAACACAAGACAATGGTTACAAACAAACAATTCTTCAAGTCAACTAACTGTAGTGAGTCTATTTCTGCAAACTCAATAGGAATCTTAAACTTCTTGGCTAATATATATCCTACCGAATCAGATTAATTTAGGCTTCTATTAATTAGTTGTAGGAAAGAAACGTGAAGGGTCAATTATAAGTTTGAGAAGCCAACCATCTAGACCAGCCATAAGAGGATAGGTGAGATAGAATCAGTTTTGGTTCATCTAATTCCAAAAGATTTTTAACAATGAATCTGAAAAATAATGTATACTCCCTCAATCCCAATTTATGTGCGGGTATTTGATTGGGCTCGAAGTTCTAGAAAAAATAAAGATTTTTGAAGTATGTGGCCTAAAACGAGTCATAAAAATTCCTTTGACCATAAAGCATCTCCAAGTAAAATAAAAAATTTAAATTAAAGTTTTAGTAGATATAGAAATATGTCATTCTCTTCACGACTGAGTAAAAAGGAAAAAGTGTGTCACATAATATTGAGACAGAGGGGGATGTAAAATTATTTTTTTTATGTAAACTATGTTAAATTACGATGAATTCTTCTAAAAGATCTCCTAAGAAGCTTCCCTAATGAAACAACTTAAGTTTTTTAAAGTACAAGTGAAGCCTCCAAAGTAATAATGAGTTGTTTTACCACAATGCAAGCCTTTGTGTAAGAATCACATGCTTGTAAGGTTGCACCTATAAGTTTAAACTCTTCCACACATTAAAACACCTCACCTACAACTACTCATAATGAGAACATTCACGACCATATTTGAATTATTTTTACTAATCTCAATAATTTACAAAAGAAAATACTTATTTTTTCACAACGTACGTCTAAAGGTTGCCAGCTATTTTGCTTTGGATTTATGTTTTATTTACTGACTACACTAAACATATTTATACGATATAAGACAGTCAATCGCAGGGAGATGTTTACCCAAACCAAGGTTAATCGCTTGGAAAATGCACTTAAACTTGACTCAAATAACTTTTGCAAGGTAAAAATGAAATAAAATTATTGATTTAATTTCTTTTAGCATGGTGATAACGTTAGAATCGAGATATTCATAGTATCTCTCCACTGTTGCTGAGTTGCTCAGCTTGTGCTTTTATATTCGTCAAATACCTCTCTACTTTCGAAAATGGTCTAAGAATACCCTTCGTTATACTATTGGGTTATTTGTACCTCTGCAATCATACTTTGGGTTCAAATATACCCCTCGTTTAAACGGAGGGACACGTGTCGTCGTCCTGTTGGTCAATTCTAAATATCTCCTAATTAATTAAAAAGACTCATTACCTATACTCGAAAAATAATATATTTTTTTGTAAAAACTGAAAAAAAAACCGAAATTATTTTTACTAAAAACTGAAAAAACGAATTATTTTTTTTCAGTTTTTACAAAAAAACTGCTTTAGAAAAAACTAAAAAATATTTTCTAAAATAATATTTTTGTAAAAACTGAAAAAAAAACTGAAATTCAATTTTCGAAAGTAATTTTTTTTGTAAAAACTGGAAAAACTGAAAATTATTTTACTAAAAACTGAAAAAAAAATGAAAATATATTTTTTTCCAGTTTTTACAAAATCATTGCTTTTAAAAAAAGCTGAAAAATATTTTCTAAAATAATATTTTTGTAAAAACTGGAAAAAAAAAGGTAATTTTCTAAAGCAATGTTTTTGTAAAGATTGAAAAAAAAAATTCTTTTTTTTCAGTTTTTAGTTAAAAATATTTCAGTTTTTTCTAGTTTTTAATTGCTTTAGAAAATTGATTTTCAGCTTTTTTATTTTCCAATTTTTACAAAAATAATATTTTAGAAAATATTTTTCAGTTTTTTCTAAAGCAGTTTTTTTGTAAAAACTGAAAAAAAAATATTTTCGTTTTTTTTCAGTTTTTAGTAAAAATAATTTCAGTTTTTTCCAGTTTTTACAAAAAAAAAATTATTTTTCGGGTATGGGTAATGGATCTTTTTAATTAATTAAGATATATTTAGAATTGACCAACAGGACGATGACACGTGTCTCTCCGTTTAAATGTGGGGTATATTTGAACCCAAAGTATGACTGCAGAGGTATAAATAACCCAATAGTATAACGAGAGGTATTCTTAGACCATTTTCGAAAGTAGAGTAATATATTTGACGATTTGCCGTTTTATATTTTAGTAAATAGACAGTGGGTACGTCACATGTTAGAACAGTTACATTAAACAAATCGGGGGGTACATCACATGCTGGAACAATCAAATCAAACTATTATAATAAATACTGTACAGTATTAGTAGATAAAATTTACTGTGAATAAATAAGAAAAAAGTGGCTGTCAAATTCAAAGGGGGGAAAGGAGAGTTGAAATGTAAGTAATTTACAAAGTATTTGTAGTTTTGTACTCTGCTTCAATTTGATGAAAATTCTATAATTCTTATCTTCCTGATGGGGGATTAGAATCTTGACCGTTGATAACACTTTATTGCACTTGACCGTGAAGCAGTCAATATTCTTTATCTCTGTCTTCTCCCGCACTAAGCAACAGAAGGATAAAAAAATAAAAAGAAGAAAGAAACTAGAGACTGTCGGGATCGAAAATAACAAGACGCTATGCGGAAGCTAATGAAGCAACTATGATGACGATAAATTAGACGACACAAAAAGATATATTAAAAGAGATATAATACTTTAATGTGGTTTGGTCAATTGACCTACATATGATAAAACTAATATAAAAGAAAAAAAAAACTATAGAGAAAAAAATCTCCCCTAAACAAAACTCTTTTAATCTACATTGTGAATATTATTGTTATGTTTTTCTATGAAGGAGGGATGCTCAATTTATAGAGCTCCACAACTTTTTCCTACAAGAAAGAGATCTATCAAATATGGAAGAGATATATATTTTTCTTTTGGAAAAGGTGCAATCAATTTTGGTAAATATTTTTCCTTCCTTCAAGGTATGGAAAGAAAATCCGGACAAAATTGTAACAATTCTATCCTTTAGCCTGAATTCTTTTGACAAAGTTTGATCCTCTTTCTTCACATAATCTTCATCACTGATGCTTGCCATTGTTAAAAGTAGGTATGACTGGGAAAAAAATGGAGCCTCATGCGTTGAAAGTGAGCACAGGTTAAAAGTATTGGAGCCGTGGGAGCCCATGCGTTAAAAGTAAGCAAGGGTTGGAAGTTTATCCCCAAATGTAGTATTCTTGACATTTTTTGTTGTTGATAAAAATCTTCATTATCGTAAAATTGGTTGTTGCTTGATCTGAACCCGCCTTCAACATATCTTCAATCTTACTTAAACCATTAGTTCTGATACCACTTGTTGGAATCAAAAATAACAAGGTGTCATGCGGAAGTTAACGAAGCAACTATGATGACGATAAATCAGACGACACAAAAAGGTATACTAAAATAAACATAATACTTTAATATGGTTTGGTCAATTGACCTACATATGATAAAACTAATATAAAAGAAAAAAAATTATAGAAAGAAAATCTCCCCCTAAACAAAGCTCTTTAAGAGGCTTTTCCTACAAGAAAGAGATCTATCAAATATGGAAGAGATATATATATTTTCCTTTTAGAAAGAATACAATCAATTATGGTAAATATTTTTCCTTCCTTCAAGAATTCAAATATGGAAAGAAAATCAGGATAAAATCCTAACAGAAATGGCATGTGCTTTCAGAACAGGTGTACTTGATGGGCTTCCAGCAAATGTGCTTGACGGGCTTTCACCAGAATAGGTTTTGCAGTGCAACGCGGAGGAGGAATTTATCGAGCTTGTGGACAGCTTAAACCAACTGAGACCACGTTGCTCAACTGGGCAATTGAGCTAATGGCTGATGTTGTTGAGCAAGAGGAATCCAACAAAATGAATGCCAGAAATATTGCGATGGTTTTCTCCCTAAATATGACAAAGGTAAGTGGAATATACTTCTGTCAAGGCATACAGAATCTTAAATTCACTAACTGGTTGAAGCATTTTATTTCATTTGTTGTTCTGGTATCAGATGTCTGATCCATTGACAGCACTCATGCACGTTGTTCAAGTGATGAACTTACTAAAGACCCTGACTGTGAAAATACTACGAGAACGTGGGGAGACAGAAGATGAAGGATATTTGCCCATGTCATCTAGTTTTTCCGATAGACAAACTGAGAAGGAATTTGACACTCAATGAGAGTTGGAAACTATATGTGAATCAACAGGGGGCCCATCAGATGATGATGATGAGAAACCTCGTTACAACTACAGCAGTGAAGACAGATGAAATCGAATCACTAGTGAAATGGAAGGAAGCTTCCTACAGCAATTGGATGAGAATGATCATGCAAAAAATAACTTTTGGAAATAGCTAGAAGGAGTTTTTATTGGACCGCATTCTTCTCCTACATCCATTTCAGCCTAACTTGAAGACACATGCCAATTGGCCCATAATAAAGACAACCTGGAAGACCCTTAGTTATATTTATAATTGTAACCTTGTCTTAGTAGTAGCCATTCTTTTACACATATAGTATTCTTTACTTTGTATATATATAGTAGTTGGCTGTTTGTAAAAGATAAAGAACTCAATTTATTACGTTGAATAAAATTTTTCCTTTATCTTTCTTTTAGAACTAGGGTTCTGATTTGTTCTCTCTACAAATTGCTTTGATTATTCGATCGTAATATGGTATCAGAGCATGGAAATCGATAGATCAGACCGTTAGCTACCGTCCGATGTTACCCTCAAAAGTTGGTTCTGATTTTTTGTTCGACCTGTTGTGGTGGCCGGAGGCGATTTTCTGCGGTGGTTTCTGGTGAAGTTTTTCTTTTGTTTTCTACACGAGACTATTGCTTCTTCAAGTTATTGAAGAAGACCGGTATTCTCTTTCAATTTTTGTATTTCACTACTGTATGCCCTAATTTTCTGTGCACCCTAATTTCAATATGGTGAACACTGATTCTACCACCTCTATTGCGACTGGTTCTAATACAAGTACTGCCGAATCTTCTCACCCACTATACCTCTATTTAACTAATAATCCTGGAACTATTATTGTTGTTGAGATTCAATGGAATGGGTTATGGTAGTTGGTGTCGGGGAATGTTGATTGGATTGTCATGTAAAAATAAGCTAGGAATAATAAATGGAACTATTTGCAAACCTAATTCCACTTCACCATTGTTTGAGGCTTGGTGCTGATGCAATAAACTGGTGATTGCATGAATTTTGAATAGTCTAGAAGCTGAAATTTGAGAGAGTGTAATGTATACTGAGTCAGTATCACGATCTGAAATTTCCTCCGTAGGAAGTCGTGGGCACCTAGTCTCTAAAACTAGGTAAGCCTATCAACATGCAGAAAAATTGAAATAACAACTTAAAAAGCTCAAAACTTCCACAACTGCATAAATAAAATTTGTAACTCAAAATGTACAATCCACAAAACCTGGTGAAGTATAAGTCACAAGCTCTAGTAACAATTCTGAATAAATACATCACTGTCAAAGATAGTGTAATGAAAGAAGAAAAAAACAGGATAGAAGGGGACTCCGAGGCCTATGGACGCGGGCAGGTATACCTTGAAATCTCCAAAGCAACCTCAACTCACTAGTGTCGGGACTGATAGGAAGTACCTAGATCTGCACAAAACGATATGCAGAAGTATAATATGAATACACCCCAACGGTACCCCGTAAGTGCCAAGCCTAACCTCAGTAGAGTAGTGACGAGGTCAGGTGAAGGCTCTACGGGAGATAATAAGAAATAAGGCGAAAGATATAATGATAATAAATACAATGGAAATGAAGCAATAAGGAAATTTACGAAAATTAACAACACATAATCAAGACAGTTAATACAACACGGAAGGAAGCAAGGATTAACATATTAAGAAAACAAACAACCAAAGCAACTACAACAAATAAGGAAATATCAACAAGGGCCACTATCGAGGTACCGTCTCATAGTCCCAAATCATAAAAATAACTCACAACCTTTCCTTATATCATCGCGAGAGCCTTTACATTTAGTTTAAAAAATTATTTTTTCGAAATAGTATCCCGCGTTTTAGCCCACCTTATCACACTGCATGGCTTCTAGTAGTTCCCCTACTAGCCACACGTATCAAGCCTACCTTATCTCACCACATGTGTTTCAACACCCAGACCTTATACCACCGCATGTGCATCAATATCATAACATATCACAATTCGCACCTCAAGTGCCCATATATCACAACTTGCCAGAAAATCAAGCAATAACACAATTTCACAATAAAGAGCCCACGACTCAATCACAATGTACACAAGTATCAACAATAACAACCGGAGAGTAACTCAATAAAATGATGTCTCATAACTTACACTTTGCCTCAATAGGAACCACGGCATTTGCAACTCAATACCAAATTCAACAACATGATATTCCAAGAATAGCAATTTCAAGTAAGAATTCAACAGTTAAATAATGAATATGGAATAAAAGAAAGCAAGTAATTCAACAAAACATGTAGGGCAACTTGCAAATAAGAGATAAGACAAGTAAGCATCTGAAATTAGACTAATTATGAGGGCTACAACATGTTAAAGTAACTCAATTAAAGCATGAAAGAGAACTACATAGCTAAAAATCAGAAATTTCACATTTAGCCCGTGTACACACTCGTCACCTTGCGTACACGACTTTCACATATCATAACAATGCCAAATCCTAAGGGAAATTTCCCCCACACAAGGTTAGATAAGTCACTTACCTCAAACCACGCTAAATCAATCAACTAGAAGATATTTTCCTCAATTTTTTAACTCCGAACGGCTCGAATCTAGCCAAAACAATCTATAAATATAACTATAGGAAACTAATTCAAACAATGAAATTTTGATTTTTGCTAAGAATTGAGAAATCGACCCAAAAAGTTACCCAGGGCTCGGGCCCGCATCTTAGAACTCGACCAAAATTACAACAAATGAACCCCCATTCGATATCGAGTCCAACCATATAAGAATTACTCAAATCCGACCTCATTTCGCCTTTCAAAACTCAAAAATTTAGCCTAAGGAGTTTCTACCATTTTTTCCCAATTTCAAACTCCAAAACACTAATTAAATGATGAATTTATCAATAGATTCATGGGAATTAATCAAAAATGAGTTAGAATTCCTTACCCCAAAATCCTCTCCGAAAATCCCTCAAAATTTCGCCTCAAACCGAGCGCTCAAAGTCCCAAAATGAATTATGATTCAAACCCTCCCCTTTTCTGCCCAGCGACTTCCGCTTCAGCGGCCCTTGGGTCGCTTTTGCGATGCCGCACCTGCGGAAAAACCATCGCAGGTGCGGAAAACACTTAAGTCCTCAATTTCCGCTTCTGCAGACCATGGCTCGCACCTGCGAGCCCGCTTCTGCGGAGAATCCCTCCGCTTATGCGACCAGAGCCTGAGCCATCCTCGTCCGCATTTGCGATCTCCCCTCCGCACCTGCGGACTCGTAAATGTGGATAAATCCTCGCACATGCGCTCCCAGTTGGGCTAAGACAACTTCGCTTATGCGACCAGTTGCTCGCTTTTGCGAGTCCGCACCTGCGGCCAAACCCTCCGCAGGTGCGATGACAGTAGAAGCTAGGCACCTTCAGCAAAATTCAACAAGTCCAAATTCTTCCGGATTCAATCCGAATCACACCTGGGGACCCCGTCCGAATATACCAACAAGTTCCAAAACACATAAAGGACTTACTTGAGGTTTAAAATCACATAAAACAACGTAAATTCTACGAATCACAACCCAAATTCAAGCCTATGAACTATGAACTTTCAAATTCTGAAACCTAATATCGATTCATACCAAAACAACTCCGATTGACACCAAATTTTATACACAAGTCATAATTGATATTACATACCTATTTCAACTTCCATAATCAAGATCCGACCCCGATATCAATAAAGTCAACTCCCGGTCAAACTTTTCAAAAAATTTCCATTTTTCAACGTGAGCCAAATCGTGCCGAAATGACCTACGGACCTCCAAATCAATATCCGGATACTCTACTAAGACAAAAATAACCATACGAAGCTATTGGAACCATCAAAACTCCATTCCTGAGTCATTGTCACACAAGTTAAACTACGCTCAATTCCTACGACTTAACTTTCCAACTTAGGGACTATGTATCCCATTTTACTCCGAAACTCACCAGAAACCATCACCAACCATTCCAGCAAGTTACATAACTACAATATAGCATAGAGGAATCATAATTTAGGGGATTAGGGCTAAGATACTCAAAATAACCGATCGGATCGTTACAGTCAGCTGCTAAGCTGTGGAAGGATATAGAGAAACGTTATGGTCAGCCTAATGGGTCCAATGTCTATCAAATCCACAAATATCTGTCTTCAATTTCTCAAGAAAACTCAAACATTTCTGCCTATTTCTCTAGAATCAAAATGTTATGGGATGAATTAGCCTACTTCATCACTTATCCTAATTGTGTGTGGGTGTAAAGAAGCCTTTCAGAAATTGGAAGAGGATCAGAAGTTGCACCAATTTCTAATAGGGTTAAATGATACTTACACCATTATTAGGAGGAATATTCTAGCAATGAAGCCTCTTTCAGACATTGACACTGCATATTCTATGCTGCTCAATTATGAAAGTCAGTGTGAGGCTCAATCTTCAGCACCTTCCTTTTCTCCTGAGACTACCACCTTCTCAACAAGTGTTCAGAAATCATATCTTGGACCTGCTACTGATGGGATGTAGAGGCCCTATCAACAGAAGGTTGCTTTTGAATCTAATAGGCCAATTTGGTATGAAAGTATTGTAGAAAAATTGGCCACACCATAGAAAAGTGCTACAAACTACATGGCTATCCTAATAGTGGTCCTCCTAACAATTCCCAGCCAAACAAATTCAAAAAGACTACAGCCTATGCCCATGTCTCGGATTCTCAGAGTGTAGTCACTTTTGATACTCATATTCCTCATAATCATTCTAAGCAGTCTACTAACAATAACCATGGTTTTACAAAAGATTAATATGAACATTTGTTGAACCTGTTCCACCAAACTAAGGTCTCACCCCAAGACTTTTCCATTTCTGGATCTGCCAACTTTGTAGGTATGGTGCATTGTCTTGATGTTAGAAACTATTGTGTTTTTACTTGCAATATGTCTAGATTAGAAGGTGATTCTTGGATAATAGATTCTGGTGTAACAAATCATATGAAACCTAACAAATCTCTCTTAATCAACATGAAACCTCTAGTAATTCCTTACTTAGTGATCCCGCCAGATGGTTATAGAGTTAAGGTGACTTGTTCAGGATCCTCTCATATAGTTCTGTATAATGTCTTGTTTGTGCCTTCATTTCAATATAACCTGATTTCCTTGCATCAACTTCTTTTACAACTTGCTTGTAAAGCTCTTTTTTCATCTTATGATTGTGTTTTACAGGGCCATTCTCTGAAGAGGCCTCTGGTTTTTGGTAAAATCTCCAATGAGCTCTACCTCTTCCAAGCTGATTCTTTCCTGCCTTGTATTTCTGCTACTTCAGTTGGTGATGTTGTTTCTACTATTTCTGCTAATTATGTTGCTTGTCCATCTGATTCTATTTTCACAAACACAGTAAATACCATTGAAGCTAATAAGACTATCTTTACTGGTGTACATCTTGTTCCTTCTGCTTTCGATTTTGATATGTCTTGGCATCTCAGATTTGGTCATATGCCTTTAAATAAAATGAAATCAATTTCTCATATTAAAGACAAGTTATCCGAGAAATAGTCTTTTGTTTGTAATATTTTTTCTATGGCTAGGTAGCAAAGGCTTTCTTCCCTGATAGTTCTATTAAAACCATCAGTCCTTTTTAACTTGTCCATGTAGATTTATGGGGCCTTTATCATACTCAAACCTACAATGGTTTCAGATATTTTCTTACCATTGTAGATATTTTTTCAAGGTCCACTGGACTCATTTACTTTCTACTAAGACAAATGCCTTCACCCTTCTAAAATCTTTCATTTTTCTGGTTCAAAATCAATTCAGTTCCTCTGTTAAGACACTTAGGTCTGACAATGCATTTGAGTTAGGGAGTGTTGAAGATGTTTTATTTTTATCCTCCCAGGGTATTATACATCAGACTTCTTGTCCCCACACTCCACAACAAAATGGAGTTGTGGAGAGGAAGGACAAACAGCTGTTAGAAACTGCTAAATCTCTATTGTTTCAATCTAAGTTGTCTGTTATGTACTGGGGGGAGTGTCTTCTCACTGATACTTACCTAATAGGTTCCTATCACCCTTGCTCAATTATAAACCACCTTATGAGTTGTTGTATGGTCAGCCTCCCTCTTACTCTCACCTTAATATTTTTGGTTGTTTATGCTTTGATGTTGTTCCTAATCCTTATAGGGACAAGTTCCAATCAAGGACTATTACTTGTGCATTTCTTGGATATAGTATGACTAAGAAAGCATATAAGTTGCTCAACTTGACCAAGCACAATGTAATTTTTTCCAGATATTTTATATTCCAAGAATCTGTCTTTCCTTATACTAATTCTTCTCCCCCTGCTTTCTTTCCTTCTTCCATTTCTACTCCTGCTGATTATCTTGTTTCTCCTAATGTCTCTTCTCCTTCTACTTCCTCTTCTGGCGATCCTTTTGTTTCTCTAAAGAGGTCATCCAGACCGCATAACCCTCCACCATACCTAAAAGATTATGTTTGCACAAGTGTGTCAGTTTCAAAGGACTCTAATTCTACTTCTGATGCTTGCTTGTTTGAACCACAATTTTACCATCAGGATGTGTATAACCCAGCTTGGCGGGCTGCTATGTTGGCTGAATTGCAGGCCTTAGAAGCCAATAATACTTGGACAATTATACCTTTACCTTCTGGTAAGAAGGATATTTCTTCTAAGTGGGTTTATAAGGTTAAACAAAAGGCATATGGTAGTATAGAAAGGTACAAAGCTAGGCTTGTAATTAGGGGATACTCAACAAGAGTGGGTTGATTTTACTGAAATATTTTCTCTTATTATTAAACTTACCACTATTAGACATTTTCTTAGTATTGTTGTTAAGAAATATTGGATTATTTTTCAATTGGGTGTGAATAATACCTTTTTACATGGTGATTTAGATAAAGAGGTGTATATGAAGATACCTCTTGGCCTACAAGTTGTTTCCTCTGATCCTTTTGTCCCTCTAGTATGCAAACTTAATAAGTCTTTATATGGCCTTAGACAAGCTTCAAGGCAGTGGTATGCAAATCTATCCTCAGATCTTCAGTCATAGGGGTACATTCCTAGTAAAAATAATTATTCCTTGTTTACTAAACTGGTTGGTTGCTCCCTTACTATTGTAGCTATTTATATGGATGACATTTTGTTGACTTGTGATGATAATGCTAAAATTTCTGCCTTGAAACAATTTTTGGATGCTCAATTTTGGATCAAAGATTTGGGGGGAAGCACACTATTTCTTAGGTTTGCAAATCACTAAGCATCCTCAAGGTCTGGTAGTCACTCAACAGAAGTTTCTTATGGATTTGCTTTCTGAATTTAATTGCCTCCAAGTTAGTTCTGTTATTTCACCTTTGGCATACATTCTAAGTTGGATGCTGATTCTGTAGACTTACTTCCTGACCCATCCTCGTATAGAAAATTAGTTGGCAAGTTAAATTTTATTCAACATACTCGGCCTGACATTTCTTACAGTGTTCAACATCTTAGTCAATTTATGCCCCAATCCAGAGTTCCTCATTTTGAAGCTGGGTTGCATGTGTTGAGATATTTAGTGCGTACACTTGAGTTGGGTTTGTTATTCAACAACTCCTCTTCTTTTGCCGTAACTGGTTTCTGTGACTCTGATTGGGCCAGTTGTTCTACTTCTAGAAGGTCTGTTAGTGGCTTTGTGTTACTCTTAGTTGGGTCTTCTATTTCCTGGAAGTCCAAGAAGCCAGCTACTATTTCATTCTCTTCTACAGAGGCTGAGAACAGAGCCCTGAGGCATTTAGTTGCTGAAATTGTTTGGATGGTCAGGTTGCTGGGTGAGTTTGGCATTTCTTACCTCTCTCATGTTTCAGTATTTTGTGACAATTGTTCTGCTATCCACATTGCTCAGAATCTTATATATGTTTCATGAGCACACTAAACATATTGAGATTGACTTTCATTTTGTGCATGAAAAGCTTCAATCTAGCCTCATTGATCTGCATGGTGTTTCTACTACTTCCCAGCTGGCTGATGTCTTCACTAAAGCTTTACCCGGTATTTGTCATTGTTCTTTCCTCTCCAAGCTTGGCCTGGTTCCCCATTCCAGCTAGCGGGGGTGTTGGACCATATTCTTCTCCTACATCCACTTCAGCCCAACTTAAAGACACGGGCCCACTGGCCCATAATGAAGACAACTTGGAAGACCCGTAGTTATATTTATAATTGTAACCTTGTTTTAGTAGTAGCCATTCTTTTACATATATAGCATTCTTTTCTTTGTATATATATAGTAGTTGGCTGATTTGTAAAAGTTAGAGAACTCAGTTTATTACGTTGAATAAAATTTTCCCTTTATCTTTCTCTCTGAACTAGGGTTCTGATTTGTTCTCTCTGCAAATTTCTTTGATTATTCGATCGTAATAATTTTGTGTAGTGAACACGATAACCCCACGAGTTCTTCCACTTTTGATGGAGATTCTTTGTGTTTAAATGATAGTAAATAATGGGATTTCTGGCTTGAGCACTAGCACAAGAGCAACTTACTGTTTATGTGGGGATTAAGGTGCAAGCAGATTAACTAGAGCATGTAGAAGTACAAATTGAATCTATTCCGGCGATGCATCTTTTGGAAGTTCTAAATCTTTCTATCGTCAGTGAATGGTTGTTTATGAAAAGTGTTGGTGATTAGGCTTAGTCTAGACACAGAATAATTTTCTTGTTGTTGACTTGTGAATCCCTGTTCAGTTTTAGGCTATACTTGTGGTTATTTCCTATGTTTCATCAGCAAGGCAAAGATCTCTAATATTGATAAGTTAAAATTGATGTAAAATAAAGATTTTCGAAGGAAGATAATGAAAAGAAGATGATTCTTATAAAGAACAAAGTCAATCTCAGGTAAGAATCAAATTGATGTTTTTAGTTTAACAAGAGAATAATAGTAGGCAACTTCTCTAAAAGGTTGTGTTTTTTTTCCTTTCATTTTTCATGAATCTTGTTAATTGGTAATAATTCTTTAATCAAATCTGTTATAATGTTTTGTACTTCATTACCATACAGGAGGGGGAGTGATTTGTGTGGTGTCCAATTTTCGCGTGCACAGATTATAGAAGGACATGGTTCTTCTATGTGTTCCTTATACTACTGTTGCGGAATAATAAATGCAGAAAGTAAAGAACACAAATTTTTTTACATGGAAAATACCTGGCTAAAAAAGTGAAACAATCACGACCTACTACCCAATAAGATTGTTTCCAACACTTTACTAAATCAGTGAGCCAAAAACCAACATTTACAAAACTCTTTGTAAACCTAAGGATTACTGATAAGTGGAAATTTTGACTACTTATTAGCACCCTTTAGCTTTCGTTTTAGTCCAAAAGTGCTTAATTGTGTTCTCGAACACTGATAAAATGTGCTTATTTGCAGGAATATTGGAAGATGAGCTCCCGAGATAAAATCCAACTCAATAAGGAGTAATCTGAAGTCAAGAATAAAAACAGGCACAAAAACTCAAAAGTGCGGATCGCAGAATATCATCTGCGGCCGCAGGTTGTGAAGTAACTTCCATCAGAGAATGTTGCAAATTGCGGCATGCACATGAAGTGTGCGTTCGCAGAAGCTGGGTCAGAGAAAAAATTCAGAGAACCTGCATTTCAAGTCCACCAAAAGTGCGGACTACACAATTATTGTGCGGCCACCAAAGAAGAGCTACGCAGCCGCAGTCACATTTGTGCAGACCGCAGAAGAGCAAGGTGCGGCCGCACTTACAATTGTGCGGACCGCAGAAAGAGTGCAATGTGACCGCAGATCAGAATTATGTGGCCGCAGATTTCCAATCCTGTCAATCTGAAGAAAAGTGCGGACCGCACATGGAATTATACGGCCGCAGAACCTCCGAAAGGGATTTTTTGTCCGAAAATTCCAGGCCTTTATAAATAGAATAGCTTCACTTCTTTAGGTTAACTTTTGACATCAGCTGCTACAGTAGACGATTCCTTTTACTCTTTTTAGTAGTTTTTGCTATTTTGAGAGTTTTGAACATAGAGCTTATCAATTTAATTAGCAATATGGGTTTAATTATTATTTTTTCTCCTATTTCTTCCATTTTAAGTATGAGTAGCTAGATTTTAACTAGGGTTGTGACCCAACCCTAGTGTCTAAACTTAATGGATGTTTGATTTATTGCTTGTTTATGGTTGGGTATTTATTATTTAGCCTTGTTCTTGCTTTTATTTGAAGAATTAATGGTTGCAAATATTATTTCATGGCTATTTGACTTGTCCTCTACTTGATAAAGAGAGACTTAGTATAGGAAAACTTGGCTGGTAAGAAACTGGGTCAATCGAAAGATTGATAAGCCCAATTAAAGGGTTGAACCTAGAGATAGTAAAACCCAACTTGAGATTTTTATCAATCGTTTTGTTCAATACCCATTTGGACTTGAGAAAGCTAAATTGTGAAAAATCACTCTCTAACCGAGAGGTATTGAGTGGGTAACCGAGTGTTGATAGCTATAATACACCCCAACCACTAAAACAATCTTTAAAATTTACAACCTATTAGGCAAACACCTAGGTGAAGGTCATAGCTCTAGGCCTTTATTATCATTTGAAAAACAATAAAAATAATTTCCTAGTTTCAGTCTTTAAATTGCAATCGTAGTGTAATTTAGATTTTTAAACAACCAAACTTTGCGGAAGTGCAAATTTAGATATACAAACTCACATGCTAAGATATATACTACTAACTCCCATTCATATAGCTCCCTGCGGAATTCGACCCCGACTGTTGTTGGGTATTACTATTGCATCGACCGTTTTCATAACCTCAAATAGAGGAGTGAAATTGGGCGAGATCAATTACCTCTAACCCTTTGTTGCAACCAGCCTCTAGCTGTTGCGACAACTTCAAGTTAATTCTAACTTGAATACAACACTCAGAGTACCTAGTACAATTACTTCTAGATAAATCTGAAAGGTACAACTCAAAAGTCCTACTACAATAAAACTAGAATAAAAGACAGACACTTGGAACTGGTTCTTCTATCTGGTTCATGTAGCTTCAGGTTTGCACACTTGAATCACACAAGAATTACTTACAAAATGCCTTGCTATTTTGCTCTCAGCTCACATTTAACTTCAGCATTTGTGCGTACTTGTAAAATAAGAACATCCTGAAATATATAGAGTTAGTAGAATAGGAAATAACTAGAGTTCTAATGATATACTCTTCCTTGGTGAAAGAGTTCTAGTAATCTTCAACTTCTAACTCCTCCCTTATCTAGGATAGAGTTCTCTTCGAGTAAGGAGTACCTCTTCTTATCAATTATGCAACCTTTTCGTTAAAGAGATATCAGATATAACCACTTAAGTTTATCTCCTTAATGTGCATGCCTTGTGCTTGAATATGCTCGTGTTTGTGAACACCGTGTATGGACCTGGTTCATGTTTGAGTTCCTTTGTCAATCAACAAAACAAACTTCACTTAGGCAAATAAATTTCCCTTTTTTGATGATGACAAACTATGTGATTTTCATAAGCATAAGCCTTGTTTTAACTCAGCTCAACATCAACACAATGTTAGAACACTTTCCAATTTAAATTCACAAATCATCAAAGACCAGGTTTATTAGGTTATAAACATCACAGTCCAAAGTAAAAAGCACAGCCTATCTTCCCCTTCTTCGCATCATCAAAAAGTTACATAATTATGTTAGATAACCATATTATAATAGATATCACTCATGGACACTAGGGATACTGCAAATGCAATCATCGAGTCAAGCATCATATATCAATCTAATGATATTAGCTATCTAAGAAACATCAACAAACAGTTAGAGCACAAAAATAGTTGATTATCATTGATACTAGTTATCCACAAAGCATAAAGAAAAACAAAAATACTGGATCATGAGCAAAAAAGAACAAAAACATCCTACCTGTATCACTGGTTTGTCTAACTAGGCTAGGAAGGTTTCAAGGCTGGGAAAGACCAGGTTCTTGGTTTCAGGCCTAAAGTAGCTTTAACATGTCATGGAGAATGCCTTCATTCTTCTAATTCTCTTTTGCAAGCTCAGCCTTGAGAGCATCCCTCTCAGTTTCTACTTCAGCCAACCTCTTCTTCAGCCTCTCAATCTCTGTATCCTTAGCCCCACTCTCTTGCACCAAGGCTCTTACTTTGCTGTTCATAGGCACCTTCTTGAATGAACTAGGTTCTTTAGCAACAGCATGAACTTTATAGTCACAAGTAGTCAAGGTGTTTGCTCCAAAATGATCATTGCTTGTACTAACATCCCATTTCTTGAAGGGAGCCTTGAAGTCATCCAGTACAGTGGTGAGAATGAAACCATAGGGTATAGCATGAGTTTTGGTGCCATTTAGAACCCTATCAAAGAGTTGGATAATAAACCCAAGCCAGTTAATCTGCCTCCCACTATCCAGGCATTCCAAAAGGACCAGGTCCATGAATGTGGCAATGTGCCTTTTTTTCGGCCTGGGTAACACAACCTTGTTAACAAATTCAAACATCACTTTGTGGGGTAGCTTCATCTCACTTTTATATACAGCCTTGGCCTCTAGCTCTAACTCATTGTCAGCAAACTTTCTTGTAATGGTAAGGGAGGAAGGAAGGTTCTCTAGTCTTGGACATTTGAGGTTTTTGTAGTCATTGTACCCTTTAGAAGGTACAACCAAAATCTCTCCCATTTCGTTGTCGTCGAAGCTCACAGCCACCCCCTTCACCACGCTGGTGACTATGCCATTTTTTATCTCACAGTTTACCATAAACTCTACAATCTCAGCCCTGGCAAGCCTTCCACCATCCGAAGGACCATGTCCTTCCAACGCTGCAGTTGTAGTTTTTGCAGCAGCATGACCATGCCTTCCTCCTCCAAGTCCCTGAGAAGTCTACCCTTCAAGATGGTTCTTTTTTCAAACTTCTCCTTTTTGTCCTGTTCTCCATCGGTTTCTTCTTCTTCTTCACTCTCTTTTTCACTCTCTTATTCCTCTACTACTTTCACTTTTCTAGATTTCACGGCAGACCTAGTTCTTTTCGCCAAGGTAGAAGGTTCTGCAAACTTTGTCATTAAAGGGGACTTCTTTTTGGAAGTCTTCTTTACTTTGTCTTTGGAGTCGCAACCTCTTCCTTCTCTGCCTTGTCTTCATCACGAAGAACCAGGTCCTCTCCTCAATTTCAACTGCCTCAACAGGATCAACCACTTTCTTCTTTCCCTTTGCAACAGCTTCTCTTTTACTCTCTTCTAGGGCTTTTTCTAGTTCAGCTCACTCTGCTTCTTATGACTCCTTATAGATCTTCCTCTTATAGGAGGAGTCTCTACGGGGATTGAAGAGGTAGCCTTTCTCTTCTTGTTCGCCCTAGCATTTTCAGGGATTTTAACTCCTAAACTCTTCTTCTGTTTAGGATTGTAACTGTCAGTCACTCATTTCAATAGGTCTTCAAGGGGTTCCTTCACAGATGGAACTGGTTCTTGGAACCTCTTTCCTCAACCTTACCAATCCCTCAGTAGCTTCTCCATACACACTACCCCCTCCCCCCTGTTCTCTCAAACTTTCTTCCTTTCTAGCAGATTCCTCACTCCACAATACCATAGCTCTTGTTTCTTCGGTCAAACCAACAAGAGTGGGTGAAGATTTAGCAATTCCTTTGCTCATTCCCCTCACATCACCTTGAGCACCCTCGCTCGCTTTTTCTTTTTTTCTTTTTATTTTAACCAACAAGTTTCCCAGATTCAATGGTTTTAACCCCAGCCATAGTTCCTACTAAAAAAAACCTATTTTTCATATTTTCAACAACCTCAGAGATTGTCTCAGATGTAATTTTTGGACCAGATGTTACTTGCTCTATTTCAGATGAAACAGTTTCTTCCCCCTCAGTTACATACTTGAAGGAATCTTCAGACTTTTAGGATTCTTCTGCCTGACTTGCCCTCAATTACTCATTAATTTTCTTGATTTGTTCTCCTCTAGCGACTACTTTGCGAGCAAGCATCTTGAACCTTCCTTTCTTAGAGATAGGTGTGGTTGAGGTGTGGTTGAAGGTGTGGGTGTGGATTCTTTGGGTTGTGATGAGGGATTTTCAAATATGTTCGCCATTGATGATGGTAGAAGGAGTATATGTATGTTTAGAAGATGAGAGAAAAAAGAGAGAATTATTTGGCGGCTGAAAATTTAGAAGTGAAGAAATGGATAAGGCCAAATTAATATAAAGAGGGAGAATTTAATTGGGTAACAACATCTTTTTCAGAAGCTCATATGTCTAATCAAACTGGGAGTAAGTTTGAAAAGACGTTGAGGACTCTCCTTATAATCCGGGCACTTATTGTGTTTTGGGACTCTCCTTGGGTGAAACTGGTTCATTTTGTTACGGATAAGCTCTGGGAAGGTTAGGATTAAATGGGACTCTCCTTTTGATCATAATCCAACTATAATTATTTTAAAATATGCATAGTGGAGAGTACGTACCATGTAATCTTGATTAACCAGGTTCTTCACTAAGAAATCTCTTGTGTAAGTCTGAATTTTTCAAGAAAATAAAGATAATATCATTAGAGATTAATGAGACATTTTAGCACATGGCACAAGAGTATACTATTGAAAGTATTAAACTGAGCAAAATCTAATCTAATTATGTACAAAATTATGTCTAACCAATTTTAGGAAGTTAGAACTGGTTCCTTTTAGGTGATCTTAATCATCCATAATTCTAATATGTTCCTTTCAAAGTGATCTCTACTTAAATCTTTTGTGAAGATACCAGTTATTTGCTTGTCAGTAGCACATAATTCCACATTGATCAAACCTTTTTCATAGTTGTCCTTCAAAAAATGGTGTCTAACATCTATGTGCTTAGTTCTTTTGTGATGAACCGGGCTCTTGGAACTGGTGTTATCACAAAAGATAGGGATACAACCTACATCAATTCCAAAATCTATTAATTACTCTTGGTTCCATAACATTTGAGCACAACAAGACACAGCATCAACATACTCAGCTTTAGCAGTAGGCAATGCCACAGAATTTTGCTTTTTGGTGGCCCAAGAAACAAGACATGAGCCAAGAAAGTATGTCATACATGAGTGCTCTTTCTACACATAAGAAACCCTGCATAATCAGCATCAGTATATCCCACTAAGTTGAAATTACTACCATTTGGATACCATAGACAGAGGTCAGTGGTGCCTTTTAGTATCTCAAGATTCTTTTGACAGCAGTCAAGTGAGACTCCTTTGGATTCACCTGAAATCTAGCACAAAGGCCTACACTGAAAACAATGTCTGGTCTACTAGCAGTGAGATATAACAAAGAGCTAATCATTCCCCTATACAACTTCTGATCAACATATGAACCAGGTTCATCTATATCCAATTTTGTGGTTGTTGCTATAGGTGTGTCAATTTCTTTGGAGTCTTCCATTTTAAACCTTTTAAGCAACTCTTTCACATACTTCTATTGATGGATCATAGTTCCATCTGAATTTTGTTTAATTTGTAAGCCTAAAAACAAAACTAATCTCACCCATCATACTCATTTCAAATTCACTCCCCATTAGTTTAGCAAATTCTTTACTTAACATCAGTAGTTGCTCCAAAGATTATATCATCAACATATATCTAAACTACCAAGAGGTCTTTACATTTTTCTTTCAAGAACAAGGTATTATCAATTTTACCTCTCTTGTAGCCATGCTCAAGCAAGAACTTTGATAATCTTTCATATCATGCTCTTGGAGCCTGCTTGAGCCCATAAAGTGCCTTGTCAAGCTTGTACACATGATAAGGACATTCCTTGCTTTCAAAGTCTGAAGGTTGCTTGACAAACACTTCTTCTTTTGGATAGCCATTGAGGAAGGCACACTTGACATCAAACTGATGGAGAGTAAATTCCATGTAAGCAGTAAAGGCTATAAGAAGTCTAATTGCTTTCAATCTTGCAACTAGAGCAAAGATCTCATCATAGTCTATGCTCTCCTCTTGACTATATCATTGAACCACAAATCTGGCCTTGTTCCTTGTAACTGTTCCATCTTCGTCAAGTTTGTTTTTGAAGACCCATTTTGTGCCAATTATTGATATGTCCTTGGGTCTTGGTACCAGATTCCAAACATGACTTCTCTCAAATTGGTTTAGTTCAGCTTGCATTGCATTTACCCAGTATGCATTCTGCAAAGCTCAGCAACATTTTTAGGTTTAATAAGAGATAAAAAAAGCATCAAAAGCACAAAGATTCTTCAAAGAAGATCCGGTTTTGATTCTAGAGGTTGGATCAGTAATTATGTTCTCAATGGGATGAAAACTTTGATTCTTGTAAGGTTTCACAACCAGCTTATTTCCCCTAGATGTTCCTTCAATGTTTTGTTGTTGAGGAGCAGGTTCATGGACAGGTTCCCTCAAGGTTTAAGGATCAGTTCCTCTTTGTTCAGTTCCCCCTGTCAGGTTGTCCTGGATGGAAGGACCTGTTCCATCACATGTTCCTTCTTCTGGTGCAGTTTCAGTCTGGGATGTGATTTCATTTGAGTTTCTTACCAGCCCAATTGCTTCATCATCATGTTCCTGCCTCTCAGAAAGAATGTTAGTTTCATCAAAAATCACATGTATACTTTCTTCTACACACATAGTTCTTTTGTTATAAATCTTATAAGCTTTATTATGTGAAGAATATCCCAAGAATACTCCCTCATCACTTTTGGGATCAAACTTATCTAGGGAGTCTTTACCATTATTGTGCACAAAGCACTTGCATCCAAATGCCCTAAGATGTGATATATTTGGTTTCCTCCCTTTAAATAACTCATAGGGAGTCTTCTCAACAAGAGGTCTAGCCATGCACCTATTTATGATGTAGCATGCAGTGTTCACAGCTTCTGCCCAGAAACTATGGGGTAGTTACTAGAAAAAAGCATAGTCCTAGCCATTTCTTTCAATGTCCTATTCTTTCTTTCAACTATTCCATTTTTTTGTGGAGTCCTAGGAGCAGAAAAATTATGATTTATGCCATGCTCATCACAAAATTCAGCAAATTTAACATTCTCAAATTCAGTACCATGATCAGACCTAATTGATGCAAGTTGATTACCTAGTTGTTTTTGAGTTTTTCTAACAAAATAAGTGAACATGTCAAATGTTTCATCTTTAGAGGTTAAAAATAATGTCCAAGTAAACCTAGAGTAATCATCAACAAGCACCATAACTTATCTCTTACCTCCGCTACTCAATGTTCTCATTGGTCCACAAAGATCCATATGGACCAGTTCCATCGTCCTGGTGGTGCTTACCATTTTCTTGATTTTGAAAGAGGATCTTACCTACTTATACCCCTTTCACAAGCCTCACAAATTTATCTTCATTGAACTTAATGTTAGGCAGTCCTATTACCAAGTCCTTGGAGACTAGTTTGTTGAGTTGACTTAGATTGGCATGTCCAAGTCTTTTATTCCAAAGGAGGGGATCATTATCCAACAAACTTAAGCAAGTGAGTTCATTATCTGAAAGTGTGGACAGATCCACAACATATATGTTATTCACTCTTTTTCCCTGTAAAACTATCTTGTCAGTGGTAAGATTTATCACAAAGCATTTTGTAGAGGTGAATGCTACCATGTTACCTCTATCATACAATTGTGATACACTTATTAGACTGTACTTTAGTCCATCTATCAAGTAGACATTCTCAATAGAGTGAGAATCAGTCTAACCAACCTTTCCAACCTCAATGATCTCTCATTTCTTCCACTTTCCAAAGGAGACATTACCCCCTTTAAGGTCCTCAAGTGAAAAGAAATGGTTCTTGCTTCCTGTCATATGCTTTGAGCAGCCACTATCCATGTACCATATTTGGTTGCTCCCCTTCACTTGGACCTGCAAAAGGAAATAAGGGGTTAGTCTTAGGAACCCAAACTAGTTTGGGTTCCTTTCTATAGGCAAAAGGATGAAACAAATTCTTTTTAGCACAACTTGGCAGCCTATTTTTCCCTTGAACGAAATCTTTGTTCTTTTGACTTGCCTTTTCTTTTGCAGTGCATTCACTTTTATAGTGACCAGTGTTAAGTGCAGGGTTCCCAAAGCCGACGAACTCAAAACTGGTGTATAAAACTTAGGGTCGCTAGTCAAATATACTATAGTATTAAATCGTCTCCACGAGGATTGGTTTAAATAATGTTCTAATAAACCTTCAACTTAACATTATCCAGGAAGATAAACCTTTGATTTATGTTATTATCCACTAATAATAAAACTAAGATTATCGATTGTGAGAAAATAATGGAAATTTAATGACTAAGTAACAACGATTGAATATCAAGGTGAGAAGTAAGGGCTGTGACAAGATATGTGATCAACTATTATTCCGGGTAACTACCTGCTAAGTTCACTCTAAACTTCTATTGACTCTTTCGATTTCAACAGATGACTAGGCTATCTTAAGGATTCAAATTCTTCTTCCGAATAAATGAGAGTCCCGTTAACCAACCTAATGATAGGTTCTATGAACATATGCAAAAATATAGTGAATGCATGATCTTTCGAAGAACGTATCTCGACTATTCTTCTAAATTGGGTTAACTGATAACTCTCTAAGCTCTTTTGATTACCTATGAGAGGCGTAAAACAAACCAAAACAAGATAACACAAGGGAATTGCGACAACACTTCTCTTTAAATTAAAGTAAAACCACAATTGGCCTTGCAATTCAATTAATAACTCATTCAATGAAGTCAGGCAATTAACAGAAAGTAAAAACCCAAAATAATAGTCAAATCACAATATCCGTCAATAACCCTAAGAAAGATTACTCCATAGTGGAACAGTTATTCATCACAAGAGTATTAGAAGAACAAAAAGACATTACAATTCACAAAATCAAATAAACTTCCGTATTGAATGAATTGGATGAAGTAATTAGAGTCTTTGTTGTTTCCTTGATTTCTTCTCTCCAAAAGTTTCTCCCAAAATCCCCGATACCTTGTTTTGAGATGAGCTAGGCTTCATATAGGTCAAAAAGTATCCCCTCCGAATATACCAAAATAGGCTTGGGTAAAGTTCCAGGAACGGACGTGCACGGCCGCGCATCTGGAGCTGTGCCCGCGCTCATGGCCGTGCATGTTTGGCATAGTACTGTGTTACTTGCATGGTCGTATGCATGCTGGGGGGTCTCTCATGCGCAGTCGCGCATCTGAATTTCGCTCTGGCTCATCTCTTTTTTCTCCCATTAAGTGCGCTACTCGTCCGTTGACCCCCGAACACGATCCCGACTTAATTCCTTGGGCTTTTACTCAGACTTCAAAGCTCCAAATAGCTCAAATTAGCTCCACAGCATCTGCCTAACTCGGAATCGCTCCTACAAGGCATAAAACACACACTTAGTGCAAAACAATACCATTTAAAGCTCAAATACTAATAAAGTGCAGTGAATTAGAATGCAATAAGTGACCAAAATACGCAATTATAGCCTCCCATCAAAAGCCAAGTACTCTTCTATTGCTACTATAGTGTTGTTGTAGACATGAAAGTGCATTAAAGGACCTTTTTCCATTTGTATGGGGGAATTAATACACTACCTACAAAAGAAAATCTTTTTATTTTTTTTTCTTTCGACTTTAATTCCTTAAGAAACCTATCGACTGATACTCATCGTCGGGAAAAATCGAAAATTTAAAATGTTTTCAATTTTTATGGTTTTTTTCCAATTATTTTCTATCTCTAACCATTACAACTACCAAAAACAAAACTACAACTAACAAAAAGAAAACTCATATACATACATACAAATATCCCCCAACCCAAACTTTAAGTTTTGGCATGTCCCCATTATACACAATAAAAATGAAAAGGTGAAGAAAACTCCCCTGATCAAGTCATTCTGTGTCGGAGACGGTGTCGGGGTCCAGATGACAAGCCCGGCCAAGTGCACACAGCCATGCCATGATCTTCTTCTCGGACTTGGCATTCTGTGTAGCAAGGGAGTCCACTCGAGCTCCCAAATTAGTGACTGAAGTACGCATCCCCGCCATCTCATGTTCTAAAGCGACCATTCTCATTTCCCATCCTCCACCTGAAGGTTCTCCACCACCCTGCTCATGCGGTGGATAAGCAGTGACATCCTCACCGTGCACCTCATTTACCTCATTGTGTGCATCAGACTCCTCACTATCTGCCTCAGCAGCCCCAGCAAGTTCCTTCCCAATTACAACTTTATCAGCCCGAAATTTCTGTTCGCGCTTGACTTTCCTATTTGTGGCCCTATTTTCCGATACCCGTGCCTCACGGCATAACAGAGTGACTAGTGACAAAAAAAATGAACCCATACCTCTGCACAGGACAATGAATTGTCATCTCATCCTAAATGACTTTAGCAACATCAAAGTCATGGCCAGTGACAAAGCACCAAATCAGAGCAGCCCGGGGGCCATTCACCTCAGTAGTGTTGCCTGAAGGCATGAGGCAGTTATTAATTATGTAGAGCCAGCATTTCTCCTTAAAAGTGAGTGAAGCAGAGTGAAATTTGTGGTCGTGGATCAACCATACC
This sequence comes from Nicotiana tomentosiformis, assembly GCF_000390325.3. Lineage (NCBI taxonomy): Eukaryota > Viridiplantae > Streptophyta > Magnoliopsida > Solanales > Solanaceae > Nicotiana > Nicotiana tomentosiformis. The sequence continues at coordinate 98,993,561 of NC_090812.1, read as the reverse complement.
ACCTCCTTCCCCGGCATACAAATTGTCGCAAAGAATATGAGCCATGGATAAGGTTCCTTGTTGTACGCCAAATACAAATCATCTACATCAGGATCTTCCACGTATTCCGGCAAGTGATAGGCCCTTCAGATGCTTCTTTGGATAAATCCACACTCTTCTTCCGGACTATAAAGACATGGTCCTCATATTCCGGGAAGTTCGCATAGAACTCCTGGACAACCATTAAATTTGCTTCTTCGGGTTCTTCAAAGAACATCCCCATTGTTCGCCTGACTAATTTCAAATACACTCTAGGGCAGTCATTTTGGAGAAACCCAATATCGATTCCTATTTTAGTATGGGCTTTTTGCTTGCTTTGCTATTAAATCGTTGTTGGGCTTCCCATGAGACAAACTTATTCTGATCATAAGGACGAGTGGATGTAGAAGCTCGCGACCGGGACGTGCCCGCTTAACCACATGTGGAGGCACTTATAGTTTTTCTTTTCTTGGAGGGCGCCATAGTACCTGTAACAAACTGCCAAATATCAGCTAATGAATCACTTGGCGGACCAAGAAAGGCTATCAGACTTCACCCTCACACTTGGTCACAAAAATATACCCTCAACCTCATTGTGGCATTTACACAAATAATGAACATACACAGTTGTTCCTAACCTCCCACAAAGCAAATTTTATCCCTAGCCGGACTAAGGATAAACCAATTCCACTCCTAGAAACTATAGGGTCAGTCTCCATGGTGAAACCCAACCTCCGCCCCACAAGAAAAAGGAGAACAAAAAGAAAGAAACAAAAATTTCTACAAACAAACAAGAAAAAAAATAGAAACAAGGGAAAAAGTATCTCACATACCTGAGGGGTCTCTGTGAAAGAGTGTTCGTGAGGAAGGGGGAAGGGAGAATAGAGTAGCAGAGTAGGTTTGTGTTATTTTTGCAGAGAGGAAATAAGAGAGGGAGCAGGTTAGGGTTTTGTGTAAGAGGAGAGGGAAAAGGGGAAAATTTAGAACGGGGTTGGGGGGGTCCGAAATTAGAAGAATGAATTACTTACCTGTGCGCAGTCGGTTCATCCCTTGCGTGGCTGCACATATATGGCAGTGTACTAGTGCATGTGCACGGTCATGTGCACGGTCAACCCTTCAGGTGCGCGGCCACGCATATACTCGCATAGTTTGATGTCGTCTTTTGCGCGACCATATGCGCGAGGTACCCCACCAGGTGCACGGTCGCGCACGGGTACACTCACAAGGTGCCTTTTAGATACCTCAGTTTTGACTGTCCGCAACATATACCTTCCTGCACCTACCAAGTCATAATATATACTAATTTTTATCTACTCTACGCTACAAACAAAAGTGAAAAATTAAGCTAGTAGAAGAGTTAGAGGTGGTTCTGATTCATAGTCGTCAGCTTGACTCAATCAGGCATCCTCAACTGATTTTGATGCTCGAGGATTGCTGAGAAAATCCTCCAGCAAGATGCGGTTTTAGCTTGTTCCTATTCACTTTGAAACCCTCCCTTCCGTCCATGTTCTAGATCTCAATTGCCCCATATGGTGATACATGTTTCACCACATATGATACCGTCCATCTAGACTTAAATTTTTCGGGGAACAATCGAGTCTACTATTGTACAGTAAGACCTTTTTCCCTTCATGAAATTCCTTCGGTTTAATCAGACGGTTATGCAATTTCTTCGTCTTTTCCTTGAAAATTCGCGCATTCTCATATGCGTCCAATCTGAATTCCTCCAGCTCATTCACCTGTGACATTCTATGCTCACCTCCAAGACTAAGATAAAGATTAAGCAATTTAATTGCCCAATAAGCCTTATGTTTTATCTCCACAAGTAAATGACATGACTTTCCATATACCAACTTGAAGAATGAAGTCCCTATGGTTGTTTTGAACGTTGTTCTATACGCACATAGAGCTTCATCCAACTTTACTAACCAATCCTTTTTGGAAGCACTAACCATCGTTTCTAGAATTCTTTTGAGTTCATGGTTAGCTCCTTCTACCTACCCACTAGTTTGAGCATGATATGGGGTTTCTATTTTATGAGTTACCCCATATTTAGACAGCATAGTGGAAAACTGTTTATTTATAAAATGTGACCCATTGTCACTGATAATGACTCGGGGAGTTCCAAAGTGGGTGAAAATATTCTTTTGAAGAAATTCACATACTACCCGAGTATCGTTGGCCCTAGTGGGGATTGTCTCGACCTACTTGGAGACGTAGTCAAAGGCCACTAGGATGTACTTATAGGAATAGGACAATGGGAAAGGGCCCATGAAGTCGATACCCCAGACATCGAAGATTTCGCACACCAAAATGGAGTTTAGGGGCATCTCATCCTTTTTACTAATGTTACTTGTCCATTGGCACTTGTCACATGCAGCCACGTAAGATCGTGCGACTTTATACAGAGATGGCCAGTAAAAACCAGCCTCCATAACCTTCGCTGCTATCCTATTTCCCCCATAGTGTCCTTCGGTTGCTCATCATGACAATGGGATAATATACTTCCCATTTCCCTTTCTGGTACGCATCTCTGAATTACACCATCTGCACATAATTTAAACAAAAAGGAATAATTCCAGAAGTAACGTTTTACCTCACTTTACAGCTTTCTTTTCTGGTCGGAGGTCAAGTCGTGTGGCAGCCACCCACTAGCCAAAAAGTTGACAATGTCAGCGAACCATGATGGTCTATCAGAGACCGCTGCAATGGAAAAACTCTGCTCATCTGGGAACTCTTCTCGAATGTCCACCGCTTCAACTGGTGGTTTTTCTAATCGCGACACGTGGTCAACCACTTGATTTTCTGTGCCTTTTCTGTCTTTGATTTCTAGATCAAATTCTTGCAGCAACAATACCCACCGCATCAGACGCGGTTTGAATTCTTTCTTACTCAGCAAATACTTCAGTGTTGAGTGATTAGTATGCACTATTACCTTGCTTCCTACTAAATAGGATCTGAACTTGTCAAAAGCAAAGACCACTGCAAAGAACTCCTTCTCCGTGGTAGCATAGTTCACCTGAGCATCGTTCAAGGTCCGGCTTGCATAGTAAATGGGTCTAAATAGTTTATCTCTCCTCTGCCCCAGCACTGCTCCCACTGCCACATCACTGGCATCACACATGATCTCAAAAGGTTCACTCTAGTCATGAGTCACCATTATGGGAGCACTCACTAGCATTTCCTCGATCAGTTCGAATGCTCTAAGGCACTCTACATCGAACATAAATTTCACATCCTTGGCAAGTAATTCTATTAAAGGCTTGGTAATGCTGGAGAAATTCTTTATGAACCTTCTATAAAATCCTGCGTGCCCCAAAAAACTTCTGATGCTCTTCACTGACATCGAAAGTGGGAGCTTAGCTATCACATCTACTTTAGCTCTGTCGACCTCAATACCTTCAGCTGTGACTTTATGGCCCAAGACTATCCCCTCCTTAACCATGAAGTGATATTTTTCCCAGTTGAGTACTAGGTGAGTGTCCTCACGTCATTTTAGGACAAGTTCAAGATTCCTTAAGCAAACCTTTATCGAGATAGGCGCCATCACGACGGGTGAGATTTTGGGTCGTGAGAATGTGTTGTGAAAACTATTTATGGAATTTATTAAAAAGAAGAAAGAAAGGGAATGGAAAATTTCAGTTGGCACAATGTGCAAAATACCTGTGATTCAGAGATGAGGATGAGATCCTCGCATTTTTATATGATGTGAAATATTTAAACCGGACTACAAGCCGCAGTGGAAGTTATATAAGGACGAGGTCCTTGTGGTGAAAACTTTATGTGTTTAAATTCTTCCTTTTTGAAATTTAAATTTGTACTATAGTATTAATATGGAGTCATGCCTATTAGGCTTATTCGATAATTTTGTATGTATTTTATGTGCATATTTAGCCATATTTGTGCTGTAAATATTGAGTTTTAGCCTACGAGATGAGTTCCTATGTGGCGTTAAATGTGACTCGTTAATTTAGGTAAATAATTATGAGGTCTTCATGCCTCGCGTGTTGTTGTCAATGTTGTGAAAATTTTGAAAGGAGATTTTGGTTTATATAAGATTAATTGAGGATGCTGGAATTAATTATGAACAATTATTATGACTAGAGATATGATTATGGGCATACGTATAATGTGTGTGTAGGCACGAAATTGCTACTTGAGACTAAAACAATGTGTTAATATGGGAAATTAGGCCTTATGAAATCTGAAGGAAATGGGCCAAACTATGAGCATGATGTTTCCCCCGTCATGGTCCTTCATGTATTCGGTGTTTCATGTGTCTATGTTAAAGAAAGTAGTTGAAGACCTCACACTCATTGTTCCGGTTGAGACTATTGAGGTTAATGAGAAATTGACTTATGAAGAGATTCCAGTTTCTAATATTGATCGGCAAGTCCGAAAGTTAAGAAATAAAAAAATTACCTCTACCCTCATTTGTTTGAATAGTTATGTATTTATAAAGTTGTGTTCTACGAAAATGCTAAGAGTTACCTTCTATGAATTATGTATCAGTTGTATAACTGATGTTAAAGGTGTTCCTTTTTGGTAGTATACGGCTCGTGAGGCCACAGTTAGCATTGTTTTAATGTTATGTTGGGTCGTTCGTTCATGTATATGTTGTTAGGACTGGTTTTGGTGATTCTCTGGCAGATGGTTAGGCCCAATTGCAGAGGACACTCTGCCGAAATTTCTGAAAAATTTGGGAGTTAGCCAAATTTTGGGGCCTTAAGGAAGTTGAAATGTTGGAAGAATATCTAAGATCTATATGAATTCAAGAACGAGTAAAGATGATAGTTAATGTTAAAAGAGGATAATTTTGTGCCTAATAATGACTTGTAAAACATTCGAGGATGAATGTTCTTAAGTGGGGGAGAATGTAACACCCCAAAAAAATTTGAAGTATTTTAAGACCATTAAGAAGATTGGCGGGTGCTAATTATATTAATTCGGGTATGAATAAGACTAATAATTTGAATGATATCAACTGATCATGATAATATATGTATGAGGTACATTAATAATGGTTTATGGTCTAAGAAGATCCCTAAGGCTAAGTTAAGTTGAAAATTATATGATGGGATAAAGTTTCAAGTGAGTTCGCACAAGACCTAACTTCACACGAGCATACCTCTCAGGATATGAAGAGTTATGGTGTATAGCCTATCAAAGTAAAACCCTTTGAGTCTAGTTTCTGACCCATCAAGCCTTTTGTCATTTGGATATGTATACACAAAGTTATGGCAAATTTACCGGACTTGTGTCCTATGCGCGCCCAGATGCATGGCCGCGCATATTTGAGAGTTTCTGCCTCAGGTGCGCGGTCACTTGCCCAGATGCGCGGCCGCGCACGTAAGAGCCCATTAAATAACCCCAAGGACGGGTAGAGAGAGGGGCTAAGTCATTTCTTCAAGACTAAGGCTTTCTCTCCATCACCCATCCGGCCAAGGCTTCCAATACACACCTAAGGTGAGTTTTTAAGTGTGTTTTTATGATGATTTTACTTCTCAATCACTAGTTACAACAAGGCTTTGATTGGATTCCATAGGATTTTTTCAAAATCTCAAGAACACCTCAAAAGTTGTCTTTCAAGATTTGGTCTACAATAGGTATGTCTACTACCTCAAACTAATTCATGGTGATTATTTATGTATGAAATATGTGTTAGGACTTATGGGATAGTGATTGGAAGCAATATGTGCCCAACCTAGGTGTGTTGGTATTGTAGAGATTGTAAAATAAATTAATTGATAAGATTTGTGGGTTGGGAGTGAATTGTTGGGCATGCATGTGCTAAGGGAAGTTGTGGATGACCTAGAGACGATTGTGAGATGAATCATTTGCTTAGAAGGTGATTGTTAGGTGAAGAAATTCTATTGAAGGAGGTTGTAGAAAAATATGGACATTAGATGTTTGATAAAATGTCTAAATGACTTAAAGTATAAAAATCTTGCTAATATTGGCACAATTGTGTTGCATTGTTGTAGATTGAAATTTGTTTAGTATGGTGGACCATCATAGTATTATGAAAGGGCAAATTTCAGATTTGAGCAGTCCGGAGGTCGCTTCACTCGCGAAGACCATTTAAAGTATCGGTTTAGTTTCGTCGAGGTAAGTATCTTGCCTAACCTTGAGTGGAAAAATTACCCATTAGGCATTGAGTCTTATGTGAAAATTTTGTAATTGAAAACCATGTATTAAATTGGAAAATTGTTGGAACTTAGTAAATTCTTGATTTGTCATGCCTCATTCCTTGTTTATCGAGTTTGTATTTTATATGCTAATTTGGTGTGATTGCTACTTGGATTTTTATGTGAATTCCGTGTGTTTGTTGATTTGATATTTCTTGGAAATAATCACATTATGGAATTTTCATCTACAAATAATTAATTAAATAAGTTTAAATTGAGGCGTTTATATATTTATCTAAAATTTGGATTAAAGAAGGCGTTGTCCTATGATGTGTTATTTTCCTATCCTTGTGGTTGTTTTTGAGATATTATATACATTGTGTTGAGCCGTGGACTATCTGTTGTAAAATTAATTGACTTTATTGTACCTTTGGAATGGTTGTGGCCTACGAAAAATTTGTAAATACGAGTTGATGATGTTGTGTTGTTGTAATAGATTTCTGTGTGAATTATTGTATGATATGGTTTACTGTTAAGCGGCGTATAGGGGTGGCATTCCATTGTTGACATTATGTGGACATAAGGGTGGAATTTCACTATTGTTATGGGTGTTGGGATATTGTCTGGACGGAATGATAAGGGAGGCTATTATAGGAGCGATAAGGGTGGCTATAGGGGCGATAAGGGTGGCTATTGATATTGTCAGGGCGGAGGGATTAGGGAGGCTATTATAAGAGTGATAAGGGTGGCTATAGGAGAGATAAAGGTGGCTATTATCACGGATGATATGTGATTATGTGGGGTTATTATGTTGATGATTTTTATATGATGGTGAGGGATTATTGTATTGATGATTTTTTTGTGTAATGTTGCGATTCTCCTTGTGTTTATTTTTATCTCTTGTGCAACTTGTCTTATTGTTTGGTATCTTGATAATAGTCTGATTCATGTTAAAATTGTAAGCCTATGGCTTTTGCTGGGCGGATTATGTTATTGACACGTGAACTGTCCGTGCAGATGTGATATGAAATGTGGGCACGAGGTGCTAGGGAAATATAATGATTATGTTATTGGCACGTGAACTGTCCGTGCAGATGTGATATGAAATGTGAGAACGAGGTGCCAGGGAAATATAATAATTTTTATTATTGGCACGTGATTTGTCCGTGCGGTGTTGATAGAAATATGGGCACGAGGTGTCGTGGAAATATGAAAGTGGGCTGAGACCCGTGTTACGAAAATATGAAAGTGGGCTGAGACCCGTGTTTTATGATTATGAAACGAGGTGTCACAAAGTGACTTTTATTCGAAGGAATTATATTCAAAAGATATTTATTTGAAAGAAGTATATTTGAAAGATGTTTATTTGAAAGAAGTATATTCGAAAGATATTTATTTGAAAGAAGTATATTCGACAGATATTTATTTGAAAGAGTTTTATATTCGAAGGATGTTTATTTAAAGAAATACATTCGGAGCGTATTTATTCAAAAGAATTATATGTGAAGATTTATGTTGAAGGACTTGTTTAATTGGGTGTACTTGTGTTTCTTATTCGTTTGAGTAATAATTTTGGTGTCTTGTTGCCTTACTGTTTACATCACTAGTTGATTATTATTGCTATCACTACTATTTTTTTTCTATTATTTTTGTATACTATATTGCACAGGTTATTAGACTAGTGAGTGTATTGACTGTACCTCGTCACTATTCCACCGAGGTTAGTCTTGATATTTACTAGGTACCGACTGTGGTGTATTCATACTATACTTCTGCACATTTTTGTGCAGAGCCAGGTATTGGAGATATCGGACTCGGACAAAGTTAATTAGTTGATCTCTAGGATTCAAGGTAGGGCTGCTTGACCATCGCAGTCCCTTGGAGCCTTTCCATTTTTATTGTACTATCATCTCTTATTCGAACAATATTTTATATTCGATCCTTGAAATCATTGCATGTATTCAGTTAGAGTTCGTGACTCAGTATTACCAGTCTTGGGAGGTTGTTATATTTATTTCCGTTGTTGGTTTCGAATATCTAAAAAAATGGCTCGAAATGTAATTGTAATCGGCTTACCTAGTCTTAGAGACTAAGTCTCATCACGATGCCTATGGTGAGATTTTGGGTCGTGAAAGAATACTTATGATGTATGCAAAAAGGGTAAATATCAGGTCGGCGGGGCGAGTCAGTTTAACATACCTCATTCTCATTGTGTGAAGTGTAGGAGATGTCATTCAGGGATATGTCACTATGGTACCAATGCATGTTACGGATGTAGAGTCGAGGGGCATCAGTTAAGGCACTCCCCCATATATCTAAAGTCATAAAGTAAGTCACTCCTTAGTACATCATTATGAACACCGTATTATTTTTCTTGTTGTATATGTACATCCTTATCGAAGGGGCCTATATAAATATGGTCTTAACCAAAACGTTGAATCACAAAATATTATTTTCCTTCTGAACGAGACGCATTATTCACGAAGCCACTCTATCACAAATTCTCTTATTTACAACCTCTTGAGGAATTGAGTTCTATAATGATTTCCTTAGAATGATTTGTAACCCTAGGTTAATACTTCCCACTGCTTCCCTAAATTCTCAACAAGGGACTATACCTGATGAATTTCTTACAGAACCTGTTGATTCAAATGGATGACATCTGCTCACTTGTGCCTATGCATACACCACCATAATATTTACCTATGTGGTATCAAATCCAATGTATGTGTCCTAGTGTTGAGATCCTTCTTGAGCCACTCTTTTTCTCTCCGGTGTATGTCGATCCTATGGTTTGAACAATCACTTCCTCCTTTGTGAATATTATCATGAATCCTTTTCACTGTCTAGTAACATGAGAGAATATCTCAGAACCTATCATATGTGTACATGTCAACTGAAAGCGGTCACTTGTCCGCATAAAAGTTTCTGGGAAATTTGAGATTTTCACAAATTCGTCACAGGAAGATCTTTTTATTTTCCCATCTCAGTATGACTTTTATGTCCACTTAGATCATTCTGCAGTAAGTAACTCACTTTGTTCCTAGTATTGTAGTTGCCCATGAAGTGGCCTGGTATTGCAGCTTGAGGGTTATTATGGAAGAGACATGTCTAGATCATAGCAAAGTGTACATTCTCTCTAACCAATACATGATTTCATCCAAACATTAAGATGTCCTAGCTACATGGTTTCACTCGTGTGTGGTTGAAAGTTAAAGCAACCTTACATTGACTTTTCCTCCCCACTTCAGGTGGATGTTTCAGATTCTGGCACATATGATGAGTATATTGATTTGAAAGACAAGTTTGTTGTATCTCTAGTCCTCTCATATAGGATCAACTATTGTGAAGGGTTAAGATGTCAGAATGATAATAATCTCACAAGTGTCCAAAGGTTTAGTTTGGGTGTTCGGCATAGGGATTTAGAGTTGAAGAAAGTGAACAAGTTATTCTCAAGATTTTCTCTATAAATATATTGGGTGAATTGTTAAGGAAGGTAAAGTATGTGTAGTCACATTAGGCCTTATGGAATATTGAAGGAAATAGGTCAAACTATGAGTATGATGTTTTCCCATCGTTGTCCTCCATGCACCCGGTGCATCATATATCTAGGTTCCAAAAGGTGGTTGGAAATCCTTTGCCTATCATTCCGTTGGAAACTATTGAAGGTGGAGTTAATGGGTAATTGGCTTATAAGAGGTACCTAGTTGTCATCCCTGTTAGATAAGTCCGAAAATTGAGATCTACCTCCGCCAGAGTAAAGGAAGTATTCTCACTTGCCTGTATAACCAAATGGTTGTGGTTCAAAAGGGTACTTGTTATGTGTTATGATTTAAATATGTGCAACTCATGTCTAAATACCACTTCTATTATGTAATGCCGTTAATGTTGAGATCAGTGTTGTTGATATATACTGTGATGCTTTGTTGAGTTATGGATATGTTGTTAGGGTGGTTTTGGGATTCTCTGGCAGGTGGATAGGCCCCAATTGCAGGGGAGACTCTGCTGAAATTTTCGAAAATTTAGGGAGTTAGTAAAAAATTTGGAACTACTGGTGTGTGTTATAGCATCTGATCACATTGGGTGCTAATGGTGAATTTTGACCCTCATTCGAGGATGAATGATCCTAAGCGGGGGACAATGTAAGGCCCAGTTAAAATTTCCTAATGATTTAACATTTTAAAGTGCGCCAGCGGTATTTGGGAATAACATGTTCGAGTATTAAAGGAGACCCATGGGATAGAACCACATCATTTTAAATGTAAATATATGTTTAGGGTATGTTGAAACATACTAAGGAGTTTTGTGAATGGCAAGAACTTGTGTGAAACAAGTTAGATACATTAAATGGAAAGGATGTCCCAATTCGCACAACATCCTACTTTAAATGCATGCTTCTACCAAACTATAAATACTTAGGAGGTAATATAACTATAAAATTAACCCTTTGAGTTTAGTTTCCAACGCATTAAACCGTTCATCATTTGGATATATATACAGAACGTTATGGCCATTTTACTGGACTTATGTCATATGCGCGGCCAGAAGGCGGCCGCGCATATTTGAGAGCTTCCGCCTTGTGTGCGCGGCCACTTGCCTAGGTGCGCGGCCATGCACGCAGGAGCCCATTAAATACCCCCAAGCACATGTAGAGAGAGGGCTAAGTCATTTATCTGAGCTAGGGCTTGCATATCAAGGGGAATCCGTCCAACACCTCCCTCCCATGAACCAAGGTAATATTTTTGGAGTAATTTTGAGTTGATTACTACTCCTAAACATTTGTATTAACAAGGATTAATCTTGAAGATCCATATATTTCCATTTAAATCCCCAAATTGGTCAAGAACACTACAAGTTGGGATTCTCAAGAGTTTCACTATAAGAGGTATGTCTACAATCTCTAACTAATCTATGGTGATTACTTATGTATGAAATTTGTGTTAGAACTTATGAGATGGTGATTGGAAGCCACAAATGCCTAACCTAGGTTGTGTTGGTATTGTAGAGATTGTAAAATGAATTAATTGATAATATTTATGGGTTGGGAGTGAATTGTGTGGCATGCATATGCTAATGGAAGTTGTGGATGGACTAGAGATGATTGTGAGGTGAATCATTAGTGTGGAAGGTGGTTGTTAGGTGAAGAAATTCCATTGGATAAGATTGTAGAAAGATATGCACACTAGATGTTTGATAAAAAGTCTAAATAACTTAAAGTATAGAAATCTTGCTAATAGTGTTGCAATTGTGTTGCACTGTTGTAGATTGAAGTTTTTTAGTATGGTGCAACGTCGTAGTATTATTGAGGGGCGAATTCCAGGTATGTTGGCTAAACTACTCTTTTAAAAAATGAATTCCATGATGTTCCCGCAAGTTTCAAGTATTGTTGACTCAAGTTCCTTATTTTATGTTCCGAGATATTCCCAATAAATTCGATTGTCTCAAATAAGCAAAGTGTCGAGAATTATGTATTCAAAACGTGTTACGAATATTCCTATCACATTATGTTATCCTTTCGGAATGTGTCCAAGAATGATATGTGTATTAAAATGATATGTCTTTGAGTCATGTTTCAAATGAAGGCTATGATGCCAAATTGTGTGAGAAAATCTCAATATGCTTAAGACTCTTAATTGCTCATATGTGTACCTAAAGTCTTGATTGGAAATGTCTTATTGTTGATAATCTATAAAGATGGTTGGAAGTGAAATAAGTGAACTGGGGGTATAAAGTATGGCCAACATGCCAAAAGTGAAAGTTATACTTAAGGCTAATGGTGCCAATGAAATAGGATGATGTGAGAAAGATTATGAAATGAGCTTTGACTCAACTGTTCCAAAATTATTTCAAAAATGGAATTGCCTAAAAGCTTATGTACTCAAGTCATTCCCATATATAGCTGGTTTAACAAATGTTATGCTTTGTGAGTATTTTTACTGTGTTTTGCGTTCTTACATATTCGTGAGTGGAAATTGTATATTGCGCTTTTTGGGAAAAAGTATTTCAAGAATAAATTGTGTGTTACTTGTTGATGATTTTAACTTGCGCATCAATTGCCAATTATTTTACTCCATTTCTCGGAAAGAAATCTATTGTGCCTAAATTGTTCATTTCTAATGAACTTAAAGTTGTGATTTCTGAAATATTATATATGTTAATATTTATGATGATGATATATGAGGGAATAAATAAAAGTATGGAATATCAAATACAACCACCGTGCCTTGAATAAAGAATCTTGTGAATAGCAAAAAAAATCTAAGGGAATATTGTTATTGTTATTGGTTGAAAATACTAGTGGAGATTCAAACAATGTGAAAGATGATGAGGTAAATACATTTGTACATATGTTACCTTTGTGTGCAAAAACAAAAATAATATTTTTGGGAGTATCGATAGTCACCGAGGAAGGGTAGGTTGAAATAACCTAACCCCGAAACTATACGTGCCGGTGTATGAGTGGATGGTGATCGTTCCCCTTATTTGGGATGAGATTGATGTGATAAAATTATTACCCTTAATTGGGCTGAGATTGATTGATAGAAAAGGATAATGTTGATCCACACGACATCGTGGTGAGACGGCCTAGCCGATTGGGTCGTGATCGGACGCCATGCCGCACACATGGTGGTGATTGTGCTGGAAATTGTAATAGAAATTATGATTGTGGTTGATGTCTCTAATGAGATGCCCTAGCCGATCGGGTTGTGATCGGACTCCGTGCTAAAATTATGGTGGTATTGGTATTGAGAGTGATTGTGGTTGATGTCTCTAATGAGATGGCCTAGCCGATCGGGTCATGATCGAATTTTGTGCTAAAAGTACGGTGGTATTGGTATTGTGAATAATAGTATTGTGAACAGTGGTATATCGGTGCTAAATATCTCCCAACCAAAAAAATATATTATCATAATATTTTGATTATCACTTCACATTGTTACCTTCATATTTTTGAAATTATTATGTTTTAACTTGGTATTTGAATACCATTGATTGTTGATTTTTGTTTTCATGGTTTTCCCTTTCTTAGATTGGCATTCTATTTTGAAAGAGGACAGTTAGCTTTACATACTAGTACTATTCCATATGTACTAACGTCCCTTTTGTCGAGGGCGCTGCATCTTCAATGGATGCAGGTGGTTCATCAGCGGGCAACTTTGGTCCTCGTTAGCAGTCACTTTCTATTCAGCAGGTTTTGGTGAGCCCTACTCTATTCCGGGCCTGATGTCATATGAGTTGTACAATGTGTTTTGAGGTATAGCTGGGGCCTTATTGCCGGCACTTCCATTCTTCACTTTTGTTGTACTTAGAGGCTCCGTAGACAGGTGGTGGGTGGTATTCGATGTTGGGAATTGAACTAGAAATGTTGGTATTTGAAAAACATATTTTTCATTACATCTATAAACTTGTATTACTTTGGAAATTATGAACAAAGCTGCTAATGGAATGAAATGGGAGTTGTTAATGAAATATTTTCAGTGTTTGATTAATGGAGTGCATCTCCTCTTTATTTATAGATTGTTTGGGTAGAAGGAATCTAATAGGCTTGCTTGGCCGGGTTCACTCGGTTGAGTGTCGGTCGCGCTCCCCAATTTCGGGGCGTGACACACTCCAAGTCTGCAGATATATGACGGGCGACGTTCAATGATACTTCCACAAATCGCTCAGGCGTCATTCCCTGGCAACTCCTGCATGCTCGTGAGGTATATGAGGCTACCTAGGGGATCTTTCCCTTAATGTGTTCCTGAGCCAAATGCAACTTTCCATTTTGCTGACCACGGGTCTCAGCTAGATCCAGCGCATCACGCTCGCGCTCCAAGGTCATATCTCTCTAGCGCAAGCAGATCTCCACAAGATCAAACTAAAATAGGTTCAAATCACTGATCTTTCTGCTATTCTGTCTATGTTCATCCTTTGTTCTATTGTGAGTACGAATATTTGTTCATTTTTTGTTATTTCTTACTTACCCTAAAACTAGGGTTTATAGATCTCTTTAAATCAAACCAAAATTGGTTTGATTCTCTGATTTTGAGTATTATTTGTGTCTATATTCGTGATATGCTACCGTTTTTGTGTATGTTCCGTTGATATTTATTTTTTTCCTAAAAAAACTAGGGTTTACAGATCTCTTCAAATCGAATCAAAATTGGTTCGATTCTCCGATTTTGAGTATTATTTGTGTCTATATTCGTCATATGCTACCGTTTCTGTGTATATTCCGTTGATATTTATTTTTCCTAAAAAAAACTAGGGTTTACCGGCTTATTCTCCTAATTTGATTTTAAATTGATTTATATGTTCTTCTTTCCTTTTATGGTCTGATTGTTTGTATTTCCTTACTTATGTGCTGATTTTAACCACTATATAAACCCATTCCCTTTCTCCTTTTTGGAGAGACAAAAAGTCACTAAAAACTCTCACTAAAAATTGAGGTTTCTACTCTGTATTTGTTTACTATTCTGTTCTGTTTGGCTCTTGGCCGGCTGAAAGCCAAGGCCACCGGATTTATACTTTTCTGACCATCTCTTGGGTGTGAGAACTGCCCTGGGTTCTTGAAACCCTTGGGAACTTGACACATTTGAGACTCTGGGTCCTTACTGTTGTTCTTTTCTTGTTTATTGAACAATCACTGGTTAGTTTCTAAACCCTCGCAATGTTTATTCTCTTATGTTAGCATGTTCTTTGAAACTGCACGACTTAATGTATTCCCTTGACTCTCTTTATGTGTGATTCTGCCTATAATTGCTAGCCTAATAATGTCTTTGCACCTAACTTAGTTAATTTAGATAGAATGAAGCATGTTTAGTTTGGTGTTATTGATAATTCGAATGTTCTGCCTTGATTATATTGTTCAATCCATGTTCTATGCCTAATTCTGAACTTCTAGTGATTAATTGATGTTATTAGCATGCCTTAACTTGTTTAAGACCTTTACTCTAAGTGTAGTATGCTCCTATGACTATGGTTGCCACTCTATGTGTTCTTGCCATGTCCAATTCTGCACCTCTGACAACTTGTGATCCTTTAAATCCAGTCGGCCTTAACTGACACTCTCTATGTTACCTGATCCTATTTGTATTATAATGCTTAACTCCTGTGTTTGGTATAATATGATCCCTTAAGTCCTAAGTTAGTTGCATTACTTGGTTTTAATAGTCTAATACCATTGCCTGTTAACTTGCAATCCTAGGCTCCTTGTTCCTTATCATATGTCACCCTGCCCAAGTGTTAATTTGCTTTTGGAGTTCATTATGTGATTATCTTACAAGTGTGCAAATGTTTTCCAAACCTATTACTCTACTACTATATTCACTGGTTGTTTCTTATTTAATTCTGGAGCTGGCTGAAAGCCAAAGCCCTTCCCCTAAGTCTCCTCTATCAACCTCCCTAGTGTGAGCACTGCCCTAGGTTCTTGAAGCCCTTGGGAACTCTGACACACTAGGGTCCAAGGTTCTTTGCCACCTTTTTTCCTAATTGCTCAACTTTGCCCCCTCTTCTCACCTACTGGATAAACCAGTTGGTTTGTGTAAATGGCTATACCTCTAGGACTTTTGATGGCTACTAGATGTGGGCTATTTTGTATGAATAGAGATTGTTTCTGGGCTGTTGTGAAACTGTGTTGAGGGCCTAGCTAGGCTAGGTATACATTGGGCCTGCCTTAGGCCGACTATAGCTATTCTGTAATTCTGTAATTTATTTCACTCATTGGGCTTGTAATAATGTTATAATAACAATTGGGGTGTTAGTAAAATTGGGAAAAGGGGATTATTTTAATATTTGCATGAAACGGGTAGAAATCCTGCCTATAGGTGTTTACTTTGCTCGAACATGTTCTGCTATTGTGTGTGTTAGATAACCTGCCTATTATAGGTATTTAATTCGTTTAACATATTCTGTTTCTACATGCTAGATGTCATGCCTATAGAAAATAAAATGACCAATGTCTCAATGTGCATTACAGCATATTCATTAGGTGCTACGACCATAGGGTTCTGTTAATTTATGTTCTACCAAATCTGCATTTTAGAAATCATGCCTATAGGGTTTAATTGGTTAATGTGTTGTTGTTATAATTGCTCATTTAGGAAACATGCCTATAGGAGCTAAAATCAGTTTCAATCGCTAATCGTAGAAATCTTGCTTTAAGTGCTAAAATTGAACTTTCAACATTGTTTCATTGCTTAACTCTGCCGCTATTAGAAAACATGCATATAGGATCAAACTTAAGTAATTCTGAATATCTCTTGTTATTATCACTGCCAATTAGTGCGTAAATCATCTAGATAGCATGTCTATAGGTTTAATCGCTTATAACCTGTAATTAGTAGGCAACTGTGTAGTCACTTAGAAATTATACTTTGCATACAAAACTGTCTGCACGTTCAAAATCCAGGTCACATAGAAACCATGTCTATAGGGCCTAATGGCTTTAATTTGCCTCAATCCTGAAATTGTCTAACGCTTAATGTGAAAATTTGCTCGCGTACATTTGTTGTCTAAGTATGGAGACTAACTTGAGCCCTTAATTACTTTTACATGAAGTCCAACTTGTTTTGTATGTCTCCTAGTTTTATCATTTCTGAGCAGCCTAAGCTAAGTCTAGAAACCATCCAAAATAGAGGTCCAAACGCCTCCTAGGCCATAGGCATGGGACGGGTAGTGCACGCATAGGGCAAGGTTTAGAATCAACTAGTGCACTTTAGGTAAAAACTTAAAGATAGTAATCGGGTAGCAGGAGATAATAGTCTGTACCCGCTGAATAATACGAGTAACACCCCTTTTCGAGGGAGTTACGAAGTATTATTTATGTTGTACGGGGTGATCCTTTAGTTAAAAAACTTAGGACCTCCCATCTTGTCTTTAAACCAATTATCTGTGTTTACTCAAGGACTTTCTAATAATGATTTTTTTTTTTAAACTTCTTGTTTTTCTCTCTGACTATTTGACTAATTCATATAATTCAAGTTTAGCCGGGACCCATAGTTGTGGACCTCGAAGAGTGCCTAACACCATCTCTTCGAGGAAATTTGAGCCCTTACCCGATCTTTGGTGACGCAAACTGGTTAAACCAGAGTTATTTTTAAATAGGTGCCATAACGCACCTCAAACCTGTTAGGTGGCGACTCTCTTTTAACACCTTCCTTTAAAAGAGTTGTCACGTGTCGAAACCCGATTTTGCGAGAAAGAGGGACGCGACAACTATTCTGGTAGGAATTAGCTCGTTGGCCTCATTTTTCACCATCGCCATGCCCTTTTTTTGGCACAACCTATACGGGGCTGATCCATTGGCTGTTAGAGATGGGAAATATTATACCTACATCCAGCAATTTGAGTATCTCTTTCTGCACCACCTCCTCAAGGTTTTTGTTCAATTTGCGATGGGGTTGCACCACCGGTTTGCTTCCTTCTTCCAATAGGATCTTATGCATATAGATTGCGGGGCTGATCCCTTGAATATCGGTTATACTGCAACCGATTGCCTTTTTATGCTTCCGTAGCAACTCCACAAGCATGTGTTCCTGTAGATCTGTCAAATCAGTAGCAACAATCACAGGAAAATTGTTAAGTCTCCAAAAAAGCATATTTCAAATATGTCTGGAGTACTTTCAGCTTGATCTTTTCTTTCTCGAATTCTTCATCATCTACCACCTAATTCTCATCTTCCAGTGCCTTAACTTCCTTCTTGATTTTAGGATCTTCATCATCTGTAGTGCCTGATTGACTAATGCATCTCTCTAATGAATCACCTACCAGCTTATCCAGCTTGTGTTATTCAGCTAACTCTCCCACCACATCCAGTTTGAGACAAGCATAGGCAGATGCCTCATCATACGGGTATTTCATCATTCTCTTCATTTGAAATACCATTTTTTCATTTGTCACTCGTAGCATGAGTTGCCCCTCATATATATATGAAGAATAGCCCGGCCAGTGCAATGGAATGGTCTCCCCGGGATTAGAGGTACATCCTTATTTAATTCCATGTCTACCACGATAAAGTCTACTGGGAAAACAAATTTGTCCACCTTCACCAGAATGTCCTCAATTATGCCATCCGGTATGACCGTGGTCTGATCAGCCAGTTGCAAGGATACCGGCATAGATTTGATCACTCCTAGTTCTCCTTATAACTTCTTGAACACCGATAATGGCATCAAATTAACGGATGCACCTGAATCGCACAAGGCTTTGTCAAAATTTTTGCTACCCAATGAGCAGGGTATAGTGAAACGGCCAGGATCCCCACACTTTTGACAAATTTTGTTTTGTAGAATGGCACTGCATTGGGCATTGAGTTTGACCACTTTCGTTTACTCGAGCTTCATTTTTCTTGAAAGGATTTCCTTCAGGAATTTTGCATAGGCTGGCATCTGTGTGAGCACCTCGGTGAACGGGATGTTCACATACAGCTATTTCAGCATCTCCAAGAATTTTCCAAAGAATTTGTCTAGTTTCTCCTGCTTCATCTTTTGAGGAAAGGGTAACACTAGCATGTGCTTGCTTTCCTCAACTGCGCTGCTTAATTTCTGCTTATCAACCTCCTTGTTGTTAATATTTTCCTTAGGTAGAGATTCACCAATTTTTTGTTCTTCTGCTATCTTGGTTGAGTTTATCTCCTTCTCAACCCTTGGTTTTGCATTGGGATCTACTAATGCTTTCCCACTTCTGAGGGATACGGCCTTGATCGTCTCTTTTGGATTCTTCGCAGTGTCTGCCGGCAAAGTCCCCGGAGCCCTTTCTGACAACAATGATGCGAGCTGCCCCATTTGTCTTTCTAGGTTCCGGATGGCTGTGCCTTGCTCCCGGATAGCGGTCCCTTGAGTCTCAAGTTTTTCATCTGATTTATTTATGAATGCCTTCATTAGATCTTCTAAACTTGAGTTGTTGGGTTGTGGTGGCTGGTATGGTTGCCTTTGTTGGTTCTGGAAGCCAGGAGGTCCTTGCACTGGTGCTCTGAGATTTTGTTGCTGCCATGAGTTCAAGATACCATTTGAAGAATTCCATGAGAACCCCGGATGTCTCTGTCCCATAGAATTGAAATTACCACCTCCTTAGTAGTTGCCTTTGTTAAAATTCCCCAATGCCTTAACTTCTTCTTCTGCGTTGAATGTTTGTCACTCATGAGTTGGGTGTCCCAATCTACAGATGTCACATCCCACCTGTGGTTGATTTTGCACCTGATCTATGGTCAAGTACTTGATGTCTTAGCACTAGCAGCAATTTGAGCCTGCATTGCTACCGACGATTCTACTTGGTGCACCGTCGTTGATCTTCTTCGATACCCTTGGTTAGTGGACCATTGTTTCACGTCTTCAGATAGTTCATTCAGAAGTGTGACAATCTCTTCAGGAGTTTTCTTCATCAGAGGACCTGCAACCGCACTATTTAGCAATCTCCTTGATGACAGGTTTAACCCGTCCCAGAAGTCCTGGAGTTGCATCCATTGCTCCATTCCATTATGAGGGCACCTCCGCAATAGATCCTTAAATCTTTCTCATGCCTCGAACATTGTCTCCCCTTCACCTTGGCTGAAATTGTGAATCTCTTTCCTCATCCGTCCAATCTTAGCAGTAGAGAAATATTTTTCTAAGAACTTGGTAGTCATCTCCTCCCATGTATGGATTAACCCTGTGGGCAGACCTCTCAACCACTGCTTTTCATCATCCTTAAGTGAGAAAGGGAATGCTCTGAGGTAGATGGCATCATGTGATGCTCTATTGAAGCGGAATGTGTTCATAATTTCATCGAAGTCAATCAGATGGTTGTTGGGATTTTCATTGGGCTTGCCTCTGAATATGCAATTGTTCTGAATGGTCTGGATGACTCCCTGTTTGAGTTCAAAATTATTGGCATCAATGGGTGGGGGGCTCATACTAGACTATTGTTGGTTATACACTGGTCTGACATAATCTGCTAGAGACCTCCCAGTCCTAGGAGCTGCATTTTCAAATCCATCTTCGATCATGGTTCAGTTGAGATTGAACCTTCGATCAACGTCGACCGTTTCATCTGCAACTCTACGAGCTGCTTCAGCTACTAACCGTGCTTCTTGTCATTGAG
Organism: Nicotiana tomentosiformis; assembly: GCF_000390325.3. Classification (NCBI taxonomy): domain Eukaryota; kingdom Viridiplantae; phylum Streptophyta; class Magnoliopsida; order Solanales; family Solanaceae; genus Nicotiana; species Nicotiana tomentosiformis. The sequence goes on along the minus strand of NC_090812.1, from coordinate 98,973,354 downwards.
CTGCCTCTCTCGTAGTTAGGTTCACCTCATCTTCGTTGTTCACAATTGTATTTTAAGTTGAAGGCTGACCCAACAATAATCCACTTGATCCTTTCTCCCTTCTCAACTTTCGCAAGTGCTTGTCTAATTATGGATCATATGTCACCAATTCATTGGAAGAGGATCGAGTCATATACCGCTGAACTTAACCCGTTGCCTGTACATAGATAAGAAGAGCATAAAAAAGTAAAATAAAATTATTCCTGAATTAGCACCGAAATATAATTCAAACACTATTAATCGCCAATCCCTAGCAACGGCGCCAAAATTTGACGAGCGCAAGATATGTGATCAACTATTATTTCGGGTAACTCCGTGCTAAGTTTACTCTATACTTTTATTGACTCTTTTGATTTTAACAGATGATTAGGCTATCTTAAGGATTTAAATTCATCTTCCGAATGAATTAGAGTCCCGTTAACTAACCTAATGACAGGTTCTATGAACATATGCAAAAATACAGTGAATGCATGATCTTACGAAGAATGTCTCTCGACTATTCTTCTAAATTGGGTTAACTGATAACTCTCTAAGATCTTCCGATTACCTATTAGAGGCGTAAATCAAAAAAAACAAGATAACACAATTCGAATTGCAGCAACACTTCTTTTTCTATTAAAGTAAAACCACAATTGGCCTTGCAATTCAATTAATAATTCATTCAATGAATTCGAGCAATTAATAAAAAGTAAAAATCCAAAACAATAGTCAAATCACAATATCCGTCAATAACCCTAAGAAAGATTACTCCATAGTGGAACAGTTATTCATCACAAGAGTATTAGAAGAACAAGAAGATATTACAATTCACAAAATCAAACAAACTTCCGTATTGAATGAATTGGATGAAGTAATTAGAGTCTTTGTTGTTTCCTTGTCTTCTTCTCTCAAAAAGTTGCTCCCAAAATCCCAGATACCTTGTTTTGAAACGAGCTAGGCTTCATATAGGTCAAAAAGAGTCGCCTCCGAATTTACCAAAATAGGCCTGGGTAAAGTTCCCGGAACTGACGTATGCGGCCGCGCATCTGGAGTTGTGCCCGCACTCATGGTCGCGTATGTCTGGTAGAGTACTGTGTCACTTACCCGGTCGTATGCGCGTTGGGGGTCTCTCATGTGCGGTCGCGCATCTGAATTTCGCTCCTGCTCAACTCTTTTTTCTCCCATTAAGTGCACTACTCGTCTGTTGACCCCCGAACACGATCCTGACTTAATTTTTTGGGTTTTTACTCAGACTTCAAGGTTCCAAATAGCTCGAATTAGCTTCACAGCATCTGCATAACTCGGAATTGCTCCTACAAGGCATAAAACACACACTCAGTGCAAAACAATACCATTTAAATCTCAAACACTAATAAAGTATAGTGAATTAGAGTGCAATAAGTGACCAAAATACACAATTATAGCCTCCCATCAAAAGCCAAGTCATCTTCTGTTGCTACTATGGTGTTCTTGTAGCCATGAAAGTGCATTAAAGGACCTTTTCTATTTACAAGTTCTATCTAACTCATGCTTGACCTTGCTTAGATCCTCCTTTAGGATTCTTACCTGTTCATCTCTCTTGTACAACTCATCTTTCATTTTTCCTATATTTTCTTCTAAAGTAAGTTGTGTGATCAGGTGTCTTTTTGCATGTTCCTAGTTTCAATTTCAGATTTTCAGATCTAAGCTCTAGGACAGCTGTGTCAAGTGCATGAACCTGGTTCTCCAACATAGTATTTTCACTTATAGTTTCACTAGCCCTAAATTTCAGGTTTTTGCACTTAGCTTTCAAACTCACACATTCTTTAGACAGTTGTTCCTTTTGTTATTTACATCCTCAGATTCATCAATTAGCTCTAGTAGCAACTCAGATAACCTTTCTTTAAATAAAAATTTAATCTTGTTTTTGAGATGAAAGGCACTTACCTCAGTTTCTTCGTCAGATTCTCTAATGGCCATAAGTGCTCGTTCATCATCATCATCATCATCTGAGCTTTCTCCCCAAGCAGCGACCATAGCCTTGGTTGATCCTTTGTTGTTGCCTTTCTTGGGTTGAACCTGTTCCTTCTTCATATTCCTTCGTTCAGCTCTTTCCTTCTTTCATTCAATTTCCCACAAAGGATAGTTCTTGATGTGGTGATCAGTCTTTCCACACTTGTAGCATCTGTCATTGGTTTGCTTCTCAGGAGCTTTTGACTTGATGTAGCTTCCACTTCTTGAAGAACCCTTTCCTCTCCTCGAGTACTTCTTGAAGTCTTTGGTGATCATAGTTATTTCATTATCTTCCAGATCATAACCTTCAGTGATTCTGAGTGCTAAGCTCATTTCCTTCTTAGGTACATCCATCTTCATGATTTGTCTCCTAAGTTCATAGGCAATAAGATTTCCAATGATTCATCTAGTGGGAGAGTGGAAATATTCTTTGATTCCTGGATGGCAATGATCTTGCTCTCCCAAGTTATAGGCAAAACCCTAGTAAGTATCTTCTCGGCTCTTTCTTCTTCAGGAATAATTCTTCCAAGAGATTTTAGCTCATTTGTCAGTGTAGTAAATTTTGTGTACATCTCTTGAATGGTTTCTCCATCCTTCATAGCAAAGTTCTCATACTGAGAGTACAATAGAGTTCCTTTAGATCTCTTCACCTTAGTTGTTCCTTCTTGAGCCACCTGCAGCGTATCCCAAATTTGCTTAGCAGTGACACAACCTTGGATTCTGCTATACTCATCTGGACTAAGTCCACAAATAAGCCATTCCTTGGCTTTATCATTCTTCTCCCACTTCTTCAAGTCCTCAGCAGTGCAATCCGCTCAGTGGACCATCAGTGACAATATCTCATAGCTTATAGTCCTCTCCTTGAATGTGATCTCTCATTATGTTCTTCTACCAAGGGTAGTACTGCCATTAAAGAGTGGTGGCCTAGAAGTGGATTGTCCTTCCCAGTTTCCATGTGGTGCACTCATCTTGATATTTTCCTAAGGTACTAACCTCTTCAAGGATAACCCACTCTGATACCAATTGATGTTTTGTACTTCAATACCACAAAAGAGGGGGGTGATTTGTGTGGTGTCCAATTTTCGCGTGCACATATTATAGAAGGACCTGGTTCTTCTATGTGTTTCTTATACTACTGTTGCGGAATAATAAATGCGGAAAGTAAAGAACACAAGTATTTTTACGTGGAAAACACGTGACTCAAAAGGTGAAAAAATCACGACCTACTACCCAATAGGATTTTTTTCAACACTTCTGAGCCAAAACACAGCATTTACAAAATTTTTTGTAAACCTAAGGATTACATCTAATCCTTTATAGCAACCAACCTCTAGCTGTTGCAACAACTTTAAGTTAACTCTAACTTGAATACAACGCTCAGAGTACCTAGTACAATTGCTTCTAGATAAAGCTGAAAGGTACCACTCAAAAGTCCTACTACAATGAAACTAGAATAAAAGACAGACACTTGGAACTGATTCTTCTATATGGTTCATGTAGCTTCAGGTTCGCACACTTGAATCACACAAGAATTGCTTGCAAAATGCCTTGCTATTTTTCTCTCAACTCACGTTTAACTTCTGCATTTATGCGTACCTGTAAAATGAGAACATCCTGAAATATATAGAGTTAGTCGAATAGGAAATAACTAGCGTTCTATTGCTATACTCTTCCTTAGTGGAAGAGTTCTAGTTATCTTCAACTTCTAACTCCTCCCTTATCTAGGATAGAGTTCTCTTCGAGTAAGGAGTCATTCTCCTTATCAATTATGCAACTTTTTCGTTTGGGAGATATCAGATATAACCACTTAAGCTTATCTCTTTTACGTGCATACCTTGTGTTCGAATCTGCCCGTGTCTGTGAACACTGTGTATGGACCTGGTTCATATTTGACAGGGGCAGATCTACCTTAACCTAAGTTGTCACGTGACACCGCTTCGTCGAACTATTTTTCTAATTATGTATATATAGTTCAAATGTAGAAACCTAATAACCAATTAAATAATAAAAGTGACACCACTGGTTACTCAGACCTGTGCAGCTCATGCGGTCAGAGATTGAAATTTTTTGTGCGCGTGTTCGAATCCTTTAGCTTCGCCTTTTGTTTTAAACGTTTCTGCCCATCCACAAAATATACGTACCTGAAGGGGTTTGAACCGCTGGCCTCCAAGGCTTTATGAAAACACTAACCAATGGATCATAACTCACAATTGCAGATGGTCGCGACAGTAAATTGTTTTAAATTGGAAGGATGCTGCTGTTTCCTTTTTGTTTTTGTTTTTTTTAAGGATACTGACATGCTGCTGCTTTTTTCTTTTGGGGTTATTTTTGATATATGCTGTACAAATTTACAGTAACTGTTTATTTGTCCGCCTTTTTAAATGATGACACCACTTACAAAAAAATCTGTGTACGCGTTGATGTTTGAGTTGCTTTGTCAATCATCAAAACAAACTTTACTTATGCCAAACATATTAGTTCTTGTTTTTGGAGAGCAGCCAGCCTTCCTTTAAGAAAAGTTGATAAAGCAGTGAAAGTGATTGTGTTAGTGGGAATTTGATTGAAGCAAGTTTATTTGTGCTCCATTTCCATTTGTTCTTAATATTTGAAGTATGTGATTTTTTTCTTGGAACAGTATTATCTTGCATACGCTACATGGTGCGCTTTAGATTCAACCACATTAAGTTGTTGCTATGATTCCCATTGCGCAATTTCCTCGCCATGAATTTTTCAGTTGATAGGATCTCACTCCGCATATGTGACCAATACTCTTTGCTTTTTGATATTGGCAAAGCAAATCCAGTTATAAGTATATAAGCCGTGGATGCATGTGTATTTATGTATCAGATTTCAATTATATATACACGTAAGAGATTTAAAAGGAAAAAATTAAGAATATGTATAGAAGTTTTAGAGTGTACCCAATGTCTTTAAATTCTGAATCAACATACTGTTGTTGAGGACCATCATTAATTTTTATCTTGTTTTTGTAAATTCTTTTACTAGTACAAGCTATATACTTACAAGAAATCAACATGGAGCAAGAACGTCCTTTGGTTTTTTTCCTCTCTTTTGTTGTGGAAACCATAGGGCTGGTACGAGGTTGTTCGACCTACGGGTAGAGGGTGGAGAGATACCTTTTCTCTCACTCAAACAGGAATTTTATTGTACATTAACTTCAAGAAACAAATTCCATCATTTTGGTATCTAGTTAATCTACTACGACTAAGTTAGTTAAATCTTGTAGACAAACATGTTGGTTCCTTAGATATAAAGAATTGCTAACCCGTTAGCAATTCTTAAGAGTGTGAAAAAAAAAACGAAAAAAAATTTAGTTGCTAATTTGTGATTGAGTTTAACTTCTGTAGACTTACTGCGTGGAGTATTTTTAAACCATAAAATTTAAAGTAACCTCCAACAATATATAATTGTCTATAATAAGCCTACAATAGTAATTTACTAAAGCACATAATAAGCTGTAATCACTTAAAGTACACAAATGCTATAGAAATTCTTCAATGTATATTACTAAATCTACTTTATAGGTAAGACCAAAAAGAAAAGAAGAAAAGAACATTAGTAATACCCGCTTCTTTTGTGGTCCTTGGTACGAGATTGTAGGGTATTTTATGTATAATCATTATCATTAAACAAAGGTCTAATGCTGGGTGGCTAGCAAAATCATGAGGTTATTCTACCCCCACCAAATTTCATGACAACCTTAAATATAAACCGATAAAGTGATAAAGAAAAAGATAAAAAGTATAAGATACACACTCAAGAAAGAATTAAGTACTTTTATTTTTATTTTTATTATTAAATACTCCTAATGTTTCAGTTATTCATACGTTAATAGAAAATATAAAGAGTTTTATTACTTTTAATTTTTATTATTAAGTATATTTTATATAATATGATATGAGATGAGTTTAGATGGAGTAACATAGAAGACCATTTATATAACATACCCCAATTAGTTTGGGACTAACTTAACTATTATTGTTATTGTTAAGTTGTCGTATACAGAAGAAAGAAACAAGGAGGAGGAAAAAGAGGGGCAAAAGAAAAATGAAAGAAACCATGTAACCATTTCCATTCAAATTACCTTTCATTTCTATTTACACTTGATATAACTCTATATTGTGTTCCTATTTTTTCTATGATTGTTGTGGTGATACTAATATTATCTCCTTTTGCCCTTTTGTCTTTTTGTTTTCTTGAGCCGATGGTCTTTCGGAAACAGCTTCTCTACTCATTCGGGTAGGGATAAGATCTGCGTACATACTACCCTCCCAGACCCCATTAGTAGAATTTCACTGGGTTATTATTGATGTAATAAAAATATTGAAAGCCCAAAAGCCAAAACAAAAATAGACAAGAAAGGCAGAGAGGGGGAAAGAAAGAAACCAGTGATTAGAAATGGAAGCTCCGCAAGACTATGGGTTGGATTATATGATAAGCCTCTTTATATAACAAATATAATTAAGAGGCCAAACAAGTCTCCCAAAATAGCCTATCTTTATCCTTTTGGCACTTCAACTCTTCCATACCTGAATCAACTCTAACCTTAGTTTTAGCTTTTTTACATGTATTGACACCAAAATTCCAACCTTGTTCAACTACATCCCCTTCGTCTTCGTCTTCGTCTTCGTCTTCCACGTCACTGTTCCAACCAACACTTTTATAATTATCAGAACGAGAATAACTCGAAGATCCCACACCGTCGTCGTCGTCGTCGTTGTTATCATAATTATCTTCATTTTCAATATGGAAATCCAAGTCCATATCTTCATCATCTTCAAGATCATGAACACTACATTCATAGCTGCATGATTGTGCATCATCATCTTCAAGAAAACGTTGATAAGTGAATGAATCCATTGGATCATGACTTGTACTACAAATATTAGAATCAAACTCAGAATCCCCAGTAGACTCAAACAGCATAAAAGAAGACACATCAATAAGAGTACTGTTACTACTATTGCTTTCTTGATTCATCATCATTTCTACCATTTCCTCTTAGGTACCAAAACAAACATTCTTCGACACAATACTCAATATATATAGATAGAAAATAATAGAGAGAAAAGGAAATCTCTTGATTTTGTTAGAGGAGGAAGACAAGGAACATGAGAAAAGTGAGTGGTGATACAAAATGAAATGAAATTGATTGGACACAACAAATAAAAAGCATGGGCATGTGATGACACCAAACTTCTAGAAGCCCAATTATAATTCATAGTTGTACGCATCAATATTCCAAAGAGTCAGCCCACTTCTTCTAGAAACTTTATACTGTACATGTCCCCATTTTTCCCCCACCCCCTTTCCCCTTTTTCTTTCAAATAGAACTTTTCAAACCTTGAATGCTACTATTGCGTTTACTGCCTAAGATTTACTTGTATTTGGGTTTACTTTGATCTTTTCTTTCTTTTTACTTTTGTTATATATGATGTACCTTTTATTATTTTATAACCATGGGTACATATCTGTTAGATCCTTCCAGCGATAATTTTGTCCATTAAAATTTGGACATAAAACAGATATTATGGTACTCATATTTGTCAAATTTCTTTATTAAAATATGATATGGTACAAAATTGAATAAGATGATTAATAGAACCATTAATTAGCTGAAAACATTCTACTTAGGGATATACTTCCAAAGTTTGTTTCAAAGCACCCTTTCTTTGAGTTAAACCAACTTTGAATTTGTCAAATACAGTATACCATATTTTATCCTATTCATCCAATTTTGGTATCTGCCAAATCAAGAAAAGAAGCTGGATTGGATTTGTATCCACTAAATCTAAGTTGAGTTAGTACGCAAATAATAATTTTATTATTATATTAGCTATTATTATTATTATTGTTATTAACTAAGTCTAATTCTTTTGTTCCATGTCTCTTCTGTCCTTTTCCTTTTCTGGCAGGAGAATGTCTCTATAATACTCTATAGTTGAGTTAGAATGCAAATAATAATTTTATTATTATATTGGCTATTATTATTATTATTGTTATTAACTAAGTCTAGTTCTTTTGCTCCATGTCTCTTCTGTCCTTTTCCTTTTTTGGCAGGAGAATGTCTCTATAATACTCTATAGTTTGAAATACCGAAAATGTCCTAAAAATAAGGGAAAATGACATTGTATTGCCGCTCTCAAAATAATAGCCGGAAAATATATATATATATATATACAAAAAATATATAAATTTTATATACTTTTTCGGGAAAAGTGCAGCAATAGTCACCTTTAAGCTCACTATTTAAAATATATCCACAGTTAACAATGTATTTAAAGATTAGCCAATTCACACAAACTTCAGGACTAAGTATCCAAAATTTGGAAATTCAGGACTTAGTGTCCTGAATTTTTTAGCTGCTAATTGAAATTTCAGGACATAAGATTCGAACTCCAGGACACAATTTTTTAACTTTAGGACACGATGTCCTGAAGTTTGAATTTTGAAGTTTAAACTTTAGGACGCTGTGTCCTGAAATTTGAGCGAAATTGGCTAATCTTTAATTGTAAATTGTAGACATATTTTAAACAACATGCTTAAAAGTGGCTACTTGATATTATTTCCACACTTTTTCGGCTACGAAATATAAATATTTTCTAGCACGGGCTAAAAGTGAAAAAAAGCCGAAGACTAATCTCCCATGGACTTTTGTGACAACCAAAGGCTACATGCGTATAACAAACTGATTTTTTTTCTCAAAAGTTGATATACGTCATGTTCAGAATTTATAAGCATAAGTTAATGTGGCAATGCCTACAAACAAGCGGGAAGAAAAAGAGTGATCGAAAGACAATCAACAAAGACAGTTAAATTTTAAAAAAAATTAATAAAATTATACACTGTGACAAAATAAACAAAACTACTTGGTTTAATGTAAATATCATATATAAGTAAAAGTTAATCCTCTCGTGATCCTTCCTTTTCCCCTACCCTGGGTTCTCCCCATATTCCTTCCAATAAAAAGTAAGCATTTGGATAATATTTGGTTTAAGTTTGAGGGGAAAAAAGGTGTAATTAACTTTGAAGCTGAAAAAAATAGTGTATGTTTGGACACAAATTTAACTGGAAAAAAATTGAAATTTTGTGAGTGGGAATTATTATTTCACTTGAAATGATTGACAAATAAAATTTCATAATTCATCAATATTTCAAATTTGAAGTGGCTAAACTTCGACTTGCAAAATGATGACTTTAATTAAGTCATGGCCAATAAACAAAAAAGAGGTAAACCTACTTATGGTTTTATTTTCAAGCTGAGTTGGTCTTATGGAGCGTCTATTTGACAAAATAGTAAAGTATTCCAAAGTAAAACTAATTGACATTCGAATTTCTTTAGGCATAATGGTACTCTATTGCTCGTTTCCACAGTTTCTAAAAAGGAGATTGAAATCTGAAAATGCTCTCAATGGTTATATTTTTGCATTTAAATTAGTTTTAATTTGGTGATTAGATTGAAATTTAAGCACAAAACACACGACTATCAATTCTAATTGTGATATATGTAGGTAGATTGAGATTATATGAATTGATTATGCATAGTCCATGATCAACACATGCATTAAATGAATTTAGAACACTAAGGAGACACATCAGTTGAAAAAGTGAATAATTGACTTGAATTCTCCTTAGTTGATTTTATAACCCAAAAGCGTTGTGTTTAAGTTTAACTTAAGGTCAGATGATGCCATCAATCTTGACTTCTTGGATATAAAATATTCTATTAGCTATGGTAGATGTTTGTTCTAATTTTCTTCTTTATTACGAACACAATTTTTCCACTTTATATTGGACCATGTATTATCATTTCTGAGCTATTTCATCTGTAACGACAAGAGAGGATTTTATAGCCACCTCTCACCCACCAAAACCAGAGACAATAATATCCCGAAGCTCTTGAGTTTACCTGCTGCATGATGCACACAATATTAAAATTATAATAATGTCAATCAATTTGCAATAGCTGAAAATGATTTTTAGAAAATGTAAAAAAGAGAGGAAGTTGTTTTACCTTACAATTTCAAACTTTTGTTCCCGTTGTCTAAGCTGACATCTATTAGTAAATGTATGCGAAGAAATGGCGTGGGATAACCACTTTTTAACATGATGTTTAGTTTTTATTCAGTATTTTTAATGTTGAGTACAAATAGCCACTACTCTATTAAAATTAATACGAAAAGACATTGTTACCCTTTCTTCATGAGTGTTGTGTAAATATTAAGGACATAGTGTCCTTAACATTTACACTGCACACATAAAGTTAAGGACGCCGTGTCCTTAACATTTACACTACACATATGAAGTTAAGGACATCATGCCCTTAATATTTACACAACACTCATAAAGTTAAGGACACTATGTCCTTAACATTTACACTATACATATGAAGTTAAGGACATGAGATCCTAAAGTTTAACAACAAAAGGTGCAAATACAAGTTAAGGATATTATGTCCTTAACATTTACACTGCACACATGAAGTTAAGGACGTCGTGTCCTTAATATTTACACTGAACATATGAAGTTAAGGACATGATGTCCTAAAGTTTAACAACGGAATATGCAAATACAAGACACTTTGTCCTTAATATTTACACAGTATTTATGAAGTTAAGGACATCATGTCCTTAATATTTACACAACACTCATAAAGTTAAGGACATTATGTCCTTAACATTTGCACTGCACACATGAAGTTAAGGACACCATGTCTTTAACATTTACACTACACATATGAAGTTAAGGACATGAGGTCCTAAAGTTTAACAATAGAAGGTGCAAATACAAGTTAAGGACATTATGTCCTTAACATTTACACTACACACATGAAGTTAAGGACGTCGTGTCCTTAACATTTACACTGAACATATGAAGTTAAGGATATGATGTCCTAAAGTTTAACAACGGAAGGTGCAAATACAAGACACTTTGTCCTTAATATTTACACAGTATTTATGAAGTTAAGGTCATCATATCCTTAATATTTACACAACACTCATAAAGTTAAGGATACTATGTCCTTAACATTTACACTGCACACATGAAGTTAAGGACACCATGTCCTTAATATTTACACTACACATATGAAGTTAAGAACATGAGGTCCTAAAATTTAACAACAGCAGGTGCAAATACAAGTTAAGGACATTATGTTCTTAATGTTTACATTAGACACATGAAGTTAAAGACATTGTGTCCTTAACATTTACACTGAACATATGAAGTCAAGGACATGATGTCCTTAATATTAACACAGGGGTATTTTTGTCCGGGCAGGTAAAAAATTATTAAGCACTAACTAAAAAGTAAATATATTTTAAACAGTGACTAAAAAGTAAAGACATCTCTAATTAATGACTAACCGTACACTTCCCTCAATGTATGCGGCATTCTATTCAATTATTCTAAAGCCATTTCTCCCGCTCTAAGCAAAAGAAAAAAAGAAGAAGAAAGAAACTAGAGACAAAGAACATTGACTGCTTAATGGTTAAGTGCAATAAAGTTTTTATCAACAGTCAAGATTCTAATTCCTGTAAAGAAGATAAGAATTACTCTCTTCGGTCCGGTCCACAATAAGTGACTAATTTATCTTTTTATTTTGATTCAAAATAAGTGTCCATTTATATAATCAAGAAAAAATTTAATTTATTTTTTCAAAATTACCCTTATATACGTATCCCTAAAAAATCTTGTATTCCTCACATTAACTATGTTGCAACATTTAATTAAGGATAATTTAGTCACACTAACTATTTTTGTCTAAAATTTTATATTTCCTTAATAGATGTGTCAAGACAAATTGGTCATTTATTGTGGACCAGAGAGAGTAGAGAATTTTCATCAAATTGACGCAGAGTACAAATACTTGATAAATTACATTCCAACTCTCCTTTTTCCCTTTTGAATTTGACAATTACTTTTTTCTTATTTATTTACACTAAGTCTTATCTACTACTAATACTGTACACATAAAGTTTGATTTGATTGTTTATGTGACGTACCCACAGTCTATTCACTAAAATATAAAAAGCACAAGCTGAGCAACAGTGGAGATACTATGAATATCTTGATTCTAAATTTATCACCATGCTAAAAGAAATTAAATCAATAATTTTATTTCACTTTTACCTTGCAAAAGTTATTTGAGTCAAGCTTAAGTGCATTTTCCAAGCGATTAACCTTGGTTTGTATAAACACCTCTGCGATTGAATGTCTGATCTATATTTATACTATATTAAAAGCACGAAAGCATTTACCGAAATGTTGTTCGTCTTTTTTACCCTTTAAAAATATATATTATATTGAACAAAATTGTAATTTAAATCTAGGACAATAAAATCAACTACATTTTTCCTTATCGAACTAGGTAAGAAATCCTAATATTTTGTTTAAAATTAATTAAAACCTTACAAAATCAAATTCCAACTTTTTAGCTATTGGAAATAACGTGATGGATAGGTGGTGGAAGATATTTATTCTTTAACTTTTTTTTCTTAAAATTATTATTTTTATTGATAAGTAAAAAGAATTTTATTTACCAAGTAATATTTATAAAGTATAAAAAACCTGCACAACGTGGACATAAAGAAATCCTAATATTTTGTTTAAAATTAATTAAAACCTTACAAAAACAAATTCCAACTTTTTAGCTATTGGAAATAACGTGATGGATAGGTGGTGGAAGATATTTATTCTTTAACTTTTTTTTCTTAAAATTATTATTTTTATTGATAAGTAAAAGAATTTTATTTACCAAGTAATATTTATAAAGTATAAAAAACCTGCACAACGTGGACATAAAGAAATCCTAATATTTTGTTCCCCACAACTCTCAATCTTTAGCTATAACTACAAATCTATCCTATTTGGAAACAAATTAAATTGTACAATTAATGTTATTCTTATCTTTTAACAATATATTATAGCAAATGAAAAGTTAATTTCGGGAGAAAAAAGGAACAACAAAAAAGCTGAGAGCCCCGAATTGTGATTTTATTCGATGGTAGTATATTTTTTGGTAGAATCTTTGTAGTATCATTTTAAAGTATTTCCGTGATATTTTTATTGGCTAGAGGCCTACAATTCACCGAAAACTTATGTACTTTATACCGAGTCAGTTAAATAAGATAAATATTTTTTAGAAACTTAAATTATTTTTCTTAATTTTTATTTTGTAACTCAGTGATATTCAAAATTTTGCGATCTTTAATTCTAAGTACAAATGTATTCTTAATGAATTGTCATTAATTATTTTCTTTTAAAATATGTATTCTAAATGAGTTGTCCTTTATTATTATTGTTATTCTTTCTTTTTGAATTTATTCCGACGAAGGACAATTCCCTATATTCTTCATATATTATGTTATTTGTCGCAAAATATTAATTCAACATTAGTCGATCTTTAGAATTTTACATTTTCATTATTAATATCTAGGAGGTCCATAGCCAATCTTTTCATTCTCAAATTCTAAAAGACCAAAAGATTCAATTTTCAATTTATGATATCATGAAAAACATATTTTCGCATTTTGTTTTAGTATTAGTCACATAAATAACAATAATTTCATATAATATTTCCACATAAGTTCTTATAGATCACAATAACGTATTTGAAAACTTCCATTGGACATGATTTCTTCATCTATTGAGCTAGCTAAATATAAAAATATCTATTATTTTAAAAAAATTCTTTTTAACTTTTATTTTATAATTTTATATAACTACCTAAATTTAAAAAAAAAGTTTATACTCATTAATATGGGTACACGCGCAAAGCACGTACACTAACACCAGTATCGTATAAACATTTTTAGTGTAGACAGTGAATAAAACTTAAACTCAAAGCAAAGCTAACCGACCTGCTTAAACTGTTGAACTTCAAATTCACCTAACTAAATATTGGATTATAATGTTAATCTTTGGTTAATAAATATTACCACGTCATGCGGTGCAAATTCAAACATTTTGACTTTTCGATAATAAGATTTGCCGTCCAAAACGTGATATATTCTGGAGGAGGCGGCAACAGGAGACTGGAAAAGGCATTTGAAGACCAACCCTGGACCACTTGCCTCATGAGATTGATGCTAAAATGAGCCCACTAAATAAAAAGAGACCAATCCTACGCTTATCCAAATTGTAAGATTAAAACGTGCAACTCCATTACACCAAGGATTGCCCTCCTAAACTCAATTCGTGAGGGACACTTCATCTTCATACCGCAGAATTAGACTAATCATTCATCTAATCTTTCTTCTAGAAAACCAATTCCCCATAGATAAAGACAAATCATTTGCCCAATATGATTCCGTGACTCAACAGCGTTACGGATGTACATAGAATCTTCTTGGGCAGACCAAGTTGAGCAGGCCAAACCTACTATTTTTTACACGAATTACATATTCTTTTTATATAAAAATATCTTTTAATGCAAACTCTAAACTCACAGACTCTAAATACGATATCTGCATCTCCACAGAAGACAACAAGTGTAAACATACTAACTTTGAACTTATGGACCCGAAATTGATGCAACAATGACATTTCACATCCATTAACTTCATTATTTGTGTGTGTGTGTGTGTGTGGGTGTTTGGGGGGGGGGGGGGGGGGGGGGAGTGTCGGGGATAGCTTGTGCAATAAAAGATGGGAAGGGATGGTTTTTCCTCTACCATGGGCCTATATAATTATTTGAAGCTTACCAAGAGTTTGCATTCGCTTGGTTTAGCTTCGGAACTCAATGATGGGTCCACTCCATTCTCCTTTTACTTGGTGTTACAGGATTCAAACTCATGGTGTGCGCGTCATACTACCTCTGCGAATCTGCCATTCAAAATCTAACCTGCTTGGAGCAACAAAAATTGAATATTTTATATAAACAATTCACAGAAGTACCCAGAATGTACCAAATTCAAATTAGATCATGATAACAGGCTATACATGTTAAAGCAAGACAATGGGATAGCAAATTAAACCAAGAAGCCGAGGCTGCAAATTGGATTACATAACACTGAGCATTAGTAAAGAAAGCACAGTACTGACATGGCCAATTGTTTATAACAATTTTCAAACTGAAACAATAATCTCTACTTTCTTTCCCCACCAAACCCTCTCCGAAAAAATAAAAATAAAGGACAAGTCATCTTAGCATTTATTTGCAGCAAAAAGTCATCTTAGCATTTATTTGCAGCAAAACATAAAAGAAATAGCGCAAGGCTCAGGACAAGATCGAGTATATCTTTGATAACAGAGAGCAGACTACTTGACCGCCCAATGCAGTTACCCTTGTTTTATTTTAGTATAACGCAGCAATGCAGCGTCATATTACAGGGGCTGCGCTGCACCTCGTGGAGTCTCCACAGAATAGGCCAATCCAGCAATTAAAACAATCAGGTATAGCAGGTTCTGCTAAATTACATAAACAGCAGAAAAACATTATATATTGCAGAAAACATTTTCTAAAGAAAACCCATAACTAGATACACAGGAGGGGGACCACCAATCCCAACCCCGCAGTAAACATTAGTATTTAAGTATTAGGGAAAAAGATTATAACACCCATCGAAGCTGAAGAATATAATGTGAATAGACAACCTCAAGGTTTTGTCGCATGAAAAAGTTAAAAGAAACTTTCCAAATTCTTTTCTCTGGACCCTCCAAGGGATTAAACCATGTCCGGTGCTCTTCATAGTTGCACCTACAGGATTAAAAGGCCCAGCTTAATAATAATGTAACCATGCTGAGAATTGAGAAATAGAATTTACCTTCTGTACAGAAAATGTCAAGCCAAAAACCAGCTACATTTTCCCATTAGTCTCCATGGAAAAAAAGTGTCCACCAGCAACGAGATGGGCAATGTAAATACTTTCCTTCATACAAGGCGAAAAGCACCACAAAAGTAACACCCAACTTCCTGAAATGAACAAACAAGAGAAAAAGATGAGAATGAAAAGCTCTTGCCAATTAAACAGCAATATAGCTACCAAATAACCATAGCAATGATTTGATCACAAAGCACCTGGCTTTCAGTAAGGAAACAGAAAAACCCTCCCATTGATGTAGTATTATAAAGATACACTTCAACTTTGTTTTACTTCACAACATCATTGCAAAGGAAATGAACAAACCTGAGCGACAGTAAGAATGCTCAGGTCCCAGGAACATGTGTCATTCCATTTTTCCTCCATTAAAAACAAAAGGAAGACGGAGAAGTTACTTTTGACCACAGAAACAGAAATTGCAAAAAAAAATAAAAAAAAATAACCATTCAATCACTTAATGACAATCATGTCGATTAAGAAGAATCAATAAAATAATCAATATCTAAATGTTACTCCATGTTACACAAATTACAAATTACAGTGGCAGAAGAATTAATCAAGAATTACAAGTGTGGGACTTTAACCCATAAGGGAACTACAATTTGCATTGAGTTGCCATGTTGCTGCTCAACTTTCAAATCTGATCGGCAATTGCTGCCAATACAGTAACTCCCAAGTAGCTTGCGTGTGATGATTTCATGCGAAGGATCCTTCCGTACCTCACCTTTTATATCAATAATGTTTATTCTGTTTGTTGTCCCTTTTAAGCTGAACCTTCAACTTCTTACTACCTAATTGGCAACCATTCATCATATTGATTGCAGTTTGCGCGGCTGCTGGAGAGTCATAACTTACAAATCCTGCAGAATGAAGTCGTAAGCTAAATAGCGAGAACACTAATTTTGATTGACAGTAACCTAGCATCTCAAGGTCCCTACCAAAACATTTGCTAACACCAGTAGCTTTGTCAACAAAAACCTTGGCACTCAAGACCCTACCAAACGGCTGAAACGAATTTGCAAGATCTTGATCACCAAATTCTTGAGGAATATGATAAATAAATAGATTAGCACCAGGTGGACCTGTAAACAAAAAAATTAAGTTTTAATAAATGTGGTTTAATTTCTACATATTCAACTATCACTGGCAAGTAATGTTTAAGCAATTCAAGTGACATCTCTACCACTCAATCACATAAAGTGGTACAAACGACAAATTTACAAACTTGTGCAATGTTTAATTCGAGTTCCCTCCGATTCATTTTATGTGCGGTGTTTGGCTAGAACGGAGTTTAAGAAAGAAACATAGATCGTTGAAACTTGTGGTATTAAACATGCCATGACATTTATGTGGTTATAAAAGCAAGTGATTAAAGGTAAGTGGGAAATTTAAAGTTAAATGCTTCCAAACACAGAAACGTATCAATTCTTTTTGAAATAACTAAAAAGGAAAGATTGTTACTTAAAATGGAACAGAGGGAGCAGAAAAAGGAAAGAAAACTGTATTAGATGTCATTGGATAGAGATCAAATGCATTCATGGGATCCTATATAAATAAGTAAAATCAAAGATAATAGATTCTACTATCATCAATACCAGTCACAGAAAGGCCTAAAAAGAAAACTTGGTGTCATATATACATGACTGATTTCTCTACTACTATTTACTTTTAGGTTCTTTCCTTGCAATAAAAGTACTAAATCACCAACCAGCACTCCGCTAATTATCAATGATGTGGAACATGTTCCACAAGATAATTAGCCAAAAGATACGCAAGCAGCCATATTCAGCAGAATGCCCTAACAGCCCCTAGGTTAGGGACTGTACCTGATAAGCTAGAGAATTTGTAGAGCTAAACGCATCGCAAAGTAAAGGTTCAACAACCTTCAACCTGACCCCCTGTACTTGAATTGACACTTGAAGATGCTGCAGAATGACTGTTTGCAGTACTAGGGGGCATCGAGCCGGGAGAACCACTTGGTGGTCTGGTATTCATAACGGCTCCAGGATATGGCATGGGATACTGAAGCCCTGGAACAGCTGGGTAAGCAGATCCAACATAACTTCCAGGTGACATGGCATAATTTCTCGGGCTAATTCCAGGTGAAAGATCAGGTGCACCTCCACGTAGAGCACTTGCTTGGTTTATTGGTGGAACTATATTCTGAAATGTGGGCTGATTCTGCACCGATGGTAGGCGATACTGCATGAGTCCATACGCCCCAGGAGTCTGCAAAGTGAGCATATTAACTTGCATTGACCTTTAAATTGATTAGCAAAACCAGAATGACAAAGAAAAGTAATAGATGATGGAATTAAGGGAAAGGATCGTGCCAATTCACATCGAGAAATGTAATAAATGATGGAATTGAGGAAGCCAATCCACATCATATTCAGAGCAAAATAACAAGGCATTAAGCTTGATAACCAAATTTACTGGTGAATACAAGTCAACCAACCTGATAACCGTAGCCATTGTATGGTGGCATGTAACCCATTGGTAACGCTCCAAACAAAGAAGGATGCTGTCTAGAGTCGGAAGCATTAGAAGCCTGAGATAGAGCTTTCTGAGCCCTCCTGGCTTGCCTTTCCTTTTCTGTATCTGCCCATTTGACTACCAGAGGGACAGTGGAACCCTGGAAAAAAAGTGTGACTAATTTGATAACAATATCTCCAGCAAATGGAAGTCATGAATAAGTGAAACTTAACATCACATCAAAACTTGATAAAAGAATTCAGTTAAGAATTAAGATGCAGAAATCCTCTTAATGAAAAGATAACTAATCCACTTAAACAACTTTGGCATCCTTTTCCAGACAAACTAAATTCTCATAGTAAAGTTGTTGGCAAATTGCAACAGAAATGCTGACCGATCCAGGTCATCACTTGCTCTCAACTCCAATAAACTTCTAATCAAGTATTCAACTTCCAGGGACAGAGTCCAGACAAGAGTGTATATGCAAATCAAATAGCATAGCAGTAACAAGCACTTTCGACAGTTGATGCGAATTAAAAATTCCCTAAATGAATGAGCTCTCTGAAGGAATCAAGTGTCAATCCCATAACATGAATATTTAAGTTTTCTTTTACAGCAAATAATCTTTCAACAAAATGAATTATTAGATATCATTCTCCAAGTATGAGATAAATTAGAATAAACAGTTGCAATCTAGCATCTCAATAATTCAGTCAAGAGCCTCAAAGACATAACAACCCCACACATGAATGCCATGTCAAAATGGCTTAGAAAAAAATCACCAGATAATGTTTTGAATTCCTCTGAACAGCAAATGGCAGCAAAATAAGCCATTCACATAAATAGACCACATGCTGACTGACAGATGACCCCAATCTAAATCCAAAACATATGCTGCTTTCATGATGACAGATGCTATTCCTGCAAGGAGTACTTAGAGAACTAACAGGACAAATGTACAAAAAGGTTACTCCATCCTGAATGTCTAACAAATTATACAGCTCCAGAGAAAAGACTATCACCAGATCGACTGCTTAAGGAACACCCACTCTAAAATCACTGCAACTTATGAAATCCTATTCCTTTTATGCACAAACGTTATACATATGGCCACTATGCAAACTTAAAAATCAATTTCAAGAACTCCGTTTCAGCAGTCAAAATACTTGCAGATTGATGCAAACCTCCATTTTATGCTTTCCATTGAGAGCCTCTATTGCTGCAACTGCTTGCTCTTTTTTCTCGTACTTCAGAAAAGCACATCCTTCAAGAAAGAAGATATTTTTAGGAGATGAACTATTTTCTCCCTCAGAAAACCATTAAACTTTAGAGAGATAATACCAGGTATACCTTTACTAGTTTGCTGAGAACCTCTGAGAATCTGCAAATCTTTAATGACTCCATATTGAGAGAACAAGGCAGATACTTCAGGATCAGAAACATTCTTTGGAAGCATACCAACAAAAAGCTTGTGCTCTGGATTTCAGGTTAATTTCAGGTTAAGTTAAAGAACAAAAGAAAAGAAGAAAAAGAAAACATGAGAGAAAATAGTCTAGTTAGTATCACAAAAACAAAAAGGATGACAATAGCAGGAGCAGATCTTAAGATAAAAAGCGGACAAAAAACAATGAAAAGAAGTTGGAACAACTATGATAACAAGAGAATTTAAATTATAGTAGACCTAGTCTTTCCAACTCGCCATCAGCATACTTCACTTGCAACGGACTAGAAGCCTGAATTGGAAACAGAGAGCAACACGACTTATTAACAAGAAATACAAGCAAACATGTGATGCTGATATAAAAGAACTGCAGACATAAATAAACTTAATAAGCTTAACGTGTACTGGTATCTACTCCCAGTCCAAAGATCAGCATTGAAACTTAATCACTTCACTATAATATGCAAGAGTTCAAATGCTTATTTAGAATATAAATGAAGTTAAGACATGCATACAGTTTAATAGTCAGGTTACTGTGGGAAACCATAAAGATCCAAAGGACATTAGAAGAAATTCGGTTTCTTGACCAATCTATGATGCAAACGCCTCTACTATCTCTGCTACTCCTCTTGGATTCTTAAGGGTAACTCTATGGTAGCCCCGTGATCGCTGCTACTTCATATTTCTTCTTTTTTATTTTGGGATAGGTTCACTGCTATTTCATTCAACAAACTATGACATTTAGTAAGAAATAGATTACTCTAGAGAGGGATGTCAGTATTTATTGTTTTTCTCTTTTTTGAAAGTGTTCTTCTTCACCTAGACGAAAATCAGAAAGGAACAGAGAAGTGGTGAAAAGCATAAGACCCATATTGGATCAATATATCCAGTCTTCGCCTTTTTTGTTTTTACTTGCACAACGCACAGGAGCTGCACTGTCCGCCCAACACCCCAGCTGGCGTGCAACTTTCTCCATACGCTTCTTGGTTCTCTCCTGATATGATTTGCTAAAAGTTCTTACAGCTGCCACTGTACTCTCAGTAAGTCGCCAGCTTAATTCTCGAGTCCTCTACTTAGACTTAGTATGTAATGAAGATTTCCCCTCTTACGGATTTTGCCTTTCTGCTTGTACTAACATACTGAGTAAGTTTCTTTAGTCAGTCAAGACTGATCACTCACCGTCCTTTCTAGTTTCCACTATTTGGAAATATCAAATGAAGTGAAGTGAAGCTTGAACCCAGAATTCAAGTCTTTGATAATGCCCACTCCCAACTGGGAAAGCCTTTAGCCTCAAAAAACAATCTGCTTTCCTACATTCTACATGTTGAAAGTCAAAAACACATAGAAGATGCCATAACATTCCTCTGAAATATAGAGTCAGCCAGTTGAATTTCATAGCCATTATCAACCTCAAAACTGTTAAATCAACAATTACAGGTCATATATTTCGGACCATTTCTCAATTACATGTCAGATATAGTAACGGTCAGATATAATAACATTCCACGTCTCTCTATATTTTATACAAAAGACTTAAAGAAGCACAAAACCAGCAGGCGTAAAAATCTGAGTACATAAAATGAAAATATATTCAACAGGCCGTGAAAAATGAGGTAGTTAATTATCAAAATCATAGAATTACAGAACAGTGCAGAGATTCCACAGCATTACAATTTACAAGAAACATAAATCTTCTTAGTTAGCTAAGGAAGGTCCTTTATTATCAATTACAGTGAATTAATGAACAATGGCATTACAGCAACACGAATCTTCTTAACTAATTAAGTAACTTAATTAATTATCAAAAGTGAATTACAAGTTATTCAAAAATCTTCAATTAATGAAGTAAAAAACGCAATGTATGTACTCATTAATTAGGAAATAGAAGAAAACTGACTCCGGGAAGCGTCTTCTTATTGTGACATGCATTAACAGCCTTATCCGCTTCTTCTCTCGACGGACAGATCACGAAGCAACAACCTGAAAACAACAGGTTAGGATTTTGAGAATGTTAAACACGAATCTAGAGAGTACGAATCTATAAAAAAAGAATGAAAAAAAAGGAGAAATGTTGCTGCAATTGCACATTTGCGATCCAAAAATTGGGCGGAGAAGTAGAGGTAACCTCGAGAAGCACGGGTAGTCTTGTCTTTGATGATGTTGACTTCGTCAACGATAGCAAACTCTTGAAACATTGCGAGGAGTTGTGCTTCCGTCATGTGCTTCGGTACTTGACCTACGAACAACTTCACGCACTCCTCGCTCTCCTGCTTCCGTTCCTCCTGCGACTCCGCCATTACTGCCACCGCTCTCTCTCTCTCTCTCTCACACACACACACACACGCACACGCACTGTCGTTCTCTCTCTAACAAGTCTTCGACAACTGTGTCGATCTCTCTCTTTCACTTTCTCTCTCTGTTAAACACTTTAATTTCTGACTATTTTTCTTCTTCTCCGCCGGGTCTTCGCTGATTTCGGGCAATTAGGGAATTTCAAAATGGCAAATTAGATCTTCACCATTTTTAAATTCATATTCTCGAGTTTTCCTTAATACCCTTGGTTTATCTTGTTTATTACAAGATTACCACCGAACTTTTTCAATTTTCTTCGCTGTTTTGGGGGGAATTACGGAGATTTGACATGGCAATAAGAAAATTAGAGAATTTCTAAAAGATGGCAAAGATGGATATAATCAAACATCTTTTTGTTGGTATTATTAGCTTCATTTAATGCCATGGTTTTTGTAGTATATTACAAGATTGCCACTGTAGTATTGCTGCTACTTGGCACGGCCAGTTGACAGAGGGGAGACGTCGGCGATGATTGTTTGTCATAAATTCGACAGAAAGACAGTATATAAGAATAGTTTAATGAAGATCTGAAACAGCTTGCACTCCCATTTACGTAATTACCCCTTTTGTTTAAAAATGTCTGCTGTCTGGTCCCACGTTTCCAGTTGTTTTTCTCTTTTCTTTTCTTTTCTTTTTTCAGAGACGGATAATTCCATGAGAGGGGCCTACTTCACTATTCAGCATTACTGTGTTTACCTTGGAATGGCAAGTAACCGGGTAACGTGCAAAAATATTCAATTTTGGAGACACTATTTAAGTTACTCGGCTTTCTGACCACTTAAACTTGTCGAATTTTTAAAAGCTGATACTTCAACTTTTCACTTTTTTATTTGAATATTCAAACTTATTTTTTTCGTAACTAATAAACACATCTAATAATTGACCATGCGCGCATTTATTATACATATACATACGTGTCCCTAACCCAATTGATCGGGTCCCCCCCCCCCCTTATTCCATAGACCGAAGCCCCTTCTCTCATTTTACATCTCTCTAACCAAACCCTCGCCTGTTAAACCTAGGTTACGAATGGCCTGAAAAATCACTCTGCCCCTTCCAAAATCGATCATAATCACTTACCCTTTTTTTCGTTTATTGTCTGTTAATCTCGTTCTGATCGAGCTTCATTTGTTATGTGCTTTCAATTTCAGTGACATTATAGGATCTGAAGGTTCGTTTGTCTCTTTTGATGTCGTTTTCTCTTTTGTCATCTAATTTCTTATGAAATAATGCTTGATAGTCAAAGTTATTTTTTGTCTACATGCATAAATTATTTTGTTATTTGGGATTTTAATTTAGAGTTTTTTGGGAAAACATTCGAATCTTAACTTTATTTTATGTATTTTGTCTTTTTTATGACTGATCTGGCATTTAGAATTAAAAAATTAGGGTTTTTTGGCATATCAAAATATTCTTGTCTCCCACTATGATAAAGTTAAGGCTCTTTAGGGTTAAAGTGTATCTAACTTGGCTTTTTCTTTTTTTATATAGGTTTCAATGGTTGTATATGTCAAATTACAGTTTCATCATCTAGGGTGGTTGGTGGCCGACCTATTTATGAGATATGTAAATGGCGAATTTGGCCAGTTGTTCTACATGTTGACATTAATGAATTGCATATAATTCGTTTTAATGAGTGAGCTAAGGATATGGGGTACTTAACAGTAGACAAATATGCATGTAAAATTAACAAACAGGGAGAATTTTGATTTCTGAAATATGATGTTGGTGTGTTAGCTTTGTGCAAAGACCTTAAGGGTGGGGATTTATTGATGTGTATCTATGTCACATAATTAATACACCATGTGTAGATTTAGATCTGGATGAAATGTTGAGTAGTGGTGGTATAAATGTGGACCACATTGATGTTCAACCATGTGGCTTTAATGAAATACCACATGGACAAACAAGTGATGTCAATGCTAGGGCAACAAACTCACTTAACAATGATATAAATAGGGGCAATAACACTCATGGAAGGGTAAAGAGAGGGTTGTTGATATAGAAGCGGATATAGAAGAGTCTAGTGAAGATGAAGGTGAGTTCTACAACTTTTATTTAGCAACTGATTATGAGGGAGATGTTGATGAGGGTGATGAGGGAAGTTTTGAGAGTGAGCATAGTGATTACGAGGCTATTTTTTATGATGATGATGACACAAATGAGTCATTATATGGTGATGATAAGGATATTCTTGGAATGAAGTTATTGCTGCTAGACAGGCTAAAGTGAATGAAAATATAGTAAATTAAGATCTAGTGAAGTTAATACTGATGAGATACATAGTGGACATGTAGGTATAGACCCTGATTTTGAAGACATGTATAAGGACAGGGGTTCCAAATATATTGGGAAGTTGGGAAGGGATGAGCAATACCTAGACAGTTCAGATCCAGGTAGTGAGGATACATATGATGAAGTTGTAACACTCCGTAAATCTGGATTAGGTGTGGACGTATTTAATGAGTATTAATATGATATATTAGACATATGAAGTCCTATCGGGATGAGTATGGATGTAAATAGTTATTTTGGAATCAAGACGGAGAGTGAGGTGCATAAGATTTGATAAAATCGACTAAGTTTATAGAAGTTCTATCTTATAGAAAGATTTCATGAAAATATGTTGGGACTTTGGAAATCATATAACATAGAAGTTGTAGACCTTTGAAATACCTTTCTAATGATATATCATTGAGACCGAACAGACCTCTGCGCAAAAAGTTATACGTATTTTACTGGACAATGCGCAGTCTGCACGCTCATGTGTGCGCCCAGATGTTCCCATACACGGCCGTGCACTTGTGGTAGTGCCACTACCTTTGATGAACGTTCATGTGCATGTTTGGGCCTTCAGCTACATGAGGGCGCACCCGAAAAGTCATTTTATAAGCCCTACCTCGTCCCCCACACCCCAAAACACAAAAACTTGCTCTAGAAAGGGAAGCTCTCAAGAACCTAACTTCCTCCAACGTCCCTCCATCATCCAAGGTAAGTTCTAATAATGATTCTACGTTAATTTTAATTTTCCAACACCTTATTAACATGAGTAGACCCTTCAAATCATTATATATTCGATCAAGACATCATTGTTGAGAAAAGAAACCCTAGAACTTGAATTCAAGAGGATTGAACATCAAAAGATAATATCTTCATCCTCTAATTGATTATAGCATTGAATTAATAATTGCTGACTCTAAGTTGATGAGATATGAGTTGATGATTTTGATAGAAAATCATGAACGGACATAGGTATTGGTTGTTGATTATTAGTTAAGGGTGTTGTTTATCTTATAGGTGATGAAGGATGATATTATTTATAAGAAATTTTAGATTTTAGAATTTATCTAGGAGTAAAAAAATGGGGTTGTTGGGTGTAGAGACACCATTAATGAGGGCTATGAGGCTTTAAGCCCATAAGGTATTTGATAAAATGCCCAAGTGACTAAAACATTAGTATTAGTGCTGATATTGGCTCCCTTTGATATATATTGTCATAGATTATCGTTGAAAGAGGCGACGGACATTGTAATATGCTTAAAAAGGCCAAAGTCAAGGTATGTGAGGCTAACTCTCTATGTTTGGGAATGTTAATGATTCTCCCTACACTATGTTTCTTTTACGACGTTATTAACTGCCTCAGAAATATAGTTAAGTCTAGTTCCTTGAATAGTTACACAACTTCTATTATCTAGTTTCGTAACTCGTTCATGACTTTCATTCTGAATGTTGTGAGCTCAGTGCGTAATCAATATAGACTTTGGTTTGATGCCCATGAGTCTCAGTCCAAATTACTCAGCATGTCATAAATAGTTGAACTTTTAGTTTTTTTAATTAGTTCATGAATACATGTCTCAATCTAATCCTATTTAGTAAGAGGGCTTATCGGGCGGACCAGACGGATAATTACGCTTAACAGTTTGGCATATCAGTTATCGGATTATAAATACAGTAATCCGCTAGCCATCCAATAAGATAGCGGGCAGATTGGTATCGGAGTAGAGATTATCGCACAGTTATCGTGCGGTTATCGGCTAAACCAAATAGAAATCTTTTGAACAATCCTAGTCTTGTGAATACCAAATGGCCAAACTACATAGTTCATTAGATTTTATCATTTTAACTTACCATTCATAATCCTCAGTACATTACTCCATGAAGACTTGTCATGGATTATACAGAACAATCTCTCGAACAATTTTTTTGAATACTCCCAATAAAAATATAGGTAGAATTTGAAACTCTTGAACACCATGAAAAAAATGTGGGGATCACCTATGAAGGCTAAATCTGCTACTAAAACTTCAATTGAAAGGTCGTCTTTGCTATAACATTGAAAATAAATAATAAGATGGAAATGGGTAAGTCTATCAACTTAATAAGTGATAACTGAAAACTTGAAGGCATTTTCACATTTATTTTCTGATAATACTCATGTAGCTTCTGATGATCCCATTTCTAAATAGAATTCATAGAGGTCGTGACTTTCTCTAGAAGAAATCAACTATGTAACGAAGATACACATATTGTCATGCATAAGGAGGTAAACGTGTAAATATAAAAAATTTTAACGGATAAACGATTTATCTAATAAGAGAGTTGAGTAATCCACGCCCAAATCGTTAAGCCGTTAATTATAAAACTCAATCTGTTCACCATCCATTACCCCGATAACCCGATATCAATATGCCAATAAGCTATTGATTCGGTTTGGTTAACGGTTACGGTTCGATTTTGAACGGCCCTACTATTTAGCATTCTAGTATCATGTAACTCAGTATGATTCAGTATTTCAGTATCACGTATTGTAGTATGATTCTCAGTTCCTGAATTTAAATTCCTAAATGTTGAACACCTGTATTTAGGCCTGCGGCCGTAATTTATGCTTTATGCATGTTTGGGCCCGCGGTCGTAATTTATGCTTTATGCATGTTTGAGCCCGAGGCCGTAATTTATGCTTTATGCATGTTTGGGATAGAGGCCGTAGTTTATGCTTTATGTATTTTTAGGCCTGAGTTCATAGCTTGTGCACATATATATTGGGCCCGAGGCCATAGTTTATTGAGATAATTGAGGATTTACTGAAATATCCCAAATAATATTGGTGTAGATCATTCTTTAAAGATTTGAGTAAATGTAATTTTGTGGATAACAATATGTCTGAAACTTTCAACAGCTGGATCATGTTTGATAGGCACAATTATATCATAACCATTTTAGAAGATATTATAGTGAAGGTTATGGAGAGGATGACTACCATGATAGAATTTGCAACAAGGTGGATTTTTTATATATCTCTTATGGCAATGGGGTACATAGAGGTACAATCTCAATATGCAATTAGGCATGAATTTAAATGGAATAGGGACACTGGGTATAAGATAAAACATGAGGTATACAAACATATTATTGATTTTGCCAATAGAGAGTGCACATGTAAATCATGGTAGCTCAAAGGAATACAATGCTCCCATGAAATATGTGCAATGTTTTTTAGAAAATTTGAGCCTACTGACTATGTTGTTCATTGGTACAAGAAATAAACATACCTCAAGGCTTTCAGTTGTTACATTCAACCATTAATCAACATGGAGATGTGGCCATCAACTCAGAATCCCACTTTTAAGCCTCTTGTAATTATTAAGATGCCTGGTAGACCTAAGAAAAATAGAATAAAAGCTCACAATGAACTTAAAAAGAAGTTTGGTAAGAGATCAAGTAAAAGGACACCAATGACATGCTCTAATTGTAAGATAATAGGCCATAACAAGAAGGGGTGTCCTATACTGGTAAATGATAAGATAATGCATTCATATGTTTTGTGTTTGTGACCTCCATTTTGTTTCTTTAACTCCTTTTTTTTTCGAAAATTTCATAAAGGACAAGGATCTGGAACTATTAGTACCAGAAATGCTAATACTATTCAAGGAACAACCCAACCATAAGCTGCTGAAAGTGGATCTGGAACTGCTGGTACTAGAAGTACTCAAGCTACTCGGGTTGCTCAAAGAATAACTCAACCATCAGTTGCTGCAAGTGAATCTGGAACTGCTGGTACTAGAATACTCAACCATCAACTGCTAGACGTGCATCTGTAAGTTTTTATTTTTTACTTTAGTTAAGTTGTAACTCAACCATCATTTTTTACATTATTAGATAATAATTTATCCTATATCAGGATACTGGGAGTATGTGAGCAAGGACTTTTGAGGATATTCTATCTAGTGTTAGAGGAAGACCAAAAGCTATTGCACTTCAAGGAAGACCAAGAACTGCTGGATTTGGTGTCTTGTTTAGAGATTCAGAGACAATGATAGGAATGGTAAGTAATTTGGATTTGGAGTTTTATTTAGAGATTAGTAGTTTGGATGCTAATTTGACCTTCTATGCAGTGTGGATCAAGAGATATGGTACTTAATATTCCTACAAAAATAATGGATGTTGGGCAGACTAATATTGATCTTGGATACAGTGCACCTGGACTAAGAGGCAAGAAAGAAATGCAATAACACAAAGGCAACTTCAACAACAGTTGAGGAGAAGACAAACTCAAGCAAGCCTTAGCCAATCTCAAGTTCATTCCTCATCTCAATCAAGCCAATATCAATGTCCCAACTTGAGTCAATCTCAGCAAAACATCAACCACTCTCAACCATAATGATCTACTGAATATTTTTTTTTGTGATAGCTTAAGTCTGTTAGTTGCAGAACTTACTTTGTTGGTTATCTATGGATGTTTAAGTATGACTTTTATTTTGGCATAGTGTTAAAATTATTTCTGCTACTAGACAACTTTCAGTAGCTAATTTTGTCCACCAATATGGCTGATTGAACCTGGTTGTTTATATATGTCTGCTTGTTTATGTCAAACATTGCTTTTCATTCCAAACAAAAATCATCATACATTTTGTCATTTTCATTGTATATAGGGTTATGAAGAACCATATAATATACGTTAATAACTAACTAGACTAAGAAGGAAATTACAATGATTAGTGCTAATACAACAACTTAAGTTACAATGATCTTCACCCTCTTCTTACGCTGCAATCTCTCTCTCTCTCTCTCTCTCTCTCTCTCTCTCTCTCTCTCTCTCTCTCTCTCTAATTCTTGATAACAACCCTAACATCACTTATTTGTAGTGATCTGGAAGCGATGGGTCAAACTACCTAAAATAAATTATAATAATTACTTTGACCATAATTTGAGCAGTCATAAAACCTTCTTCCTGGATTTGTTGGTTTTCAAGTGATGCAAAACTTAGTTTCAACTCCACAATGACAAAATATACAACTTTCTATCATTTTCACGGTCTGAAAAAAGAAAAAAAAATAGAAATGGAGCTTCAGATTTTTACAAAATAGAGGAATGGAGCTTCAGATTTTAAAAAATGGAGTAATATGGTATTTTTGAAGGAATGAATAATAACTCGCTTAAATACAATCCATTTTATACCGTTGGCGTTGGGAAGAGGGCTTTCACGCTCCTGTGCGTCGTGTTCCTCAGACAACCTGCTGATTAGGACCACCTTACGCTACATGGACATGGTCAATGGTCAAATGTGCTTATTAGTTACATGAAAAATGAGTTCGAGTGTTCAAATGAAAAAGTTGAAAGTTCATGTGTCGGCTTTTAAAAAACTGATAAGTTTAAGTGGCTAGGAAGCCATTCCAGCAAAGGGTGGAGAAGTGTCACACTTTCGTGGATTGATCGAGTGTAGCGTACTGATTCTTATCTAGATTGGGTTGGTGTTCAGTGTGAGTAGTCTCCTCTATCAAAATAGTAAGAGAAAAAGAAGGACTTATCTCAGATCTTTACCTTAAGTTATACTCTAAGTTTAATTATTTTTTAAAAGTAATTTTATCGACGTCGGACATAACTTCGAACGTATGCGATTGGAGTAGTATAGTTTGTGTATTGCAAAATCACAGTCATATGATGTGACTTCAAACTAAAACATTTAAGTGCATGCAAAAAATTGGTTGCATTTCAGACGCATGCGCCTTAAGTGCATCTGAAGTATAACTGTTCTTCAGACTAAAATATTTTATGTGCAATTTTAGTCTGAAGTGCAAATTGATCAGGAACATAAACTTGTTCTTCGAATCTCAACAATACAACGAACGATTCAACACCCAAATTTACTCCAATTGAGCTCATATTTGAAATCTAACTTTCAAATATCATAAAGAACAAGCATCAATTATCAATTTATCAAAATAACAACAAACTAATAAACTCATTTTACAACTAACAAAAAAAGGAGGAGTGGGAGGAAGAGGGGAAAGAAAAAGGAAAACTAAGAAATTTGAGTATTAGTTAAACTTTTGTAAAAAATGGGTACAATTTAAACCATGGTAACAAAATAGGCCCTTCGTGAAATTTTTACCACATAACCGAGCGAGCCCAGAGGCCTAATGCTTCTTTCTCAAAAACTTTTCTTGATTTTGGGTAGGACAATCACATCAGTTACTTTTACACCACGTTTGTGAGAGTAGAATTGACTTGAGGGATCGTTTGATTTGTGAACAAATTTTACTAAAATTATGATGTGAGGATTATAATGTAAAACTAA
The DNA here is from genome assembly GCF_000390325.3 of Nicotiana tomentosiformis. Classification (NCBI taxonomy): domain Eukaryota; kingdom Viridiplantae; phylum Streptophyta; class Magnoliopsida; order Solanales; family Solanaceae; genus Nicotiana; species Nicotiana tomentosiformis. Next base: position 98,942,657 of record NC_090812.1, on the reverse strand, counting down.
TAATAATGTAATCATTTAATAAATATACTTTTATCAGTAAATATTTGATTCATTGGATTAAAAATGAAATACATGAGTTATAATATAAAAATGCTAAGCTGTATACGTAACTAGACAAAATTGAATAAATTATTATTTGCAATTTTAGGCTTGGTTTTTAAACAAAAAGTTTTGGAAGAAGAGTTTGGAGAACGGCAAACGTGTTAGTTTTTTAATCCATGATCATGTGGTATAAATAATCATGTGATTACTTATTCTGTATCAGAATCAAATGTGCAATCAAACGTGAGATTAAAAAAATGATATTTTGTTTCGCGATTATTATCTCATACCCCTATAATTGTAACCTGACGACGGGAACTATATCTTCGTAACGCGAATTATTCAAAGTTAACGAAATGTTATGTTTGCAGCCTTATTTGTTGTTGATCTCGCTTACTCCTCGATAACTTTGATAAAATTAAATCCACCACTTTTTACCACTACTGTAATATGTTTTCATGGTTAATTAAGTGGATCGTTCAGCAGAAAATATGGTCGTGGTTTCATTACTTTCACGATGGTTATAATATCTGAAAATTTGCATGTTAGGGCAAGCCAAGCATTTCTTTATTTTCCCGTAAAATAGTACAGTTGAATTTGTAACGTGGTTTATAGACACGTGAATTAATTTGATCCAAGAATATAAAATAATTAAGAGAAAAAATAAATTAATTAAAGAAACTTGAAGAAAATACGAGCCTGACTGTGAAATGAGGTTTTTCAGAAGCAAGAATAAGAACAATATATAAAACAGAAAGAAAGAATGTTAATAGAATAAGAGTAAGTTTAACCTTTTTTGCGTACAAATATTTCGTGCCTACAATGAGTACAAATTATTCTATTTATAGCTAAATTCAGGGGGACAAAATCCTCAAATCAAGCTCCTCTTTAATATAAATTAAGACCCTTCTTGATGGTTGCATAACAATTGAGTATAAATGCAAAGATTCTTTGTAACGACCTCTCCTTGAATGTTGTCTTTTTCAACCGATATCTTCCTTTCAAACTTTCGTTTCCGATTTCAGTGTCTTCGGATCACACACTTATCAGTCATATGTTTGTAACCGGTGCCAACTATTTACTGACTCATATCCTACATGTCTTTATTGCCACATGTCAACTCGACGAGTATCTCCTCTCATTCATCAATTTTATCCCATACATCCCTATACATGATGGAGAGAGCTATAAATATTACTATATGGGATTGTTTAGTAGAAAATATTAAGCTCGTAATTGAAGGTATAAATAGATCATCACCGATCACATTTGGAATCAGCATCTGGCAGCAGTTGCAATCAATGATTCAATATCCTAAATCCTACTTGTTTGTTATAATTATACTATCATTTATTACTTTAGTAATAACATGACAACGTACCTCATGTGCTTGGGAGTCAAATTCAACAACAATAGCAATTACAACAGCCCAATGTAATCCCGCAAGTGGGGGTCTAGGGAGAGTAGTGAGTATGCAGACCTTACCCCTACCTCGAGGGAGTAGAGAGGCTGTTTCCGAAAGACCTTCGGCTCAAGAAGACGAACAAAGATAATAAATCAGCATCATCAATAGAAACCATAAAAATAATAACAGCAACATAAGGACAAACAAGTAGATGAAAAGCAATAACAATAACAAGTAAATAAGGTCTGGTACTATGAAAAATAGAACAATAGTGTGAACACAACATGAACCACTAGCAGTCTAAGACAAAACCTTATTAGACTAGTCTCTCACCCGGAACGAAGTAGATAAAAGCTCAACTACCTCCTAACCTACAACCCTAATGCTCGACGTCCATACCTTCATATCAAGGGTCGTGTCCTCAGAAATATGAATCCATGCCATGCATGGACACCTCTCCCCAATACTTCTTAGGCTGCCCTCTACCTCTTCTTGTACCAGCTAAAGCCAACCGCTCACACCTCCTTACCGGGGCTTCTGGGCTTCTCCTCCACACGTGCCCGAACCATTTGAGCCTCGCTTTCCGCATCTTGTCATCCATAGGAGCCACACCCACCTTCTCCTAGATATCTTCATTCCTGATCTTATCCATCCTAGTGTGCCCACACATCCACCTCAACATCCTCATTTCTATTACTTTCATCTTCTGAATATGTGAGTTCTTAACTAGCCAAAACTCTGTCCCATACAACATGGCTGGTCTAACCACCGCTCTATAAAACTTACCTTTGAGCATCAGTGGCACTTTCTTGTCACATAAGACTCCAGATGCTAACCTCTATTTCATCCACCCCACCCCTATACGGTATGCGACATCCTCGTCGATATCCCCATCCCCCTGGATAACCGACCCAAGGTACTTGAAACTGCCTTTTTTGGGGATGACCTGTGATCCAAGCCTCACATCCATGCCCGCTTCCCTCGACCCAACGCTGAACTTGCACTCCAGGTATTCTTTCTTCGTCCTGCTTAACTTGAAACCCTTAGACTCAAGGTCTTGTCTCCAAACCTCCAGCCTCTCATTAACGCCACCTCGCGTCTCATCAATTAGAAGTATGTCATCAGCGAATAATATGCACCATGGTACCTCCCATTGAATATGGCGTATCAGTGCATCCATCACTAGGGAAAATAAGAACTGGCTGAGCACAAATCCTTGGTGCAACCCTATAACAATCGAAAAATGCTTAGAGTCGCCCTCCCCCCCTCACCTCCCACAGTCCTAACCCGAGTCTTAGCTCCATCATACATGTCCTTAATCGCCATGATGTAAGCGACCAACACACCTTTAGCCTCCAGGCATCTCCAAAGGACCTCCCTAGGCACATTGTAATGCGTTTTTTCATGTTAATAAACACTATGTGTAGATCCTTATTTCTATTCATGTACTATTCCACCAACCTCCTAATAAGGTGGATAACTTTCGTAGTTGAACGACCCGACATGAACCCGAACTGATTTTCGGATATAGACATTGTCCTTCTCACCCACACTTCCACCATCCTCTTCCAAACTTTCATGATATGACTTAGTAACTTGATACCCCTATAGTTATTACAACTCTAGATATCACCTTTGTTCTTGTACAACGATACCACCATACTCCATCTGCACTCGTCCGACATTCTCTTCTTCCTAAAAATAACATTAAACAACCCATTCAGCCACTCCAAGCCTGCTCTACCCACAAATCTCCAAAATTCTACAGGAATTTTGTCTTGCCCGATTGCTCTGCCCCTACTCATCTTACGCATAGTCCCTACGACCTCCTCAACTTTAATGTATGTACAGTACCTAAAATCTCAGTGACTCTCAAAATGACCCAATTCACCTAGTATGTCCCCTCATTCATTCAGATGTTTATGAAAGTAAGTCTACCATCTCCGCTTAATATATGCCTCTCCCATCAGTACTCTATCGTCATCGTTTTTGATGCACCTCATTTGGTCCAGATCCCGAGCCTTCCTTTCTCGCGCCTGGACACCCCGAATAACTTTTTATCCCCGCATTTGTCTCCCAATTCCCCCTATAGACGACCAAATGCTGTTGTCTTAGACTCTGTGGCTGCTAAGTTTGCCTCCTTCATAGCTACCTTATACCTCTATCTGTTCGCTCTCCTCTCTTCCTCGCCTCCTTGCCCGCGCTCCCTACTAACTTTAGGTATAAAGCCTTTTTCGCTTCCACTTTACCTTGGACCACTTTATTCCACCATCAATCACCTTTGTGCCCACCAGAGTAACTCCTCGAGACCCCTAATACCTCTCTCGCTGAATCCCTTATACAGTCAACCGTTGTCGTTCACATGGCGCTCCCGTCACCACTACTCTTCCAGGCTCCTATAGCCGATAACCTTCCCTCTAACTCCTGAGCTTTATCCTTAGTCAAGGCTCCCACCTTACCTCTTCTTCCTCTTTATCATGATACCAACGTCCATCACCAAGAGCCTATGCTGCATCACGAGGATCTCCCATTGGATAACCTTACAATCCTTACACATCTCTCTATCACACCTCATGAGGAGGAGGTAGTCAATTTGAGTCTTCGCCACCGTACTTTGGAACATAACCAAATGCTCCCCCTCTTCGAAAAACTAGAGTTCGCAATCACCAACTCGAATGCTTTAGTGAAATCCAACAATGAAGTTCCTCCTCCGCTCCTATCCCCAAAGCCGAAGCCACCATGCACCTCGCCATAGCCACCAGTAGTTAACCCAATATAACCATTGAAATCCTCTCATATAAATAGCCTATCTACACGTGGAATACTACACACTATCTCATCCAACCCTTCCTAGAAACGCTTTTTAACCTCCTCATCCAAGCCCGCTTGTGGCGCATAAACACTAACGACATTCAGGGTGCACTCTCCAACCACTAATTTAATAGTCATTAATCTATCATTCACCCGCTTAACCTCTACCATAGACTCTCTAAGTTCCATATCCACCAAAATATCCACTCCATTCTTACCCTTCGTGACTCTAGAGTACCACAACTTATACCCGTCAGTATCCCTCGGCTTCGATCCTATCCACCTAGTCTCCTGGACACAAGCTATATTGTCCTTCCTCTTCTGGAGAATCTTCGCCAACTCTATAGACTTACCCATCAAAGTTCCTATATTCCATGACCCAATTCTCAACCTACATGCTCCCTTGTTACCCTTGACTCCCTTTTCCCCCGCCCCACCCCTTGTGCCCTGCCCCACCCCCTCACTCCCTAAGGACATGACCTTACTCTACCATCCCAGACTACAACCACTATACCTACGACAGACTAAGAAAAATCGCTAACACACAAAAGGCAACAAACCAAACTAGAAGAAAATAAATTGTAACTACATGCACGCTAATAATATGATTAAACTAATACGAACTAAAATTGCAACAATTTAACTAAACACAAAGAAGAGAAATAGGGAGGCGAGAGGTACCAACTCCTGAGAATAGAACCTGGATAATCGACTTGGTGCACACTCGATGTCGCGGAAACTGACGTTCTTCCTTCTGAATCCCACCGGCCTTTGCAAACTCCAATCAGGGAAGCTCCACACTGCTTTATAGTACGCCTCACGCTCGTCTCCAACTGGATTGTAGTTGTGAACGTCGAGCCTTTGCTGCCACTTTTTGAACGACAGTCGCCAGAAAAAAGGTAGTCGAAAAGTTTGCCGAGGTGAATGTATCTCGCCGGAACCGACTGGGATGTTGTGTGGCATGGTACTTTTGAAGAGACGACTGCCACACAACGATATTCTGGCTGAAAATCTGCCTGTACAGTGTGACACTCGCCAGCGCGTTTGTGGACCCGCTGGAAACCCTAGTTTCGGCGGGAGCTACGCGCATACACAAAAGAAAACAAAATGGGGGAGGGGAGAGGGGGAGGGGGGGACAAAAAAGGGATATAGTAGAGAAATGCGGAGATAAGGGACGAGGGCTGTCGTCGGCCGCCGTCGATGGGGGCAGTAGCGGGGAGGAAAAGGAAAAGAACAAGAAATAAAGTAGGGAAAGAAGAGAGATGAGAGGGGTGAGAGAGAGAAAGAAGGTGGGGAGAGAGGGCAAGACCTTACCTGGTGGTGGTGGCCGTCGCCGGTGCCGGAGTTTGGCTTGTCACCGACTATGGTAGGGAGCCGTTAGACCATCTCCAACCCAATGCTGTTTTTGACGCCACACACTATTTTGGTGTTTTGGTGCTCCAACCCAACACCATTTCTTATACCATTTTGGTGTATGAATAGTGTTACACCAAACTTGGTGTAACACTATTCATCAACACCATTACTATTCATCAATATTTTATTATTATCTTTTATTATATAACACTTTTAATTTAACATATTATAAATTTTGTAATTACTTATATTTTTATGTAATATATTTATAATATTAATTTTATATTTAAATTTTGGTGTATAATTTTTATAAATTAATTTTTTGTATATTTTATTTTTACATAAAATTATAAGTTAATTTTATTATAAGTTATAATTATATAACAATATATAACCATCAAAAAAAGGAAAAGTGCAAATCTGAAATATAATATGTTACTTATTAGTAAATAACACAATGTTCATTAAATAAGATAAATAAATATTTAATACAGTAGCGACTGATATACATTAAAATTGAAAATACATTAAATAACATAGTGGGACAAAGATGCTCATTTTATACTTCGTAATGCATTAACAGAACATTTATGGGAGCAACATGTTAATCATGTAAGTTGAATATTTATGTAGAAATTAAACTAAATTTTACCATAATGTAATATTTATTAAATTATATCTTATCAATGATTTTATTTTTATTTGAATTATCCATTAATATGTATAATGTATAATATTTGCTTATAATTTATATTATTTTAAAAAATTATGGTATAATTTTTTATTTATTAAATGATTATATAAGAAAGAAATATGAATTATTTGGGATGAATATATAAAAAAGAAAAAAGAAAGGATTTGTTTTATGAAATAAAAAATAAATTTAAATTTTAAAAAATAATATAATATAGAAGAGAGAAAAGAATATAAAAAAAATATTCTTTTTTAGTGTAAAAAATAGTGTAATGGGTTGAAGTTAATTTGCACCATTTTCGTGTAAAAAAATGGTGCAAGGTTGGAGATGCAGATGCCCTTAAAGAAAGTAAGCGAGAGAGATTACAAAGAGAGAAAGTTAAGATAGGAGAAGTTATGCCGCCAAAATTGACATATCATTGGGGAGTCAAATTCATGTTGTTTTAATGTGATTTGAAACAGGCTTCTTAGTCTCACCACCTTAACCTTAATCACTAAACCCACACTCCACTTTTTGGTCACATTGATGATATTGACTTTGTTATTAGCAACTTACCCAATTGTTCAATCAATCAACTACATCTATATTATCAGTGATATGAATTCTCTGTTCTCATTCCACTCTATCAAGATCCAATTTGTTAAAGATAATTAAAGAATTTATGATAGTCAGACTATTTTATGCAGATCGTTAACCTACAACGATTCTTTTTATTTGAATTATGAATTAGAAAGCGATTATACTTTGCAAAACCACGCTGGCATAACTAAACATACTCAAAACAAAGACAGCTTTGCAAATTGAAAAGGACAAGTTGGATTAGAAAATGTAAAGTCTGGAATTGTAGACAAGCCTGATGACAATTGTATTGTGACATTTATAAGTTGATATTTTGATACAACATGACCCTATGAAAATGAGGTAAAATTCGAGAAGTGGAAGGGAAAACGTATTATACTATTATTCCTTCCACCTCAAAAGAATGGATGGTACATCAACCACAAGTGTTTGGAACCTACAGAATATTGGAACCAAAATAAATAAAGGTTCTACATATTCAATATCAATGTTTTCCTTTCTTGTATCTGATTTTGGAGGAGAAGAGGTGTTCAGTGTAAATGAATTGGCCTAAGATCAAATAGCCTTTAGTCCAGCCAGCCCCCGAAGCTTCTCACAGAGTACAAAAGTAATCATGGTTTGTGGAGCCAATCTTGCAAATATTGTAAGGCCTCTGAAAATTTTCCAAATTTAAGAAACAATTAAGTAATGAATTAACCAGTAACTTTGTAAAGTCACAGGAACTAAATTACTAACAGCAAAATCAGGCATGTTTCAACTTACCCTTTGTAAAGACCAGAAGGACCTTCAGTGCGAAGTACCTGGAATCGCAAGGTTTCTTGAAACATAAGTTCAAGATCATCCGAGTTTTTTAAGAGTATAATCACAATTCACTAGCATTGCCAAAATTTTCCCAAATGTTTTTCCTAACCCCTACTGCTCTATATATCCTATCCTACGTCCGCACAACCCCTAGATATGGCTTTGCAGTAGCTCATTCCCGATGAGATATTTTACCGTTCAGTTCATCCCCTCTTTAATAAGTTTTTGTTAGGATTTTAACAAAAAGATGGATGAAAGTTGAATAAATTTTATCCCGAATGCAAAACTGAATGCCTAGTGAAGAAGACTTGACTATTAACAAGTACGCTCTATTAAAGTAAAAAAAAAATGAAATAGCTTGCTGAACACAATTGTAGATAAATAACCATAGAAAAGGGTGGAATGAGAGGTTGCGATGTAACAACCTGATATGCACAGTGCAATCCATTTCTATACATTCCGGCACAACTTGATTCTCTCTGCAACATAAGACGGGTTTTAACCATGTCCATTGGTGCTGTCATAAGCGTGCTTACGGTCCCTGCAATTGTACTTGAGCTTCATAATATGCAAAAGAAGTGTTAGCATATAATGGACTGAAAAATGAGGAAAAGTTGAAATATTTATTCTCTTAAAACATAAATTGAAGATGAAAACATTCTTGAAGCACCAGCTCAGATAGGTGGAATAGGAAATTAATCTCCGCATATTAAGCACTAGACCAAAAACTTTCTGAGAAATAAAGGGCTAATAAAAAATAGTCGCTTTTAGTTTCACTGCATCCCAACAACACTCCAACACTTGGACAAGATTACCCGTGTTCGTGCGGTAATATTCTAAAGATTCATGCTTGCGAAATCCTTTAGATAATTTTTAAGAATCAGTTATACTAAATGAAAGATATGGAAGATAAAGATAAAGTAAATGGAGGGAGGCAACTCCTGGATGTTCTATTTAATGCTAATTATATTGTCAAACTCTAAACTCAAACCTTAAAAACATCATTTTAGTCAAAGTGCTCAACTCAATACTGAAATATCATATTCTTGTATTATTTGCTTACACTGTCTTATTACATTGTTGTTGCTATTGTTTCTCTATTGCTCCATTTTATTTTATTTTTACGTTCTTGAGCCGAGGGTCTTTCGGAAACAGCCTCTCTACCTTCATAGGTAGGGGCAAGGTCTGCGTACACACTACCCTCCCCAACCCCACTTGTGGGATTCCACTGGGTTGTTGTTGTTGTTGTTGTCTAAGAAAACGAGCATATTTGAATATAGTCACAGTGATGAAAAGCATGCCTACATGAGATGAAGATGAAATCCTTCCTTCAGGTGAGTGTACTTTATAAGTGCCTGCTTAGATTCATCATAAGTCGCCAACTGAGATGCAGTCAAAGTGGCAGCTCTGGCCATAGCAGGCCCAACCCCCTTCCAGAGAGCTCTTACTCCCTCTTCTGAAGCGATTCTCCTCATTTCATGGATTGGTCCTAAGCTCGATCTTGTGTTCATTTGCAGCCGTACCTGGAAACAAGCATAATAAATGAGGACCGTTCAGCGGAACCAATAAGGCCTTCAGAAGAGAATACCTTCAAGACTTCGACAGGATTGGTCAGTGCAGTGGCTATGGCCCCTGAGAATGCTCCAGATGCAATCTTCACCAAGATATTGGTGGACCCAAAAGCCAATTCACAGAGATATTTAGATGGTTCATATAAGCCTAAACGGAGGCCACCATAAAGAACTGACCTTGTCAGTGCAGGTGCCAATCCCAGATACAAGGACCTCAGCCCTTCACTTTCAACTACTTGAAGAGAAAGCCTTCCCTATAACCAATCAAATGGGACATAATCACTTAAGCAGCAGCTACTGACCCTCATATATGGTTCTAAGCAACAAAAAGGGATAAAAAACCAGAAAGTATAAGCTTCATCTCATACCATTCCGACCAAAGGACCTCTCTGACCAACAAGTTGCATCTGCAGTCTAACTTTTATAACATCTGCACATAATAAGCAAGATCATGCAACTTTATTTAGAAAAAGACCACCTTTCACTACAAGACAACTAAAGTAAGGTTGAGGGAGAGGAATTAGATTATGCATCCATTCCTTCCATATCATTGGGCAGTTTTTGATTTTCCAGTTAAAATTATATAAAGGCTCAAGTACATGGAAGAGTAACAAGATAGCGTGAGAGTTGAGACATTCATGTACTTAATTTTCCAAAGTTGAATGCTTGATCTCATTTCATGCTCTTGAGTAGTATAATCAATAGTGATTATATATGAACTCAGAAGTTTTAGATAGTTATATGAGAAAATAAACAGTGTTTGGAACTATTTTGTTCTTTTTAAAAGGAAAGGTAATTTAGCATGACTGACAACACACTCCAGTAAAACGTAGGACGAGCAACTAAAATATCCCCAAATCTTTTATGAAATTTTGCAACTCAAAAGTCACATCATCGAACGGATTAGTATTTGTTCCTATGAAACACAAGAGTGAGATGATCCAGTCTTGTCTGATTGTAATGAAGGATCTTCTACCCTGACCTTTAACTAAATTGTCCAAGCAAAAACAAAGTGATAGCTAATTCTTAGTCTCATTTTTTCACCATCATAGAAGAATACTAAGCAACATTTTCAGCTAAAGTTTGCTCCTTTAAGCCAGCCCTTTACATCTTAAGCTCAAAGCAACAAAACTGACTTTCAAATTCAATAGAGTGGTAACTGGTATGTGCTAGAATCAATAAATAAGCATTAAAACAGATACTACTAATTCAGTGAAGAAAAAACCTAAAGGATGAGTGATGCCAGTAGCAGCAGCAACAGACATTCCACTGGTACCAAAATGTGACACAACATCAGAGGCTGAAACTCCCCATTTTCGTCTCTCCATTGATCCTGTAAAAGATTAGGAAAAAAAATCAAAATACATTAAGAGAAAAGAATTACTAACTTTTTCCCCGTACTGGATTCTGAAAAAAAATAATCAAAATTTGATGGATAAAGCAACATATTGAATTGGTATATAGAAGAAATGGGGGTTCAATCAAGAACCTGAAGAGAGAGTTTTTCCGGTTGCCGGCGTTGAGTCGCCGGCCATTCTATAATTTTTTTTCTGAAATGGGTCTGCTGCGTTTCTGCTTTTTTTTCTTCTTCTTCTAAATGATTGAATTGAAACGTGAAAGAGCGCTTATTTCAGATTATAACTGAATCTGTTAATGGTGCGCTTTCCAAGAAAGCTCTATTCCTGGTTGGTTGGTATCCTTTGGCCTCCCTCATGCCTATTTAGACCTTATTTTTCCATTATTTAATTCTCTCCATAAATCTGGGTCAAAAAGAGAAAAACAAAAGATTCTCTCAAAAATAAATAGCCCCTGCATTTTCAATTTTCAGCCTGATAATATAAAATCTAGTTAGTATAAAATAGAGGTTCATGCAATAGTCAACATTATAAAGGTTATTAATCACGTGGTCAAATATTTTGTCCCTGCTGTTAACAAAGAAAGACTGACTTGTTGATGTAAATGCTGGGCCGTCAAATAATCAAATTTAATTTAAAGTAAGTTGAATCACAATATGATGGCAATGCACTTCTATATTTTTTTCAGCATGACTAATAGGGGTTTTACTGAGAAATGCTTGATGTGTTGAAATAGATCATGGATAAATTTAGGGGTCTTTTGGTTCAAATACAAGTTCTGAAAGGATTAATTATGTAGAGATTGTATAATCAAAGATCAATAATGTAGGAAATGTAATATAGAGCGGGGATTAGTAATGCACGGATAATTTGTTGTTGGATGTTTGATTTGTTGTACTAAGAAATTAGTTTTGAAGATCACGAGGATGTTTATGTTTAGTTGGTTTAATCCATGTATTGCTAATATAGTATTCTTATTCCACATTATATCCCGTATAAAATAGTACATAGATGCCTAGATAACTTATGCACATATTATTTTATGATGAAAATCAAAATAGTCACCAAATGATGTATAAAACAATGCTGAATTTTACACAATGATCATTCCTCCTAGAAGTCAACCAGACAACGACCGTTCTAGCTCAGTTGCATACCCTGAAGCTTAAAAGCAAGTTACAGGTCAAATAACATCATGCCAGAGGCCAATGCCACTATTGCACTGTGAATCTCAAGCATACACGCTATGCTACATCATCCTTAACATAATGATCCTACATATGAATAAACATCAGATCAGATTGCATGAAGCAAATCAACAGCACCATGTTACTCCTTCATAACACAAACAACAAATTCAAGGCAAATCCCAAAAGGGAAGGTGTCAGCATTATGGTTCTCTACTTGTACAGGAAAAAATACAATCATGTCATCTTTTTTAACCCAGAACCCCTCAGAGAAGTCATGTAGCAGAGACCTTGTCTTTGCTATCAGCAAATCTGAGAAATGAACTTCCTTGTTGATGAACTTGACCTGTAGCGCATCAGTTTCATAAACATAACTTTAACTAAGACATGGAAGATTTGAGGATGCAGATTGCAGCAGTTTAGTGACGAGGTGCAGATGGTCCCCCAAAGGAATAGCGAGATGAGACTGAAGTTGAGGAGTATCTAGGCTCATCCCTAAGATGGTGATATTTTAGGCCGTAGTCTGGTGGAAGTTGAGGAGCATACGGTGGATATGCTCTTTCATTTTCAGTATGAAATCTTCCAGTATCGCCTCTGATGTCAATTGCAGAATAGGGATCCCTTGCAAAAGAGTCTCTGCCTGCCGAAGAGTATGACTCTACAGGTGTTACCACCGTCCTTGGCAGAGAGAGATATCGGTTCACAAGAGAGGCAGTACTCTCGTCATAAGGATTATATGTATCCTTAACATGATTTGGTAAACCATGATTAGTAGGTATAGCTGAAATTACTGTAGTACTACTTTCTACAGCAGGATCAACAGTAACAGGTATTTCACCGCGAGCCCTGAGGCCATAAGTTCGGTACTCCCTTTCGCTTGGAAATAAAGGTTCAGAGTATACAGTTTCTTTCCGTGCTAAAGTTGCATCGCTACTAACACTGGCAGGATTCCTTCGGAGCTGCTCCCTTCCTTGTTCAGAATCATAATGATCCAATTTGCGGTCAACTACTGCAGAAGCAGTAGGCTGCAGATGCTTTGCTGATTGAAGACCATAGCTTCTATATTCTTTCTCAGTGAGGAAACGGGGTTGACTCTCAACCTCTCTAGGCATGACATGGTGGCCTGCAAGCTGCTGCCTTTCATGACTATATGATGAAAAATTCTCACCTGCTTTGCTTCTACTGTATTGCATTCCATATACATGCTCCCTAGAGGGTTCCTCCCTAGGCAAAGGTGCTGCCGATGGTGGCCAAATAACTTGCTCAGACACAGAATGTTTGGAAGTTGGATGTAACCATGGTGCAGGCCTAAACAGTTTTATCAACTGCTCTACCTGCTCAAAGGTGAACACGGGCCACAAAATTGACATCAAATTTTAGGTAGATAACACTCTTTCTCCAAGTACAACTTGTCAGTGAGGGAGGTGTGTTGTTACCTGCTTAGATGTCAACTCAGTCTTGAACTTGTGCGTCCTTTCATCATAATTGTCTTTAATTGCTCTCTTGAACAAATTCTCCGGCAGTGGAAGGCAGTCCCTGTCAATCCTGAAGCGAACCTGTTGGATGACCAATCATCAGTAAATACACCTTAAAGATAAGAATTTGCAATTAAAAAAAAAAGCACAGTTGACCTGGGCTGGAAAATCACCACCAAATGCTGCCGGTTCAAGTTTCATTCCACCAGAAGATGACGCCTCAAAAATACCATACATGAGCTTAAGATCAAAATCAAAGAGAAAAAGCTTGAAGCCGGGTTTGATTCCCATAATAATGTCTTTCTTCATAGCTGAGACACCCATCACATGATATCTAAAACAATCGTCTTTGGTCTTTGCATTGCACATGAAAATCACTCCACCGATACTCTTTTCAGTTTTTCCATCCTTCACATCTACACTCATTTCGCTTGTACTTCTCTTTTCTTTGCTTCTACTGCTTATGTATTGGGGCTTTCTAGCATCTTTTTTATCAAAATTATTTCCTTGGTTCCCATCTTTTGCCGCCTTCTCCTTGTTTCTGGATTGAGATTGTGGAGCGCCCTCAGCTTCTTTCATTTGTGCAGAGTTTAAGTTAGAGGACTTCTTTGCAAGTTTACCTTTAGCCTTTAGTTCCTTGGGGGTTTTATTGTCTCGAGGTACATTTCCAGAACTAGATGTGGCAGCATTATTTCTCTTTTTCTTGTTTTTCTTGGAAGCCATACTCGTCCCTGCTAGTTATTTCCCTAAGAAAAACTATAAGCATGAAAGACAAATTCCTGAAAAGAGGTTTCATAAAACCAGGTATTTCTGCTAGCTACAAGCTAAAGACTGTTGGAACAGAGTGACAGACATAGTTTGTCATAAAATTTCTACAATAAAAGAATAGGTCTATTATGAAAGACATGCAGACCTACAAGGACCTGATTGCTTCTGAATTTACTGACATAGATGATTCATCTACATTCCACAATCATCACTTCATTAGAATCTATCTGCAACTCTATTTTTCATGATAAATAAAAGGATCCTCATATCATTCTACATAATGTAATTCTTTAAGTTGACAGTTGCAGGATCATGGTCTCTCTTTCTCTCTCTTGTGGTATAAGAGTGGTGTACTGGTGTTTGGCCAACTTACGTGTACCTCAACAGTTCTACTAGCCGCATCATCAAATACTACAGGTGAGCCTTAACTCTGTCCATTAAAGATTAGGGAGATGGGATAAAATCAATTGTCGATTAACTTTTTTTGCCTCTAATCGATATGAACCCTAGTCTCCCGTGGTTTTCATTACAACTTCATCAACTACTATGCCACACCCTCGGGTGCAAGACCGTGTTGTCTCTGAACTACCTCCAATGAAAATCACCAAGTTACTGATGGCACTATTGCGGAGGATCCAGGACTCGCCGTCATGACTGTAGCGGGTGTGGGGAATGCTGCGACTGGGGTTCCTCCTATTTGGGAGGGCTAGCTAATTGAGGCAGTTAACGCGTGTGGTGTCACATTTTATTTTGTTTTTGTTTGTAGATTAGGGAAAGTCCATTCCATTCATTTCATTTTATATGACTGTGTTTGACTGGGCACAGAGCTTTAAGAAAAAAAGGAAGACTTTTTGCACATACCAAAAGTATTCTTAAAACTTGTGTCTTAAGCATTCCATGACATTGAGGATAAAATAGGGAGTTTAAAGTTAAAGGTTCTTCAAATATAGAAGGTATCTTTTTAGAAACAGACCAAAAAAGGAAAGAGTGTTATACAAAACGGAATGAGGGAGTAGAAATTATTAGTTATTGCAGAAGTGCAGATTTATCTGATATATCCTAACATTGTTGAAGTCTTTTACGTTAGCAAAAACTTATTAACGTTCGTCAACACTTCATAAAAAAAGAATTTTTTTTTTTGGTGAAGACTCGGACGGAGTTCTAATTCTGTCACATCACGACATAAATATTTCTCCAGTAACCTGATGTGACATTGTGACCAGTCGAGAAGAATCTTTTATTTCATACACACCCAAACTGTTCCATTTCTTTATGTTGCAGTTCCACTTCTACTGAAACATTTCCAACTAACAGGTAAAAAAACTCAAGTCATTATGGGTCAAGTACTAAGAAATTATTATCTAAATAAATGCTTTAGATGATTGGGGTTTTTTTGAGGACAATGACAGAGTGTCTGATAATGAGCAAGGAATATCTTGTCTTTCTGCTAAAACAGGATGAATTGAACACATAAATTTTACCTTATCAAAACAAGGATGAATTGAACATATAATTAATTAGATGTTTTTTATGAATGTCAGCTAAGCATCGCAAGTAAATTGCTAACAGTTGTTCAATTTTTGTATAAATGTCTCTACTTTTTGTATCGTTCTCGTATTGGTGTATGAATCAATAGAAAAAAGTGGCCTAGTTTCTTTCACCTTTTTTAGGAGAGAAGCTCAGAAAACTAGTTTAAGCATAACTAAATGCAGACCATGAGAACTTTGAACCACATAAAATGCAAATTAACTAGTAAGATTCACAAACTATGACAAATCGGAAAAGGAAGCCTCGTTATGCAAAAAGGAGCAGCTACACAAGAAATTACAACAAAATATATAACATAATTTGGATAAAACCGTCTAGAATCATCAGAAAGAAGAATTATGGTTGATGTGCCGGTCAATTTTAACGGAGAAAGAGGGATACTTACCAGTAAAGTTCACCGGCGAAAGAGTGAGGGTCGCACAATCGACTTGGCAGAGACCAAATTGATGTTAGCCTTTTAGGAGGTGGGTTATTGGGCCGAAATCAGTCCGAATTAGGATCCAAATTTGATGTCCTTCTGTTTATTGGGCTTCTGAATTTGGAATCTAGGATGGACCAGTCAAATCCTTTCCTTGCCACTCTAATTTTCTTTAAAAAAATAAATTGTTATTTAATTTGATTGATTATTTCGTAAAAATAAAATAGTTTTTCTGATGGAAAAATTAATTTATTACTTAAGAAATTAGTGGGTCCATACTTACTCTTATTTTTAAGAAATACTTTTGATAATTTAATGGGATATTATTTCGTATATTAATCAAAAATATTGTTTATATTATAAATTATATATATATATATATATGTGTGTGTGTGTGTGTGTTATACTTGTTGTACAATAACAATATCAGTTATGTAAGTTTTCATAAAAATTTAAATAAATGAGTTTGGGATGCTTGAACTGACCATTAGATCCACTTGTTGTTGATAGGCTAAATCAACCCGTATAGATGCTTTTGCAGTTAAAACTATTGGAGTACTACAAATCTTTAAACACGATAATATAGCCCGTCAGCGTTGTATTTCACCAATTTATAGAATCAGTTTACACTTTACAATACGTCAATTGCAAAAGTAAACTGAAAGTTTAAAGATATTTTATGTGGAAGATCAATGTCGGCTTCAAAAAGAAAAATAAAATAAACCCTTTACTTCCTAATTCCTATAGAACAAATAATTGAAATGAAAATGATCTTCCTACCAAACCTAATACAAGCCGGAACCAATTGGCTATGACGATAATAAGTCAATGGCATAATAGGCCAAATATATATACAACCACTTAAACTTGATATAAAATTTTATTTTTGCACCTTATCTTTACCTAATACCTATTGAACACTTCATGTTATTTAAAAAGGGAGTTGAAAGTGCAATTGGAAAAATCTATCATATCATATTATATTAAAAGCGGAAAGCTCCTATCTTCAAAGTTGGATTACGATTTTACCACTGTTGTAAATTAATTTTAAGTAAAATGTAATAAAATATTACACATCTAATAAAATAAATATGAAATAGTAATATTATATTTACATGAAGACTAATCATGTTCAGGAGCATTTAAGTTATTTACTGCATTGAATGTAATCCTAATTAAAAAGGGTGAGCGAATAAGAAGCTCATAAGTCCTATTTTAATGCTCCACATTCACTTCTCCCTAAACATGTGCAACTAATTCTTAGTTAAATATTTAATTTAACCCATTTCACCTCCTAGATTTAACGTAAACTAAAACTTTTTTTTATCAGTAAAGTAAATAAATAAAAAAGGTAATGAAGAAAAGTCATTTTTCTAGGTTTAGAATCAATCTGAATATATATTATATTAGAAAAATTGTTACTCATTTGATTATATGTTTTAATATTATTTATACTTGTATACGGGTAAAATCGGGGATAGAGCATACCTCGATTTCCCGGTGAAGAAAACGGAAGAAGGGCATGGCTGCACGAGGCTGAAATCGAAGCCGGGAACTTTTCGTATCGAGACACACGAAAGAAGAACGATGTGTTCATCACCGGGCGTGATAAAGCAACGCTCCCCGGACCTAAAACAAGTTCTAAAACCTCGGAAAATACGGTAAACGATTACACACGACGGATAAAGGGCCGTGATATTCGTACCTGACAGGATATCACGACGCAGATCTCGCTCGATGTCGGTTACAAATCAGTAATTAATGAGAAAGGAAGATTTTTACCTTTTTTAGACTTGTACTAGGGATGAAACTCTCATACTATATAAAAGGGAGACTTTTGATTTTGAGACACACATTGTAACACGCGAATCAAGGCAATATAAATTCATTTTCTACTTTTTAGCTACTCCAAAAGTTCTTACTTAACTGTTTTGTTCTTCATTCACGATTGGGTTCGAACCAAGGGTCTGATCGAGGGCAAAACTACTGTTCAACCTAGGTTCGGGCTAGGACGTAACATTACAATTGGTTTAATTATTTATTTTGTCTTTAAGTCATTTATCTAATATTCTTGATTATTTGTGTTGAATCACTCCACGTATCCTTAAAACCGCGTACAAATTTAATTATTATCCGCTTTAAGGGTAAATAGTTTGGCGCCCACCGTGGGGCTAAGGATAATAGTGGTGATTTGATACAAATCTCCATAACACACTCTATTTTACGCTTATTCTTTACAGTCAAGTCAGCTTAAAAATGTCAAATTCTCAGTCTGCCCACTTGATCGTTGACGTTGAGTCTGGCCATCATGGCGAAAACGATAATCTGGTGCCTAGTTGGGGTTACATGACCAAATAGTGCCAGCAGTCCGGGTGTTGAACACCACCGGGACGATCCAAAAGACAAAGTTCTACGTGATCAAAGGGGATATGAGGTATAACACTCTATTCAGAAGGCCGTCCCGGGAGGAGTCAAGACGGTCTACGTAGAGTAGCCGGCTGCAAAAGAGATATTCGCAGTCGATGAGGTAATCCCGGTGCCTACAGTTTCGACATCAAGGAATGCAGTGCCGACTAGAAAGGAAAAAATTAAATAGCAATCACTGATGCCGGTCTCGGTAGAACCGGAGGAATGAGGAATAAACGAGGAGGATGATTACAGAGTCCCGAGATCGTTCATAGCTCCTGATGACACTGATGCCACCAAATCAATGGTCGAAGAGTTGGAGCAAGTCATATTAATCGAACACCTACCGGATCAAAAGGTATACCTGGGCACGGGGTTAACCCCCGAGCTCAGAAAAAAACTCATTAATTTTCTTAAAGCTAACATAGATTGTTTCGCTTGGTCCCATCTTGACATGACACGGATCCCACCGGAGGTAACGACTCATAAGTTGAGTTTGGGCCCAAAGTTGCATCCGGTTAAGCAGAAAAGGAGACCGCAGTCCGAGGTCAAGCATGCGTTCATCAAGGACAAGGTATCCAAACTCCTAAAAGAGGGTCCATCCAGGAAGTTAAATACCTGGAACGGTTAGCTAATGTATTGGTATTACCTAAAAAGGGGAATAAGCTAAGAATGTGTGTAGATTATAAAGATCTAAACAAGACACACCCTAAGGATTTTTTCCCTTTGCCTAACATCGATTGGATGATCGATGTGATGATCAGGCATGGGATACTCAACTTTCTAGATGCCTATTCCAGGTACAACCAAATTCGGATGGACCCAAATGATCAATAAAAGACTTCTTTCATCACTAAATTTGGCACCTACTGTTATTATGTAATGCCGTTTGGATTAAAGAACGCCGGTGCCACCTATCAATGCCTAGTAAATCGGATGTTCGAAGAACATATAGGAAAATCAATGAAAGTTTATATTGACGATATGTTAGTCAAGTCCCTGGGAGCAGAATACCATTTGAAATATTTGCAGGAGACCTTTGACGTACTGAAGCAATACAATATGAACCTGAACCCAAAGAAGTGTGCATTCAGGGTCAAGTCGGGAAAATTCCTTGGTTTTATGGTATCCAATCGAGGGATCGAGATCAACCCCGACAAAATCAAAACCATAGAGGACATCACTATGGTGGACAACGTCAAGGCCGTTCAAAGACTGACCGGGCATATATTCGCCCTGGGCCGGTTCATATCGATATCCTCGGACAAAGGCCATCGATTCTTCTCATGTTAAAGAAGAAGAATAACTTTTCCTGGACCCATGAATGCTAGCAAGCTTTGGAAAAACTCAAACGGTACCTATCGAGTCCGCCCATGCTGCACACTCCTAAGGCAGACGAACAACTGTACCTTTACTTGGCAGTTTTCGAGGTGGCGGTAAGTGGAGTCTTAGTCTGGGAGGAAGAAGGTATGAATTTTCTATTTACTATGTTAGTAGAACTCTAGTCGAGGCCGAATTAAGGTATCCTCACTTGGAAAAATTAGCGCTCGCTTTGCTAAGCGCCTCCAGAAAGCTAAAGTCATACTTTCAATGCCACCCCATATGTGTCGTGACCTCTTACCCGCTAAGGAACATCATGCACAAACCTGAGCTCTCGGGCCGATTGGCCAAATGGGCTATCAAAATTAGCGGGTACGATATTGAGTATCGACTCCGAACCGCCACATATCTCAGATTTTGGCAGACTTCGTGGCTGACTTTACACCGGCCTTAACACCCGAAGTCGAAAGGGAATTACTGTTAACCTCGGAGACCACTTCGGGAATCTAGACCCTTTTCACGGACGGTGCCTCGAACGCGAAGGGGTACGTGCTCGACATCGTATTAAAACTGCCTATGGGAAATATAATTAGGCAATCTATTAGAACTGTGAAATTGGCTTACAATGAGGCCGAGTATGAGGCCATGATTGCAGGTATAGAATTGGCTAAAAGCCTTGGGGCCGAGGTGATCGAAGCTAAGTGTGAATCTCTCCTTGTGGTAAATCAAGTTAACAGGACGTTCGAAGTAAAAGAAGAATGGATGCGAAGGTACTTGGATAAATTATAGGTAACCCTGCATCAATTCAGGGAATGGACCCTACAAAACGTACCTCGAGATCAGAACAGCGAGGCCGATGCACTGGCTAACTTAGGGTCATCGGTCGCTACCGTTGAATTTGGTTCGGGAACAATAGTGTAGCTAATGAAGTCGGTGATAGAAGAAGGCCACGCCGAAGTAAACTCAACTAGTTTAACTTGGGATTGGAAGAATAAATACATAGGATACTTGAAGACCGGAAAATTTCATATGGATCCCAAAGAATTGAGAGCCCTGCACCCCAAGGCTGCGAGATTTAGCTTGGTCGAAGGGGCATTGTTCAGGAGAACCTTCGATGGCCCGCTGGCCAGATGCTTGGGACCGGGACAGACCGAATACGCCATGAGAGAAGTTCACGAAGGCACTTGCGGGAACCATTTAGGGGAATAATCTTTGGTTCTGAAACTAATTAGGGCCAGCTATTACTAGACCGAAATGGAGAAAGATGAAAAGGACTTCGTATGGAAATGCGACGACTGCCAAAGATATTCCCCGATGATCTATCAACTACGAGAAATGCTCCACTCGTTCTTGTCCCCATGGCCATTTATGAAGTGGGGAATGGACACCCTCGGTCCCCTACTGTGGGCACACGGTAAAGCTCAATTCATACTATTCATGACCAATTATTTTTCCAAATGGGTCAAGGCTCAAGCATTCGAAAAGGTCTGGGAGAAAGAAGTCATTGACTTCATCTAGGACTACATAATATGTCGATTTGGGATACCAGCTGAGATCGTTTGCGACAATGGAAAATAATTTGTCGGCAGCAAAGTGAATAAATTTTTCGAAGATCACAAGATCAAGAAGATACTACCAATGCCTTATCACCCTAGTGGGAATAGGCATGCATAATAAAAAAACAAGACCATAATTTAAAACCTAAAAAAAGGTTGACCGGTAGGAAAAGGAAATGGAAGGAGATCCTGCCCAAAGTCGTGTGGGCATACCGTACGACTTCAAAATCTAGCACAAAGGCCACCCTGTTTTCCTTGGTCTACGGAGCCGGAGCCTTAATACCAGTTGAGGTGGGAGAACCAAGCCTCAGGTTCTAGTATGCGACCGAAAAGCCAAACGGCGAGGCCATGATCACGAGCCTGGAACTATTGGGTGAAAGGCAGGAGGCTGCCCTGGTCCGGTTGGCCACCCAGAAATAGAGAATAGAAAGGTATTACAACCGAAGAGCCAACCTCCGACACTTTCAAGTCGGGGACTTAGTGTTGAGAAAAGTAACATTACACACCAGAAACCCGAACGAAAGAAACTGGGATCGAACTAGGAAGGTGTGTATCAAGTTGTCAGAATAATCGACAAAGGCTCATATAAACTCAAAGCGGGAAATGGCGTACAACTACCGAACAACTGAAACGTGACACACTTAAAGCGGTACTACTGCTAAGGTATGAATTCAGTTACTTTTTAATCATGTTATAAATTGTACTAACGTATGCATGTAATTGACGGATGTGTCTATTAGGTCTGAAAGCACGTGTTTCACTCTTTTTCCCTTGAACCGGTTTTGTCCCAAAGTGGGGTTTTTGGCAAGGTTTTTAACGAGGCACTAGTAAAATGTGCTACCTTAGATTTGAAGAGTGGTTTCAAACCGGAATCAATGATCGTTTGCTTCAAGTCAACAGTATCCGAGCCCTCATGAGTTCGACCTCGAATACTGGGGGTCATTACCCTCGGATTAAAGTATTTAGCAAGGGAAAAAGAAAACTTTATGTGCTAAAAGCTAAGGCTTGGTGGTTAGGATTCAGTGTAAGGGCCAAACGGTCGTATGAACTGTACCCACATAGTCCACTCTAGCCATGGCACAAGTTTTTATGCACTTTCGATCGTGTACCTTGCATACTAAGAAATGAAAGAAATTTCCCCTTTCCTTACACTTCGTTACTATGCATTTTTTCTTCTTTAATCCCGGATCCTAAAGCCCACGGGCTACTCCTACTCAGAGACTATCGAGCCCATAGGCTACCCCTACTCGGGGACTGTCGCCTGATGAAAATTCGGATGACCCGGGCTACCGAATTCTGGAGGCACCAAACCTATTAGGTAGTGCCTAAATATAAAAGGTTATGGCCACCCTAAAAATGGCTCGGAG
The DNA here is from genome assembly GCF_000390325.3 of Nicotiana tomentosiformis. Taxonomy (NCBI): domain Eukaryota; kingdom Viridiplantae; phylum Streptophyta; class Magnoliopsida; order Solanales; family Solanaceae; genus Nicotiana; species Nicotiana tomentosiformis. The sequence continues at coordinate 98,919,998 of NC_090812.1, read as the reverse complement.
ACGTCCGAAGTCCATAACCAGAAAGTAAGGCACTTACAAAAATTCAAAACCTACTAAAAAGTTATCCTCGGCAAAAATATCGTCTAAAAACACTTAAGCATCCTAAGAACCTCTGGTCTCACCGAGGGTTCGAAGCCATAAGAAAATAAAGTTGCATCGAAGTTAGGCTTCATTCGAACCTACGAAAAATGAATGCCCCAGAACTACATCTGATTCTATTCTAAGGTATAAAAAAGAATACGCAAATAAAAATTGCAAGAAGATGCCGGAAAAGTAAAGACATGATATTGCCAGAAAGGGAATTATTTTTATATATATTCCAAAATATATTTATAAAGGCCCGATAAAATGGCCTCAAAATAAACAAAAACATACATAAGAAAAAAAAACTGGAAAAATATTAAGGCATCTATGCTTGGTCTTCACCGGGGCCCGACTCGTCGCCAGAACCGTCGGAGCCCTTAGAGCCCTCGGAACCCTCAGAGCCTTCGGGACCCTCAGGCTCGTAAAGCTCCTTTTCCTCTGCCTCAAGCCTCTTAACTTCTTCAATCTCGGATGATAGGTCAAAACCTCGGGCATGGATCTCTTTGAGGGTTTCTCTCTGGGATAGCCGCTTTATGTATTCAGTCTTCGTCTTTAAGCAGGTCTCGGCTGCCTCCACATCGGCCTTGTACTGGGCCACCATTTTCTTAGCATCTGCAAAGGTTGTATCCAATTTGGACCTCAGTGCCGCATATTCTCGTCCGAGGGCATCCTGTCCCATGACGGTCGAGATTATCATTCAGCCAAGACCATTTATCGGCTTTATCCTTTGCCACCCGAAGTTGGTTCTCGACCGATGCTAGCTCCGCCTTCACAACTTCCTTCCCCGAAGCCAGCAAGTCCATCCTACCCTTCCACACTTTAGTCGTGGACTTGACTCGTCCATCTCAGCCCGCAGCTGGTCGATCAGGTCTATCTTCTGTTGGACCTGCGAAGTTGTGTTGTTAGTCACCACGAGTAGTTGCTCATTTTTAGCTTCAAAGATCTTTACCTTCTCAACCAGGTCGGTGTGTTCCCGCTTCAGGGTCGAGGCCTCCTTCTGAGCCTTTTCTAGCTCGGCATGGTGAATCGGGAGGTCTTTAAGGGCCTCATCATGTTTCCCACTAAGCGCCTGATAAATGGGGATTTTGACTTCTTATTAGAACCTTTTTGCTTTTGTTTTAGTCCAAAAGTATTAATTTACGTTCCCGAAACTAATGAAATTGTGCAAATTATAGGAATGTTGGAAGTTTGGTCTACCATGATGAAATCTGACTCAAAAAGGAGTGTTTCGAAGCACAAGGCATTAAAGGGCGCAAAGACAAAGAAGTCCGATCCGCAGAAGGAAATCTGTGGCCGCAGAAGAAATTGCGGACCGCAAAATTCCATCTGCGGCCGCAAACCAAGCAACAGAACCCAACAGGATTTTGACCAATGTGCGGCCGCAGAATAGGGCTTTCACTGACAAAAAAATTCAAAGCTCAGAGAATATGCAAAAACACCAAGTCCTGATGCCTTGCTGAAGTGTGGACCGCACAAGAATTGTGCGACCGCAGAAGTTGCTTCGCAGCCGCAATACAGAAATGTGTGGCTGTAAAATCCACTCTCCTGCCAGCTGAAGAAATCTACGGACCACACATGGAATTGTGCAACCGCAGAACCTCTCGAGGGACATTTTTGTCAGCGATATTTGGCCCACTATAAATAGACCAGTTTCACTATTTTAGGTCAAGTTTTGAAATTTAAATCTATTGTAGCCGTTACCTTTTGACATTTTACGAAGTATTTGATTATTTTAGTGTTTGAACATTATACTTCATCAATTTAATCTTTGATTATGGGTTGTATTTTCATTTCTTCTTTATTTTCCTCAATACCCAATATGAGGAGCTAGATTTTTACAGGGGTTGTGACCCAATCCTAGTGTGTAAACCTTATGGGTATTTAATTTAATGCTTGTTTATGATTGAGTGTTGACTATTTAGCCTAGTTCATGCATCAATTTTAGAATTAATGATTGCTAACATTGATTCATGCCTTTTTGACTTATTCTCTGCTTGAGAAAGAGAGACCTAGTCTAGGATAACTTGGCTAACGAGGAATTGGGTTAATTGAGAGTTAGATTAGCCTAATTAAAGGGTTAAAACTAGAGATAGTAAGAACTCGAACTTGAGCTCATATCAACTATTTTTTTTGATACCCATTTAGGCTTGAGAAAGCCAAATTAGGCAATATCACTCTCTGACCGAGAGGTATTGAGTGGGTAACGTAGAGTTGAGAGCTTTAATACACCCCAATCAACAAAACAAGTATTGATGTCTCTATCCCATTAGGCGAACACCTACGTTATGGTTACATCCCTAGGCTTTTAAACTATTTGGAAAAATACCAAAAACATTCATTTCTAGTTTATTTTCCTTAGCTTACAATTGTTAGAGTAATAGTAGAAGTAGAAATCAATACTCTTTGTGGAAGTGCAAATTTAGTTAATCCATTCGCTTTCTTCAAATATATACTCCTAACACCCCTTATAACTCTATGTGGATTCGACCTCGACTTATAGTTGGGTTATTTATATTGCATACAACCATATCATATTTCTTATCGAGGTGTGTTGTCGACGTCATCAACCTTTGACGCCGTTGCCGGGGAGTTAAAATAGTGTTAGCTATATATTTGGGTTTGTTTTTGGAATATCTTCTTTTCCTTCCATGTTACTAAGTTGTTTGAAACAATTTTAGGTACAACCATGGCAACAATCAATGATCTTGAAAATATGCCTTTGGGGTGTGTGGGCGTCGAGGATGAGCAAGTTGAGGAGGTACCTCTTGAACCTCAAGCCAATCAAAGAGGCCAGGCTCCTCATGACAATGTACCCGCTCCACCCCCACCTCCACCACGAGCGGCTCCACACCGGGTGTTACGCAATGAAGGATATGCTAGTACAATAGTCCCTCCCCATATTAGGGCGGGCAACTTCCAAATCACCAATGTGATGCTCACTTTACTTGATCAACGGAGTTTCTTCACTGGTGCTCCAACTCAAAATGATACTTATTGGGGGAGAAAACAAACAAATGTCTCTGAGGATGCATTGAGGCTAAGGATTTTTCTGTTATCTCTATGGGGGAAAGCTTTAGATTGGTTGGAACGATTACCGAATCATTCCACTCACACTTGGGATGAGTTAGCAGAAAAATTTATTGCTATGTTCTTCTCTCCCGGACACATGGATACACTTCGAGATGAGATTTTGGCATTCAAGCAAGAGCCAAATGAACCACTACACGAAATATGGGAGCGATATAAAACATTGTCAAGGAATGTCCCAACAACGATATGATGAAAAACATGATTCAACTAACCTTCTATCGTGGGATTAACACAACCAACCAATGTGTAGTGAATCAACTTGTCAGTGGAAACTTTATGACATCGCCTTATGCGGAGGCGTGTGAGAGTTTGGATGAAATGGCGGAAACATCATCGGCTTGGCAATCCCGGGCCAATGCTCCACAAGGTGATTCGAATATGATCCACCTTCACAAAGAATTGCATGACCATGGGCAAGCTATTGCCGAATTGACTACTACTATAAATCAACTAGAAAAGGCTCAACTTCATCAAGTGCAAAATCTTAAGCAAGTCAATGCTATAGAAGGAGTGAACATGATGGTGAATAAGAGAAGGACCAAGGCTCCGCAAGTGCAAATTTGGATAAAGTGTTGGCTAGATGTGAAGAAATAAATTTGGTGCTCAATTGGGAGAAATATCTTTTCATGGTCGAGGAAGGCATTGTACCTGGCCACAAAATCTCAAATAATGGAATTGAAGTTTACAAGGCAATGATTGAGGTAATTTCTAAACTTCCACCTCCAACTTCGGTGAAGGGTGTGCGGAGTTTCTTAGGCCACGCGGCGTTTTACAGGCGTTTCATCAAAGATTTCTCTAAGATGGTGAACCCGTTGTGCAAGCTTCTTGAGAAGGATGCTAATTTTAACTTCAACGATGATTACATGAGAGCTTTTGAATTGTTAAAGTTCAAGTTGACAACTACTCCCATCATCACCGCTCCAAATTGGAGTGTGCCTTTTGAAATCATGTGTTATGCAAGTGACATAGCGGTTGGGGCTGTTTTGGAGCAACACATCAACAAGATTTTTCATCTGGTCTACTATGCTTGTAAGACCATGAATAGTGCCCAAGTCAACTATACCATTACAAAGAAAGAGATCCTTGCCATTGTGTTTGCAATTGAGAAGTTTCGCCCATACTTGATGGGTGCAAAAGTCATTGTCCACACAGATCATGCGGCACTTCGTTACCTTATGAGAAAAAAGGACTCTAAATCTCGGTTGATGAGATGGGTATTATTGTAACAAGGATTTGATATTGACATCCAAGATAGAAAAGGGAGTGAAAACCAAGTGGCAGGCCACTTGTCTCGTTTGAAGGAGGAGGGGAGGACGTATGATGGCCTTGAAATCAATGACTCCTTCCCCGATGAGCAACTCATGGCAATTTCAATGAAAGAGGTGCCATGGTTCGCGGATCTAACAAATTTTCTTGTCTGTGAAATCATTCCAGATGAGTTCTCTTCAAGCCAAAGGAAGAAGTTCAAACGGGATTGTCAAGATTATTATTGGGATGAACCATACCTTTTCCGGATTTGTACGGATGGGGTGATTATAGGATGTGTACCTAAAGAAGAGCAAGGTGAAATTCTTGGGGCTTGTCATTCTTCGCCATATGGTGGTCATCATGGTGGAGCAAGAACGACGGCCAAAGTGATTAGTTGTGGTTTCTATTGGCCTACTCTTTATAAGAATACAAGTGAGTTAGTGAAAAGATGTGATGAATGCCAATGGGCCGGTGGGATCTTAAATAAGAATGAAATGCCTCTCACAACCATTTTGGAGTTTGATATTTTCGATGTGTAGGGTATTGACTTCATGAGCTATTTTATGAGCTCTTGTGGAAACACCTACATTTTGTTCGCGGTTGATTATGTGTCCAAATGGGTTGAGGCCATTGCTTTATCCAACAATGAGGCAATAAGTATGGTGGCTTTCTTGAAGAAGAATATCTTCACAAGGTTTGGTACTACACGTGCAATTATAGGCGATTGGGGGGGGGGGTCACATTTTTGCAACAAGGCTTTCGACACTTTACTTAGCAAGTATGGTGTTACTCACAAAGTCATGACTCCTTATCACCCACAAGCTAGTGGGCAAGTGAAAGTCTCCAACTGGGAGATAAAGAGTATTTTGTCTAAAACGGTGAATGCTAATCAGACGGATTGGTCCAAGAAGCTTGATGATGCATTATAGGCTTATCAGACGGCTTACAAACTGGTTGGTGTTCGAAAAAGCTTGTCATCTTCCGGTGGAACTAGAGCACAAGGCCATGTGGGATCTAAAGAAGTTGAATCTTGATTGGGATGTAGTCGCTAACTTGAGGGTGACACACTTGAATGAATTGGATGAGTTTCGGTATCATGCTTATTCAAGTTCGTCCTTGTACAAAGAAAAGATGAAATACCTTCATGAAAAATACATTTGGAACAAAGAGTTCAAGGTGGGCGATCTTGTATTATTGTTTAACTCAAGGTTGAGGATGTTTACCGGGAAGCTAAAATCCAAATGGAGTGGTCCTTTTGAAATTATGGGTGTGACACCTTTTGATGCATTAGACTTGAAGAACAAAAACAATGAAGTATTCCGAGTCAATGGTCACCGGGTGAAGCACTACTTGGGAAAAGTTGGAGATAGCCACATCGTGGCGGTCATTCAATTCACTTAAGGGTGTTTTGCGTCATGTCGCGATGTTAAATCAGGCGCTTTTTGGGAAGCAACCCATGTTTCTTTTCCTTTTTCTTTTGTAGTTAGGTGTTATTTTTGTTCTAACTTGATTTGAAGTGTGATACAGGGGTGAGTGTGACTTACAGGAATTGTGGACAAAATATGGCTATGTATTCAACAATTGTGCGGACCGCACATTTCTATGTTCTATAGCAGAAGAGCATTGCGGCCGCACATTCCTCTTGCGGACCGCACAATTGAGATGTAAAAAATACCAACTCTTTGAAGTTTTAACCTGTCAGTGCGGAGGTTGACCTGCGACTGCACGTGAAATCTGCTGCCGCACATGAAAAGCTGAGATGAGGTCCCCAGGTAACAGTGTGTGGACCGCACTCGTCCTTCTTCCCCTTAGCAGGCAATTGGTATAAATAGAAGAACATGGCCATTTTTACGCTTTTCACTCTCTGAACTAAAATGAATTGTGCTCTATTGAATTTTCTTAGATATTTCATCTGTCCACAGACACAACCACTTTGATCATTCACTTATTACACTCATTCTATCCGGTATGCTTCAATTTCACGTTTTTTTTATTTAGTTTAATTTGTAGATTTTTAGTTCTTTTTAGGCCATTTGTTATTAGAGTTCAATTGTGTGTCCATGTGGGGTAAATCTGAATTGGATTAACTTGATACATGCCATATAGGGACTGGGTTAGTATAATATACTGTTTTTATAATGTTTCCATGTTTAACTGGGCACGAAATTGAAAATCCTAGATAGAAAAGTTTGATATGTACGTGATTTTTGAAATCTGCGGCTGCACTTGAATTTGTCTAGTCCGCAGATGTTGAATTTAGGGAAACTTAACAAAGAAGGGATCTGCGGACGCAAGTTAAAATGTGCGGACCGCAGAAGTCCCATCACAGCCACAGAACAACACATTTACTGTCATCAGAGAGTCCTTACTTTGAGACTCCAATGTGCGGCCGCAAGTTTAATGGTGCGGACCACAGAAATCCTATTGCGGCGCACATTGACCAATTCTCTGTCATAAGAGAGTTGGTATTTTGTGTTTTATAGGTGCGACCGCAAGTGAAATTGTGTGGACCGCATTCCACTTTTGCGTCTGCATAACAAAAATATGCGGTCCGCAAGTCTTCATCTGTGGCCGCAATTGTGCGGACCGCAGATCACTTTCCCCTGCAAGCATGATTCAACTGTATCTACCACTATTTTTTTTTTATAGTTTCTCCTTTACTCACATGTCTCCTATATATGTTTGAACATCGAATTGCAACTAACAATTACTTTTGCTTGATACAGATAATAGTTCGATCCAAAGGACGAGGCAACACTTCAAAAGGAAGAGGTGAATCTTCTTGGGGTCGAGGCAAGAGTGCCTTAACCCTTGGCCAAGCAAAGACAATAAGAAAGAAAGCAACAACCGGGAGAGGGAGAGGTACAAACCTCTCCGAGACTAGCTCCTATGTCCTGTCTAGGGAAGTGTCAGAGGGCAATTCAGCCTCTGTTCAGGAGCATCCGGCCATACAGTCGAGGCCGCAAGGAGATACCAGCTCAAGGACGAGACGTCTTCATCCCACATCACTTCCGAGGGATCGGAGAGTGTTAGTCAGGCTTCTGAGCCATCGACTACACCAATCCCCGAGGCACATGATACACCAGTTCATGATATCCCCGATGATGACAGAGGGGGAGATGATACAATTGCCGGCCTTTAAAGATCCAAGAAGAAAGAGGTTTGGTAGGACTGCTTTGTCAGCCTGGCCGCCTTCACCAGCTTCCGTATGTGGTGGCCAGTGAGGTCACTAACTCTTGAGCGACAATTTCTGTTGAAGGATTTGGAGAGGTACAATCCAGCCATTTTGAGACAGTTCAGAGCACACAAGCGGTGGATGCGGTTCACTTAGAGTGTAGTGGATTCCAAAGAATACCTTGTCTGTGAATTCTATGCCAATGTGGATCATATAAAAAAAGGGACGAAGGTGACCAAAGTACGTAACCTCAAGGTGAGGTTTGATCAGCATACACTCAACATGTACTAGGGCTTCGAGGATGTTGAGCCGAAGGAGTATTTGGAGAAGTGCGCACTGGGAGAGGAAGTCCGACCTTGGTTGGCTGAGATTCTAGCACCACCATGGTCACTACCACCATGGATTACCGCTGGAGTTCCTATTCAGCAGAACACTTTGAGTTTTGAGGCAAAATGTGTGGCCGACATTTGTGTGCAACAGGTTAGATCCATTCTAGAATGAAACTCACCTTCCTATTCCTCGTGCAGTTCTTGTGGCATCTATTATCGCTGGGTACCCAATCAATGTGGATGCTGTGATACCGGCCAACATATCAGTGATCGCACGGTAAGATGAATCATCCTACCTGTATCCCAACACTATTACAGAATATCTCACCGATGCAAAGGTAGAGTCGAGGGATTATGACACAAAAGTGAATCCAAAGAAGCCTTTTACTTGGTACTCACTGATGGATGCGAGCAACCCAAAGAAGAAAGTTCAGCCTCCTACGACCACATGCCAGTATGATGAGCCAGCCGTGGTAGTTTCTGAGATAGTTGATGTTCCATCCACTTCGGCTGAGCCTTCCTCCAGTGCCGCAGCTATGCCTCCACCATCATCTACAACCCCTACTACAGCTCATGCCACAACTACCACCTCAGCTCTGAAGCCAGTGCCCATGCCTACTATCCCACTATCTGCACTGCGAGTCTCCCAAACACTGGCGAGTCTCAACAACTAGATGTAGACAGCTACTGCAAAGCTGTCTGACTTGTCCAGTACTGTTGCATCATAGTTCACTTCTCAGGCACCTCAGGTTCCCTCGACCATTGATGAGACACTAAAGAAGATTTTGGAGAATCAGAAGACAATTATAAACAGCTTGGTACAACACGGGTCGGTGATTGAAGAGTTGGGAAAGGAATTCAAGAAGACGAGGAAGTCCCAGGCCAGCAAGAAGTTAGTGAATAAGCTCCGGAGAGAGGTGAACAAAATTGCTACAGCCGGAGACCTTCCCTTTGACATGATGCTTGACCCGCACCAGTATGCCCTAGATCTGTCAGCCCCATTTGCACCGGTAGCACCAGCTGGCCAGTCTGAAGAGCCAGACCTTATTGTCAACACTGCTGAGGCAGTGAGTGAGATGTTCGCCAACCCAGCCACACCTAGAGTTGAGGATGATGAGATTCAGTTGGATGATCCGGAGGGCGATGATATTGCTGGGGACACAGAGATGTCCAAGGAGCCTTAAGGAGTTTTCTTCACCCTTTCCTCTTTTACTCTTATTTTGCTAAGCATTGGGGACAATGCTTACTTTTATCCGGCGGAGGGGGTGGAGTTTATTTGACACATTTGGTACACTTTGATACATTTGGCATGTAATAATTTGATAATACTTTTTCTTTTGCTTATTTGTATTTAACTATCTTTTCTCTCTTACTATGTATATTCATTCTATGTTTAGTAGTTTTGCTCATTAGCTTCTTTATCTTTATTTTTGCTTATTAGCTTCTTTATCTTTTCCATATTAGTTCTTGTTTTGTTAAGTAGCTTCTTTTTATGTTTTAGTAGATAATAAGCCTTTGATTTTCTTAATGCCACGGTTCTTTCCAAAGGTAGCTGTTGTATGAACCGGGTGACTCGTCCCAACGATGGATGGCATGACAACCTTCTTAAGCGAATGAGTCCATTTTTGTGTTTATGTAATAATAGTAGTAGTAATGAATAAAAATACCTAATTAAGTCATGCTCGAAGAGTCAACCATTCTTCAATTGGCACCAACACACTTAACTATGTGCATATCATTAGAGACAAAGTTTTAAAAAGAAATATCACTAGTTAGTGACTTTGTGACTCTTGAGTTGACTTTGGTAATCATCGAGTGGTTTAATTAGACCATAGTGGTCTTTAAACTTGAATGTGTTTGTTGTAGGCTCTTGACTCTATCCTCTTTTATAATCTAGTTGTGTGAGGGGTGAGATGAATTGTTGCTAGTCCAAGTATCTGTGCGAAGGGTCTAGAACTTGCCCCGAATGTGTTTCAAGGCGAAATCGTAATATTTGCTTGGTTTGAGAAGTGATTGTAGGCTCTCCTTGGCCCATTTGAGTTTTCTATTGCCAACCAATATCATTATCCCTAGTCAACCCCTTTGAGCCTCTAGCCTTTCTCATTTCATAACCATGTTATAAGACTTTAATCATTTTGTCATAATCCTCTCTTGGCACCCGAACTTTCCTTAACACTCTTGTGAAATAAATGACTTAAAACATAAGTTTTGGGGGGGGGGGGAAGAGCAATTTGAAAAAGATATCAAGGCACAAAAAGAGAAAATAAATGATCTCTATGAAAGAGAAGGCAAGAAAAGAAAAGAACAAAACAAAAATGCAAAACATGAATAAGTGGAAGGGTTGAATGGATTCAAAAAGAGGTAATGATCCCAAGCATTGAGAAATCAAAAAGGGAGAAAAAAGAATAAAATGAACAAGAAAAAGTGATATTAAGTCTCTCTAGTCCCCAATGAAAAGAAAGTGCCTCTAAGAATTGGCAATTGTGAGCCGAGAAATGAAAGTGTGGAGTGCTTAAGGAAAGGTGTAATCACTTACCCATATGATATCCTACCCTAATCCAAAAGCCTTCATAACATCCCGAAAGAAGTCATACTTGATTTCAAACCGAATGAGCTTACATTAGTTACGATCTACATGAGGGGCAAGCCTATGGTACTTGAAGCTGTACTTGTGACATTCTCTTGTGAGAGATAAGTGAGCCTTTCATGAATCTTCGGATTGAGTGCTAATTTCTTAAGTGAGCTTGGCAAATGGAAAGTAGAGGAGGAAGAGTTTGGAGTTCACCATGGCCTACATGATAGAACAAGAGTCCTTGATGAGTAAAGTCAATTCTGGAAGCTCAAATGTCACAATAGAACTATATGTGCATGAATATTTGACTTGTCTCCTTGTTGATAATACACGAGTAGTGTGGGTAATTGTTGGTCCCAACTAATGTATTAATGGCTTACCTTTGACTCACTGAAATGATCCTTAACTTTAGGAGGTGGGAGCTAATTTATTTGCTTAAGGACAAGCAAAGACTTAAGTTTGGGGAAGTTGATAAGTGTGGATTTTGACTACTTATTAGCACTTTTTTTTGTCCAAAAGTATTGATTTACGTTCTCGAAACTAATAAAATTGTGCAAATAGTAGGAATGTTAGAAGTTTGGTCTACCATGATGAAATTCGACTGAAAAAGGAGTTTTCCGAAGTACAAGGCATTAAAGGGCACATAGGCAAACAAGTGCGGTCCGCAGAAGGATTTATGCGGCCGTAGAAGAAATTACGGACCGTAGAATTCCATCTGCGACCGCAAACCAAGCAACAGAACCCAACAGGATTTTGACCAATATGTGGACCGCACATGAATTGTGCGGCCGCAGAACATGGCTTTCACTAGCAAAAAAATTCAAAGTTCAAAGAATATGCAAAAAGACGAAGTCCCGATGCCTTGCTGAAGTGCGAACCGCACAAGAATTGTGTGGCCGCAGAAGTTGCTTCGCAGCCGCAATCTAGAAATATGCGACTGCAAAACCCACTCTCCTGCTAGCTGATGAAATCTGCGGTCCGCACATGGAATTGTGCGGCCGCAAAACCTCCCAAGGGGCATTTTTGTCACCGATTTTTGTCCCACTATAAATAGACGAGTTTCACAATTTTAGGTCAAGTTTTGAAGTTTAAAGCTGCTGTAGCCGTTACCTTTTGACATTTTAGGAATTTTTTGATTATTTTAGTGTTTAAAAATTATACTTCATCAATTTAATCTTTGATTATGAGTTTTACTTGCATTTTTTCTTTATTTTCTTCAATACCCACTATAAGTAGCTAGATTTTTACTAGGGTTGTGACCTAACCATAGTGTGTAAACCTTATGAGTATTTAATTTAATGCTTGGTTATGATTAGTTGTTGATTATTTAGCCTAGTTCATACTTTAATTTTAGCATTAATGGTTGCAAACATTGATTCATGCCTTTTTGACTTAGTCTCTACTTGAGAAAGAGGGACCTAGTCTAGGATAACTTGGATAATGAGGAATTGGGTTAATTGAGAGTTCGATTAGCCTAATTAAAGAGTTCAAACTAGAGGTAGTAAGAACCTGACTTGAGCTCATATCAACTATTTTGTTTGATACCCATTTGGGTTTGAGAAAGCCAAATTGGACAAAATCACTCTCTAACAGAGAGGTATTGAGTGGGTAATGTAAAGTTGAGAGCTATAATACACTCCAATCAACAACACAAGTATAAACATCTCTATCTCATTAGGCTAACACCTAAGTTATGGTCACATCCCTAGGATTTTAAACTATTGTGATGACCCAAAATGTTATCTTTAAATTTAATAAGTAATTCTGTGTTCTAAGACCTCGAGAAGCACCATTTATCATTCATCTACTTGCGTGTGCAGTCCGTATAATTTTTCGGAAAGTTTTTATGTGAAAAATGGATTAAAATGGGAAATAGAGCTTTAAAATTTAAGTGAGTTGACCTTAGTCAACATTTTTAGCAAACGGACCCGGATGAGTATTTTGACAGTTCCGGTAACTCCGTATCATGATTTGGGACTTGGGCGTAGGCCCGGAATTTAATTTGGAGGTCCCTAGCTCAAGTTATGACCATTTAACAGAACTAGCAATTTAAAGGCTAAATGTTCCAAGTTTGACCACGGGGTTGACTTTTTGATATCGGAGCTAGAATTCGATTCTAAAAATTTGAACAGCTCCATTATGTCATTTATGACTTGTGTGCCAAATTTAAAGTCATTCCGTATTCATTTAATATGTTTTGGCACGAGATTTGCAAATTGAAAGTTTAAAATTCAAAGTTCGAATCGGGGTGTGAATTGTAATTTTAGTGTTGTTTGACATGATTTTAGACCCCGAGTCAGTTCGTATTATGTTACGGGACTTGTTGGTATATTCGAGCGGGGTCCCGAGTACCCTGAGAGTGAAACAGATCAAAATCGGAACAAGAATTGGACTTAAGCAAAATCTGAAATTTTGAGTTCTGGTGTAATCGCATGCAACGACCCGGCCGGTCATTTTGAGAATTTAAGTCCCGTCCGGCGGCATAAGGCCTTGAGCAGCTTCATATTATGTGTATTGACTTGCGTGCATGGTTGAATTTAGTTACCGGATGATTCAGAGTGATTTGGGACACTTAGTCCCTAAAAATGAAAGCTTAAGTCTTAGGATTTTGACCGTAGTCGGAACTATGTGAAGACGACTCCGGAATGGAGTTCCGCTGATTCCATTAGCTCCGTTGGGTGATTTTGTTCTTAGGAGCGTGTCCGGACTGTAAATTCGAGGTCTGTAGTTGATTTAGGCTTGAAATGGCGAAAGTCGAATTTTTGGAGATTTGGACCGGAAGTGGACTTTTTGATATCGGGGTCGGAATGCGATTCCAAGAGTTAGAACAGCTCCGTTATGTTATTTGGGACTTGCCTGCAAAATTTGACGTCATTCCTGGTTGATTTGATAGGTTTCGGCACGAGTTTTAGAAGTTGAAATTTTCGAAATTTATAAGTTCGATTCATGGTGCGATTCATGGTTTCGACGTTGTTTGATGTGACTTTAAGGCTCGACTAAGTTCGTATGGTGTATTAGGATTGGTTGGTATGTTTGGTTGAGGTCTTGGGGGACTCGGGTGAGTTTCGGGTGCTTAACGGATTAAAAGTTTGATTTCTGTTACTGCTAAGTCTTCAGGCTTCTGGTATTTTCACACCTGCGAAGAAGAGACTGCAGGTGCGAGAGCGCACGTGCGGAGAGGCAAGCGCAGAAGCTGAAAATTGGAGGAGTGCCAGGGGTCGCAGGTGCGAGGAAAATTCAGCATCCGCGATGCCCGCAGATGCGAATATTGAGGCGCAGGTGCGAGAAGAGCTGGACTTGACAGTCTCTGCAGGTACGGAGAAATTGTGCGCATCAGCGGCTCTGCAGAAGCGGATTTTTGGCACGCAGAAGCGAGAGGAAGCGCAGGTGCGGTTGGACATGTGCACCTGCGATCGTGCAGATGCGGCTATTTATGCGCAGGTGCGGTCACGCCTGGGCAGAAAAGAGTAATTCGAGGGTTTGGTTTATTCTTCGTTTTTGGACTTGAGAGCTCGGAATTTGGCGATTTTTCGATTGTTTTTCAGAGGAAACTTTGGGGTAATAATTCCTAACTCGTTTTTGGTTGTTTTCCATTAATCCATAGTTCTTTTCTCCATTTAGTTTCGGGTTTGGATTCAACATTTAGGAAAAATGGGAAGAAGTTCTTCAATTAAGAGTTTTGAGTTATGATTGGGATTTAGACATCAGATTTGGATAATTTTGCTACGAGTGAACTTGCGAGTGAATGGGTGTTCGTATTTTGTGACTTTTACTCAATTTCGAGACGTGGGCTCGGGTCGACTTTTTAGGACGAATTTCGGAATTTTTATTAGATATTGATTTCATTGATTAGATAAGTTTATTATTGTTGTATTCATGTTATGCAATTGTGTTTGGCTAGATTTGGGCCATTCGAAGTCGGATAATTGAGGAAAGGACATTCGTACAGACTGTTTGAGCTTGGTTCGAGGTAAATGTCTGGCCTAACCTTGTGTGGGGGATTTTCCCCTTAGGATTTGAGTCTTCTATGTTGATTTGTTGTCCATGCACGCGAGGTGACGAGTGCGTGCTCAGACTTATTTGTGAAAAGTTGGCCTTTTAGGATTCTTAGGTCTTTATATTCACTGAGTATGAAGTTGTTCTTGATATGATTAAGTTCCTATTTACTAGTTTCACCTCTACATGATTTAATTAGAATTAATTGCTTTCAGGATTCACTCTTATTGCCTATTGGACTCTTATTTGACTTAACTGAAGATTTTTTTACCTCCTCTATTGTCATGCTATCTTTTCATAACTGCTTATCTTTATTGGAAATTATTATTATATCATCTTATGATTTGTTTAGTCTTAATTGAGGTTATGATTATCTTTCCGCTGCTTATCCTTAATTAAATTGTTGAAAATTCTTAGTAATTTCTCAACCTTAAAAGAAGTTTTAGATATCCTATATCTTAGTCGACTTGTTTTATTTGGAATTATTTGACTCGTGTTAGTTTCCCTGTTGTTGAAATGTATATTGTGGGATCGTTGATACACATTAGTTTCCCTTTGTTGAGTTGTTCTCTTTACGCGTAGCATTATTTACTGTGGTTATTCTTTGTGATTTGGTCCCACATTTTCCTGTGATTTTAAAAGTTCTTGAGTTGATTTACTTGTCTTACTTTGTATTATTGCCATTGTTGTTGTTGTATTTGTTGTGGTGATGCACAAGGTTTCTGCCGTACGGCTATTATTATTGTGATGTACGAGGTTTCTGCCGTGCGGTTGTTGTTATGGGGATACACGAGGTTTCTACCGTGCTATTGTTACTATTGATTTTGCACATGCAGCGTGATATATATATATATATATATATATATGTGTGTGTGTGTGTGTGTGTGTGTATGTGTGTGTGTGTGTGTATGGGTTGCGCATGTGGCGAGACAAGGTGGGAACATTATTATGCACGTGTGGCGAGATAAGGTGGGCAATTATGTTACTATTGCACACGTGGCGAGATAAGGTGGGCTGTGTCAGGGATTGATTTGTGATGATTTATGGCCTGGGGGCATTCTTGTTGTTGATATTTGTGTAGTGGTATACGTACCTGTGTGAGCTTGATCTTGTGAAAGCTGTGAGAAAATATTCTACATGTTGTCCGTTTTCTTCTTCCTTATGCTTATTTGCTGGTATGGATTATGTTAGGACACTTGCACAAGCATACACGTAGTTAAGCACTCTTATCGGATAAGAGGTGTTCTTGATATTGTTGAGCATAGATGCTCACCCTTGTTTACTTGCCTTCTATGTGAGAATGGCTCTATTGGCACGTGAGTCGTCAGTGTGGTTATGAGGTGTACAGGTTGCCAAGTGTTAGGGTTCAGGTATTGAGACCCGTGAGATTGTAAATTGTTCGAGGTTCGATATCTCGTGGAGTTGTTGACTAAAACCTGATGTAAAAGCGGTTGTAATTACTGAGTTATTATTGTCCTTATTGTATTCGTGATTCCGGATTTAGGTTGTGTTCCATTCACTTTGTCTGCGTCATTTTCATGACATTCCACTAATAATTGTTATTTCTTGCTTTAATGCCATCACTGTATTGTGAGCCATATTGCATAGTCTTTATGTAGACATCATACTTTTGTTATTCATGTACTTATATCTGTTCGGTTTATTAGACCAGTGGGTGTCTTGACTGTTCCTCGTCACTACTCCACCGAGGTTAGTCTTGATACTTACTGAGCACCGCTGTGGTGTGCTCATGCTACTCTTCTGCACATTTTTGTGCAGATCCAGGTACTTGTTCGTTAGCTAGCTGTGTGGACTGTTGCTGTGGAGACTCAAGGTAAACCCGCTGCTGCGTTCGCAGGCTTCAGAGTCACTTTCCAGTTTTCGTTTTGCACTGTTTATACTTATTTCTCGACAGTTGTATTTAGAAGTTTTCTAGCAAATACTCTGTAGAGCTTATGACTTGTACTACCGGTTTTTGGAAATTTTAAGAGATTATAATTAAATAATGTTATTGTTTTAATTATTGTTAGGCTTACCTAGTCCCTAAGACTAGGTGCCATCACGATACCCAACGGAGGAAAAATGGGTCGTGACATCGCACCTGCGGAATTTTGACCGTAGGTGCGAGCTCGCAGAAGCAAGACTTCCATCACAGATGCGGTCTTCACAGGTGCAGCCCTTTTGCGCGGAAGCGGATGTCGCAGGTGCGACATTTTGTCCGCAGGTGCGACATTTTGTCCGCAGGTGCGGAACCTCGCCTGGCAGCCCTACTTCGCAAATGCGAGCTTTGTCTCGCAAATGCAAGACCGCAGGTGCGAAAATATAGCCCGCAGATGCGAAAATGCTGGGCAGAATACATAAAATCGGATCTTAGCCATTTTTACTCATTTTTGAGTTTTAAGTCTCGGATTTGGGCGATTTCAAGGAGGATTTTCATGACTTTGAACTGGGTAAGTGTTCTTTATCATATAGTGATTGTATTTCACAAATCCATGTCTATATTCATCATTTATTTCGGATTTAGATGGAAGAAATTGAAATTTTTGTAAAACTTTCCAAAAACGAAAAATTAAGATTTGAAGGTCTATTTGATATCGGAATTGGACAAATTTGGTATGGTTGAACTCATATCGGAATGGGTGTTCGAATTTTGTGAGTTTTTTCGGGATTTGAGATGTGGGTCCCACTGCCAAATATTTTAATGTATTTCAAATTTTTATCCGAAAAATTTGTAAATTCATATGGAATTAATTCCTATGATTAGTATTGAATTGAATTGTTTGTGAATAGATTTGAAGCTTTCGGAGGCAAATTTAAAAGGAAAAGATGTGGTTGAATAATTGATTGGAATTTGCGAAGCGAGGTAAGTGTCGGGGTAAACCTTGACTTTAGGGAATAGAACTCTTAAATTGTTTGTTATGTGAATTGCATGTAAACGACGTATAGGCAAGGTGACGAGTGTCTATACGTCGTCAAATTAATTGTTTGCCTGTTTACTTGAAAAATAATAAATTGTTTTTAATTATAAATTAATTATTATAATAATTGTTTCTTACTTATTCTTTGCAAATATAAATTCTTGAATTCCTGCATTAATTGTTACATTCTATTTGAATTATGTGCCTTAATTGTTATTTGACATTTAGCATATTAAATATTAAACTGCCTATTTGCTCCCTGATTTCCATAATAATTTTCTATTTGTCATTGTTTGCTTCATAATTAAACCATAATTATTGTATGCTTGTTGTCTTATAATTTTATATTAATTGTTACATTTATTGAGAAAATTTCTTCTATAAGAATTGGTAAATGAAAATGTTAGAGGAGCGGGTTGCACGCCGCAACATGATTGATTATAATGAATATATTGGAGGATCGGGTTGCACGCCGCAACAGACTTATTAAAAGTCAATATTGGAGGATCGGGTTACACGCCGCAACAGACTTATTAAAAGTCAATATTGGAGGATCAGGTTGCACGCCGTAACAGACTTATTAAAAGTCAATATTGGAGGATCGGGTTGCATGTCACAACAGGCTTGATTAAAATGAATATATTGTGAGAGCGGGTTGCACGCTGCAACAGAATTGAATGTGAATATATTGTGAGAGCGGGTTGCACGCTGCAACTGAATTGATGGAAATAATAATTGGTTATGACTGTTGAGTTGGCTTCGATTATTATAAATGAGTTACTTGATTTATTTCTATTATTGTTGTTGTTTCTAATATTGCGTACATATAATGTAAGTGACCCGCCTTAGCCTCGTCACTACTTCGTCGAGGTTAGGCTCAGCACTTGCCAGTACATGGGGTCGGTTGTACAACTACTACACTTTGCACTTCTTGTGCAGATTTTGGAGTTGGTCCCAGCGGCGTACCATAGTTTTGCTCGGATTTCAGTTATTCAGAGGAGACTTGAGGTATAACTGCATGGCGTCCGCAGTTCTGAAGTCCCCGTCTATTTTACTTTGGCTATGTGTTTATTTCCAGATAACTTTATTTTATTCAGACCTTTATTTGTATTTATTCTAGAAGCTCATGCACTTGTGACACCAATTCTGGGATGGTATTTAGACACCGTTGTTTGATGGATTATTTCACTATATTTCAAACTTTGCTTCTGCATTTGTTTCCTTGTTATTAATACATTTAAAAACTGTTTTAAAAATGGATAATATTATTCTAACATTGGCTTGCCTAGCAAGTGAAATGTTAGGCGCCATCACGGTCCGAAGGTGGGAATTTCGGATCGTGACAACTATATGGAAAATACCAAAAACATTCATTTCTTGTTTATTTTTCTTAGCTCACAATTATTAGAGTAATAGTAGAAGTAGAAATCAAAACTCTTTGTGGAAATGTAAATTTAGTTAATCCATTCGCTTTCTTCAAATATATACTCCTAACACCCCTTATAACTCTCTGTGGATTCGACCCCGACTCATAGTTGGATAAGTTATATTTCATACGACCGTATCATATCTCTTATCGAGGTGAGTTGTGGACGTCATCAGAGCCCTGTACATGTCCTTCTTCCGGACCTGCTCTTTGAGCTCGAACTCGAGCTGGCTAATGTCCAAGCACTACTGGAGGAAGTTTTCATGGTGAAGCACTAAAGCTTGTAAAATAATGAAATTAGTAGGGGACATCAAATACCTAAGTGGGATTCACAAAGGGGTACAAAAGGATTAACGCCTTACCCGGTTCAACGCTTGTTGTGCCTCGTTGAAGAGACTGGACGTTCCCACCTCATTCATCCTTTCCTGGTCCTCCTCGATCACCGGACATCGGAGGTAGCTGGCTGCGCCCACCGGAGCAGATAGGACCCGGGCATCCTCCGAGATTTTAAGAACGTCTGTTCTCTTGCGCTCAGGGTCCACACTAGGAGCAGGAAATTGTTTCACTCGTTTTGGGCTCGAACTCGGCCCGCCAGCTCCCGAGGGCACGTCTATCTTCAAGACCTCTAGGTGACCAAGCCCAAAAAAATCCTCATGTGCGATCATGTCCATGCCATCAAAAAATATGTTGAGGGCATCATCTGGACCCTGCGCTCCCTCACTTGACTTTTCTTTGCCTGCTTGGGCCTCTTCGAGCATGGACTTGGTATAGGAGAGTGTATCCATGATGTCAATGCCGGTTGCCTCCTTTGGAACATGAGCGGTTTCCTAGGAGGCTGCAGCCTCCATCTCCCCCTCTGATTCCAAAGTTACAGAGGGATCGACCTCATGGCCCTCTTTCTCGGTCGTTGCCTGCTCCCCCTCATTAAGGGTCGACCCATGAGCGACGAATAGGTTGTCATCTTCGGGCTCATCCTTGAGCCGGTAGAGAGAATCAGGGTTCGGTGCCCTGGACTTGGCGGTCTTCTTGGGCTTCCGAACCTGGGTGGACGCTCTTTTCCTTTCTCTTTTTTTTATTCTTCTTCTTCTCCTCCTTCGCGGCAGCTCTGGGCTGCCCTAAAATGGAGGGCTCAGCAAGCAAGGATGGATCCTCGTCCTCATCCAGCGGCCTAAGTTCAGTGGTCTTAGGCAGACCTGTAAGAAAAGAGAAAAGGTTATCACTGTGTAAGTTAGGAGCATGGTGGTAACTATTCAAGGAACAACGTCACCATGAGAACGAACCTCCCATTTGCCCTTCGAAAGTTTGCGCCATGCGCTCTTGGAGTACGACATCTGCTTACAGATCCCCTCGATCCACTCCTTGAACCGGAGGATTGCATTAGGAAATTGGGCAATAGCTGCACGACCAGAAACACAGGCAATGAGAGAAAGAATAAAAAGAAAAAATACCTAAGAAAGACAATCGGGATGTGTTCCACTCCTCGGGGAATGGAAGAAACTCGAGGGGAATCAGGTTTTCGGTTTTCACCTGAACGAACCTCCCCTGCCAGCCTCGGTTTCGGTCCTTGTCAATGCGCGAGAAAGGAGCCTTGCTTGCTCGGCGAACGAGCTTGATTAGTCCCCCTTGGAAGATTCGGGATTGTTTAGGAGGAGTAGATGGTCGAGGGTGAACCGAGGAAGTTTGGTGTTGTTCAAAAAATGGCGTAAGAGGATCACGATCCTTCAGAAGGACAGGTGGATTTGCCCAAGTAAGGGTGGCAAGTGGGCTGGTCCGAACCTAAACGGGCCAAGTGGGCCGGTCCAAATGGTCCCGGTCCGGTCCCAAATTAAACGGGCTAAACGGTCTCGGGCTAAGTGGTCTTTTTGTAGGGACCGGCCCGGGACCGGGACCGTTTGGTCCCGGGCTAAACGGTCCCGGCCCACGGGCTAAATGAGCTAAGTGGGCCCAACGTTTTTTAAAAAAAATTAAATAGATATTAGAGACAAAATGATGTTAAAAAAATATCTAAGGCAATACTTTGTAAATTTTATTATAGAATTGTGACCTAAATTTTATTTAACATCCTAAATTTTAATATTCAATATTTAATTACGAATATAGCTTATATATATATATATAGATATATACACTATACTATACTATATATACATCTTATATCAAATATAACCTATATATATACTATATTATACTATACGTATATATATATATATATATGTATATATATATATATATATATATATATATATATATATATATATATATATATATATATATATATATATATATATATATATATATAAAATTCAACTCATATTATAGTTTTAACTAATTTTTCTCTCTTAGATATATTATCCTCTCTATCGGCTAGCTACACTAGTTGCATAGCTAAAAGATATACAATCTTATATCGTATTATACTATATATAATATGGCTAATGGGGTCACGAGCTGCCAAATTCCCTGCTATGATTTTAAGCGACATTATATTTAGCTATGTTACTGGTGTAGTTAGCCGATAGAGAGGATAATATATCTAAGAGTGGGAAATTAGTTAAAACTGTAATCTGAGTTGAGCTAAAACTTGATCTTCCATCATCACATATTTATACTAGATAAAAAGTACCATACTATTTTAAAACAAAGTTGGGGGGTTAAATGGCTATTTTATAAATAGCCAACGACTATTTTTGACAGCCCAACGGCTATATTTTTTAAATTTTTTTTAATTTTATAATATAGCCGTTTGGACCATTTGGCCCGCTAAGGGACCGGTCCGATCTCGGGCCGGTCCCGGTCCTTGGCGGACTAAATGGTCCCGGGCCTGGCGGGCCCAAATCATAGGACCGACCCACGATACCGGCACAGGCCCACTAAAATCGGGCCAAACGGTCCTGGCCCGTTTAGCCCGTTTGGCCCCCGGTCCCGGGCCTGGACCGACCCACTTGCCACCCTTATGCCCAAGGCACACCTCTTACCTTTTGCAGAAAGCAAGGACTATGGAGTCCACCGTGATGAGCGTGTAGGGGTAAGTGTAAACACTCAGATACCCCTTCACGTGAGTGGTAATATCGTCATTGGGCTCAGGAACGACCACGTCCTTACCCTCCCATTTATAGTCCGCTCGGACTACGGGTAGGGTTTCTTCAATGACAAAACATATGTATCTCCATGCAGCCTCACCTCGGTCTTGTTGACTAGAGGCCTTCTCGACCTTGAAGTCGTGCCCGATAGAGTAGCCCCCGGGTATGAAGCTCTTCATGGGGGGGGCTCTTTAGCCACCTCGGGAATGACCACCTTGAAATCTGTGGTCGGGTGGAAAGATGAAGGGGCAGCTTGCTGAGGAACTGACTAGGAAATTTTTGCCATTATAATCTGGAAAATATAGGCCTGAAGAAAAATATGAAGATTAGAAAATAGTATGAAGGTATGAAGGTCTGGGATGAATTTTCAAAGAAGATGTATGAAGATAGAGATGAAGATATGAAGGTTCAATGAACAATGTATGAAGATCTGGAGAAGTTAAAAGCCATTAGAATGTTTGGAGGTAATGTCTAGAATCGGAAAATGGAAGAAGTGAAAAGGGTTGAGGCTTTTATAGGGGGGAAAAGAAATCAATGCGCGACGTTTCACATTCGAAGACAGCCAGCTGATGACTGACACGTGTTCGAAGTCAGAACGATGCGACTGGTGGGACGTTTTGATTTACCCGTCATCTCAGTTATAACATACGAGGGAAAAAATCGGGATGCATCTATCATTTCCCATAGTTTTGGCAAACCTACTATCCAGAAAATAAGGGGACTATCTGTATACGGGTAAAATCGGGGATAGAGCATACCCCGATTTCCCTGTGAAGAAAACAGAAGAAGGGCATGGATGTACGAGGTTGAAATCGAGGCCAGGAACCTTTTGTATCGAGACCTACGAAAGAAGAACGATGTGTTTATCACCGAGCGTGATAAAGTGACACTCCCCGGACCCAGAACGAGTTCTAAAACCTCGAAAAATACGGTAAATGATTACAAACGATGGAGAAAGGGACGTGATATTTGTACCTGACCGGATATCACGGCACAGATCTCGCTCGATGTCGGTTACGGATCAGTAATTAACGAAAAAGGAAGATTTTTACCTTTTTTAGACTTGTACTAGGGATGAAACTCTCCTACTATATAAATGAGAGGTTTTTTCTTTTGAGACACACATTATAACACGCGATTCAAAGCAATACAAATTTATTTTTTGTTTTCTAGCTACTGCAAAAGTTCTTAATTAACTGTTTAGTTCTTCATTCACGATTGAGTTCGAACCAAGGGTCCGATCGAGGGCAAAACTATCATTCAACCTAGGTTCGGGCTAGGACGTAACATTACAACTAGTTTGATCATTTATTTTGTCTTTAACTCGTTTATCTAATATTCTTGATTATTTGTGTTGAATCAATCCACGTATCCTTAAAATCGTGTATAAGTTTAATTGTTATCCGATTTAAAGGTAAACAATACTATTTTAAAGATATGTATAAATTGATATGGGATTAATAATGCTAAAGGTGTGAAGCAAAAAAACATTAAAAGTTAAAAGACCTTGATAACCTTGATGGACATTAATACTAATGTTAGTTTTTTTAAAAAATAAATAAATAACAATAAGGTCATTAACCGGGTGAATGTGGAAAATTATTTCATTAATTTTGTAGGCTATCGGTTTTATAAGTTTACTTTCCTTAATTATTTAACATTGCATGTTGTCTCTTTATCTTTTTCTTATCCAATTTTAGGCCTCATCAATAAGGTAGGCCTCATTTGTTTCCACTAAGATTAAGACGTAAGAATTTGAATTCTGAACACACAAACCTTACAATTCTAAGTATTCAAAACCGTAAAGATCAGTTATTATTTCAGTTTTCTAATCATTAAATTAAATTAAATGATGCAATAAAACCCAAAAAAAAAAACTCATTGATCCATTCGCTTTCATCTGTTACGACATCGAATTCTTTTACATATATATTGTAGACTGGTTATCATTTCTTTACCTCTTGTCCTTTTGTAGTTCTCTTTCTTGCATTTGCTTTGCTCTAATATATGAAATTTACTTGAGTTTTGTTTACTAACTAATTCTTATTTGTTTCTTTTTATTTCAGATTTTACTTTGCAATTGTGCAATTTTCACTTCTAAATCACATCATCAGGTACATGATAATTAAGACTCGGTTGACTCTGTGGTACTATGTAGTTACCTAATCTTATTTGTATCCATGAAATTTCTACGTGCTAGAGTAATTGAGCTGTGATCCATGTTAGAAACCATGTTTAGGCTACAAGCTTATCCTGTTGGGACCCACATAGGTCATTTATGCTGTTGAGGTATTTGCTTAAATTGTAATTATGTACTCAGTCACATTCATCATTTGCATATCATATCTCATTCTCTGTTATCATTTGTTGTCACATCATGTTATCATTGATTGGGCTGTTTGGCATGGGATTTGTGAGCTCGAGAGACTGAAGAGATTGATGACTAAGTTGGGGCCTGAGGGCCGAATTATGAGTGATATTGATGGGATCAGTCTGCACGCCGCAGCAGACCCTATGGGCTTTATATATATTATTGATAGGATCGGGTTGCATGTCACATCAGGCCATGATGGCTTATATTAGCGCTTGGGCAGGATCCCCGTCTCCGGAGTCTGACATACCAGCAGTGAGAGCAATTTTTATTGATTCATGATGGGATCGGGTTGCGCGCCGCAGCACGTACCGTACAGTGCTGAGTGACTGAGTGTGTTGAGTGATTGAGCATGATGTGTGGGAGTGCGAGACAGTGAGATTGAGTACTCTGAGAGTGTGAGTACATTAGTTCCTCACTGTGATGCATTGCATTTAACATGCATACTTGACATCTAGGCATGAGGATGCATTTCCTCATGCTACACAGTTTTGTGACATTCATGATTTCACATGCACATCGACATATAGGTATAGAGGCGTACTTTCCTCATGCTATCTGAGAATGAAATATGTTATCTGTTATTGAAAGTTTTTGAGAAAAATCATAGTTTTCTGATCTACTTATATTTTGGTGATTTCGGTGAAAGATTTGGGTTTTACTGTTGTACCTGAAAAGCATGCCTATTTGCGTAATTGTGAACGAGCTGAGCATCATATCTTGGATTTATTTCTTGTACTAATTTTATTATATTGTTATGAACTGTTATTGGTTATTGGTGTTGGACTCTGACCTTTGTCCAAGCTCGTCACTACTTTCAGCCTAAGGTTAGGTTTGTTACTTATTGAGTACATGTAGTCGGTTGTACTCATACTATACTTTTACACCTTGCGTGCACATTTTGGATGCTGATGTTGCTGTGTATGGCGGGAGCTGGCATTGAAGATGTACCTGCGTTCCGGTCATAGTTTCCTCTTGTTCTTGGTAGCTTTAGAATTATTAATCTGTTAATGTATATTTCAAACAGATGATGTATTTATTTCATACCAACTTTGTAAACTCTAAATCTTAGAAGCTCATGATTTGTACTACCAATCCTTAGGAAGTGTATAAAAGTTTGGTTATTTCATCATTTATTTTCTCAGTAAATCTCATTGAGTTGGATTGTTGTTAATTGGTTTACCTAGCGAGTTGGGTTAGGTGCCATTACGACTAGTTGGATTTTGGGTCTTGACAAGTTGGTATAAGAGCTCTAGGTTCATAGGTTCTACGAGTCATGAGAAAGTGTTTAGTAGAGTCCTGCGGATCAGTATAATGACGTCCATATCTATCTTCGAGAGGCTACATGGCATCCAGGATAAACTTCCTATTTTTCTTTCCTTATCGTGCGACATTGATTCAACTTGAAGTGTATCTCTTTAAATTCCTTCCACTCACTCATATGCGTATGTGAGCGCTCGGTATCAGCTGTGCATCGACGACTTATGATTCTGTGGAAGAGGTGCGAGATATGTTTTTTGTGTTTTGGTGATGGGCCAGTCTAGAGGACTTGAGGTCAGGTTTTGACCGCAACTTGGGCACGATGATTTCAGTTGTGCGAGTATGTTCTTTTGGACTTCTATGTCCAGTGGTGTCCCTATGAGTGGGATTGGTGGCTCGGTGAGTGGTTGGATGGCTATATGATGAGTATGATGTGATTGAGGGGTGTGTTCAGATAGTTTGAGAGTGATGAGAGGAGTTTGTTTGAAATGTGCAAAAGACTATTGGATGATTTCTGTCTTAATATGTTGTACAGTCTCGAGTTATGATCGTATTGAGGGATCTTTCATGTTGTTTATTTGTGGAACGAAGTAGATTCTCATATCTTGTTGATGAGTTCAGAATTATGAAGATTAAGTGATTGCGTAGTAGTTGTGGCTGTGAAAGGGTATAGAGAGATGTCAGTTTGAGGCTAAGCATGTGGGTTATCACCAGCGGGGTAATCTACGGATGTGTGATCCTTATGATGTTGTGTGGAGGCTTTCTTTTCTACCAGTGGGTACAGGTGTTGCGATTTGAGTTTGGATTGGTTGAGAGAGTTGACCTGTCCGTCACGAGGATGAATGCGAGCTTAGCAGATGATTTGAGGTATTATATGGTTTGTGTTACATGAGCTTATGGAGGATTTAGTTGAATCTCACTGCAGTATTATGGCAGTATTAGAGTATGGGCATTGGGAGTTATTGAGTATTTTGATCTATGGCTTTGAGCCAAGTAGAGGAGTCTGCTATCGACGATTTGATTGCATATTTATGTGTTGTATTAGTTTCGGTCTGAAGCATATTTGTGTAATGACCCGACCGATCATTGTAAGTATTGTAGCCCTGTCCCCCCATTTACTGCTTATTTTGTGCTCAATTGTTGTTATGTGACTTGCCCCGGTGGTTGGTTTGGTTCCGGGGATGTTTCAGAATGAATGGGGATACTTAGTCCCAAGGTTGGAAGTCTAGGTTGAAAGAGTTGACTGGATGTTGACTTATGTATAAATGGCTCTGGAATAGAGTTATGATGGTTCCGATAGCTCCATAGGGTGATTTTGGACTTAGGAGTGTGTTAGAATATTGATTTGGAGGTCCGTAGGTGATTTTGGCTTGAAATAACAAAAGTTAAAAAAAATGAAAGTTTGGAGAGTTGAGATGTTTGACCGAGATTTGACTTTGTGGTTACCAGGCTCGGATTTTAGTTTCGAAAGTTGGAATAGATCTGTTGTGTCAATTATTACTTTTGTGCAAAATTTGAGATTAATTGGAGTTGGTATATTATGTTTCGGCATTAGTTTTGAAAATTAAAAGTTCATAAGTTTTTAGGCTTGAATCGATGTACGATTCGTGGTTTTAGTGTTATTTGATGTGATTTGATGCTTCGAGCGTGTTCGTATGATGTTTTAGGACTTGTTGGTTTATTTTGTTGAGGTCCTGTGGCCTCGGGTGTGATTCGGACCATGTTCGGCCTATTTTGGAACTTTGAAGGACTGTTGATTTCTGTTGCTGGTTTCTTTATGCGGGATCGCAAGTGGGATATCGTGATCACAAAGAGTTGTTTAGCACTGATGGAAGATTTTTTCTATACGATTGCGAGAAGAGGTCTGCGATCGTAGTGCTTTGGCAGTAAATGAATCGCAAACGCGTAGGTTGAGTCGCATCATCAAAGAGGAAAAGAGAAGGCTAGGAGTCCACACGGTATGTTCTTCGTGATCGTGTGAATAGTTCCGCGATCACGTAGCTTTAGGAGACCGTGAATCGGTTCGCGCATGGGATTCCGCATTCGCGGAGAGTTAATTCAGCAGCCTGTGAATTTGTGCTTCGCGATCGCGAAGCATTTCCCGCAATCGCAAAGAAGAGCATCTGGGAAGACTTTTAAATATAAAAAAATGAGAGTTAGAGTTATATTTCATAATTGGACTTTGGGAGCTCGGATTGAGGCGATTCTTGGAGGGATTTTCAAGGGATTGATTGGGATAAGTGATTCTAACTCGGATTTGGTTAATATACATGAATCTATCATTGTTTTTTTTTTTTAAAATTTAATTAGTGTTTTGAATTTAAAAAATTGTAGAAACTTCATAGGCTTTAATTTGAGGATTTGAAGGTTGAGTTGTGATCAGAATTGCGTAATTTTGGTATGGTTGGACTCATGGTTGAATGGGTGTTCGAATTTTGTTAATTTTGTCAGATTCCGAGACGTGGGCCATGGGTTGACCTTTTGAGTTAACTTTTTTACTTTTGTTAAAGAACTTAGATTTTGCATATGAAATCGATTCCTATTGCTTGAGTTGATTGTATCGAGTTGTTTCTGGCTAGATTCGAGGCGTTCGAAGGCTGATTCGAGAGGCAAAGGCTTATTGGAGTAGAGATTTGCACGGTTTGAGGTAAGTTACATTTCTAAACTAGGTTATGAGGGTATGAATTAGTAACACTTCTAAACTAGGTTATGAGGGTATGAATCCCTGAATTACGTGTTATGTGGTTGGTATTGTGGTGACGCACATGCTAGGTAACGAGCGTATGTGCATGTACCATAGTAATTGTAATCCAGTTGATTCCTTGGTACCGTGTAATCATCAAACCTTGTTTCTATTCATGTGATCTCTATGCGTTAGAGTAATTGAGCTGCAATCCATACTAAAAATCATGTTAGGCTATATGCTTTTCCAGTTGAGACCCTTTGGGGTCATTCCTGTTGTTGAATTATTTTCTTAGATGGCAATTTTGTACTCAGTCACATCCATCATTTGCATATCATATATTAGTCTCTGTTACTATTTATTGTTATGTTATATATCATTGTTTGGGCTGATTGGCATGAGATTTGTGAGCCCGAGAGTCTGAAGAGATTGATAACTAAGTTGGGGCCTGAGCCGTGTTGTGAGTGAGATTTGTGGATCGGGATACACGCTGGAGCATGCCTTATGGCTTTATATACATTATTATTATATGGATCGGGCTGCATGCCGCAGTAGGCCTTTTAGGCTTTATTATTATGGGATCGGGCTGCACGCCGTAGTAGGTCAGATTGGCTTTATATTAGCTCTTGGGCAGGATCCGCCCCTCCGGAGTCTGACATACCAGTAGTGAGCGCAGGCACCGTACAATACTGAGTGACTGAGTGTGATGAGAGAGAATTGAGACAATCAGATTGAGTACTCTGAGAATGTGAGTACGTGAGGTTTTCGTTATATTGCATCACATGTGACATGCATATTGACATGTAGATATACTGATGTAATATTCCTCATATCAGTCATGCTTGGCATGATTTATCTGTATTGAGCTTCACTGTTTAACCTGGAAGTATGTCTATATTCCTGTACTGTGTACTAGCAGATTATGAGATATTTTGAGATATTATTGTCATTTTCCTGTCATTTTTGTACTGTTAAATTCTGTATTTGGGCTGTATTGGTTGATCTCGTCACTGCTTTCACCTCAAGGTTAGTCTTGTTACTTATTGAGTATATTGGGTCGGTAGTACTCATACTATACTCTGCACTTCGTGTGCAGAACCAAGTACTTTCGGGCACAGAGGTTGCTAGTGTTGGAGCTTATTCAGTTCGGAGACTATCGAGGTAGCCGCCTTGGCGTCCGCAGACCTTGACTCTCCTCCCTTTTTCTTTTAGTTTCATTTATATTGTTCTACCTTACTAGATAGTGTTCAGTACTCAAACCATGTTATTGTATAGATGCTCATGTACTCAGTGACACTCGGATTTTGGAGAATTCTGTATTGAGTTACGGTGTTTTCTTCCAGTTATTATGAGATTTTATTTACTTAAGCCTATTTTAGTATGTTTTAAATTAAAGATGCCTGTATTTGGGAGTTGTCGGCTTGCCTTGTAATGCGATAGGCGCCATCAAGACATATGTGATTTTGGGTTGTGACAAGTTGGTATCAGAGCCTTGGTTACATAGGTCTCACGAGTCATAAGTAGGTTTAGTAGAGTCTTGCGGATCGGTACAAAGATGTCTGTACTTATCTTCGAGAGCTGCCGAATCATTAGGAAAACTTCACTTTCTTATGTTCTTGTCATGCGAATTTGTTGATTTCGGAAAATAAACTTCTGTTATTCTATTTTCTCACAGATGGTGAGGACACGTGTTATCGGATCGGGAAGACGGCCACCAGTACCACCAGCTAGGGCCACGAGAGGCTGGGCCCGCGGTAGAGGCCGAGTTGCAGCTCGTATAGCAGCTAGAGCAGCACCTGTAGACCCACTGGTTGCTCCATCTCAGGAGCAGATTCCAAATATGGTTGAGCCGGTGGGACCAGCTCGGGCACCAGCTGTGCCCATTGTGATTCCAGGCCTTTAGGAGGTTTTGGCCAAGATATTGACTGTTTGCACTAGCCTTGCTCAGGCGGTTTCAGTTCTAGCCATGCCAACCACTTCTCAGGCCGGGGGAGGTGCTCAGACTCCCGCCGCTCGTACTTTAGAGTAAGTGATGCAGGGATTTTAGACACTAGGGGTACTACTAGCCCAACCGGTTGTAGTTGCCCAGGCCCAGGTAGGTCCTGTTATGAGTGATGAGGAGCGGAAAAGGCTAGAGAGGTTTGGGAGGCTCAAGCCTCCATCATTCAGTGGGGCTAAGTCAGAGGATGCTCAGGACTTGTTGGATTGGTGCCAGGTGATTCATCGCACGACGGGTATTCTGGAGACTAGTAGGGTCTCATTTACTACTTTTCACCTGTTAGGGGTAGCCTTTAGATGGTGGGAGACCTATGAGCGGAGCAGGCCAGCCAATGCTGCACCACTTTCATGGCACGAGTTCTCCGTTCTCTTCTTGGAGAAGTTTGTGCCACAGACCTGCAGAGAGGAGTTGCGTAGGAAGTTTTAGAAGCTACGCCAGGAAGGCATGTCCGTGACCTAGTACGAGATGAGATTTTCAGAGTTGGCGCCCCATGCGGTCTGGTTGGTTCCCACAAAGAGGGAGAGGTTAGGAAGTTCATTGATAACCTCAACTATGGACTATGCTTTGTTATGACTCAGGAGAATGTATCAGGTGCTAGGTTCGACGAGGTTGTTGATATTGCTAGGCGGCTAGAGCTGGTCCGTAGTCAGGAAAATGAGGAGAGGGAGGCCAAGAGGCCTCGTGGATCGGATGGTTTCAGCTGTGTTTCTTCTAGGGGTCAGTCCCACCACAGCAGGGATCGTCCTAATAGGCCTACTCAGATGGCTCGTCTGGTTCATTGTGGTGCATCAGCTAGCTATGGTTCATACAGTGTTCGTCCGGGTCAGTAATCTCTTAATTCCCTCCCAGCTTAGAGTTCATCTCGTGCTCCATCAATTTAGGGTTCATCTGTGCTGGATTTTTCTAGCAGTTATTCTGGTTCTCGAGGTCCGATTCAGTCCCTACCACCATTGACGGATCAGGGTTGCTGCGAGTGTGGGGAGTTTGGACATTTGAAGAGGCATTGTCCCTATCTCTTGGGAGGTCCAGTTCAGCAGAGGGGTCAGGCTATGACTTCTGTATCAGTTACTTCACCACCCGCTCAGCCAGACTGAGGTGGGGCTAAGGAAGCTAAAGGTCTCCCTAGAGGGGGAGGCCGATCAGGTGGTGGCCAGGCTCGATTCTATGCTATTCCTGCCAGGCCAGAGGCCATTGCTTCAGACACAATGATCATATATATTATCTCAGTATGCCACAGGGATGCTTCTATATTATTTGACCCTGGTTCCACTTATTCGTATGTATCATCATATTTTGCTCATTATTTGGATATGCACCGTGAGTCCTTACTTTCACCTGTTCATGTATTTATGTAGGTGGGCGATACTATTGTTGTAGACTGTATGTGTCAGTCGTGTGTGGTGACTATTGGTAGATTGGAGACTAGAGTTGATCTCTTATTGCTTAGTATGGTTAATTTTGATAAGATTTTGGGTATGGATTGGTTGTCCCCATGTCATGCTATTCTGGATTGTCATGCTAAGATCGCGACATTGGCGATGCCGGGATTGCCGAGGATCGAGTGGAGAGGTTCACTAGATTATGTTTCTTGCATGGTGATTTCTTATCTGAAGGCCCAACGGATGGTTGGGAAGGGGTGTCTATCATTTTTGGCCTTTGTGAGGGATATTGGTGCTGATACTCGTACTATTGATTCTGTTCCGGTAGCGCGAGACTTTTCATATGTATTTCCTGCAGACCTGCTAGGCATGCCACCCGACAGGGATATTGATTTTGGTATTGACTTGGTGTCGGGCACTCAACCTATTTCTATTCCTCCGTATCGTATGTCACTAGCTTCAGGAGCTTCTTGATAAGGGGTTTATTAGTCCTAGTGTGTCGCCATGGGGTACACCAGTTCTGTTTGCGAAGAAAAAGGATGGTACTATGCGGATGTGCATCGACTATAGGTAGTTGAACAAAGTTACAATCAAAAACAAGTATCCTTTGCCGTGCATTGATGATTTGTTTGACCGGCTTCAAGGAGCGACGATGTTCTCTAAGATTGATTTGAGATCGGGGTATTGAAGATTCGGGACTCGGATATTCTAAAGACGGCATCCAGGACCCGCTATGGTCACTATGAGTTCCTTGTGATGTCTTTTGAGCGGATCAACGCCCCAGCAACATTCATGCATATGATGAGCAGTGTATTCCAGCCATATCTTGATTCGTTTGTGATAGTATTTATTGATGATATCCTAGTATACTCACGTAGCTAGGAGGAGCATGCACAGTATTTGAGGATTGTACTACATATGTTGAGGGAGGAGAAGCTTTATGTCAAGTTCTCCAAGTGTGAGTTTTGTCTTAGTTCGGTGGCGTTCTTGGGGCACGTGGTGTCCAATGAGGGGTTTAAAGTGGATCCAAAGAAGATAGAGGCGGTTTAGAGTTGGCCCAGACCGTCTTCAACTATGGAGATTAGGATTTTCTCGGCTTAGCCAAATATTATCGGCGCTTCGTGGAGGGTTTCTCATCCATTGCAGCGCCTTTGACCAGGTTGGCCCAGAAGGGTGCTCCATTCAGATAGTCGGATGAGTCAAGATTGCCTTGACCACAACTCCAGTTCTAGTTTTGCCTTCAGTGTCGGGTTCTTATACATTGTATTGTGATGCTTCTTGGATTGGTATTGGTTGTGTCTTGATGCAAGAGGGTATAGTGATTGCTTATGCTTAGTGCCAGTTGAATCCCCATGAGAAGAACTACCATGTTCATGATTTGGAGTTGGCAACCATCGTTCATGCATTAAAGATTTGGAGGCACTATCTCTACGGTGTGTCTTGTGAGGTATTTACGGATCATCAGAGTCTCCAGTACTTGTTCAAATAAAAGGATCTAAATTTGAGGCAGTGGAGATGGTTAGAGCTGCTAAAGGACTATGATATTACCATTATGTATCATCCTGGGAAGGCCAATGTGGTGGCCGATGCCTTGAGTAGTAAGGCGGTGAGTATGGGTAGCCTTGCATTTATTCCTGTTGGAGAGAGACCGCTTGCATCGGATGTTCAGGCCTTGGCCAATCAGTTCGTGAGGTTAGATATTTCGGAGCCTAGTCGGGTTCTAGCTTGTGTGATTTCTCGGTCTTCCTTATATAATCACATCAAAGAGCATCATTATGATGACCCCCATTTGCTTGTACTCAAGGACATGGTTCAACACGGTGATGCCAAAGAGGTTACTATTGGGGATGATGTGGTGTTGAGGATACAATGTCGGATCTGTGTACCCAATGTAGATAGGATACGTGAGTTGATTCTTGAGGAGGCCTGCAGTTCGCGATATTCCATTCATCCGGGTGCCGTAAAGATGTATCAGGACTTGAGGCAGCACTATTGGTGGAGGAGGATGAAGAAAGACATAGTGGGGTTTGTAGCTCGGTGCCTAAATTGTCAGGAGGTGAAGTATGAGTATCATAGACCGGGCGGATTACTTCAAAGGCTTGAGATTCCGGAGTGAAAATGGGAGCGTATCACCATGAAATTCGTGGTTGGGCTCCCACAGACTTCGAGAAAGTTTGATGCTATTTAGGTGATTGTGGATCGGTTGACCAAGTCCACGCATTTTATTTCAGTTAAGATAACTTATTCGTTGGAGCGGTTAGCTGAGATCTACATCCATGAGATTGTTCGACTTCTCGGTGTGCCAGTGTCCATCATTTCAGACCAAGGCACGCAATTTACATCACAATTTTGGAGGGCAGTGCAGCGAGATCTAGGCACACGGGTTGAGTTGAGTACAACATTCCACCCTCATACGGACAGTCATTCCGAGCGCATTATTCAGACATTGGAGGATATGCTACACGCTTGTGTCATGGAGTTTAGCTGCTCACAGAGTTTGCCTACAACTACAGCTCCAATCAAGCATTCAGATGGCTCAGTATAAGGCTTTGTATAGGAGACAGTGTCAGTCTCCGGTGGATTGGTTCGAACTGGGTGAGGCTAGGCTATTGGGTATTGACTTGGTTCAGGATGCTTTGGACAAAGTTAAGTTGATTCAGGATCGGCTTCGTACGGCACAGTCTAGGCAAAAGAGTTACGCCGATCGGAAGGTTCGCGATGTTGCTTACATGGTGGGACAGAAGGTATTACTCAGAGTTTCACCCATGAAGGGTGTTATGAGGTTTGGGAAGAAGGGCAAGTTGAGCCCTCGGTATATTGGGCCTTTCGAGATGCTTGAGAGGATTTGAGAGGTGGCTTACAGGCTTGCATTACCACCTAGTCTATAGAGTGTTCATCCAGTATTTCATGTTTCCATGATCCGAAAGTATGTCGGCGAACCGTCTCATGTTTTGGACTTCAGCATGGTTCACTTGGATGGTGATTTGACTTATGATGTGGAGCCGGTGGCCATTTTGGATCGACATGTTCGAAAGTTGAGGTCAAAGAATATAACTTCAATGAAGGTGTAGTGGAGAGGTCAACCAGTAGAGGAGGCTACTTGGGAAACCAAGCGGGAGATGCAGATCAGATATCCACGCCTATTAGAGACTCCAGGTATGATTCTAGACCCATTCGAGGACGAACATTTGCTTAAGAGGGAGAGGATTTAACGACCCGGCCTGTTGTTTCGAGTGTTTTAGCCCTGTTCCCCCATTTACTATTTATTCTGTGCTCAATTATTGTTATGTGACTTGCCGAGGTGGTCGGTTTGGCTCCGGGGATATTTCGGAATGAATAGGGACACTTAGTCCCAAGGTTGGAAGCCTAGGTTGAAAGAGTTGACCAGATGTTGACTTATGTATAAATGGCTTTGGAATGGAGATTTTATGGTTCTGATAGCTCCGTAGGGTGATTTTGGACTTAGGAGTGTGTTCGAATTTTGATTTGGAGGTCCGTAGGTGATTTTGGCTTGAATTGGCGAAAGTTGAAAAAAATGGAAGTTTGGAGAGTTGAGAAGTTTGACTGAGAGTTGACTTTGTGGTTACCGGGCTCAAATTTTGGTTCCGAAAGTTGGAATAGGTCCTTTGTGTCAATTATGACTTGTGTGCAAAATTTGAGGCCAATAAAAGTTGGTTTGGTATGTTTCAGCATTAGTTTTGGACGTTAGAAGTTCATAAGTTCATTAGCCTTGAATCAATGTGCGATTCGTGGTTTTAGTGTTGTTTGATGTGATTTGAGGCTTTGAGCGGGTTCGTATGATGTTTTAGGACATGTTGGTATGTTTGGTTGAGGTCCCGGGGACTTCGGGTGGATTTCAAATGGTTAATGGATTGAAATTTGACTTAGAAGAGTTGCTGAAGTTTGTTGATGCCTGTGCTTCTGGTTTTCTCTTATGTGATCGCGAGGTGAGGGAAGTGATCGCGGAGGGTAAGGTTTGGAAGGTGGGATTTTTTTCAATGCGATCATGTGGTTAAGGATGTGATCGCGAAGCCTTGAGGGAGTTGTATTTTGCGATCGCATGGTAGGTGACGCGTTGTTCATCGCGATTGCGTGAGGCTGTATGCAATTGCGTAGGTCAGGGAAATTGGTCACCGCGTTCGCGACCTAGATGTATATTCACATAGAAGGTTTTTTGGCTACTGTAGATTTTGTTCTTCGCGATCGCGAGGGAAATTCCACTATCGCAATGTGTAATCATTGGGCAGACTGTTAAAATATTAAAATCGAGGGTTAGAACCCACTTTTCATATTTTGAGCTAGGGACCTCGGATTTGGGCGTTTCTTGAAGGGATTTCAAGGCTTTGATTGAGGTAAGTGATTCTAACTCGGATTTTGTTGTTATACATGAATCTATCATTGTTTTTACCATTTAATTAGTGTTTTGGGTTGGGAAAGAATTGGGAAAAAATTGTAGAAACTTCATAGGCTTTAATTTGAGGATTTGAAGGTCGAGTTGTGATCATAATTGAGTAATTTTGGTATGGTTGGACTAGTGGTTAAATGGGTATTCAGATTTTGTTAATTTTGTCGAATTCCAAGACGTGGGCCCGGGATTGACATTTTGAGTTGACTTTTTGATTTTTGTTAAAGAACTTAGTTTATCATATGCAATTGATTCCTATAGCTTGTGTTAATTGTATCGAGTTGTTTGTGACTAGATTCGAGTCATTCGGAGGCTAATTCGCGAGGTAAGGGCTTGTTGGAGGGTATGAATCCCTGAATTGCGTGTTATGTGTTTGGAGTTGAGGTGACACACATACTAGGTGACGGGCGTGTGGGCGTGCACCGTAGTAATTATGACTCGGCCGATTCCATGAAACTATGTAGTCATCTAATCTTATATTATTCATGTACTCTCCATGTGTTAGAGGAATTGAGCTGTGATTCATGTTAGAAATCATATTTAGGCTATATGATGGTGCTGTTGGGACCCACAAAGGTCGTTTTGCTGTTGAATTGCTTGCTTAATTTGCAATTATATAATCAGTCACATATATCATTTTCATATCATATCTCAGTCTCTGTTTCTATCTATTGGTACATTATATCATCATTGTTTGGACTGATTGTCATGAGATTTGTGAGCCCGAGAGAGTGGAGAGATTGATGACTGAGTGAGGTCGAGGGCCTGATTGTGAGTGATATTTATGGGATCGGGTTGCACGACGTAGCCTGCTTTATTGATTCATGCCATGATTGGCTTATATTAGAAGTTGGGCAGGATCCGTCCCTCCGGAGTCTGATATACTAGCAGTGAACGCAGGTACCTTATGAGCGCGAGTGCCGAGTGATTTGGGAGGACTGAGTGATTGAGCCTGCTTTGGTATCGATGTGCGATTCATGGTTTTATATTATTTGATGTGATTTGATGCTTTGAGAAAGTTCGTACGATATTTTAAGACTTGTTAGTATATTTGGTTGAGGTCCCGGGGGCCTCGAGTGTGATTCGAACCATGTTCGGCGCATTTTGGAACTTTGAAGGATTGCTAATTTCTGCTGTTGGTTTTCTTATACGCGATTGCGAGTGGGATATTGTGATAGCGAAAAGTTATTTGTCACTGATGGAATATTTGTTCTATGCGATCGCGAGAAGAGGTCTGCGATCGCGAAGCTTTGGCAGTTAATGAATCTCGAACGCGTAGGTTGAGTCGCGTCCATGAATAGGAAAAGAGAAGGCTGGGAGTCCACGCGGTTTGTTCTTCGCGATCGCGTTAATGGTTCCACGATCGCGTAGCTTGAGGAGACTGTGAATCACATTCACGCGTGGGATTCCGCATTCGAGTTAATTTGGCAGCCTGTGAATTTGTGCTTAGAGATTGCGAATCATTTCCCGCGATCGCGAAGAAGAGCAACTGGGCAGACTTTTAAATATGAAAAATTAGGGTTTGAGTTATATTTCATAATTGAACTTTGGGAGCTCGGATTATGGATATTCTTGGAGGGATTTTTAAGGGATTGATTGGGGTAAGTGATTCTAACTCAGATTTGGTTAATATACATGAATCTATCATTGTTTTTATCATTTAATTAGTGTTTTCGATTAGAAAAAATGGGAAAAATTGTAGAAACTTCATAGGCTTTAATTTGAGGATTTGAAGGTCGAGCTATGATCAGAATTGAGTAATTTTGGTATGGTTGAACTCGTGGTTGAATATGTTCATTTTTTGTTAATTTTATCAGATTCTGAGAATTGGGCCCCGGATTGACTTTTAAGTTTTGTTAAAGAACTTAGTTTTGTCATATGAAATTGATTCCTATAGCTTGAGTTGATTGTATCGAGTTATTTGTGGCTAGATTCTTGGCAATCAAAGGCCGATTCGCGAGGCAAGGGCTTATTAGAGTAGAGATTTGCTCGGTTTGAGGTAAGTAACACTTCTAAACTAGGTTTTGAGGGTATGAATCCCTGGATTACATGTTATGTGGTTGGTGTTGAGGTGACGCATATGCTAGGTGACGGGCGTATGGGCCTGCACCGTAGTAATTGTGACTCGTTCGATTTTATGGAACAATGTAGTCATCCAATCTTGTATTATTTATGTACTCTCCATGTGTTAGAGTAATTGAGCTGTGATTCATGTTAGAAATCATGTTTAGGCTATATGCTGGTACTGTTGGGACCCACAGAGGTCGTTTTGCTGTTGAATTACTTGCTTAATTTGCAATTATATAATCAGTCACATCTATCATTTGCATATCATATCTCAGTCTCTGTTGTCATCTATTGATACATCATATCATCATTGTTTGGGCTGATTGTCATAAGATTTGTGAGCCCGAGAGACTGGAGAGATTGATGACTGAGTGAGGCCGAGAGCCTGATTGTGAGTGATATTTATGGGATCGGGTTGCATGCTGTAGTATGCTTTATTGATTCATGCCATGATTGGCTTATATTAGAAGTTGGGTAGGATCCGCCACTCCGGAGTCTGACATACGAGCAGTGAACGTAGGTACCTACTGAGCGCGAGTGCCGAGTGATTTGGGAGGACTGAGTGACTGGGAGGACTGAGTGACTAGGAGGACTGAGTGATTGAGCGTGCTTTGGTATCGATGTGTGATTCATGGTTTTATATTATTTGATGTGATTTCATGCTTCGAGCAAGTTCGTACGATATTTTAGGACTTGTTAGTATGTTTGGTTGAGGTCCCGAAGGCCTCGGGTGTGATTCAAACCATGTTCGGCGCATTTTGGAACTTTGAAGGATTGCTGATTTATGTTGCTGGTTTTCTTATACGCGATCGCGAGTGGGATATTGCGATAGCGAAAAGTTGTTTGTCACTGATGGAAGAATTGTTATATGCCGATCTCGAGAAGAGGTCTGCGATCGCGGAGCTTTGGCAGTTAATGAATCTCAAATGCGTAGGTTGAGTCGCGTCCGTGAAGAGGAAAAGAGAATGCTGGGAGTCAACGCGTTTTGTTCTTCGCGATTGCGTGAACGGTTCCGCGATCACGTAGCTTAAGAGACTGTGAATCGCATTCGCATGTGGGATTCCGCATTCGAGTTAATTGGCCAGCCTGTGAATTTGTGCTTAACGATCACGGATCATTTCCGCGATCGCAAAGAAGAACATCTGGGCAGACTTTTAAATATCAAAAACGAGGGTTAGAGTTATATTTCATAATTGGATTTTGGGAGCTCAGATTAAGGAGATTCTTGGAGGGATTTTCAAGGGATTGATTGGGGTAAGTGATTCTAACTCAAATTTGGTTAATATACATGAATGTATCATTGTTTTTATCATTTAATTAGTGTTTTGGATTAGAAAAATTGGGAAAAATTGTAGAAACTTCATAGGCTTTAATTTGAGGATTTGAAGGTCGAGCTGCGATCGGAATTGGGTAATTTTGGCATGGTTGGACTCGTGGTTGAATGAGTGTACTGATTTTGTTAATTTTGTCAGATTTCGAGATGTGGGCCCCGGGTTGACTTTTTGATTTTTGCTAAAGAACTTAGTTTTTTCATATGCAATTGATTCTTATAGCTTGAGTTGATTGCATCGAGTTGTTTGTGGCTAGGTTCGAGGCGTTCAAAGGCTGATTCGCGAGGCAATGGCTTATTGGAGTAGAGATTTGAACGGTTTGAGGTAAGTAACACTTCTAAACTAGGTTATGAGGGTATGAATCCCTGAATTACATGTTATGTGGTTGGTGTTGAGGTGACGCACATGCTAGGTGACGAGCGTGTAGGCGTGCACAGTAATAATTATGATTTGGTTGATTTCGTGGTACTGTGTAGTCATCAAACCTTGTTTCTATTCATGTGATCTCTATATGTTAGAGTGATTGAGTTGCAATCCATGCTAGAAATCATGTTAGGCTATACGCTTATCTGAAAATTTTATACTCAGTCACATCCATCATTTGCATATCATATCTCAGTTTCTGTTACTATTTATTGTTGTGTTATATATCATTGTTTGGGCTGATTGGCATGAGATTTGTGAGCCCGAGAGACTGGATAGATTGATGACTAAGTTGGGGCCTGAGCCGTGTTGTGAGTGAGATTTGTGGATCGGGTTGCACGCCGCAGTATGCTTTATTTATTTATATACATTATTATTATATGGATCGGGCTTCATGCCGCAGCAAGCCTTTTAGGCTTTATTATTATGGGATCAGGCTGCACACTACAACAGGCCAGATTGACATTATAGTAGTGCTTGGGCAGGATCCGCCCCTCCGGAGTCTTACATACTAGTAGTGAGCGTAGGTACCGTATAGTGTGGAGTGACTGAGTGTGGTGAGCGAGAATTGAGATAGTCAGATTGAGTACTTTGAGAGTGTGAGTACGTAATATTTTTGTTGTGTTGCATCACATGTGACATGCACATTGATATGTAGATATAAAGATGTAATATTCCTCATATCAGCCATACTTAGCATGTTTTATCTGTATTGAGCTTAATTATTAAACCTAGAAGCATGTCTACATTCATATACTCTGTACTAGCAGACTATGAGATTATATGAGATATTATTGTCATATTTTTCCTGTCATTTCTGTAATCTTATATTCTGTATTTGGACTGTATTGGTTGAGCTTGCCACTATTTTTAGCTCAAGGTTAGTCTTGTTACTTATGTTGAGGTTTTATTTTTAAGATGTAATATTCTTAAAATGAGGGTGAATGGGAAATGGAGGAAAAATAAAATTTTGAGTAAAATTTTAAGTTTCCCCTCTTAACAATGAGACATTGTCCCATATTGGAAGTGGAAGACATTTTTGGTGGGTATATATATAATTGCTCTTCTTGTAGCTCTTAAAGAGTTAAGAAGAAAGCAAGCCTCGCGCCGTCGTCGTCGCTCGCTCGCTCGGCTCGGCTTCGGCTACGGCTACGGCTACGGCTACGGCTTCGGCTTCGGCTTCGGCTTCGGCTTCGGATTCGGATTTGGATTTGGATTTGGATTTGGTCAAATGATCGATTGATTGATTAATTTTTTTGGACCAAATTTATTTGTTAATAGTAAATATTAACGTAAGATTATCCGTATTTGTAACGGATATTTTCCAATCCGTGTATTTGATCATTGGGCAGCCGGATAATGGTCTTCCCACATGAAGTGCTTGCTCCACAAACATGTAATGCTTGCTCCACCATGAAGGGTGGACGTTTGGTCTTGCACTCCTTCTTGGCTGCTATATATATGAGCAGCAAATGTTGAAGAAAGATACTCAACTCAACATACAATTCGCTCAACAAATTGGCTATACATTGCATTCCTTCCTCTCAGAACTTCCATACGTTTTTCTGAGTATATACTCCTTCGTTCTGCATTGTTTTTAACTTCAAACAAAGCAACTGTAAGTGTGATTTGCTACCGAACTTTGTGTTCGCCGAAACACTGGGGTTTGAAGTACCGCTACACCAGTGTGTTATTCGTTCTATCCTGGGAGGAAATAATCCATTACCTTGGGTACTAGGAGGGGATTAAATTCCTTAAGGAAACACTGTGAATTCAGTGGGCTCGAATTTATTATTATTATTTTATTACGTTAACTTATATTTTGCAGAATTAATATTTACAAATACAGGAATATTGACGGGAATAACAACTTATTGAGTACATTGGGTCGGGATGTACTCATACTATACTCTACACTTTGTGTGCAGATGCAGGTATTTTCGGGCACAAAGGTTGCTAGTGTTGGAGCTTATTCAGTTCGGAGACTATCGAGGTAGTTGCCTTGGCATCCACAGACCTTGACTCTCCTCCCTTTTTCTTTTAGTTTCATTTATACTGTTCTACCTTCCTAAACAGTGTTCAGCACTCGGACCATGTTATTGTATAGATGCTTATGTACTCAGTGATACCCGTATTTTGGGGGAATTCGGTATTGAGTTGCGGTGTTTTCTTCTAGTTATTATGAGCTTT
Source organism: Nicotiana tomentosiformis (assembly GCF_000390325.3). Taxonomy (NCBI): domain Eukaryota; kingdom Viridiplantae; phylum Streptophyta; class Magnoliopsida; order Solanales; family Solanaceae; genus Nicotiana; species Nicotiana tomentosiformis. The sequence continues at coordinate 98,877,972 of NC_090812.1, read as the reverse complement.
TATCTACTTAAGCCTATTTTAGTATGTTTTAAATTAAAGATGCCTGTATTTGGGAGTTGTCGGCTTGCCTAGTAACGCGATAAGCGCCATCACGGCTCATGTGATTTTGGGTCGTGACAACTTGTGGATCGGTTATGACTTGCAAAGCCTGGTTTTGAGGATGACTTAAGCAAGAAATTTTTTGGATGCATGGTGTATTACACTTTATGAGTATATGGGAATTCTAGAATGATTGAGTTGTTATTCGTGAAGGATATAGTGCGCATGTAGCAGGAATTTGCTCGATTACGTTAAAGCGGGGTTCCTTCTTGGGGTGTTGTCGTGCTAATGGGGCACATGTCGTTCAGCCTGCTTGGTAGGTGCAATTGAGATATGAGAAGAGTGGATGACTATTGAGAAGGTTCTAATGGATTCAAGATTTATATGTAGCAATTGAGAATTTTCGAAATTTGTATATGGCTAGAATCTGAGATTTATATCGGATGGTGTAGGTATTTGTGGTATTTCTGTATCACTATGAATTCTATATTTTAGTATCAGAAAGGTAAAAGGAACAACTTTAAATTCACAGAAGATCTCTTCAGAGTGGGTGTCTCGGTTGTGGTACTTTTGGGGTGCCTGAGAGGGAATACAACGGCTTATGGGCCTTAGGGCGGTGTGGTTTTATATTAGGATCTCTTGTGGTGAGCTTTGGGTAAGGATCGTGGCGTTCGGTCAAGGAGAAGTGTCAACTTGAGGGTAATTTGGAAGGAACTCAGAGGAATAGGACAACTTGGTAGTAGATTGGATTAGCATAGTAACAGGTATGATCAGTTCTTTGGGTACTTATGATGTGGTGAGTCTCTACAGGTGTTTTGTGGCAATGCTCTTGGGTTTGGCGACTGCGTGGCTTGGTTGAGTTAGAGAGATTCAGTTCTGATGGCTTGGTTATGTGCAAATGAGTTTTGAAGAGTTCTCGATGGTTTCTACCTTGGTTTGAGATGGATATTTCCTACCGGCGTGATGAGCATGTTGCGTATTGTGATTTTCTTCTGGCTGGGATCAAATAGAAGGTTTCTGACTGATTGGGTATGTATTCTGCTGGTGACTCAGAGCTGATTTTGAGATTATCGTGCTTATCATATTGTGCGGGATTGAGATTTGCATGTGCAAGGTCATATTTCAGTTTTGAAGGGAAGGTTATGAATTCTTAGATAACATGGACGGTTCCCGATGTTTCGATGAATGCTATAACTACTTGGTGTTACTTGAGGAGGGTGCGCATTTCAGAAGGCACACTGTGTTTTGACTTACGGATGCTTCATTGGTATTACGGTACTCGCTTGATTGATCGACTCTAGATGTTCGGATTTTTGCTATGTGTCATGGAAGAATTTCAGAAGTATTTTTCATGGGGATGATTGTGTATGAGAGATGTGTTAGTTATTCAGGTGGTGGAGTTGGTATCGGCTATGGTGATTCATGTGTTACATGGATTTGGAGATTGGGAGTTCTCAGAAGTAGATTGATTTGGGGTCGCAGACTGTGAAAATGTGGCCAAAGTTAGCTAGATGGTAGTACGTGCTACGGTTAGGTCATTGTGGACTTTTGGAGGGACATTTATCCATTTGGGGATGATTGAAGTTGATTTGAGGGCCCATTGGTAGGTTAGAGGAGAATATGTATTCTACACCGGGTCAAATTTGTTGACTTAGCATTGTTATTGCTGAAAAGTGTGTCATTTGGTTAGAGTTGAGCTTGTTCGTGTTCTGATATGTTCTATGTGTTACTCTTCTATGCTATGAAGGGTTGTGATTTATTGGTTATATGCACACATGATGCGGTTCTATTTGGGACTTGCAACGGAATTCGAGCGAGATGGTTATTGGGGTGTTGAATGGTTGATTGTGCCTTGATTATGTTCTTTCTGGGCTATGGTATATTGTGTTAATTTCTTCTACAGATGGTTATGGTCATGCACTTGTGTACTTGATGTCGAATTGCATGTGGTTGTTGATTTTGCGCATTGGGGCTCGAGGTATTTCATATGGATCAGTGTTTGGATGGGTCACGTATTGCAGCGGGGTTATGATGGGATATGATCCTTTGTGATAGATTCGTGTGTTTTGAATCTACTGTGTGTGATAGGTTCTTAGCATTGCATTGTGGTGTACTTGTTGAGCTTGCGGGATTGTTCTCTCATTTGAGTCATTTTCTATTTTTGGGTGCATTTGAATTATTTCTTATTGGTGCACGGATTGCATGGTTTGTGGATAAAGGTTGTATTAGTGTGGCATGTCAGTAGAGTGGCTGTATTGATGAGATGAGGTCATTAGACCTAGAATGGATTCTATCTGATTTGATTATGGTATGTATGGAGGGATAATATCAGAAGTCGGCTTACGATTTAGCATTGGTTCTTGACAGACAAGAGATGGCTCCATGACTTGTTGATCTGATGAGTGGTTATGAGTTTCTATATGTTTCTTTCATCATCGGCAGTGTACGAAGGTTTTGAATGAAGTTTTATTTGATTTGAGGTTTATTACCATTATTGGGTTTGTTTTGAGCAGCAATTATGATCGAGAATTATTGCTACGAGTATGCGAATTGCGTGGTATATCATGTGATTACGTATTGGGTTATAGTTATGGCTTGATAAAGCTTGTTCAGACTTATACAGTGCGTAGATGCAAGATTTGGATCTTGTAAGGGATTCCGGATGTTGGAAATTGGATTCCAAGGTTTATGAGTTAAGGTTGAATTAAGGATCTTCAATTATGTTGTGTTGTTAGGCTTATATGGATTGGGGTGACGTGTGATCAGCCTCGGGTATGTGCATGGTAAGGTTACACAGTGATTTAACGGCTTAGGAACAACTCTTGGCACGTTCGAGGACGAACGTATGTTTAAGTGGGGGAGAATGTAATGCCCCGACTGGTTGTTTTGAGAAATTGTATTTCGTTAAGCTATTTGAAGTCTTGAGAGGCATCGTATGATGTATTTTGACTTGTATGAATCGTCGGTTTTGGTTTTTCAAGTTATTCAGAATTGATTTGGAAGAATGATTCTCAACTAGGAAGCTTTAAGTTGGAAGTGTTGACCGAGTTTGACTTTTATGTATTTGACCTTGGATCGAAGTTTGGATGATTCCGTTAGGTCCGGATGGTGATTTTGGACTTAGGCGTATGCCCAGATTTGCATTTGGAAAATTCTACAAGGTTTCGACACTAATTGGAGAAAGTTAAAAATTTGAAGGTTTGGAATGTTCATGAGTTTGATCGGGAGTTGACTTTGATGATATCGGGTTCGGATTCGGGTTCTGGGAATTGGAATAGTTTCGCTATGTCATTTGGGACTTGTGTGCAAACTTTGAGTCAATTCCAAGTTTATTTGATAAGGTTCGACACTGGTTTTGGAAGTTGAGAGATTCAAAGTTCATTAAGTTTGATTTGAGGCGTGATTCGCGATTTTGATGTTGTTATGCTTGACTTGAGGCCTTGAGTTGGTCCGTGCTATGTTATGGGACTTGTTGGAATGTTCGGACGGTGTCCCGAGGGGCTCGGTCGTGATTTAGATTGAATTCAGACCATTTTTCTTCATATTTGCATTGTTGGTTTCTGCTGATGTCTAGTGCACCAAATGTTCTTCGCGATCGCGAAGTTGGAGGTGCGATCGCATAAAGGAGAATTTGGAGCTGGGCAATTTCTTAAATACGGTCACGATTGAAAAACCACGTTCGCGTAGATTTATGTTGGTTGTAGTACGCATTCGCATAGGAGTCATCGCGTTCGCATAGAGTTGAGCTGAGAGCTGGGAGCTGGGAGCTGGAAGATTCTTTAACGTGTTCACGTAAGATGGGAGGCGTTTGCGAAGGTTGTGCGCCTGTGTGCTTCGCATTCGCATTGTCAATGTCGCAAACACGTAGAGCTTTTTGGTGGCAGTGGCATTTGTTCTCTGCGATCGCGGAGGTTTTTCCGCGATCGCGATGAGTATCCCTGGGCAGTGAATATAAAGTACTCTATTTCAGAGGTTTCGGCCATTTTAGCATATTTGGAGCTATGAAGATCAGATTGAGATGATTTTTAGGCGATGTTTACCATATGGATTGGGGTAAGTGTTCTCTACTCGGTTTTGATTATATTTTATGAATCTATATTCGTTTTTGGCATTTGATTGATGATTTCAAGAGAGAAATTGGAGGGTTTTGTCTAAAATTTCATAAAATAAATTTTTGAGTTTTGAACATCGATTCGGAGTTGGATTTGAATGAAAATAGTATTGTTGGACTTGTAATTGAATGGGTTGTCATATTTTATGAGTTTTGTCAGGTTCCAAGGTGCAAGCCCGGGTTTGACTTTTTGGTTGACTTTGGGTTTTTGATTTAAAGATTTGACCTTTATTTATTTGGTTTGTTTCCTTTGGCATTATTTGATGTTTTTGAGTTGCTTTAAGCTAGTTTGAAGCCGTTTGAAGGTCGGTATACGCGAGATGGCATTTCAAGAGTATTGTTTGGCTTGCTCGGTATTAGATTCAGCTTATTCAAGGTAAGTAACTGTAACGACCCGACCGGTCATTTTGAGCATTTGCACTTTACTCGGTAGTTTGAGGGCATGAGTAGCTCTGTATTATTTATTATGACTTGCGTGAATCATCAGTTTTGATTTTCAGGTTATTCAGAATCGATTGGAAAGAATGCATTTCATGATTTAAGTTTTAAGTTGGAAGAGTTGACCAAGTTTGACTTTTAGTATTTGACTGCGGATTAGAGTTCCCGGATTTGCATTTGGATATTTCTAGAAGGATTTGTCACTAATTGGCGAAAGTTGAAAATTTGAAGGTTTGGAAAGTTCATGAGTTTGACCGATAGTTGACTTTGAGGATATCAGATTCGGATTAAGGTTCCGAAAATTGGAAAAGCTTCGTTATGTTATTTGGGACTTGTGTGCAAAATTAGGGTTCATTCTAGGTTGATTTGATATGTTTCAGCGCAAGTTTTGGAAGTGGAAAGTTCAAATTTCATTTGAGTTGATTTTTGGGCTTTTGATTAAAGCTTCGACCTTTATCGATTGGGTTTGATTCCTTTGGCATTATTTGATGTATTTGAGTTTCTTTTGGCTAGTTTCGAGCCGTTCAGAGGTCGGTACGCGCAAGATGGGATTTCTGGAGCATCGCCTGGCTTGCTCGATATTGAATTTGGCTTGTTCGAGGTAAGTAACACATCTAAACTTGGTACTGAGGGTATGGATAACAAATTTCATGCTATGTGATTGATGTTGATGTGATGCGCATGCTAGGTGATGGGCGTGTGGGTGTGCATCGTAGTAACTGTGATTTAGTTGATTCCACAGAATTGTGTAGCTACTTATCCTTATTTGATTGTTTTTACTATACTATATGTGTTAGAGCACTTGAGATGTAATTCATGCTAGAAATCATGCTTAGGCTATATGGTGGCTCTATTGGGACCCACAGTGGTCGTTCCTTACTGTTGAGTTATTTGTTTAATTGTAGTTATGTATTCAGTCATATTCATCATTACATATCGTATCTCAGTCTCTGTTATTGCATATTGTCGCATCTCATATCATTGACTTGGGCTACTTAGTATGAGTGTTGTGAGCCCGAGAGACTGGAGAGATTGATGACTGAGTGAGGCCGAGGGCCTGGTTGTGAAGATATTTATATTATAGCACGTGAGTTGTCCGTGCAGCACATGAGTTGTCCGTGCAGCACGTGAGTTGTCCGTGCGGATCTAGATATTGATACTATAGCACGTGAGTTGTTCGTGCAACACGTGGGTTGTCTGTGCAGATCCAAATATTGATACTATGGCATGTGAGTTGTCCGTGCGGATTATAGCACTTGGGCTGAAGGAGCCCCTCCGGAGTTTGCACACCCCCAGTGAGCGTAATTGCTAGCAGTTGTTATGTTTGGGCTGGATCTGCCCTGTACAGTACAAAGTGATTGAGTGTGCTAAGTATTGAGCATGATGAGTGAGAATACGAGACAGTGAGATTGAGTACTCTAAGAGTGTGAGTACATGAGTTCATCATTAAGATGCATTGCATTTGAAAGAGTTTTCGTGTTGTTTAATTGTGGAACGAAGTAGATTTTCATGTCTTGTTGTGAGTTCAGACTCAGGAAGATTAAGTGATGACATAGTAATTGCGGTTACAAAAAGGTATATCAAGATGCCAATTTAAGGCTAAGCAGGTGGATTATCTCTTGCGGAGTAATCTACGGAGGTGTGATCCTTATAATGTTGTGTAGAGAGTTTCTTATTTACCAGTGGGGTATATGTGTTGAGATTTGAATTTGAATTTGGTTGAGAAAGTTGACTTGATCGTCATATGGATGTATGCGAGCTTAGTAGATGATTTGAGGTACTATATGGTTTGTGGTATGTGAGCTTATGAAGGATTTAGCTGAATCTCCCTGCGGTATTATGGCAGTAATATAGTATGGGTATGGTGAGTTATCAGATGTTCTATTCTATGGCATTGAGCTAAGTGGCGGAGTCTGCTATCGATGATTTGAGTGCATGGTTACTGTTGTATTAGTTTTGGTCTGAGGCATACTTGTGGATCGGTTATGACTTGCAGAGGTTGAGATCGAGGATGACTCGGGTAAAGAAATTTCTGGATATGGGTTATGTTACACTTTATGGGTATATGGGAATCATGGGGTGATTGAGTTGTTATTCGTGAAGGATGTAGTGCGCGTTGAGTAGGAAATTGCTCAGTTGCTTAAAGGTGTGGATTACTTCTTTGGGTGTTGTTGTGCTAATGGAGCACATGTCGTTTTTCCCGTTTGGGCGACGCAATTGAGATTTGAGCAGAATAGATGACTCTCGAGAAGGATCTAATGGATTCAAGATTTATATGTCGCAATTGTAATTTTTTTCGGATTAGCATATGGTTAGGATCTGAGATTTACATTGGACGGTGTCGAGACTTGCGGTATTTCTGTATCACTATGAATTCTACATTTCAGTATCAAGAAGGTAAAGAAAATAGTTTCAGGTTCACATAAGGACTCTTCGGAGTAGGTGTCTCGATTGTGGTACTTTTGGGGTGCTTGAGAGGGAATACAACGGCTTATGGGCCTTAGGGTGGTGTGGGTTTATTCTGAGATTTCGTGGGGTGAGTTTTGTTTGAGGATCATGGTATTATGGCGAGGAGGAGTGTCAACTTGAGGATAATTCGGAAGGAACTTAGAGAAATAATACAACTTGGTAGTAGGTTGGATCAGCAAGGTAATAGATATGATCAGTTTTTTGGGTACTTATAATGTGGTGAGTCTCTACAGGTGCTCGACGATAATACTCTGGGATTTGGCAACATGCGTGGCTTGGTTGAGTTGGAGAGATTCAGTTCTGATGGTTTGGTTATGTGCAAATGAGTTTCAGAGAGTTTTCGATGATTTCTACCACGGTTTGAGATAGATATTTCCTACTGGCGAGAGGAGGATGTTACGTATTGTGATTTTCTCTTGGGAGAGGTCAAATGGAAGGTTTTCGACTGACTGGGTAGGTATTCTTCTTGAGACATAGAGTTGATTATGAGATTCTCTTACTTTTCATATGATGGCATGATAGATACGGTGTGTTGTGTGGGATTGAGATTTACATGTGCAAGGTCACGATTCATATTTGGAGGGAAGGTCATGAATTTTGGACAGCATGGACAATTTCATATATTTAAATGCGTGTTATAACTACTTGGTAATTCCTGATAAGGGTGCGCATTTCAGAAGGTGCACTGTGTATTGTCTTGCGAATGCTTCATTAGTATTGCGGTACTCGCTTGGTTGATTGACTGCTGATATTCAGATTTTTACTATGTGGCATGAAATAATTTTAGAAGTATTCCTTGTGGGATGATCGTGTATGAGAGATGTGTTAGACATTCGGGCGATGGAGTTAGGATTAGATATGGTGATTTGTGTGTTCTAGGGATTCGGAGACTGTGAGTTCTCTGGAGCAGATTGTTTCATGGTGGTGGACTGTGAAAATGTGGCCAAAGCTAGCCAGATAATGGTATGTGTTATGATTAGGTCATTGTGGACTTTCAGAGGGTTATTTATCTATTTGTGGATGACCATAGTTGATTTGGGGGCCTATTGGTAGGCCCAAGGAGGATGTGTATTCTACACCGGGTCGGATTTGTTGACTCCGTACTGCTATTGTTGAGGGATGTGCCATTCGGTTAGAATTGACTTTTCTCGTATTTGATATGTTTTATGTGTTACTCTTCCATACTACGAGGGGTTGTAATTCGTTGGTTATATGCACCCATGGAGCAGATCTGTTTGGGCCTTATAGTGGGATTCGAGCGAGATAATGATTGGGGTGTGAAATGGTTGATTGCACCTTGGTTATGGTCTTTCCAGGTTGTGGTATATTTTGTTGTTTGCTTCTCCATGGTTATGGTCATACACTTGTATACTTGGTGTCGAATTGCCTATGAATGTTGATTATGGGCATTGGGGCTCGAGGCATTTCATGAATCAGTGTTTGGATGGATCATGTATTGCAATGGGGTTGTGATGGGATATGATCCTTCGTGATAGATTCATATGTTTTGGCTCTACTTGTATGCTGGGCTCATAGCATTGCGATTGTGGTGGTACGTTTTGAACTTGCAGGATGGTTTTATCGTTTGAGTCATTTTCCATGATTGAGTACATTTTGATTGTTGCTTATTGGTGCACGGATTACACGAGTTGTGGCTTTAGGTTGTATTGATGTGGCAAGTCACTAGAGTGGTTGTGTTTGATGAGATGGGGTCATTGAACCTAGAATGGATACTATCAGATTTGATTATGGAAGAATAATATCGGAAGTTGTCTTAGGATTTGGCTTTGGTTCTTGTTGGACAAGAGAGAGCTCCATGACTTGTTGATCTGATGAATAGTTATGAGTTTCTGCTTGTTTCTTTCATCATCTGCAGTGTACAAATGTTTTAGAACAAGATTTTGTTTGATATAAGGTTTATTACCGGTATTGGGTTGTGTTGAGCAGCTACTGTGATCTGAAATTTTGCTACAAGTACGCGAGTTATGCGGTATATCATGTGATTATATCTTGGGTTATGGTTATGGCTTGATACAACTAGTTCAGACTTATACAGTGTGTAGATGCGAGATTCAGATCTTATAGGAAAATTCGGATGTTGGAAATTGGATTATGTGGTTTACGAGTTAAGGTTGAAGTAATGATCTTCAGTTATGTTGTGTTGTCAGGCCTATATAGAATAGGGTGACGTGGGATCACCCCCGGGTATGTGCATGGTAAGGTTACACGGAGATTTGATGGCTATGGAACGACTCTTGGCACGTTCAAGGACGAACGCATGTTTAAGTGGGGGAGGATGTAACGACCCGACCGGTCGTTTTGAGCATTTGCACTTCACTCGGTAGTTTGAGGGCATGAGTAGCTCCGTATGATGTATTATGACTTGTGTGAATCGTTGATTTTGGTTTTCAGGTTATTCAGAATCGATTGGAAAGAATGAATTTCATGATTTAAGCTTTAAGTTGGAAGAGTTTATCAAGTTTCACTTTTAGTATTTGACCACGGATTGGAGTTTTGATGGTTCCATTAGGCCCGGATGGTTATTTTGGACTCGGGCGTATGCCTGGATTTACATTTGGATATTTCTAGAAGGATTCGACACTAATTGGCGAAAGTTAAAATTTTGAAGGTTTGGAAAGTTCATGAGTTTGATCGAGAGTTGACTTTGAGGATATCAGATTTGGATTAAGGTTCCGAGGATTGGAATAGTTTCGTTATGTTATTTGAGACTTGTGTGCAAAATTTTGGTTCATTCCGGGTTGATTTGATATGTTTCGGCGCGAGTTTTGGAAGTGGAAAGTTCAAAGTTCATTTGAGTTCGAATTGAGGTGCGATTCATCGTTTCGATGTTGTTATGTGCGATTTGAGGCCTAGAGTAGGTCCGTGTTATGGTATGGGACTTGTTGGTATATTTGGACGGGGACCCGAGTGGCCCGGGTGAGTTTCAGACTAGGTTCAGATCATTTTTCCTATTGTTGCCTTGTGGAAGAGTTGCTGGTACTGGTGTAGCCACATCTGCGGAGTCTTGGCCACAAAAGTAACTTCTCAGATGCTGGCTGTCCATCGCAGAAGTGAGGTGAGAGCTGGGTGAGGAAGACCACAGAAGCGGATTTTTGTAGCACACCTGCGTGGGCACAGAAGCGGAACGTTTGTCGCAAAACGACGCCGCAGAAGCGGCTGAGTGCGTCGCAGATGCGATGATGCCTGGGCAGAAGCTATATATTGAGGTTTTTGGTTCTTTTATCATATTTTGAGATTTGGAGCTCGGATTGAGGCGAGTTTTGAAGCAATTTTCACCATGTGGATTGGGGGTAAGTGTTCTCTACTTTTTTTTGGTTTTATATCATGAATCTATCCTCGTTTTGGCATTTGGTTGATGAATTCAAAAGTCAAATTGGGGGTTTTTGACTAAAGTTTCATAGAGCGAATTATTGAGTTTTGGACATCGATACGAAGTCGAATTTGAGTGAAACTAGTATGGTTGGACTCGTCACTGAATGGGTGATCGGATTTTGTGAGTTTCATCAGGTTTCGAGGCGCGGGCCTAGGTTTGAATTATGGGTAGATGTTTGGGCTTTTGATTAAAAAATCGACCTTTATCGATCTTTGGCATTATTTGATGTATTTGAGTTTCTTTTTGCTAGTTTCGAGTCGTTCAGAGGTCGGTACGCACAGGATGGCATTACTGGAGCATCGTCTAGCTAGCTCGATATTGGATTTGGCTTGTTCAAGGTAAATAACACTTCTAAAGTTGGTGCTGAGAGTATAACACCTCGAATTTCGTGTTATGTGATTGATGTTGAGGTGACGCACATGCTAGGTGACGGGCTTGTGGGCGTGTACCGTAGTAACTGTGATTTAGTCGATTCCATGGAATTATGTAGCTACCTTATCCTTATCTGAACGTTTTTACTATACTCTATGTGTTAGAGCACTTAAGTTGTAATTCATGCTAGAAATCATGCTTAGGCTATATGTTGGCTCTATTGGGACCCACAGTGGTCGTTCCTTGCTGTTGAGTTATTTGTTTAATTGCAGTTATGTACTCAGTCATATTCATCACTACATATCGTATCTCAGTCTCTGTTATTGTATATTGTCATATCTCATATCATTGACTTGGGCTGCTTAGCATGAGTGTTGTGAGCCCGAGAGACTGGAGAGATTGATGACTGAGTGAGGCCGAGGGCCTGATTGTCAAGATATTGATACTATAGCACGTGAGTTGTCCGTGCAGCACATGAGTTATCCGTGCGGATTCAGATATTGATACTATAGCATATGAGTTGTCCGTGCGGATCCAGATATTGATACTATAGCACGTGAGTTATCCGTGGAACACGTGAGTTATCCATGCGGATCCAGATATTGATACTATAACACGCGAGTTATCCGTGCGGATTATTACGCTTGGGCTGTAGTAGCCCCTCCGGAGTCTACACACCCCCATGGAGCGCAGTTGCTAGGAGTTATTATGTTTGGCTGGATCTGCTATGTACAGTACGGTGTGACTGAGTGTGCTGAGTATTGAGCATGATGAGTGAGAATACGAGACAGAGAGATTGAGTACTCTGAGAGGGTGAGTACATGAGTTCATCATTGAGATGCATTGCATTTGACATGCGTACTTGAGATACATTCATAAAGATGCATTTCCTCATGCTACCCAATTTTGGTGACATTCATGGTTTCACCTGTATATTGACATGTAGGCATAGAGATGTATTTTCCTCATGCTAGCTGAAAATGAAACATCTTGTTTATTGTTGAAAGGTTTTTGGAAAAAATCATAGTTTTCAAACTTATTCATATATTGTTTAGGTTTTCGGTGAAAGATCTGAGATCTACTGTTGTACTTGAAATACATGCCTATTTTCCGTAACTGTGAACTAGCTGAATTATTTCTTGTACCATTTTTATCATATTGTTATGAGTTGTTGTATCTATTGGTGTTGGACTATGACCTTTGTCCCAGCTCGTCACTACTTTCAGCCTAAGGTTAGGTTTGTTACTTATTGAGTACATGTGGTCGGTTGTACTCATACTATACTTCTGCACCTTGCGTGTAGATGTTGGATATTGATGTTGCTCTGCATGGCGGGAGCTGAATTTGAATATGTACCTGCATTCCGATCATAACTGCCTCATGATCTTGGTAGCTTTAGAATTTTAATCTGTTCATGTATATTTCAAACAAATGATGTACTTTATTTCATACCAGCTTCGTAAATTTCAAATTCTTAGAAGCTCATGATTTGTACTACCAGTCCTTAGAGAGTTGTATAAAATTCATTTATCTTATCTTTGATTCACATCGGTGTTATTATATTATGTTATTTTGTTAATTGGCTTACCTAGCGGGTTGGGTTAAGTGCCATCACAACAGTTTGGATTTTGGGTCGTGACAATAACACTTCTAAACTTGGTGTTGAGGGTATGAATCCCTGAATATACGTGTTATGTATTCGGTGTTGAGGTGACACACATGCTAGGTGACAGACGTGTGAGCGTGCACCATGTGAATTATGACTCGGTTGACTCTGTGGTACTGTGTGGTTACCTACTCTTATTTGTATCCATGAAATTTCGACGTGCTAGAGTAATTGAGATGTGATCCATGTTAGAAACCATGTTTAGGCTACATGTTTATCCTGTTAGGACCCACGGAGGTCATTTCTGCTGTTGAGTTATTTGCTTAAATTGCAATTATGTACTCGGTCACATTCATCATTTGCATATCATATCTCAGTCTCTGTTATCATTTATTGTCACATCATGTTATCATTATTTGGGATGTTTGGCAGAGATTTGTGAGCTCGAGAGAATGGAGAGATTGATGACTGAGTTGGGGCCTAAGGGCCGGATTATGAGTGATATTGATGAGATCGGGTTGCATGCCGCAGCATGCCCTATGAATTTTATATATATATATATATATATATATATATATATTGATGGGATCGGGTTGCACGTTGCAACAGGACACATTGGCTTTATATGTATTATTATTATATGGCTCGGGCTGCACGCCGTAGCAGGCCTTATGGGCTTTATATGTATTATTGATGGGATTGGGTTGCACGCCGCAGCGGGCCATGATAGCTTATATTAGCGCTTGGGCAGGATCCGCCCCTCCGGAGTCTGACATACCAGTAGTGAGCGCAGTTATTATTGATTCATGATGGGATCAGGCTGCGTGCCACAACATGTACCGTACAGTGCTGAGTAACTGAGTGTGATAAGTGATTGAGCGTGATGTGTGGGAGTGCGAGACAGTGAGATTGGGTACTCTGAGAGTGTGAGCACATGAGTTCACCACTGTGATGCATTGCATTTAATATGCATACTTGACATACATGCATAGAGATGCATTTCTCATGCTACACGGTTTTCTGGCATTCATAATTTCACATGCACATTGACATATAGGCGTAGAGACGTACTTTTCTCATGCTATCTGAGAATAAAATATCTTATCTGTTGTTGAAAGTTTTTGTGAAAAATCACAGTTTTCTGATCTACTCATATTTTGGTGATTTCGGTGTAAGATTTTAGTTTTATTGTTGTGCCTGAAAAGCATGCCTATTTCCGTAATGATGAACGAACTGAGCATCATATCTTGGAGTTATTTCTTGTACTGTTTTTTATTATATTGTTATGAACTGTTTTTGGCTATTGATGTTGGACTCTGACCTTTATCCAAGCTCGTCACTACTTTCAACCTAAGTTTAGGTTTGTTACTTATTGAGTATATGAGGTCGGTTGTACTCATACTACACTTATACACCTTGCGTGTAGATTTTGAATGTTGATATTGCTGTGTATGGCGGGAACTGGCATTGAATATGTACCTGCATTCCGGTCATAACTGCCTCTTGTTCTTGGTAGCTTTAGAATTATTAATCTGTTTATCTATATTTCAAACAGATGATGTATTTATTTCATACCAGCTTTGTAAACTCTAAATCTTAGAAGCTCATGATTTGTACTACCAGTCCTTGGGAAGTGTATAAAAGTTCGGTTATTTCATCATTTATTTTCTCAGTAAATCTCATTGAATTTGATTGTTGTTAATTGGCTTATCTAGCGGGTTGGGTTAGGTGCCATCACGGCTAGTTGAATTTTGGGCCGTGACAGATGCAATACATAATTATTAGTTCTTTGATAAACTGTTTGGATACATTTTTAGATAGTTACATCCATTATTTTTAAATAACTTTTACATATTTGAACAGTTTATATCAAGTTCTTGTAAGCGTATATAGGGATCGATTTTGTCATATTTCGTAATATAATTATATTTAAATAATAACAATAATAACATACTCAGTATTATCCCACACTGTAGGGTCTGGGGAGGGTAGTGTGTATGCAGACCTTACCCCTATCTTGTGAGGATAAAGAGGCTGTTTCCAATAGACCCTCGTCTCAAGAAAGCATAAACACTACATTAATAAAAATATAGATAAGAAGGGACAACACCAAAAAGTCATATTAAAGCATAATAAAAACAACAAGATTGTAAGGTGATCAACAATGAAAGAAAATAACGGTTTAGTCATAAAAACCTACTACCAATAGAATGCGAGACTACGCACCAATACTACTGGTATGGACTCTCTAGACTTCCTACCGTACTACCATAATCCTAGACCTCCACACATTCCTATCAAGGGTTATATCCTCGGTCAGCTGAAACTGCGCTATGTCTTGCCTAATCACCTCTCCCCACTTCTTTTTCGGCCTACCCCTACCTCTACCTCTTCCTCTTCGTAAGCCCTCTAATGTCAACCTCTCACACCTGCTCAGCGGGACGTCTCTGCTCTTCTTCCTCACATGACCAAACTACCTAAGCCGCGCTTCCCGCATCTTGTACATGATCATTATATTTAAACGATTCAGCTAATATTTTTCTGTCAAAATCAAAGACAAAAGTGTTCATAACCGAATCAAACAATGGATACTTGTACATGCTAAATATATTATTTTTATAGATCGATTAAATTTTTTAATATCAGTAATATAATTATTAACTATCTCTATCACGAATAACTACAATTTTTTCCCAATTGAAACTAATAATGATACACTAGACATCTAAAATAAGACGTATGTCGGTCAATTTTTTATACAACTTTTACAAAATATGAATTTTATTTCGCAACATCTTCTTGATAGGTATGTGACCGTAAAAATGAGGAGGCTACGGTTTCTTTGAGAAGAAAGCAACTCCAATATCTTTGATATAAATAGAAGAAAGCATTTTCAAGCAAATATTTAGGGTACAATGGCTGAAACTAGACAACTCCAATAATGCATTTATCTTTGAGAGTATGAAAAGTAGGCTAGACAAAAATTAGATCAGAAGGTCAATAACACTAAAGGGTAATACCATACAAGATGAAAAAAAAGTTAAAGCTGAAATAACAGGTTTTTATCAGAGTTGCTTGGTTCAACACGTGTCATTTAGCCTATAGTCAAATAAAATATTATGGAGGAGGGCAAAGACTAAACGGAGTTCAGCAGCTACAACTAATTTCTCCTATGGGAAAGGAGGAAATTTATCTAGCACTGCAAGATATAGAAGACCAAAAATCACCTGGTTGCGATGGTTTCACTTCTCATTTCTTCAAGAAATATTAGCCTGTGCTGTGTGAGGAGATCCCCAAGGTGAAACCCCGACACTGTTAGAGAATTTCGACCTATATCTTGTTATACTGTCCTATACAAGATTATTTTTAAAGTAATCACTAGGAGATTCCAACTGGTTATGGATGATTTAGTGGAAAATAGTCAAGCAGGCTTTGTTCCAGGAAGGGTAACCACAGATTCATTTTGGGCCGACATAAATTGATCAAATGGTATGAAAGAAAGAGTTTGTTACCAAGATGTATGCTTAAAGTTGATATGCAGAAAGCATGTGACTCAGTCGAATGGATATTTATTGAACAGATACTATCCGGGATGCACTTCCCTGCCAAGTTTATTAATTGGATTATGGTATGTCTGAGAATAGTCATATATTCAGTCACGACTCAAAATCTTACATGTCGTGATGCTGCTTATTACAATACTAGGCAAGCCGACAGTTTACAAATAATGACCACGCATATTTAAGTTAAACATACTGAAATAAGCTTAAATAGTAAAAAATCTCATAATTTAACTGATAGGAAAATAGTGCGACTCAATACAAAATCCCCCAAAATCCGAGTGTCATTGAGTACAAGATCATCTAAATGACAACATAGTCTGACTACTAAAACATTGTCTAGAAAGATAGAACAGTACAAATAAACTGAAAAAGAAGGAGAGTCAAGGTCTGTGGATGCCAAGGCAACTACCTCGATAGTCTCCAATAAATAAAGCTCCAAAGCTAGCAACCGATGTACGCGGAGGTACCTGGATATGCACATGAAGTGCAGAGTGTAGTATGAGTATAATCGACCTAATGTACTCAATAAGTAACAAGACTAACCTTGGGCTGAAAGCAGTGACGAGCTCAACAGTTACAGCCCAAATACAGATTTTTAATAGTACATAAATGTAGACATGTTTTCAAGTTTAACAGTTTAATTTCAACACGGATAAAATATGCCAAGTGTGATTGATATGATGAATGGTACATCACTATATCTACATGTCAATTATGCATGCCAACTGTTAAGCAACACTGTGATAAATTCATAAGCATATTCTCGGAGTATTTAATCTCGCTCAGCACGCTCAATCACTCAGTCCTCCCAAATCACTCGGCACTCGTACTCAGTAGGTACCTGAGCTCACTGTTGGTATGTCAGACTCTGGAGGGGCGGATCCTGTCCAAGCGCTAATATAAGCCAATCATCACATGAATCAATAAAGCATGTTGCGACGTGCAACCCGATCCCATAAATATCACTCATAACCAGGCCCTCGACCTCATTTAGTTATCAATCTCTCCAGTCTCTCAGGCTCACAAATCTCATGACAATCGGCCCAAAAAATGATGATATGATGTATCAATAGATGACAATAGAGACTGAGATATGATATGCAAATGAAATATGTGACTGAGTACATAATTGAAAATTAAGCAATTAATTCAACAGCAAACCGACCTCTGGGGTCCCAACATAACTAGAATATAGCATGAACATGATTGCTAACATGCATCACAGCTCAATTCCTCTAACACATGGAGAGTACATGAATAATACAAGATTATATGACTACACAGCCCCATGAAATCGATCGAGTCTCAATTACTACGGTGTATGCCCACACGCCCGTCACCTAGCATGTGCATCACCTCAATACCAAACACGTAATTAAGGGATTCATACTCTCAGAACCAAGGTTAGAATTGTCACTTATCTCAAACCATGTAAATCTCTACTCCAAATAGCCCTTGCCTCGCGAATCGGCCTCCTAACAACTCGAATCTAGCCATAAACTACTCGATACAATCAACACAAGCTATAGGAATCAATTCCATATGATAAAGCTAAGTTCTTTATTAAAAAGTCAACCCCGGACTCACGTCTCAGAATCTGATAAAATTAACATAATCCGAACACTCATTCAAACACGAGTCCAACCATACTAAAATTACTCAATTATTATTATAACTCGGCCCTCAAATCCTCAAATTAAAGCTTATGAAGTTTATACAATTTTTCCCCAATTGTTTCCCAACCCAAAACACTAATTAAATGGTAAAATGATAGATTCATATATAACAACTAAATCCGAGTTAGAATCACTTACCCCAATTAATGCTTTGAACATCCCTTCAAGAATCGCCCAAATCCAAGGTCCCTAGCTCAAAATATGATAAATGGGTTCAAACCCTCAATTTTGACATTTTAACAGTCTGCTTAGTGATTACACATCGCGGAGAACAAAATCTACCATAGCCCAAAAACCTTCTACGTGAACACACACTCCAAGTCGCGAACGCGGTGACCAATTTCCCTGACCTACACGATCGCGGACAGCCTCACACGATCGCGATGAACAATACGTGGGAACCCCAGGCCTGCTCTTCCTTCTTCGCAAACACATCACCTACCACGTGATCGCGTAATACAACTCCTTCAAGGATTAACGATCGCATACTTAACCACACGATCGCATAGAACAAAATCCCACTGGCCAAATACCTTCCACGATCGCATCCCTTTCCTCACAATCGCGTAAGAGAAAACCAGAAGCACATGCATCAGCAAACTTCAGCAACTCTTCTAAGTCATATTATAATCCGTTATCCATCCGAAATCCACCGAGGCCTCCTAGACCTCAACCTAACGTACCAAAAAGTCCTAAAACATCATACGAACTCGCTTGAAGCCTCAAATCACATAAAAACAAATATACTAAAACCACGAATCACACATTGATTCAAGCCTAATAAACTTCTAACTTCCAAAACTAATACCGAAACATACCAAACCAACTCTAATTGACCTCAAATTTTGCACACAAGCCATAAATGACACAACAGGACTATTCCAACTTCCGGAACCAAAATCCGAGCCCGAAAACCATAAAGTCAACTCTCAGTCAAACTTCTTAACTCTCCAAACTTTTATTTTTCCAACTTTCGCCAATTCAAGCCAAAATCACCTACGGACCTCCAGATCAATAACCAGACATACTCCTAAGTCACAAATCACCTTACGGAGCTATCAGGACCATCAAAACTCCATTCTGGAGTCATTTACACACAAGTCAACATCTGATCAACTCTTTTAACTTAGGCTTCCAACCTTGGGTCTAAGTGTCCCAACTCGTTTCGAAATATCCCCGGAACCAAACCAACCACCCTGAAAAGTCACATAATAACAAATTAGCACAATATAAGCAATACATGGGGGAACATGGCTATAATACTCAAAACGACCGATTGGGTCATTGCATTCTCCCCCTCTTAAACAAACGTTCATCCTCGAACGGGTCTAGAATCATACATGGAGTCTCAAATAGGCGTGGATATCTACTCCGCATCTCCTGCTCGATCTCCCAAGTAGCCTCCTTGACCGGCTGACTTTTTTACTGCACCTTCACTGAAGCTATGTTCTTTGACTTTAACTTTCGAACCTGCCGACCCAAAATGGCCATCGGCTCCACATCATAAGTCAAATCCTCATCTAACTGAACCGTGCTAAAGTCCAAAACATGAGACAGATCACCGAAATACTTCCGGAGAATGGAAACATGAAACACTGGATGAACACTCAATAGACTAGGCGGCAATGCAAGCTTGTAAGCCACCTCCCCAATACTCCCAAGCACCTCAAATGGGCCAATATACTGAGGGCTCAACTTCCCCTTCTTCCCGAACCTCATAACACCGTTCATGGGAAAAACTCTGAGAAATATCTTCTCCCCCACCATGTAAGCAACATCACGAACCTTCTGATCGGTGTAACTCTTCTATCTAGACTATGCCGTGCGTAGCCAATCCTGAATCAACTTAATCTTGTCCAAAGCATCCTCAACCAAGTCAGTACCCAATAGCCTAGCCTCACCCGGCTCAAACGAACCAATTGGAGACCGATACCGTCTCCTATAAAAAGCCTCATACGGAGCCATCAGAATACTCGATTGGTAGCTGTTGTTGTAGGCAAACTCTGCAAGCGGTAGAAATTGATCCCAATAACCCCCGAAATCCATGACACAAACGCGTAGAATATCCTCTAATATCTGAATAATGCTCGGACTATCCTTCCATCTGAGGATGGAATGTTGTACTTAACTCAACCCGTGTGCCTAACTCTTGCTGCACTAATCTCTAAAACTGCGATGTAAACTGTGTGCCTCGATCTGAAATGATGGATAACGGCACACCGTGAAGGCGAACAATCTCGCTGATGTAGATCTCAGCCAACCGCTCCGAAGAATAGATAGTCCCAACTGGAATGAAATACGCAGACTTGGTCAACCGATCCACAATTACCCAAATAGCATCAAACTCCCTCGAAGTCTGTGGGAGACCAACTACGAAGTCCATGGTGAAACGCTCTTATTTCCACTCCGGAATAAGCCTCTGAAGCAAATTGCCCGGACTCTGATACTCGTACTTCACCTGTTAACAATTTAAGCATAGAGCTACAAACCCCACTATATCTTTCTTCATCCTCTTCCACCAATAGTGCTTCCTCAAGTCGTGATACAATAATGCGGAACCCAGATGAATGGAATACCGCAAACTGTGGGCCTCCTCAAGAATCAACTCATGTAGCCCATCCACATTGGGCACACAAATCCGACTCTACATCCGCAACACCCCCATCATCCACAATAGAATATCCTTGGCATCACCGTTCCGAACCGTGCTCTTAAGGACAAGAAAATGCGGGTCATCATACTAACGCTCTCTGATGTGATCATATAGGGAAGACCGAGAAACCACATAAGGTAGAACCCTACTAGGCTCCGAAACATCTAACCTCACAAACTGATTGGCCATGTCTTGAACATCTGATGTAAGCGGTTTCTTACCAACCAGAATAAATGCAAGGCTACCCATACTCACTGCCTTCCTACTCAAGGCATCGACCACCACATTAGCCTCCCCTGGATGATACAAAATGGTAATATCATAGTCCTTTAGCAGCTCCAACCATCTCCACTACCTCAAATTTAAATCCTTTTGTTTGAACAAGTGTTGGAGACTCCGATGATCCGTAAATACCTCACAAGACACATCGTAGAGATAATGCCTCTAAATCTTCAATGCATGAATAATGGCTGCCAACTACAAATCATGAACATGGTAGTTCTTCTCATGAGGCTTCAACTAGCGTGAAGCATCGGCAATCACTCTACCCTCCTACATCAAGACACACATAATACCAATTTGAGAAGCATCACAATAGACTGTATAAGAACCCGATGCTGAAGGCACAACTAGAACTGGAGTTGTGGTCAAGGCAGTCTTGAGCTTTTGAAAGCTCTCCTCAAACTCATTTGACCACCTTAATAGAGCACCCTTCTGGGTCAACCTGGTCAAAGGCACTGCAATGGACGAGAAACCCTCCACAAAGCGATGATAATATCCAGCCAAGCTGAGAAAACTCTGAATCTCAGTAGCTAAAGACTGTCTAGGTCAACTCTGAACCGCCTCTATCTTCTTTGGATCCACCTTAATCCCCCCACTGGACACCACATGCCCCAAGAACGCCACCGAACTAAGCCAAAACTCACACTTGGAGAACTTGGCATAAAACTTACCCTCCCTCAACCTCTGTAGTACAATCCTCAAATATTGTGCATGCTCCTCCTAGCTACGTGAGTACGCCATGATATCATCAATAAATACTTGATGAACAAATCAAGATATGACTAGAATACACTGTTTATCAGATGCATAAATGATGCTGGGGCATTGGCCAGCCCAGAAGACATCACAAAGAACTCATAGTGATCATACCGGGTCCTAAATGCCGTCTTCAAAATATCTGAGTCCCGAATCTTCAACTGGTGATACCCAGACCTCAAATCAATCTTAGAAAACACTCTCGCTCCCTGAAACTGGTCAAATAAATCATCAATGCGCAGAAAAGGATACTTGTTCTTAATTGCAACTTTGTTCAACTCCCTATAGTCGATGTACATCCGTATAGTACCATCCTTCTTCTTTACGAATAGAACCGGTGCAACCCAAGGTGACACACTAGGCCTAATGAACCTCTTATCAAGAAGCTCCTGAAGCTGCTTCTTTCAATTCCTTCAACTCTGCTGGTGCTATATGATACGGAGGAATAGAAATGACATGAGTGCCCGACACCAAGTCAATACCAAAATCAATATTCGGGTCAGGTGGCATGCCCGACAGGTCTGCAGGAAACACATCCGAAAAGTCTCGCACTACCGAAACAGAATCAATAGTAGGGGTATCCGCACCAACACCCCTCACAAAAGGAAAATATGACAAACACCCCTTCCCAACTATCTGTTGGGCCTTCAAATATGAAATCACCCTACTGGGAACATAGTCTAAAGAACCTCTCCACTCGATCCTATGTAACCCCGACATCGTCAACGTCACGTTCTTAGCGTGACAATCCAGAATAGCATGACATGGGGACAACCAATCCATACCCAGAATCACATTGAAATCAACTATACTAAGCAATAAGAGATCGACTTTAGTCTCCAACCCTCCAATGGTCACCACACACGACCGATACACACGGTCTATAACAATAGTATCGCCCATCGGTGTAGATACATGGACAGGTGAAACTAAGGACTTATGTGGCATATCCAAATAACAAGTAAAATAAGATGATACATATGAATAAGTAGAACCAGGGTCAAATAATGTGGAAGTATCCCTGTGGCACACTAAAAAACAATACATGTGATCAATGTGTCTGAAGCAACGACTTCTGTCCTGGCAGGGATAGCATAAAATCGATCCTGTCGCCACCTGATCGGCCTCCCCCTCTAGGGCGATCTCTAGCTGCCTGAGCCCCACCCCCAGCTGGGTGGGTGGGTGGTGAATTAACTGGTGCGGAAGTCATAGCCTGACCCCTTTGCTGAACTGGACCTCCCAAGCGATGAGGACATTGCCTCCACACATGACCAAACTCCCCGCACTCGAAGCAACTCCCCGATGGTGGTGGTGACTGAATAGGACCCCGATAATCATAATAACTACTAGAATATAATGGTAGGCTATAATCCTGTGTTTTAGTCGCTTGTTGCACTCTAATTCACTACACTTTACTTATGTTGAGCTTTAATTAGGCGTGTTTTGCACTTATTGTGTGTTTTATGTCCTGTAGGAGTGAATCCGAGCTATGTCGATGTTGTGGCATGAATTCATGCTATTTTGGAGCTTTGAAGTCTGAGTAAAAGCCTAAGGATTAAGTTGGGATCGTGTTCGGGGATCAACAGATGATAGTGCACTTTAAGAAGGAAACGAAGAATTGAGCACGCATACTGCGAATTGTCCAATAAAATGCACATAACCTTTTGCTCATAAATCCGTTTGGGCTCCACAATATATCGTTGGAAAGCGCACTTGGGACAGAACAATGGGCAAAATACGCGACCAGGTCTCTAGGTGCACGACCGCGCATGTCTTGTCTGGGAAAAGTCCTATTTCGCTAAGAAAAGGGTAGTTTCATCCGGGATTTGTTTTGGGGGCGGACTAAATACCCTAAAACACCATTTTGGCAAATGTTTGACATACCTTAGACCTAGGAAATCCAATGAGAAGAGGGAGAAGCAAGAGCATAAGGATTTCATCCATCCTTCCTCACTCAAGATCCGGGTTTGGATTGTAGTTATGTTTTCCTCTACTTTTATTTCATTTGTGAAGAACTTCTCCATGTATAAGGAGTAGAACCTTTTGGGTTTTGATGGATTGGATGTATTGATGGTTGTTTGTGGATTATAACTCTATTTTTATGTATTTGAATCGTTTTTGGAAGATTTAATTATTGTATCTATATTCACTTGTTCTTGTAATCGAAAGAGGCATAACTTGTGATGTATTTGCACTATATTGTTGGTTGAGTTCATAGATTCTTCTAAGTAATCGAAAGAGGCTAGTTGAATCCTTGATTGAACCTAATTAAGAAAATAATCAAAAAAGGTTCTCCTAAAGACCAACCCATTACGAATTCTTGCATATCTTCACTGAGCTTAAATTGGTTAATATTGTGAGGTTGAGAGTTAATTGAGAGAATAGTTTCTACTAAACAAGTGTACTGATAATTAAATGAATTCGAGAGACTCACTTGAACATTAGAAGTGAATTATCTAGAGTTAGATCCCAAATAATTATCTTGCACCTATCCTATCAACACATATTTTGTCCCATTGATAACTCCCTTGCTTACCTTTGTTGCGATGTCATTAGTCAATAGCTTTAGATTCTTAGTTAATTATAATTAAAATTATATAAATCTCAACTGTTGATCCTACAGGATAGCAATCTAGCTACAAACTATGAGAATACTGTTTAAATCCAATGCATGTGGAGACAATAATTATACTATACTATCTTTGACTAGCGAGCACAATTTAAGTGTGTGTTTTGCGCTCATCAAATTTTGGCGTCGTTGTCGGGGATTGGCAATCAATGGTGTTTGAAGTAGTTTGTAGTGCTAATTCAGGAATTAGCTTTTAATTTTTTTCTTTTATTTTTAGTTTGTTTTGTTAACTTCTTTTCAAGATTTTTTCTATTGAAGAAATCTTGAAGAGCATATTCTTGTTATTGAACTCTAAACGATATGAAGATGGAGTACAACTAGCCTAAGAAAATGGTTGAAGAGTTAGCAGCTGAACATTGGCAGTGGTCTGCTATGTGTTTTAAATACGGTGGAAATCATCTATGGGTTGATTATCAAGAAGGTAGGTATTCTTCCTATGGTTCATATTTTGAAAACTCTCCCTCTGTTTCTAGTCCGTATAGGTATGAGGATTCATATGGACACAATTCTGACTCTGGTTAGGATGAATACCCTTATTATGACTGGAATAAAAGCGAAGTGAGACAACCACCTAGGAGAGAATGGCAGTTTATAAGAGCTTATATATAAGTTCATAAATAAGGTGGAAGAGAGATGTACACAAGATGATGAAGCCATTAACAACCTAACAATGCAAGTGAGTCAAATAATAAGTACACTTACAGAAAGCCCATTGCATTGTGATGGTGAATATATGAAAGATATACCCGGTGAGAATGAGCCTATTCGAGATGATGAATATCTACAAAGAGAGTTTCCACTCTACAAGAGGACTCTTTTTCAACTGAGATGATTGAAGATGAGGCTTGGGTTGATTGTGCATCAATAAAAGAAGAGTTCAAATTACCATCCACCTATCCACAACCGCAATTTTTATTAGAAGAGAATGAGGAACAAATGGTCTTAGACATACCAGAGGAACACTCACATGACCCTTCTTCTTCATTTTATTGTTCTAACCTTGATCATGTGGATTTCTTTTTGGGTATTTACAGGAATATGCATGGATTGATCTTGTGAATGAATGCAAAAACAAGTTGAAGTTAATCATACAAGAACAATCCACCGCTCAAAATGAAGCCAAGAAAGAAAGAAAAGAGCGGGTCTTTCAAAAATCCTTAAAGGAATTTGGCCTGATGAGATCCATAAAGAATTCCGAGAAGCGAAATCGAAAAATGCATTCAGAATTAGGGGTGGAGTTCACAAGTTCTCGGAAGCGAAAAAAGTCCAGGGGAGTTTTCTTTATCTTTTACTTTTTATTTGTGTGTCATGGGGACATGCCAAAATTTAAAGTGTGGGGTGGAGATGTAAATATGTAAATAAAATAGCTGTTTGTTTTTCGTTTCTTGTTCTTGTGTGCGTGTTCGTTTCTTTTGATTAGAAATTTTAAAGTCGAAATAAAAAAAAATTCTTTAGTTAGTATAATAATTCCTCCTTGGTTTTTCTTTGTGCCACGATTCTTTTCCAAGGGTTTTGTTTGAACCGGATGTAGTTAGGTTTTGGTTATGTAGAATAGTAGGAAACCATGTGCTATGATTTGAAATGAAAGCAATATCTTTTGACTCTATCATGCCTTGAGAATAGTGAGTGCTTTAGTTGTGACGCTTAGGCTCAGTTTTTGATTGTTGTATTAGTACCTTAAATTGTCTGATTTTAACTTTGCTTAACTGTATTCACTAGAGTTTCTTGATAAGTCCAATCCGGAGTGAGTTATGTGCCATGAGTATATGAGGTTTGTGTATTCTGTGCATTGTATTTGATGTCTAAAACTTGCCCCGTATGTTTGCAAAGCAAAATAGTAGTTTTGTTCAGTCTTGGAAGTGATATAGGCATTTCTTTGTTGAACTAGATATATATATGTTTACCCACTAAATTGTTATGTATCTTATTTAACCCCCTTTGAGCCTATAATCTTATTTCTTTGACAACCACATTACAAGCCTTACCCATTTATTTGAATTGACCATCTAATTGACCCATTTACCTCTCGCGAGAACTTGAAATTTTATGAACTTTGTAAAAGTTGAAGTGTGAGATGGTTGGTTTGGCTTTTGAGTGGAACTATTGAACTAAGGAGAAAAGTGCACTATTTTGAAAAAGAAAGAGCCACTTGAATTGAAAAAGAAAGAAAAATAAGTGTATGTGATTGTGAAAAATATTCCTTGATAGTGGTTACTTGATGCAATTGTGTTTAAAAAAGTAGGGAGTTAATGTATATTGATGTGAAGGTAGAGTTATGGTTTGACATAAGTGTGGGGTTTTGAACGGTCAATTGTATGTATTAAAGTGCTTAGGGAGATGTAGTCAATATATCCAAATATATCCTACCCATCCCGCAGCCTGTATTACAACCAATTAAAGTCCTACTTGATCCTTGACTGAATAAGTTCGATTAGCTGAGTAGTACACTACAAGCAAGCTTATGGTTCATATTTTGTGGCATGTGAATGTTATTTCTTAGAGTGAGTGAATTCTTTCTATATTGAGTTCCTAATTGTTCTTAAATTCTATTGTATGTGGAACTACTCTCTTTTGTTGTGAGGGCACTTGATTCATGAAGGAAAAGTAATTCTTGATCTCTATGTTAGAGTAAGTTATTGAGTTGTAAATAATGTGTGGTACTTGTGAGTCAATTGTTGAGGCTAGGATGTTAGGCTATTATGCTTAGTTTATTTTAAATATTCTTGGTGTTATGAGTTAGGAGAGTTGTTTTAAAAGGTCATGATATGTGAAGTGTAGTTTAATTGCTCGAGGACGAGCGATGGGTTAAGTGTGGGGTATTGATGGTAGGTTATAATCCCGTATTTTAGTCACTTATTGCACTCTAATTCACTATACTTTACTTATGTTGAACTTTAATTAGGCGTGTTTTGCACTTATTGTGTGTTTTATGCCCTATAGGAGTGAATTCGAGCTATGTAGATGTTGTAGCATGAATTTATGCTATTTTGGAGCTTTGAAGTCTGAGTAAAAGCCCAAGGATTAAGTTGGGATCGTGTTCGGTGATCAACGAATGTTAGTGCACTTTAAGAACGAAACGAAGAATCGAGCACGCATACTGCGCATTTTCCAATAAAATGCACATAACCTTTCTCTCATAAATCTGTTTGGGCTCCACAATATCTCATTGGAAAGCTACTTAAAAGGGCTACAACTTTCATGTTTTACGTTTTCCTAAATTCCTAACTGATCCAGGCGCGCGACCAAGTGCGCGATCGCGCACCTGGGCACGCACGTGGGGCAAAACAATGTGCAAAATGAGCGACCAGGTCTCCAGGTGCGCGACCGTGCATGTCATGTCCGGGAAAAGTCCTATTTCGCTAAGAAAAGGGTAGTTTCATCCGGGATTTGTTTTGGGGGCGGATTAAATACCACAAAATACCATTTTGACAAACTTTTGACATACCTTAGACCTAGGAAAGCCAAGGAGAAGAGGGAGAAGCAAGAGTACAAGGATTTCATCCATCCTTCCTCACTCAAGATCCGGGTTTGGATTGTATTTATGTTTTCCTCTACTTTTATTTTATTTGTGAAGAACTTCTCCATGTCTATGCAGTAGAACCTTTTGGGTTTTGATGGATGTATTGATGGTTGTTTGTGGATTATAACTCTATTTTTATGTATTTGAATCGTTTTTGGAAGATTTAATTGTTGTATCTATATTCACTTGTTCTTATAATCGAAAGAGGCATAACTTGTGATATATTTACACTATATTGTTGGTTGAGTTCATAGATTCTTCTAAGTAATTGAAAGAGGCTAGTTGAATTCTTGATTAAACCTAGTTGGGAGGATAATCGAAAGAGGTTCTCCTAAAGACCAATCCATTACAAATTCTTGCATATCTTCACCGAGCTTAAATTGGTTCATATTGTGAGGTTGATATTTAATCGAGAGAGGAGTTTCTACTAAATAAATGTACTGATAAGTAAGTGAATTCGAGAGACTCACTTGAACATTAGAAGTGAATTATCTAGAGTTAGATCCCGAACAATTATCTTGCACCTATCCTATCAACCCATATTTTCTCCCATTGATAAATCCTTTGCTTACCTTTGTTGCGATTGTCATTAGTCAATAGCTTTAGATTCTTAGTTAATTATAATTAGAATTATATAAATTTTAACTGTTGATCGTCCGGGATAGCAATCTAGCTACAAACTATGAGAATACTATTTAAATCCAATCCATATTGAGACGATAATTATACTATACTATCTTTGGCTAGTTAGCACAATTTAAGTGTATGTTTTGCGCTCGTCAGAAGAACCTGGCACAGATAAACCCTGAACAGATAGAGCACGAGACGAACTCTGAGTTGGAAGGGCACTGAGAGATGACTGACCCGGACGAGCATTGTAAGAACCATGGTTAGTTGATGCGCCACGATGAACCGGACAAGCCATCTAAGAGGGCCTAGAAGGATGAGCCCTGTCGTGGTGGGACTGACCCCTAGAAGAAACATAGCTGAAACCACCCAACCTAGGAGGCCTCTTGGCCTCCCTCTCCTCATGCTCATAACTACGCACCTGCTCTAGACGCCTAGAAATATAAACCACCTCGTAAAACCTATCACCTGATGTAATCTCCCGAGTCATAACAAAGCCAGTCCATATTTGAGGCCATCAATGAGCCTCCTTATCCTCTCCCTCTCTGTGGGAACCAACAAGATCACGTGAGGAGCCATCTCTGAAAATCTCATCTCATACTGGGTCACGGACATACCCTCCTAGCGTATCTGCTCAAACTGCCTACACAACTCCTCCCTGGGGGTCAGTGGTATAAACTTCTCAAAGAAGAGAACAGAGAACTCGTGCCATATAAGTGGTTCAACATCGGCTGGCATGCTCCGCTCACAGACCTCCCACCATTTAAAGGCTTCCCCCGATAGTTGAAAAATAGTAAATGAGACCCCACTAGTCTCCAGAATACATGTCGTGCGGAGAATCCGCTGGCACCTATCCAAAAGGTTAGAGCACTCAACCCCACTGAATGATGGAGGCTTGATCCTCCCAAACCTCTCTAGTCTCTTCTGCTCCTCGTCACTCATAGAGGGACCCACTTGGGCCTGAGAAACTGCAACCAGCTGGACTGGTAGTACCGCCGGTTTCTGAAGTACCTGAACCACCTACTCTGAAGTACGGGCGGTGGGAGTCTGTTAACCTCCCCCGGCCTAAGAAGTGTCTGGCGCGGACGGAACTAAAATCGCCTAAGCAAAGCTAGTGCAAACAGTAAATATCTGGGCCAGAGCCTCGTGAAGACCTGAAATCACAATGGGCACAGTTGATGCCTGAGCTGGTCCCACCGGCTTAACCACATCTGGAATCTCCTCCTGAGCTGGGGCAACTGATGGGTCTATAGGTGCTACTGTCGTGGCCCTAGCTGGTGGTACTAGTGGTCGTCTGCTCTGTTCGGTAGCACGTGTCCTTACCATCTATGAGAGAATATGTCACGACCTAAAATCTACTAGTCGTGATGGCACCTAACCCAACCCGCTAGGTAAGCCAATTAACGATTATCCATTTTCAATTAACTTAATAAAACAATTAAACAAAGGAATTATCTGAATCTTATACATCCCCAAGGACTGATAGTATGAATCATGAGCTTCTAAGAATAGAATTTACAAAGCTGATATGAAGTAAATACATCTTCTATTTGAAAACTACATAAACAGAGTTTTTATAAATCTAAGGCTACCATGAACAAGAGGCAGCTACAACAGAAATGCAGGTACATCTTCAATTCCGGAATCGTCGAGCACAGCAACAACAACAGCCAACATCTGCACACAATGTGCAGAAGTTTAGTATCAGTACAACCGACCCCATGTACTGAGTAAGTATCTTGTCTAACCTCGTCGAAGTAGTGACGAGGCTTTGGTTAAAAGATGCTCACTGATAAAACCTGTAATATAAACTAACAATAGAACTATACTACAATACAACAGAATAGAGCACACGAAACGAATATACAAAGCAATAACGGAGTACTAAAAGAAAACATAATTCAACAGGTATCAATATCTCACCCAATCCTTTCCTTAGAGCGAAAGCCAATAAATCACAACAGTCACCTCAAAACTTTCATAATGTGAGAAATATATTCAAGACATCAAATCCAACGGTACGGCAATACCCTTCGTGCATTTATCTCATCCTCACCAATTATGCGTAAAACAGTACCAACCAAATGACAGAAATGTCGATAATAGAAATAATAGTGTAGGAAATACGCGATTAGCTATGGAGAACGAGAATGTACATGAGAATATCAGTAACAGACTGAACAGAAAACATAGAGGTAATAACAACGATTAGAAAAAAGTGAAGTAACTTCGACTAACTGGCAAGGTGAAGGCATGAAAATAGATATGGCAAATAAGGAAGCAAACACATGATCTTTATAAATTAGCAAGTAGGGACATGAACGACTAGTATGGAAGAAGACCTACACTTAAGTGCAACAAAACAGATGACATGGATGCAATCATAACAACAGGAAGTAAGCATGATATTGGCAAGTTTAAGTAAATAGAAGGCATGGTAACATGACAACAAAGGTGATAGAGGATAAGATAGAACAGTAACAACATATCACATAAGAACCATAAACCCTATAACAACAACTCCAGGTAAAGACATAAAAATATCTACAAGAAAGAGATATCAAAACATAATGCATGTCTCTCGTCCTCACTTGTACGGAAACACCCTTCATGCCATGAACTCACCATAACATGAAAGCGTAATAATATCTATACAATGGAACGGCATCACCCTTCGTGCTTTTACTCACATAACATGGCACGACATCACCCTTCGTGCTTTTACTCACAATAATATGGCACGGCATCACCCTTCGTTCTTTTACTCTCAATAATATGGCACGGCATCACCCTTCGTGCTTTTACTCTCAATAATATGGCACGGCATCACCCTTCGTGCTATTACTCTCAATAATATGGCACGACATCACCCTTCGTGCTTTACACTCTTCCTTACCAAGCATATGTATATCAATGACAAACAAGGCAAGAAGCATAAATAACATCAAGGAGAGTATTTTAACGGATGTTCCAAACAAATCCCAATAACAACTTTTTGAGCCAACAATGATTCAATAAACCCTCAAGAACCATATTATTCAAATACTTCCACAATCACACAAATGATCCACAACACAAGTATAGAATCTAGTATCCCAAGGAGATCGGCTGTAGCAATGTATTAACGATTAAGCATAGAAATGACCGAATTAGACACATCAATATATTCTCAGAATTCCATCAAATTTGATCAAGTTATAATAAGCTAAGTCTTGATCAATTTAGCTTTTCCTTTACCAATTCACCTCCGCTCGGCTCAATCTAGTCAAAGACGATTTAAACACATCACACAATGCAAGGGAAAACAACTTCAATTAATAAAGGTGTGATTTTTATTCAAATTCTAAAAAGTCAATAAAAGTCAACTCCCCGAGCTCACACCTCGGAACCCGATAAAATTTATAAAATCCAAACACCCATTCCGGTACGAATTCAACCATACTAAATTATCAAGTTCCGATACCAATTTGTCCTTCAAATCATCATTTTGCATTTTTGAAACATTTTATAATTTTCCCCATATTTTCCTTTAGATTCTCATGAATTTGATGTTAAATCATATATATAATCATAAAATGTAGTTGGGAAATGATTAAAGGTACTTACCCAATAATTTGGTATGAAAATCCCTTCACAAAATTGCCTCTTCTCGGACCTAGGGTTCAAAATATACCCAAATGAAGCTAAGTCTCAGAGAATTGAAGCTAAGTCTCAGAATTCTCAGCACTTAACAGGTTGCAGGTGTCGCATTTGCGACAGGGGGTTCGCAAATGCGAACAATGTATCGCAAATGCGAACTGGAGGTCCTCTTGCTTAGGTCGCAATTGCGACCCTATACTTCGTAAATGTGAAGGCAGAAATTTCGCAAATGCGGCAGAGTTCTTCGCAAATGCGAACTCTCCCCAACAACCCAGACTTTGCAAATGCGATGGCTGCTTCGCAATTGCAGCTGTCGCATTTGCGACCAATACATCGCAAATGTGATGAGACCAGTACCAACAATTAAAATTTTTGAAGAATCAATCCGAAACTCACCCAAGTCCTCGGGGCTCCAAACCAATCATGCACCCAGGTCTAGAAACACAACACGAACTTGCTCGCGCGCTCAAATAATCAAAATAACTTCTAAAACAACGAATCAGACGCCAAAACGCATGAAGATCAACTAAACTTCAAAAACTTCTAGAATCGCAACCGAGCGTCCGAACCATATCAAATCAACTCCATTGGCGCCAAATTTTGCAAACAATTTTCATTTGACGAAACGAACCTACTCGAAGCTTTAAATCACGTATAGCTACCTCGAAACGATGAATCACACCTCAAGTCAAAATCAATGAACTTTAACTTTTACAACCGATGCCGAAACCCCTCAAATCACCTCCGGTTGACCTCAAATTTTGCACACAAGTCACATTTGCCATTACAGATTGATTCTAACTTCCGGAATCAGAATTCGACCCCGATATCAAAAAGTCCACTCCCGATCAAACTTCCCAAATAATCTAACTTTCGCCAATTCAAGACTAATTCGACTACGTACCTTCAAATTATAATCCGGGCGCGCTCCTAAGTCCAAAATCACCTAACGGAGCTAACGGAACTGACGGAACTCCATTTTGAGGTCAAATTCTAAAAAGTCAAACTTGGTTAACTCTTCCAACTTAGAGCTTTCATTCTTCTAAATCGATTTTGGATAACTTGAAAACCAACACCAAAGGTTTATGCAAGTCATAATACATCATGCGGAGATACTCGAGCCCTCAAAACATCGAGAGAAGTGCAGATCTTCAAAATGACCAGTTGGATCGTTACAGAA
This sequence comes from Nicotiana tomentosiformis, assembly GCF_000390325.3. Lineage (NCBI taxonomy): Eukaryota > Viridiplantae > Streptophyta > Magnoliopsida > Solanales > Solanaceae > Nicotiana > Nicotiana tomentosiformis. The sequence continues at coordinate 98,845,018 of NC_090812.1, read as the reverse complement.
TAGAATAGCATAAGTTTAGTTTCCGAAATCAACAAATCCGCACGACAAGAACATAAGAAAGTGAAGTTTTTCCTAATGGTTCGGTAGCCTCTCGAAGATAAGTACAGATGTCTCCGTACCGATCTGCAAGACTCTACTAAACCTGCTCATGACTCGTGAGACCTATGTAACCTAGGCTCTGAAACTAACTTGTCACGACCCAAAATCTCCCATGTCGTGATGGCGCCTATTGCAATACTAGGCAAGCCGACAATTCACAAATGACCATGCATCTTTAAGTTAAACTGAAATAAGATTAAATAGTAAAAAATCTCATAATTTAATTGATAAGAAAATACCGCGATTCAATACAAAATCCCCCAAAATCTAAATGTCACTGAGTACATGAGCATCTAAATGATACCATAGTTTGACCAATAAAACACTGTCTAGAAAGATAGAACAGTACAAATAAAGTGAAAAGAAGGAGAGTCAAGTTCTGCGGATGCCAAGGCAAATACCTCGATAGTCTCCATCAGATGAAGCTCCAAAGCTAGCAACCGCCATACTCGGAAGTGCATGTATTTGCACATGAAGTGCAGAGTGTAGTATGAGTACAACCGACCCAATATACTTAATAAGCAACAAGACTAACCTTGGGCTGAAAGCAGTGATGAGCTCAACAGATACAATCCAAATACAGATTTTTAACAGTAAAGAAATGTAGACATGCTTTCATGTTTAACAGTTTAAGTTCAACACAAATAACATATGCCAAGTGTAACTGATATGAGGAATGATACATCACTATATCTACATGTCAATTATGCATGCCAACTGTAATGCAACACGGTGATAAAATCATACACATACTCTCAGAGTATTTAATCTCGCTCAGCACGCTCAATCACTCAGTCCTCTCAGTCACTCAGTCCTCCTAAATCACTAGGCACTCGCAATCAGTAGGTACCTGCGCTCACTACTGGTATGTCAGACTCCGGAGGGGTGGATCCTGCCCAAGCGCTAATATAAGTCAATCATGGCATGAATCAATAAAGCATGCTGCGGCGTGCAGCCTGATCCCATAAATATCACTCATAATTAGGCCCTCGGCCTCACCGAGTCATCAATCTCTCTAATCTCTCGGGCTCACAAATCTCATGACAATCAGCCCAAACAATGATGATATGATGTATCAATAGATGGCAACAAAGACTGAGATATAATATGCAAATGATAGATGTGACTGAGTACATAATTGCAAATTAAGCAATTAATTCAACAGCAAACCGACCTCTGGGGTCATAACAATACCAGAATATAGATTGAACATGATTGCTAACATGAATCACAGCTCAATTCCTCTTACACATGGAGAGTACATGAATAATACAAGATTAGATGACTACACAGTTCCATGAAATCGACCAAGTCACAATTACTACGGTGCACGCCCACACGCCTGTCACCTAGCATGTGCATCACCTCAAAACCAAACATATAATTCAAGGATTCATACCCCTAGAACTAAGTTTAGAAGTTTTACTTAACTCAAACCGTGCAAATCTTTACTCCAAAAAGCCCTTGCCTCGTGAATCAGCCTCTGAACGGCTCGAATCTAGCCACAAACAACTCGATGCGATCAACACAAGCTATAGGAATCAATTCCATATGATAAACCTAAGTTCTTTAACAAAATTCAAAAAGTCAACTCAAAAATCCAACCCCGAGCCCACGTCTCGGAATCTGACAAAATTAACAAAATCCAAACACCCATTCAACTACAAGTCCAACCATACAAAATTACTCAATTTCACTCACAACTTGACCTTCAAATCCTCAAATTAAAGCTTATGAAGTTTCTACAATTTTCCCCAATTAGTTTTCAATCCTAAGCAATAAGTAAATGGTAAAAACAATGATAGATTCATGTATAACAACCAAATCCGAGTTAGAATCATTTACCCCAATCAACACCTTGAAAATACCTTCAAGAATCGCCCAAATCCGAGGTTCCTAGCTCAAAATATGAAAAATGGGTTCAAACCCTAGATTTTGATATTTTAACAGTTAGCCCAGTGATTACACATTGCGATCGCAGAATTTCCTTCGCGATCACAAAGAACAAAATTTTCAGTACCCCAAAAACCTTCTACGCGAACGCACACTCCAGGTCGCGAAAGCAATGACCAATTTCCCTGACTACGCGATCGCGGACACCCTCACGTGATCACGATGAACAACGTGTGAGAACCCATGCCTCCTCTTCCTTCTTCGCGAACGCGTCACCTACTACACCATTGCGTAATACAACTCCCTCGAGGCTTCACGATCGCATACTTAACCATGAGATTGCATAGAAAAAAATTCCACCTGCCAAACCTTACCCTCCGCGTTCGCTTCCCTCTCATCGCGATCGCGTAAGAGGAAACGAGATGCACATGCATCAGCAAACTTCAGCAACTCTTCTAAGTCAAATTTCAATCCGTTAACCATACGAAATCCACCCGAGGCCCCCGGGACCTCAACCAAACATACCAACAAGTTTTAAAACATCATACGAATTAGCTCGAAGCCTCAACATCAAACAACACTAAAATCACGAATCGCACATTAATTCAGGCCTAATAAACTTATGAACTTCTAACTTCCAAAACTAATGCCGAAATATACCAAACCAAGTCCGATTGATCTCAAATTTTGCATACAAGTCATAAATGATACAATGAGCCTATTCCAACTTCCGAAACTAAAATCTAAGTTCGGTAACCACAAATATATCTTTCGGTCAAACTTCTCAACTCTCCAAACATCTATTTTTCCAACTTTCATCAATTCAAGCCAAAATCACCTACAGACCTCCAAATCAATAACCGGACACACTCATAAGTTTAAAATCACCCTACGGAGCTATCAGAACCATCAAAACTCCATTCCTGAGTCATTTACACATAAGTCAATATCCGGTCAACTCTTTCAACTTAGGCTTCCAACCTTGGGACTAAGTATCCCAACTCATTTCGAAATATTCGCGGAACCAAACAAACCACCCCGGTAAGTCACATAATATCAAATGAGCACATTATAAGCAATATATGGGAAAATGGGGCTATAATATTCACAACGACCGGCCGAGTCATTATAATATTTAATAACCATTAATGGGAAATTGGGAGACCTTTTAATGCTAAAAAAGAATTAAGACAAGGAGATCTGATGTCTCCATTCTTGTTTGTCCTAAGCATGGAGTACCTTAGTAGACTACTGAGGAATATAGCAAAGAATTCAAGATTCAAATATCATCCCAAATGTGCTAAAACAAAGATTATTCTTCTTGGTTTTGCTGATGATTTTTTGTTATTTTATAAAGGTGATTTATAGTCAGTATAGCTTCTATTCAATAGTTTCTAGACTTTCTTAAAGGCCTCAGGACTCATAGCCAATCCTAGTAAAGTTCAGTCTATTTTGGAGGGTCAATCCTATAAAATTGCAGCAAATATTTGATATCTCGGGATTTACCAAAGGTGAACTTCCACTCAGGTATCTTGGTGTACCCTTAAGCTCTAAAAGGTTGTATATATGTTACCCAATACCAACCTTTACTCAACAAGAAATTGGACTATCAAATTCCTGTCATATGCTGGGAGGATCCAATTGATCAAGAGTGTTATATATTCTGTATCTAAACCTTTTGGTTTCAGGTGTTTGTCCTACCAAATAAGATAATAAACCAGATTATAGCAACTTATATAAGATTCTTGTGAAATAAGAACACAGATGGAAACAAAGCACTATTGTCATAGGATATTTTGTGCCAAACAAAATTTGTAGGTGGACTGAACTTTATAAACATAGAGTTATAGAACAAGGCTGTTATTTGTAAACATTTGTGGAACCTGAGCAAATAGAAAGACAAATTATGAGTAATTGGATACATGCTTATTACTGGAAGGGTAATCCTATAATAGGAAGCAAATTATAAACAGACATGATGGTGTATACAAAAGATTATAAATGCAAGCAAATACATTACTCAAGCTGGACTGTCAATGGCTGCGCTAATGAACATAGAGCAATTTCCTTGTTAAGAGTATTTACAAGAGACTGAGAGGGTAATATCCTAAGGTAACTTGGAGAAGGACGATTTGTAACGACCTTGGCACACCCAAGTGTACCTTCATCCTGTTAACGACGGCTCATGAAAGACTATACATAAGAGATAGGTTAGCAAAGTTAGGGCTAATTACATCTGATGTATGTCTTTTGTGTAGTCAGGCCACTGAGAGTGTATCACACTTTTTCCTTCATTGTGAGATTGCTACTGAAGTCTGGCAAAAAATGTTACAACTACAAGGTATCAATAGACATGCAGTGTGATGGGATGAAGAAATAGACTGGACTGTAGAATACTTCGACAACAAGAACGTATGTTGAGGTTTACATAATGGTATTGGATGGTAGTGTTTACTACATATGGCTAAAGAGAAGCCAAAAGGGTTTTCGTGAACAAGTAAAGGGATACAAGAACCATCACTAGACTGATTGTTCGATCAGGATGTGTTTTATAAAGGGAATATGAAGCCAAGATTAGCAAGGAAGCGGCAGAGTTTAAATATTTATCCTTGAGTTATTGTTGGAGTGTTTAAGAGTTGATATTTTTCTGAAGTAACCTGATAGTTGGGGTCCTTTTGTCCAGATGAACAGTTTATTTCTCAAGTACCAAAAAAACATTTATACCGTCTATGATTAAACATGTCTTCCGAATTCATTTTGTATTGTGGTATATATTATTTTCACTTAGGCCCTAGAGGTCCCTAGTTCAATTCTCGAATGGCCCACTAAATATTCACATAAAATTAATTTAGGGTGGGGTAAGGGGTGAAGGTGGGTGTGAAGTGGGAGGTGGGTGGGGGTGGGATGGGTTAGGTGGGGGTGTGGGGTAGGTTGGTGGGGGATGGGGAATAGAGTGAGAAAGGTTGAAAAAGAGTTTTAAAAAATATCTTCCCTTGTGAAGGTAAGGAAAAATATTTTCCCAACCAAACATGGAAAAATCATACCAAATACATCCTAAGTGTATAAGTGGGTTAAATTTTATTACTATGCATATATGGAACGACGCTGTAACTACTAGGAATTATGGGGACTTGGCACATAAACAAGATAAGTTGTGGGTTAAATGGGTTCATATTTATTATATAAAGGCCAACAAATATCGAGCATGTCTATTCCTTCACAAACTTGTTGGATGTTGAGGAAAACTATGGAAGCTAGAAGTATACTCTATTAGATTAAGATCAGATTAACCATAAGGAGGGCGCTAGAATAATTAGACAAATGTATTTAATCCTGCTAGGTAATACTTTTAGAGTACCTTGAAAATGTTTGATTTTTGGGAGTGACGTCAGGCCAAAAGCAATGTTTACTATGTGGTTGCACTTTTAAGATAAGCTCCTAGTTACAGATAGACTTAAGAAATAGGGCATGAGAATTGATACTAGGTGTATTATACATCAAGGCCATAGTAGATGTAGCAATTCTACTTTTCACTTTGCCATCTGGAGGTATCTGAATTAGTCGAATAAAATTTTAATATAATAGAGTAAGGTTCGAGGCTCACTATCATAAGCGGATATAAAGTCCTATCTTGTAGTTACAAGTGATTCGCTCAATCAAAGACATTTCAATTCGATCTTAGCCGATCTAAGGTATACCGTCTCTCCAGCCCCGTTTCAGTAAATTATTGGAGAGCTCACTGGGCCCACCGACATCCACCCTCTCACGGTTAAAAAAGTGATTAACTACTGCCGCTGTTTACCGGGGCTTCTATTCAAAGCTTATAATAGGGAGTAGGGACCATTTGATTGTAGGTTGTGATTTTTCAAGAGGCTTATAAAGCATATTATTTATTTGGTTGTAGCAACAAATTTGCAACCTAGGACTATCAAAAGGGTGACTGTTAAATCACCAAAATGCCAGAACTTTTAGGATGGTATATACAAAATATGTTCATGTCATTTGGATGGAGAGAAATCAGACGATTTTTAGAGCTAAAGCAGAGATGTGAAAAACATTGCTAGAGATATTACTTGTGTATGTAATGTTAGGGCAACTGCATGTGTTAGAAGGCTATTGCAAATGTGTTCTTTTTAGTATTTTTGTAGTGTATATGGTAAAATTAGTTTATAATAAATGGTCGAATAATAGCATGACACATGGAACCAAAAACAGGTAAGAGAGAATTAGGTAACAACCGGTATCAGGAACAACACATGCAATTGACATCGGGTAAATTCTGACTGGAGCGTGGTCAATGGGAGTAGATCGAGTATTTGTCATCGGAGAGCATTCAATGAAGAATATTGTCTAACAATAAATGGGCAACCGTTGCAAAGAATATTTACATGCATAGCCTACCGTTACATATTTATCAATGATTCATCTATTATCATTGAAGTGGGGGCTTGATCCTAGGATCTTGTCTCCCTAGGTATAACTTTAAATAGTAGGCTCTGCAGCCATTGTAAGACGCGAAAATCCTTTGAGAAATATATGTTATAATTCTTTTTTTCTCTCAATTAAACAACTTTATTTGCTTTTTTATACTGATTTTATTTTTGTTCTCAAAGACACTGCGCTCGGAGCCAGGCTTGTCATATTCTTCAATTTCAATTTCTAAGCCTTATTTTTTTTTTATCATTTTTGTATCAAATCAGTTTGTTTGTCTATAAATCACGTAACAAATTTAATTGTATCATTTTACGGGTAAAATATTTGATGCCCACTGTGAGACTTAGACAGTTGCTTAATTGCTTTGATCCTTACGTTTATTACCAACGTGTTTGATTTTTCCTTAGCAAGAAATCAGTAATGGCATCTAATGAAGTCAACATCATGCACAACATTGAGGAACACAAAAATTGGCCTCAATATGAAGATTCGATCAGTGTTACCCATAATGAGGGGGATGAAGCAACCCTGATTCGCGAAGGGCAGTACCCTCGAAATGTGCAGGAACCAATTCCCGATAACGTGGAGGAAGAACATGTCATGGAAACGATGTATATCTTAAGAGAACAACATAATGTGATCATGAGTCACCTCTCAAGGCAAGACCGGGTAATGACGGAGTTAAAACAAATGTTGTCAGGTGCTTCCAATAATGCAAATGTGAGGGGCCCGATTCTTCCCCGCGTTCATACAAATCAAACAGTTCAAAGAGTCGATAATATCACCCTAAGGGGGGAGGTCGGGTTCGATGGTGCTAGAGGGATCGGTAGCGGATCTGGTAATGACAACGGGAATGATCCCTACAAACTGAGCTTATGAGGTTTATGTGTAAAATGAACGAACGAATGGATCAAAATATGAAGGAGTTTTCCCGAATGGATCAAATTCCAAGGCCATCACCAATATTAAAAGGCCCAGATTCAAAAAAATACACACAATTAGTGTTCAAACCGAGTGCAGTGCCAGAGTTGACTCCGAAGAAGTGCAATATACCGGACATACCAAAATATGATGGGACCTCGAATCTACATGAGCGCATCACAACCTACACTACGGTTGTGAAAGGGAACGATTTAGCTCAACATGAGATCGAATCGGTTCTACTGAAGAAGTTTAGAGAAACCCTCACAAAAGGAGCCCTGACTTGGTATTCACTCTTACCCGAGCATTCGATTGATTCTTTTGAAATTCTTGCAGATTCATTCATTAAAGCCCTTGCCCGGACAAGAAAAGTCCAAGTCAGAAAGACAGACATATTTAGGATCGCATAAGGAGAGTCTGTATTGCTGTGGGGATTCGTGATCCGGTTCTAGAAAGAGAGGATGTTGCTACCGGCTGTACCAGACGAGTGGGCAGTGGAGGCGTTCACAAAGGGTTTGAATCCAAGGAGCTATGACGCCTCCCAGAAGTTGAAGGAAAGTCTGCTCGAATTCTAAGCAACCACATGGGCAGATGTCCATAACCGTTATGAGTTAAAATAAGAATAGAAGATGATCAGCTCAGGTTCCTGACATCAACCAAGGGATGGGACCGAGACAAAAACCAAGACAAGTTTAAAAGTAACCTTGATGCGGATCGGCAGTCTTCTAAAGGTCGTTTCTTGTCTTACGAAAGAACAAAGGAACGTAACAGCAAAGGTTTTCGATCCTCGAACAGGTTTATTCCCGATAGAAGAACCGACCGTGGCTGGAACAACAGATTATTACAAGAAAATAAGGTACTTGGGGCTCGGGACTCCACATATCCCGGGTTATCGGATTATAACTTCAACATCAGCTTAGTGGATTTGGTGTCAGTGATGAGGAATATCAAAAAAGCATGATTCCCAAAGCTAGGGTTATTCAAAATCGAACCGTTAACGATAACTGAACCATAAAATTGGCTTAGTGCCTTATTGGTATCGGGTTATCGGATTAACGATTGGTGAACATATTAAAATTTCATAGTTAACGGTGTCGGTTCGGAGATGGATTACTTAAATTTCATTATCATATAAATCGTTAATCCGTTAAAAATATTATTTATATATTTCTACCTCTATGGATACAAAGTATCTATTATTAAAACTTAAAGGCTAAAGCCTCATTCACTTCTTGGGAAATAACGTACATCCACAACACTTCTTAAGGCTGCTTTGTTTCAACAATGATTGTTGTGTTAATACTAATCTTCTTAAGGCTACTTTGTTTCAAGAGGGATTGCTATGTTAAATATGACATACAGTTGTGTTATTGGGTGAAGCAACTTTTAAAATGAAATATTTAAACCGATACTTTGCTTTAGCCTTTAAGAGGAGACTGTTAATGTCATGTTATCCCTGCCGAAGTTTCCTCGTTAATTAGTAGCACTATAATTGTCAGTACATTTTGAATGTTGAAAGTAGTGAATGAGCATAAAGTGTACTGATCTCACTTTCTCTTTTCATTCAGCGTATATCGCTTGTCCAACTAATATGAATGAGGCAGCTTCTGGCTCGTTATTGTCTTTTCCAACTCATATATATATATATATATATATCTTCTTAGGTTCAAATAATTAATCCACTTCCAATCAAAATTTTAGTGTCTACTGCCAGAAAGTATTATACATCTCACAGTTACATTGTGATTTGGAACTTCTAAAGCACCAAGGAGACTCAATTGAGATTAAAAAGCAGATCCACTATTCTTAGATTTATCATTTTTATTGCCTTCTCTTAGATTTAACTGATAAACTGACTGATAATGAACAAATAATTACTAACTCGATACCGAGTCACTGGATATCTTATCGGTTAGATAGTGGATTAGTATATTTAAACGTCGAAAATCGATAAGCCGAATCGTTAAGTGTAAATACCCACCAAATCTTCCCGATAAGCACCCCTACCCAAAGCTAATCAGATCTAATCCCAGCCAGAGGAATCCCAACTTGTGGTGTGAATGTCATGGGACTTACGACCATAGGACTGAGGACTTCCGGTACCTACATGAAGAGGTGGCAACCTTATTAAAGAATGTCCATCTTGGGAAATGTTTAAGTGATCGATCCAAAAATAACTACGGCTGAAGCTGGGACAATGCAGAGCTTTCGAAGGCGGTAGAAGACTCTCCTCTGTTAACTGTTAACATGATTTTTGGAGAGAATAAAATTAATGGCGCAACCTTATCGGCCGCCAAGAAAACAAAGATATCAATGACTCACAACAAGAGGCTACGGGAAGTCGCGGAAGATGAGATCACCTACACAGAGGAAGACACTGACGGACTCCTTCTCCCACGTAACGACGCTATGGTAATCTCTCTTAATGTTTTAAATTTTAAGATTAAGCGTGTTTGGTTGACCAGGAAGCTCAATCAATATCCTCCAATGGAGAGTGTTGGAGCAATCAAGGCTGACCGGAAGCATCATACCGGCGACAAAACTCTTAGTTGGGTTCAACTTGACAAGTGTGACAACCCGAGGTGAGATCCTGCTACCCACGAACATTGAGAGGGTAACCAAAACCACCTTATTCGTAGTGGTAGATGGCGACATGTGCTATAATATAATTCTCGGGAGGTTGTGGATACACGAGATGAAGATTGGGCCTAAACATATCATCAACTGTTGAAATTCCCAACCCAGGAGGGAATCAAGCAGATAAGAGGAGATCAACTGGCATCAAGAGAGACGAACACAATGACAATTTCTAGCAGTAAGGGGAAGGAGCCCAGCAAATAGCAATTACGACAACCGATGCCTTCTCCCTTGTTAAATGAAGGATGATAAAGGATAGGAGTCATCGGAATCCCACCAGGTACCGATATACTTTTCAGGTACCGAGAGAGACGGATGCAGCCAAGTCCACTGCAAAAAAACTCGAGTAAGTGGCTTTATTCGAAGAATTCTTGAAAAGTAAGTTTTACTTGGGAACATGACTCAATCATGAACTCATGTTAGATTTTATAATTCTTCCAAAAGCTAACACAAATAGTTTGCATGGTCGCACTCGTATATGACAGGTATCCCATTGGAAGCGGTCATGCACAAGCTAAGCTGGGACCCAAACTACCCGACTGTAAGGTAGAAAAAGCGTCCGATTATCGAGGTCAGGAATAAGTTTGTTAAAGAAGAGGTAACCCGATTGCTAAATACTGGTTCCATATGGGAGGTAAAGTATCCAGAATGGCTGGATAATGTAGTTGTAGTACTAGAAAAGAATAACAAGTTCAGAATGTGCGTAGACTATAAAGATCTAAATAAGGTGTGCCTTAAAGACTCATTCCAGTTGTCAAACATTGATCAAATGATTGATGTTACGGCCGGGCATGAGTTAATGAATTGCATTGATGCTTACTTTGGGTACAATTAGATCAAGATGAACCCGTAGGATCAGGAAAAAACTTCATTCATAACGAACTTTTGCACATATTGTTACAATATGATGCCATTTGGGCTTAAGAACACTGGAGCCACTTATCAGAGGCTCGTTAACAAAATGTTAGAAAATCAAATAGGCAAGACAATGGAGGTATACATTGACGACATATTAGCCAGGCCTTTGAGTGCAGGTGATCATTTGAAACATCTCCAAGAAACCTTCGATATCTTGAGGAAGCATAACATGAAACTCAACAAAGAAAAATGTGCATTAAGGGTTGGCTACGGAAAATTCTTGGGGTTTCTGGTCTCGCAAAGAGGGATCGAGGTAAATCCCAAAAAAATCAAAGCCATCAAAGATATCCCCGACCAGCTGATGAGCATGAATGAGGTGCAGAGACTAACACGTAGGTTAGGGGCCTTAATCGGGTTCATCTCAAGGTCCTCAGAAAAACGTTATCATTTCATCTCACTTCTTAAAAAGAAGAACAATTTCGAGTGGACTCCCGAATTCTAGCAGGCACTGAAGGATTTAAAATGGTACCTGTCCAATCCCCCGTTACTATCGAAACCGGGTGAAGACGAATAACTGTTGATATATGTAGCGATCTCAAAAGTAGCGATAAGTGTTGTTTTTTTCCGAGAAGACGAAGTTACATAATTTCTTATTTATTACATTAGTATAATATTGTCGGGAGAGGAGACTAGCTATCCGCGCCTCAAAAAAATAGCCTTAGATCTCGTAGTCGCCTCTCGAAAGCATAGGCTTTATTTTCAATACCACCCGATAGCCGTTGTGACAACCTTTCCATTGAGGAATGTTCTTTATAAGCCTAAGTTGTCAGGCCGGTTGGCTAAATGGGTAGTCAAAATTAGTGAGTTTGATATTGAGTAGAAGCCTAGGGCTGCGATCAAGTCACAAGTTTTGGCCGACTTTGTGGCCGATTTTCAGTCCCGGATTAATGCTCCTGGCTGCTAAGGAAGTAGTGTTGCTGTTGGAAACGACATCGGGAGTTTGGACCTTATTTACGGATGGAGATTCTAATGTAAAAGGATCCAGTCTCGAGATAGTCCTAATCACGTCCTCGAAAGAAACCCTGAGGCATGCCATTAAGATTGTTCCATTAACTAACAATAAAGTCGAGTATGAGGCTTTAGTTGCAAGACTTCAACTGGCCCGAGGACTTAGATCCGAGGTCATCGAGATCAAATGTGATTCCCAACTGGTAGTAAACCAAGTGTACGGGAGTTTTGATACAAAGGAAGAATGCATGCAACAATGTGAGCAAGGTTCAGGCATTGCTTGCACGATTCAAGAAATGATCGATCATACATATACCAAGGGAGAAAATGTGGAAGCAGGTGCATCAGCCAATTTGGGGTTATCTACGGAGATAAAATGAGGTGACTCCGGAACCGTCATTCAACTTCTACATTCGATATTGGATGTGGATGGTTACTGCGAGGTTAATTCAACCAACCTAGTCTGGGACTAGAGGAATGAGTTAGTCAAATATCTTCGGCATGGAAAATTACCCGAAGACCTGAAGGCATCCCAGGCACTACACACCAAAGAGCTCGTTACTGCCTTATGGATGGGAAATTATATAGGAGATCGTACCAAGGGACGTTGGTCTGATGTCTGGGAGCCTCGGAGGCGGACTACGTGGTAAGAGAAGTCCATGAAGGAATTTGCAGGAATCATTTCAGTGTAGATTCATTGGTACTGAAATTGGTTAGGGCATGGTACTATTGGCCTCTGATAGAACAGGATGCAAAGACATTCGTTCTGAAATGAGACAAATATCAACGTTATGCATAGTTACATTCGGTACTATCCCCATGGCAATTCATGAAATTGGGGATGGATATAGTTGGTATACTACCACCGGGTCTTGGAAATGTCAGATTTGTTTTGATTTTAACTGACTGCTTCACTAAATGGGTTGAAGCAGGTCCTTACCAAAATATCGGTGAGAGCGAAGTGGTCGACTTCTTATGGGGCCACATAATCTGCCCATTCAAAATATCGAAGGAGATTGCCTGCAACAACGGACCATAGTTCAAAGGCTCAAAAGTCACAAAATTTCTTGAAGATTTGAAAATCAAGAGGATTACATCTTCACCGTACCATCTGAGCGCTAATGGACAAGCGGAGTTAACCAAATAAGGTGATTATCCAAAATTTCAAAATGAAGTTAGAAGCTGCTAAAAGCAAATGGCCTAAAGAGTTATCGGGTGTGCTATAGGCGTACTGGATGACGACAAAATCGAGTATGGGATAAACACCTTTCTCTCTCGTATATGGCGCGGAAGCTCTGATACCGGTAGAAGTCGGGGAGCCAACTTTACGATTTTCCCGAGCAAACGAAAAAGCAAACAATGAGGCATTGTTGGTGAAGCTGGATTTGCTTGATGAATACAGGGACTTGGCATACGTGAGGATGGTGGATCAAAATCAAAGGATGGAAATATATTATAATCGAAGGGCCAACCTGCGCTACTTCAAAGTGAGTGATTTGGTTTTAAGAAAAGTGACTTAGAGCACTCGGGAAATCAATGCTAGGATGGGTCCAACATGGGAAGGTCCTTACCGGGTTTCAGATGTCACTGATAAAGGGTCGTACGAATTGGGAAATCAAGACGGAGTTAAATTGTCCAGCAAATGAAACGTAACTCACCTCAAAAGGTATTACTATTGATGGATACTATCAATACTGAAAGTATGTGCTACACTCATTTTTCCTTCGATTAGTTTTTGTCCCAATCGGATTTTTCTGGAAAGGTTTTTAATAAGGCAGCAACGAAAAACATAATATGAAAGGAGCATCATCGACAAGGATAAGACCTTTAAATGACAATGCATTGAAGTCTACAAATCAATGATAAACTGCTATGAGATGGTTAAATAATCTTTGGCTGGATGGAAAATGGCTAATGGGAAGCAAAGCTTGCCATCGAATCAAAGACTATTTAACCATTCACGAGTTGTTTCTACCAACGGATCAAGACTTCCAGTGTTCCAATTCTCATACTTCACATTCGAACACTAGGGGGGATTATAGTATAAGATACGACAACAAGAATGCCTCGAAAACCGGGGACTACTAGAATCGGGAACAAAAATGGCTCATCAGGACTGGGGACTGCATGACTGGTCCTGTAAAAATAAGTTGTACAAGTTAGCCACATATATTGGCAGTATTTTTACTTTAGCAAATGAATGCTCCTGTACTTTTAAATATAAAAGGAATAAAATAAAGTCATTTTATTTTTATCTTATTTCTTGTCTAAATGATGAGTTGATTTTATCATTTGAAAGTTAACAAAAACTTCAAATGCTTGTGCCGGAATGAACAGAAAACGTTTTCTTCAAGAGCACCGTAAATATAATATGGCCCTCTCTTATGAAACCCTCATAATAAAAGGTTGATTCTGAAAGAATTTGTGTCCGGAATCAAAAGCTATTGAATGAAAGCATACCCGAAGCTTTAACTATATTCGACGTAAAAGGAATGCATTTTGCACAACACTTGAGCAAAAATCTTCTTTATTTATCAAAATTCCATACTCGATGAAATGTTTGGCATAATTACAAAGTAAAAAAAACAAAAACAACAAAAAACAAATGAAGAAAGAGTGTCACCGCCGGAGCCCGAAGGGAGAGAGGGATCTACGTCTTCCCCGGTGGAGGAAGGCGGATAAGTTTCCTGTTTTTGGCCTTCATCCTAATCTTTTTCAATCTCCCATTCGGCTCCCGAATACTCGGAACCGGTACTTGAAGAATCAGCTGCAGCGGCGGGAAGGCGTTCTCAAGCGGACAACTCATATTCTCGGGCCTGGGCAATGCAATCATCTATGTTAGCAATGCCTGCTTTAGCCTCCTCTAAGGTCTTCCTCGTCATATGATATATCGTATAAGTCATCTCAAATATGAGGGAATCCTCTTGGTTCTGGAGCTTTGCCTGAAACTTTTCAACTTCGGCCTGGAGCTCATCCCTCTCGGATATCAGGGTACCGAGGCGAGCATCAAGCTCAACATTCAAAGACAAATGAAGCCGACTTTGGTCCATCGACCTCTTTAGCCTCTCCTCCCCTTCTCTTCGATAACAGTGGCATCCTCGGTATTGGAGCTTAAGGTTGCCCTCAAGTTATTCATTTGTCCCTCGAAGGTAGACTCGCGCTACGCAGCAACAAGCACAATATTGTGGAGCTCGTCCCACTTAGCATTGGCCTCTTGAAGCTTCTCGTGCAACTGAGAAGCTTCTTGATTGTGGGCCATTTTCTCTTGCTCACTCTATTGCAACCGAGCTTCAAGCTCATCCATCTCGATAGCTTTTGCCTCCAGAATCGGGAGGCGCACATCAAGTTGGTTCCGTTTGGCAACAGTTGATCCCTCTCAGAAGCAAGTCCTTGCTTATCAAGGATCAATCTCTACAGGCCTTCAGACACGAGAAAGTTGGCTTGTAAGAAAAAGAAAAGAATATCAAGGGTAGAATTCCCATTGAAGCAAATAAATAGAAAAGAAGTAATAAGAGAACAAGTATGGTACCACTTCCGTGTTGTGCATAGCATTATTTAACAAGCATTCCGTGAAATGGGAGTGCATTTTCTTCCGATCTTTCTCCGAATCCAGAGGCTTTAGATAATTCACAAGCTCCACCGACTTGGACAAAAGATGGCACCCTTTTAAAACCAAAAGAGTGGTGCTTTCCTTCCTCGAGGATCTGGGGAAGGGGTTGAGTAATTATGTCCCAAATTCCCATGGTCGGGAGAGCGAGGAGTAGAAATATCTCTCTCTCAGTCATTGGTTGCCGTAAAAAAAGATGCAGTTGGTGCTGGCGGCGAAGGAGCGGTTGATGTCGATGGGCATGAGTTGTTGGTGTGAAAGGATAAGAAGCAGCTGCAGCAGGGGCAACGTTGATTATTTCTTGCTCAGTTGTCGAAGGCAGAAGAAACCCAGGGTCTAAACTACTTAGACCGGAGACAACAACGGTGGCAGGAAAATGGAAATCGGCATTATCTACCAGATCCATCTCGCTCAAAAGTGCTTGGACCTCTTCTACGGTCGGGTTTTAAAGCTCTCCCGGCTGAGCATCCAATTTAGCTGATGAAGATATTTTCCTCGTTTGAAGGGGAGGCACTTCATCATTGGCTTCCTATTCATCTAGAATAACCACAGTGATCGGGTCGGTCATTGTCTTCTTTGTTTCTTACTTTGAGCCCCAGCCGAGGAAGAACGTCACCTTTTTGGTTACTTGTTCTCTGGTTGGGGGATGCCGAGAGGAGCACTTTCACCTGAAGCATGTCCGCAGGCACTGCTTCAAGTAAGGGCACTTTGTAACACCCTCATAGCGTCATCGGGGTCAACTAGAACGTCGACCTCAAGGTAGGTGACAGAGCCCTGCAGAAGTCCTGAATCAAGCAGAAATTGGAGTTACCAAAGTTACTTACTTTCATACAAAGATAAATGGAAGAAGGACTCGGTTTACCATAGTTCTTAGCCTTCCACCCATATTTGAGGTTTATCTCCTTTCACCGGCAGGATTCTGGTATTGTGATTTTCAGAATCTTCTGAACCCACTGGTTCAGGCCTTGAACCCGTGGTGGTTCCCACCAGGTAGCTGGAACAAATGAAACAAAGAGGTCAACAATAAAAAGAAAATATCTTTTCACGGAGGAAGGAAATGAATAAATCGTAAACTTACGAAAGCGGTTCAATAATTCAAGAAAAGATGAAGTTGTAGCCAGGATGATGTCCCTAGTAGCGATGATAACAAGCCGCTCCATCCACCCGCGATCATTGTCATCATCCACGCTGGTAAGAAGAGTTTGGTGGCCATGTTTGCTGAAGTTTATTACTCCCCTATGAAAATTTTTGAGAGTAGAGATTCATCATGTGTGCAAGTGTTAGGGTTTCCACAGTCTCTGTGCTTAGCTAGCGAAAGCAAACCACTATTAGCCATATAGATGGGTCTACTTGTGCTAAGGAGACCTGGTACCGGTGGCAAAACTCTAAAATTACGGGGTCAAGCCCTGCACTCGACCTCAGAGAAAAGGGACCTAAGGTAAAGAGTTACATATAAACATACGTAAGACCCCTCTTGGTGAAGGCGACCCACCCTATCATATCCAGAGCAACAATGCCAAGGTTGGGGCAATTGTAGTCCTCATTTACGGTGGGGATACTAGAAGGCCGAATAGAGGATGGATACCTACTAACAACCCAAGTTAATGAAGATGCGGTAGGGGCCTTCTCTTGGAAGTCATTAATAATGCTGAGGCATTTTTGTATGATGGTGTTTATAGTGGGAGGTTCAGATTCAACATAAGCATCCTTGTTTTTCTTTGGGCCTCCACCGAAGAGAAAACCAGAATTTCCAAAGGGTGCAGTGAAAGGAACCATGATGATAAAGGGTTAGTAAAACATTTTCTGAGAAAGTCGGAAGAGATGGAAAATTTTCTAAGTAGAAGAGTGTAGAGAAGAAGAAGGACTTATGAAAATTTTGGAAGTAAAAGAGGTAAAATGATGAGTAGAGGTGAAGTTATAGACGGAAAAAATCATGGTCATGATTACCTAAAACAACGGAGAAAATATTTGTTGAATTGTGGGTCAACATGTGTTCGGGTTATTAAATGCGAGAAGACATGAGTCCTTTCAGGCGTCAGAGATTATTCAGGAGATGTTTCGCCAAGAAAGGGATCTTCACCAACTTTCCGATAACACAAGGATATGATACCAAAAAGCATGGGGACTATATGTATATGGTAAAATTGATTTATAATTAATGGTCGAATAATAGCATGACACATGGAACCAAAAACATGTAAGAGACAAATCATGTAACAACCGGTACAGGAACAACAACTGCAATTGACATTGGGTAAATCCCAAAGGGAGCATGGTCAACGGGAGCAGATCGAGTATTTGTCATCGAATAGCATTCAATAAAAAATATTCTCTAACATTAAATGTACAACCGTTGCAAAGAATATTTGCATTCATAGCTTGATGTTACATATTCATAAATGACTTATTTATTATCATTGAAGTGGAGCTTGATCCTAGAATCTTGTCTCCCTAGGTATAGCTATAAATAGCAGGCTCAGCAACCATTGTAAGACATAAAAGTCCCTCGCCAAACGTATGTTATATTTCTTTTTTGCTCTCAATTAAACAACTTTATGTCACGACCCAATTTCAGCTATAGGTCGTGATGGTTCCCAACACTACAGCTAAGTAAGCCAACTAATAAATTAAGCATACATTGATAAAGTTTAAAACCAAGAAAAATATAAACCCAAACTCTACCAATGTGTGTGCCAAGACCTGGTGTCACAAGTGAATGAGCATCTAGTAGATTATACAAAACTCCAAATACTGTCTGAAATGAAACAGACAGAATGTAAATATAAGAAGAGACACTGGTAGCTGCAGAACGGCTCAGAAAGGCAGCTCACCACTATGCCTCGGGATGACGTGGGTATGTGATGATAGGTCCTCCACTGGTACCTGTCTCAAATCCTGCACAAAAAGTGCAGCAAGTATAGTATGAGTACGTAAACAACGTGTACCCAGTAAGTATCAAGCCTAATCTCGAAGTGGTAGAGACGAGATGGCCGACTTTGACACTCACTATGGGTCAATAATAATAACTAAAATAAAAATAGGATATTTAAATCAGCATGATTTACAGAATTTACGATAATTTATTTAATCAGCGGAAATAATCAAATTCCTTCCAATGTAAAAATTCTCAATATATTAATTAAATTCCTTCAATTCAAATAATTTCCAATTTATCAATTAAATCTCATTTACATGAGTAACAATTAATTCCTTAACAAGCAAGAATAATAATTCATTAAATTTTAAGGATTTTTTAATTTATTAACTAGCTTCACAAGCTGAAATAAATTATTAACGTATCGTGTAATTATTATTATTAAGCACGATTTCAGAGTGTCGTGTACACTGTCGAGGGACGTACGGCGCGATCCATAGATGCATCTATCCTGCCGAGGCGTTCGGCCCGCTTAACAAGAAAAGAGGACATTTTCTTATGTACCTCCGGAAGAAGAGTATATTCATTATAAGATAAATTCGGGAGAATGAACAATTTTTTTAAACAGTTAATTAATTTAAACAGAAAATTAAGCATATGAAATTTTCATCTTTATTATATTTCCTAACAATTCACAATTTATATATCAAATAATTCAATTAAATAAAGAATATAATTTACACAAGTAATTCATGCTTTGTGTCCTAAACTACCCGGGCTTTAGCATTAATAGTAGCTACGCACGGACTCTCGTCACCTCGTGCGTACGTAGCCCTCACAATTAACAACCATTATTAATTTAATCACCTATGGGGTAATTTCCCCCCTCACAAGATTAGACAAGAGACTTACCTCATCTTGCTCCAATTTAATCCACTATAAGGCCTTTTCCATGATTATCCAACTCTGTCTCGCTCGAATCTAGTCAAAATAATTAGATACAATCACTAAAAATTATAGGAATCAATTCTATAAGAAAATACTACATTTTAAATAAAAATCTCGAAATTAATTAAAAATTCGTCTGTGGGGCCCACGTCTCAGAATCCGGAAAAAAGTTACGAAATCGGATAACCTATTCAATTACGAGTCCAACCATACTAGTTTCACTCAAATCCGACTCCGAATCGATACCGAAATCTCAAATATTCATTTCTATGAGATTTCTAAAAATTTCCCAAATTTAAATCTCAAAACACTAATTTATGGTGAGAACAATGATATACTTGTATATGTAGACCAAATCCGAGTTAGAATCACTTACCCCAATATTTTTCCCTTGAAAATCTGTCACAAGTCGCCTCTGCTCAAGCTCAAGTTCGTCAAAAATGGCAAATGGGACGAATGTCCTCTGTTTTTATAACTTACAGCTCTGTCCAGTTCGATCAAGGAGCTCGATCTCGGGAGCTTGATCTCAGGGAGCTCGATCTTGGGAGCTCGATCAAGGAGCTCGATCAGGGGAGCTCGATCTCAGGGAGCTCGATCTCAGGGAGCTCGATCTCCGGGATCTCGATCAAGGAGCTCGATCAGGGGAGCTCGATCTCTGGAGCTCGATCTCAGGGAGCTCGATCTTGGGAGCTCAATCAAGGAGCTCGATCAGGGGAGCTCGATCTCAGGGTGCTCGATCTCAGGGAGCTCGATCTTGGGAGCTGGTCATGGCCTCGATCAAGCCTCGAGCCTGGGACATGGTCATGGCCTCGATCAAGTTTGATCTTCGGTCTTGATCCTGGACCTCGAGCCTTGCCTTCGATCGTGGGCTTGATATCTGGGTTCGATCTGGGGCTCAATCACAGCCTAGAATATACAGCAGAATGAAAAATTGCAGCAGCTTTTTAAGTCCAACTTTTGATCCGTTAACCATCCAAAACTCACCCGAGGCCCTCGGGACCTCAACCAAATATACCAAAAAGTCCTAAAATATCATACGAACTTAGTCGAACCTCTAAATCACATCAAACAACGCTAAAACCATGAATCATACCCCAATTCAAGCTTAATGAAATTAAGAGTTTTCAACTTCTACATTCGATGTCGGAACCTATCAAATCAACTCCGATTGACCTCAAATTTTACACACAAGTCATAAATTACATAACGGAGCTATGAAAATTTTCGGAACTGGATTCCGACTCCGGTATCAAAAAGTCAACTCATCGGTCAAACTTCCAAACTTAAATTCTTATTTTTAGCCATTTCAAGCCTAATTTAACTACGGACTTCCAAATAAAATTCCGAACACGCTCCTAAGTCCAAAATCACCATACGGAGCTGTTGGAATCATCAAAATTCTATTCCGGGGTCGTTTTCTCAAAATGTTGACCGAAGTCAAACTTAGCACTTTAAGGTCAACTTAAGGAACCAAGTGTTCCGGTTTCACCCCAAACACTTCCAAATCCCGAACCAACCATCCCCGCAAGTCATAAATCATTACAAGCACATACAGGAAGTTTTATTTTTAGGGAACGGGGTTCTAAAAGTTAAAATGACCGGTTGGGTTATTATATTCTCCACCTCTTAAACAAACATTCATCCTCGAACGAGTTTAGAATTGTACCTGGAGTGCTGAATAAGTGTGGATATCTGCTCCGCATGTCTTCCTCGGCCTCCCAAGTCGCTTCCTCGACTGGTCGGCCCCTTCACTGGACTTTTACTGCAGAAATCCTCTTGGACCTCAACTGGCGAACCTGTTTATCAACAATGGCAATTGGCTCCTCTTCATAACCCAAGCTATTATCTAGCTGAACTGTGTTGAAGTCTAACATATGTGATAGGTCGGCATGATACTTCCGGAGCATAGATACATGAAAAACAGGATGAACTCCCGATAGGCTGGGAGGCAATGCAAACTCATAAGCAACCTCCCCAACTCGTTTCAACACTTTAAATGGGCATATAAACCTTGGGCTCAACTTGCCCTTCTTCCCGAATCTCATAATTCCCTTCATCGGTGAAACCTTCAAGAGAACTTTTTCACCTACCATAAATGATATATCACGTGCTTTCTGATCCGCGTAACTCTTTTGTCTGGACTGTGCTGTACGAAGTCGCTCCTGAATTAACTTTACCTTTTCCAAGGCATCCCTTACCAAATCGGTACCATATAACTTAGCCTCACCTGGCTCAAATCATCCGATAGGTGAATGACATCGCCGACCATATAAAGCCTCAAATGGAGCCATCTCGATGGTGGATTGATAACTGTTATTATAAGCAAACTCGGCCAAAGGCAGGAAACGATCCCACTGACCTCCAAAGTCAATCACACATGCCCTGAGCATATTCTCCAAAATCTGAATTTTCCTCTCTGATTGTCCATCGGTCTGCGGATGAAAGGCTGTGCTGAGCTCTACACGGGTCCCCAACTCACTCTGTACTGCTCTCCAGAAATGTGAAGTAAACTGAGGACCTCTATCTGATATGATGGAAATTGGCACACCGTGCAACCGAACTATCACCTGAATATAAATCTGGGCCAACATCTCTAAAGTATACGTAGTCACAACAGGAATAAAATGTGCCGACTTAGTCAACCTGTCAACAATCACCCAAACTGCATCAAACTTCCTCAAGGTTCGCGGCAACCCAACTACAAAGTCCATAGTAATTCGTTCCCATTTCCACTCTGGTATAGTCATCTGCTAAAGTAGGCCACCTGGCCTCTGGTGCTCATATTTAACTTGCTGGCAATTTAAACACCTAGATACATACTCAACTATGTCCTTTTTCATTCATCGCCACCAATAATGTTTCCTTAAGTCACGATACATCTTAGTAGCACCTGGATGAATAGAATACCGAGAACTGTGTGCCTCTTCCAGGATCTTTTTCCTCAGTCCATCCACATTAGGAACACATAGACGATCCTGGAGTCGCAGAACACCATCCGCTCTAATAGTAACTTCCTTGGCACCACCTCGTAGTACCGTTTCACGAAGAACCATCAAGTATGGGTTATCATACTAGCGAGCCTTGATCTGCTCAAATAGTGAAGATTGGGCCACCACACATACAAGAACTTGGCTGGGCTCTGAAATATCCAGTCTCACAAGTTTGTTAGCC
This sequence comes from Nicotiana tomentosiformis, assembly GCF_000390325.3. Lineage (NCBI taxonomy): Eukaryota > Viridiplantae > Streptophyta > Magnoliopsida > Solanales > Solanaceae > Nicotiana > Nicotiana tomentosiformis. Next base: position 98,822,567 of record NC_090812.1, on the reverse strand, counting down.
AAGGACTGAATATTTGAGGCTAATGGCCTCTCCTCTGCTGAAATGAAAGCCAAACTACCCATACTCTCCGCCTTCCCGCTCAAGGGATCTGCAATCACATTTGCTTTGCCCGGATGATACAAGATAGTAATATCATAATATTTTAGTAACTCTAGCCCTATGCGTTGCCTCAAATTTAGATCCCTCTGCTTGAACAAATGCTGCAAACTGCGATGATCAGTGTAAACTTTACAAGACACCCCATAAAGATAATGCCTCCAAATCTTTAGAGCATGAACAATCGCATCTAACTCCAAATCATGTACTGGATAATTCTTCTCGTGGGGCTTCAGCTGACGTGAAGCATATGTAATAACTCACCTTTCCTGCATCAATACACAACCTAAGCCAATGCGTGACGCGTCGCAATACACTGTATATATTCCTGAACCAGATGGTAACACTAACACGGGTGCTGTAGTCAGTGCTGTCTTAAGCTTCTGAAAGCTTGACTCACAATCGTCGGACCATCGGAACTGAACACCCTTCTGGGTTAATTTGGTCAAAGGTGCTGCAATAGATGAAAAATCTTCCACGAACCGACGATAATAACCTGCTAAACCCAGAAAACTCCTGATCTCAATCGCCGAAGTGGGACGATGCCAATTCTGAACTGCCTCAATCTTTTTGGGATCAACTTTAATACCTTCGCCCGATACAATATGTCCCAAAAATGCTACAGACTCTAGCCAAAACTCACATTTAGAGAACTTAGCATATAGCTTTTGTTCCCGCAATGTCTGAAGCACTAATCTCATATGCTGCTCATGTTCCTCCTTACTGCGCGAATAGATTAAGATATCATCAATGAAGACAATAACAAACGAATCAATATATGGCATGAATACTCGGTTCATCAGATCCATAAATGCTGACGGGGCATTAGTTACACCGAAGGACATCACCAGAGATTCATAATGACCATATCTAGTCCGAAAAGCAATCTTCGAAACATCCGAATCCCGAATCTTCAACTGATGATACCCCGACCTCAAGTCGATCTTAGAGAATACCCTAGCACCCTGCAACTGGTCAAATAGATCATCAATATGCAGCAACGAGTACTTGTTCTTAATAGTGACTTTGTTCAATTGGCGATAATCAATACACATACGCATTGTTCCTTCCTTGTTTTTCACAAATAATACTGGTGCACCCCAAGGCGATACACTCGGTCTGACGAACCCTTTGGCTAGTAACTCTTCTAGCTGTTCTTTCAATTCTTTCGGAGCCATGCGATACGGTGGGATAGATATAGGCTGGGTATCTGAAGCCAAGTCAATACAGAAATCAATATCACAATCAGGTGGCATACCTGGAAGATCTGACAGAAATACATCGGGGAACTCCCGAACTACAGGCACTGAATCAATAGCCATAGTCTTTGCAGTAGTATCCCGAACATAGGCTAGATAAGCCAAACAACCCTTCTCAACCATGTGTTGAGCCTTTATAAAAGAAATAACTCTATTAAATGAACTAACAGGCAAACCCTTCCACTCCAGCTTGGGCAATGCTGGAATAGCCAAGGTAACAGTCTTGGCATGACAATCTAGAATAACATGATATGGAGAAAACCAGTCCGTACCCAGAATGATTTCAAAATCGGTCATCTCAAGCAATAGGAGATTTGCTTTAGTTTCATAACCACAGAATGTAATAATACAGGACCGGTAGATCCGGTTCACAACAACAGAATCGCCCAAAGGAGTGGACACATAAACAGGAGTACTCAAGGACTCACGAGAAATACCCAGGAATGGAGCAAATAGAGATGACACATATGAATACATAGATCCTGGAACAAATAATACTGAGGCATCTTTGCCACAAATAAAAATAATACCTGTAATCACGGCATCTGAGGCCTCTGCATTTGGTCTAGCCGGAAAAGCATAGAACCGAGCTAGAGCGCCAACTGTCTGGCCTCCGCCTGACTGACCTCCACCTTTAGGACGGCCCCTACCCACCTGTCCTCTACCTCTGGGTGGTCGGACTACTGGTAGAGCAACTGGTCTGGTAAGCATAGGCTGTTGACCCTATTGTACTGGTCTACCCCGAAGCCTGGGGCAAAACCTTCGCATGTGATTGGGATCCCCGCACTCGTAACAACTCTTCGGTGCGATGGGTTGCTGACTAAGTGTCTGGACCTGGGGACGTGAATACCCATTGGGAGGACCCTGAATAGCTGGTGGGCGATAAGAATTCTCTGGGATAGCATTAAGATAAGGTCGCACTGGAGCACCTCAAGGAAGTGGTGGTGCTGGATATAGGGGTCTGCTGGACTGCCCCCTCACGAACTGACCTCTGCCTCCGGACGGAGCACCTCTGAACTCTCCAGAGTACCTGAACCGCTTATCTCTCATAATCTGCTCTCGGCTCTGTTGATGTACACCCTCAATCCTCGGGCTATCTCCACAACTCGCTCATAAGAAGTACCCTTCTCAACCTCTCGAGCCATAGTGGCCTGAATACCAGTATGTAAACCGGCTACAAACCTCTGCCTTAGTAGGGAGTATCATTAGTGCATGGCGAGATAATTCAGAAAACCTCGCCTCATAATCAGTCACTGACATCTGACCCTGCTGGAGCTGCTCAAACTAAAACCGCAACTCTTCCCTCTGGGAGGGTGGAATATACCTGTCCAAGAAGATACAGGTGAACCTGTCCCAAGTCATGGGAGGAGAATCTGTTGGTTTGCCAAAAGCATAAGACTGCCACCATCTACGGGCTCTACCCTCTAGCTGAAAAGTAGCGAAATCAACCCCATGGGATTCCAATATCCTCATGTTGTACAGTCTATCCTTACAACGATCAATGAAATCATGTGGATCCTCATGTCGCTCACCCCCGAAGACAGGAGGATGTAGTCTAGTCCATCTATCCAATAGTTTCTGAGGATCGGCGGCTGCAGCTGGCCTGGGCTCAGGTATAGCCGCTGCCACTGGCTAGGTTCCACCCACGGGTAGTGTACCCTGGGTCTGATATACAGCAGCTGCCTGTCCATGAGCCTGCACGGTAGGGGTCTGTGCTCCCCCGCCCGCCTGAGATGTGGCTGGGTCTGCCGGAAATAAACCGGCCTGAGTCATATTGTCCATGAATCGCAGCATACGACCCATGACATCCTGAAATCCATGTGCAGATGTGAAGTCCACCGGAGCTGGCTCTGCCACAGGCACCTCACCCTGCTCCTCAATAATGGGATTCTCTGCTGGATCCACTGGCGGCTTAACTGGAATAGTCCTGGGACGTCCTCGCCCTCTACCATGGGCTGGAGCCCTCCCTCGGCCTCTGCCTCGGCCTCTAGCAACTGGGGGAGTAGCTCTTCCCTGGTCTAGAACTTCATTCGAGCGCGTTCTCACCATCTGTGAGAAAATAAGAGAAGGATTTTTAGTGCTACATTAATTGCACGATGGAATGTGAAGAAAGGTAATTTCCTAACACCATATAGCCTCTCGAAGATAAGTACAGACATCTCTGTACCGATCCGCAAGACTCTATTAGGTCTGCTCATAACTTGTGAGACCTGCGTGAACCTAGAGCTCTGATACCATGTTGTCACGACCCAATTTCAGCTGTAGGTCGTGATGGCGCCCAACATTACAGCTAGGCAAGCCAACTAATAAATTAAGCATACATTGATAAAGTTTAAAACCAAGAAAAATATAAACCCAAACTCTACCAATGTGTGTGCCAAGACCTGGTGTCACAAGTGAATGAGCATCTAGTAGATTATGCAAAACTCCAAATACTGTCTGAAATGAAATAGACAGAATGTAAATATAAGAAGAGACACTGGTAGCTGCAGAACGGCTCAGAAAGGCAGCTCACCACTATGCCTCGGGATGGCGTGGGTATGTGATGATAGGTCCTCCACTGGTACCTGTCTCAAATCCTGCACAAAAAGTGCAGCAAGTGTAGTATGAGTACGTAAACAACGTGTACCCAGTAAGTATCAAGCTAATCTCGAAGTGGTAGAGACGAGATGACCGACTTTGACACTCACTATGGGTCAATAATAATAACTGAAATAAAACTAAGATATTTAAATCAGCATGATTTACAAAATTTACGATAATTTATTTAATCAGCGGAAATAATTAAATTCCTTCCAATGTAAAAATTCTCAATATATTAATTAAATTCCTTCAATTCAAATAATTTCCAATTTATCAATTAAATCTCATTTACAGGAATAACAATTAATTCCTTAACAAGCAAGAATAATAATTCATTAAATTCCAAGGATTTTTCAATTTATTAACTAGCTTCACAAGCTGAAATAAATTATTAAAGTATCGTGTAATTATTATTATTAAGCACGATTTCTGCCGAGGACGTACGGCCCGATCCAGAGTGTCGTGTACACTGCCGAGGGACGTGCGGTCCATAGATGCATCTATCTTGCCGAGGCGTTCGGCACGCTCCACAAGAAAGGAGGACATTTTCTTATGTACCTCCGGAAGGAGAGTATATTCATTATAAGATAAATTCGGGAGGATGAACTATTTCTTTAAACAGCTAATTAATTTAAACAGAAAATTAAGCATATGAAATTTTCATCTCTATTATATTTTCTAACAATTCACAATTTATATATCAAATAATTCAATTAAATAAAGAATATAATTTACACAAGTAATTCATGCTTTGTGTCCTAAACTACCCGGGCTTTAATATTAATAGTAGCTATGTACGGACTCTCATCACCTCGTGTGTATGTAGCCCCCACAATTAACAACCATTATTAATTTAATCACCTATGGGGTAATTTCCTCCCTCACAAGATTAGACAAGAGATTTACCTCGTCTTGCTCCAATTTAATCCACTATAAGGCCTTTTCCACGATTATCCAACTCTGTCTGGCTCGAATCTAGCCAAAATAATTAGATACAATCATTAAAAATTATAAAAATCAATTCTATAAGAAAATACTACATTTTAAATAAAAATTCCGAAATTAATTAAAATTTCTTCTGTGGGGCCCACATCTCGGAGTCCGGCAAAAGTTACGAAATTCGACAACCCATTCAATTACGAGTCCAACCATACCAGTTTCACTCAAATCCGACTCCGAATCAATACCGAAATCTCAAAATTTTGTTTCTATGAGATTTCTAAAAATTTCCCAAATTTAAATGTCAAAACACTAATTTATGGTGAAAACAATGATAAACTTGTATATGTAGACCAAATCCGAGTTAGAATCACTTACCCCAATGCTTTTCCCTTGAAAATCTGTCAAAAGTCGCCTCTGCTCAAGCTCAAGTTCGTCAAAAATGGCAAATGGGACGAATGTCCTCTGTTTTTATAACTTACAGCTCTGTCCAGTTCGATCAAGGAGCTCGATCAGGGGAGCTCGATCTCGGGAGCTCGATCTCAGGGAGCTCGATCTTAGGAGCTCGATCATGGGGGCTCGATCTTAGGGAGCTCGATCTCAGGGAGCTCGATCTTGGGAGCTCGATCTTGGGAGCTGGTCATGGCCTCGATCAGGCCTCGAGCCTGGGACATGGTCATAGCCTCGATCAAGTTCGATCTTGGGTCTTGATCCTGGCCCTCGAGTATTGCCTTCGATCATGGCCCTCGAGCCTTGCCTTCGATCGTGGCTTCGATACTGAGCCCCATCCCTGGCTTCGACTCAGGCCTCGATCGTGGGCTCGATATCTGGGTTCGATCTGGGGCTCGATCACAGCCTAGAATATACAGTAGAAGGGAAAATTGCAGCAGCTTTTTAAGTCCAACTTTTGATCCATTAACCATCCAAAACTCACCCGAGGTCCTCGGGACCTCAACCAAATATACCAACAAGTCCTAAAATATCATACGAACTTAGTCGAACCTCTAAATCACATCAAACAACGCTAAAACCATGAATCATACCCCAATTCAAGCTTAATGAAACTAAGAGTTTTCAACTTCTACATTCGATGTCGGAACCTATCAAATCAACTCCGATTGACCTCAAATTTTACACATAAGTCATAAATTACATAACGGAGCTATGAAAAATTTTGGAACTGGATTCCGACTCTGGTATCAAAAAGTCAACTCATCGGTCAAACTTCCAAACTTAAATTCTTATTTTTAGCCATTTCAAGCCTAATTTAACTACGGACTTCCAAATAAAATTTCGAACACGCTCCTACGTCCAAAATCACCATGCGGAGCTGTTGGAATCATCAAAATTCTATTCTAGGGTCATTTTCTCAAAATGTTGACCGAAGTCAAACTTAGCACTGTCAACTTAAGAAATTAAGTGTTCCGGTTTTACCCCAAACACTTCCAAATCTCGAACCAACCATCCCCGCAAGTCATAAATTATTACAAGCACATACGAAAAATTTTATTTTTAAGGAACAGGGTTCTAAAAGTTATAATGACCGGTTGGATCATTACACTTTATTTGCTCTTTTACATTATTTTCTTTTTGTCCTTGAAGACACTGCGCTCGAAGCCAGGCTTGCCATATTCTTCAATTTCAATTGCTAAGTCTTATTTTTATTCTTGTTTCTTTATAATTTTTGGATCAAATTAATTCGCTTATCTATAAACCACGTAACAAATTTAACTATACCGCTTTACGGGTCAACATATACTATTCGATAGATTTTCTTTGTCTAACTTATAGTTTTAGGTGTTTACGATATTCTGCTAAGGGGATTAAAGAAAACCTCCTTAGGAGGTGTGCTTCCAATCCCTTTAAGTATGGCTTTCTATGAGTTTAGTTTATTTAGTGTTAAATTAGGACATCTAGCTGGGTTTTGCTAAGCTGTGAATTTATAATTTTTACTGGTGATTAATATAAGCTTTTAATTATCAAAAACAAAAAATACTGAGAAGCATTTTATGGTTTTTTTAACACTAGAAATGTGCAAATATATTTACTTTAATCAGTTTCTTGTAAAAATACGCATCACTCAATCATTTCTATTACTTTGTTGTTTGACTTTCAACCATTATTTAGGTCATTTTTAACTCTCGAATGCAGTTCTATAATTTTTTGCTAATTTATTCTTTTGAAAATATTCATAACCTGGTGAACATGTTAAAATATCAACTTTCCCAACATGTAATTTGGGATGGATAGTGGATAGATGGAAGAATTTGGTATTTGCATCACTTTGATTAAGCCAAGTTATTTGTGATTTTAATTTCCAAAGTTTTCTTCCTGTTGTTGTCATGCCCCAAACCTGAAGAGACGTGGCCGGCACCCGGTACCATACTCGACCCGAGCGTACCACTCTATAACTATGAACTCTAGAGGGGTAACCCTCAACCTAGGCCGATGAGGCCATATTCTGAATCATCTGAAAATATCGTCTCTCTCATCTGAGGGGTAAACATACCCAAAAACTCATATATATTTAAATATATATATCTATATATAAATGTGCAGGCTGACGAGGCCGCCATGAATATCTACTGATATACAAACTATACAGGACTTGTCTACAAGCCTCTAGAGATAGTTGAACTGTATCATGGTCGGGACAGGGCCTCGACCTACCCATTAAACCGGTATATATAAAACAGACTCCAAGGTCTAGACCTGGTAACTCCGGGGAAGTGGAGCTTACCAACCAAGCTGTTATTTAGCTCTGTCTACTGGGAAGGTCTATCCAGCTGTCTATCAGGACCTGCAGGCATGAAATGCAGTGTCCCCAGCAAAGGGACGTTAGTACAAATAATGTACTGAGTATGTAAGGCAACAGAATAACTGAAAGCTAAAACTGAACTGATAATATAATAACTGAATGTAACTGGGAGTCAAAAATAATTTGAAGATATGCTTACCTGTTGATACTGACTCAACTCTCTCCATATAGTATGTAAAATAGTTGTCCGGCCCTATAAGGCTCGGTATGTGTAACTGCCCTGCCGTAGTAGGCTCGCTCATAGGCGCTCGGCCATACTAGGCTCTGTATCTCGGCCATTCTGGGCTCGCTCATAGGCGCTCGGCCATAGTAGGCTCGGTATATAACTTACCATCTGATCAGAGGTTACCCAATAGGGGCCTGCCCACCGATTATAGCTCGATGGTGGTAAAAATACTGTAATACTGTATATATATATACACTCTCTGCTCTATTGGCTGAAATAAGACAATACTAAACTGAATATGAAGTCCCGATAAGGGAGAATACTATAACTTCTGAGACTAGGATAATGTGAATAAATTCAGGAATACAAACGTCTCTTTATGCTTCGTTATCAAACTCATGTAGTTACGAAAGGTTTAGCCTTAACATACCTTATCACAATCTTTCCAATCACCAAGTTGAACTCACCTCTTTTCACCTTAATCTACAAGAATGATAATAATGTTATCGTTAAGTTACGAAAGGTACAACTATCGCACAACGAACGGCAAGCTTATTTTGTATTAAAACGGGCAGCATCTCCCCTATAATCCTTACTTCCTCCAAATTTAAGATAACACCAACAATATAAGAACAGAACAATAACAACATATATACATCATTTTCCAGCTCTATATACGCCATCAAATACTACAAAACAGCCCAACACTCCCCAATCTCTTCATACACAAAACGACCACCGTAGTAGTGTCAAACGACCCGAAAATATTATGACGAACGACCAGCCAACCACCCTACATTTATATGGTGTTTCTACACCCCCTTCCTCCTCCAAAACTCCACAAAATAGTAGTAAAACACGCAGCCCAACAGCAACACAAAACAGTCCACAAAACAGTCCGCTACAAGTGAATAACTCGAACTCACGGCTTCCGATCACCGTCCCGTGAGTTCTTACAAGTATAGAACGACTTACCATGAATTTACAGAAGAAAAAATGGATGAAAGAGAGCAGTAAACTCACCTTATTTGTTAGATAACTCAGCTCCTATCTTGGTTCTTCAAACTCTAGGTTTTACCTCCAATTAGAACTTGAAAGGGAGTGAAAATCAATTAGGGTTTGTGGGAAATATTTGGGAGGGTTTTTGCAGAGCTTATGTCTGGTTATTATGCTCTATTTTAAGTCTAATATATGAAGAAAATAGGCCTTTAAAAGGCCTCTTTGGACGACCCAAAATGGCCCATTTTTGGGCTCTCATTTAAGAAAGTAGGTGACACACCTACTTGTCACCTAGCAGCTTGCGCAGTATCGCAACAATGACCATATCTCTCTACTCCGATGTCGTATTGACAAACGGTTTAATGCGTTTGAAAATAGACTCATAGATCTTTAATTTGATGGGTATAATACCCCGTAAATCTAAGTATATTGGGATAAAATTGCAGTTACATTTGACCCAAAGTTTCAGTAAAACTTATGAATGTAACTTGTGATGACTTTCATCGACTTTTGTTCCACAACTCGCTTGACTTCAAAACATAACATACGGATGTCATAAGACTAATATAAATCATAACATAATCTCCTTATCATGTTAAGCACCCTAGTCTCACCCCAAAGATACATGTTATAACATTCCCAACTTGTCGACTTTTGACGAAACATTATTTTCTTCAATTGCTTTAGCTTCTGAACCGTCCAACCCTCTTTGTACTTGTTGTTCATGATCTTAAATATTTGTAACCTCAGAGGTAACATGATTATCTTATTTTATATACTTTTAAAATATGATTTCATTTCTGAGCTTACATCAATTGACTTACGACGTACTCGTACGTACGAAAACATGGGTTGTAACATCATTCCCCCCTTTGGAACATTCGTCCTCGAATGTTGACTGGTGCACTTATTAGTCTCATAACCTATAGCTCTCATAAATACTTTATTGCTGGCCTTTCCATCTAGGAAACTATTCTATGAATAAATCCATAGGCCAGGGCATTCCCCCCTTTAGGCCTCTTTCTGACACCACGACTTTTGGTCTGAATCCTTCCAACCTCGTAATTATTGCGACATTCTGTCATGCAGCCTGTACGACTTTGTCCTTGTATGTGCGCCTATGCGACTCTTCTGTTCCTTTTCCTCCAGCTTTTAGCCAATCTCTAGGCCTCACTTTGGGAACATATATAGAACTATGACAAGTTGTTCCTCCCGGTGTATATAGGTGTAGTTAAGTTCTTTGCTCGGTACTTTGTCAAACTTACGACTGTTGCGATATCTTGTTTCGTAGCCTTATAAATATATCCTTATGGCTTTACTACATCTAGGTAGGTTATACTACACCATCACACTTACTTCATTTTATTATTGTCGAGGTTTTCTACTCAACTCCAGGTTACCCTCTCACTGCTTATCCTATATGTATAAATCTAAGTCCTTTACTTCTTCCTCATTACTGTTCATCTTAATAATGACGGCCTAATATCATCTCATACTTTGGAACTTTTATCTACCTATTGTTGATTCATCTTAATGTTGATCTATAATCTACCACTGATAAATTGAAACCTCTTATGTAATACATTATCCTTAGGGATCACGTCTCATCAGAGAACATCTGAAGTTATTTGCTCGATCCACCTAGGGGCAATACTATACTTCAATAACCGTATTTCATCGCATCCCAACGTGATTCATCTTATGAGGGGTATTCTAATCTCATGCAATTCATGAAATCCCTTCTTTTTGAATCATTAACCAATCAATGGCCTTAACGTCATCCTCTTATCTATCACAATTACACCCATATTCTACTACGAGGGCAACATTTCATCTCTTCAAATTGCTCATAGTCTTAGACTTCTCTAAGTTCATTAAGGCTATACTGAGTTTTTTGTTTTATAACTTACGGAAACCATCAGCTCTCTTGTTTTGATGGGCTTAATTCTGAGGCCTTACCTATTCTCATTAGCTTCTCAATCACCTCTGCTTATCCTTACTCATGTCCGCCTAAAACCCTATTGCTCTACCATACTATATCTTGCGACCTACCCATATTTATTTATAGTACTCACAACCTTCCTTTAACTTTCTAGCACCATACATTTCATTATGTTATTCTGGAACTTCAAGCGAGATATCAAACCGTCTCTAACTCTTCTTTAATCTCTTAACTAGACCTCTCGGTACTTGGAAACTATAGGCTAGAAGATATGCCACTGACAACACCACTATCATTTGTGGATACTGAATCTCGGTGCTATTAGCCCTCTATCTGATGTATGGACTATTCACAACCTCCTACACCTGCGCATCTCGTACCGTCTTAACCTTTACCTTACTTAGCTTTTAATCTCGCATTGTATCTTCTGTCTCTTTCATAACCTCTCTTCCACATAGGTAGAATTCACATCCACAACTTGAAGCTCTACAATAAACTTGCACCTCTAGTGCGTACACAATCTGGTGGGAGCTTCATACTTACACCTTATGAGACTGGTACTTTTTTTTTAATCTGGCTTTATTGTAAAGCCATTATAGAATATGGCCGTTGCACTATCTTTCTTGTACCTCTAATCTTAAGAGTGATTTTGCAATGTTCAGAATCATGATTTCTATAATTATATTGGTCTAATAATCAGACTCCTGATTCACTTACCTGATGTAACTCGTTAGTTTCCTCTTCTCTCCCAGCCTTTAAGTAGGCTTAAGCTATCTTCCGATCTGCTGCTCAGGGTATTATTACTTTCTCCTTTGGTGGACGCCATGGAACATCCATAATATAATCTTCTAACAATTCAAGCCTTTGTCTGTGAGGTGGACTCAATTCTCTCTTTTAACTTTATATCGATGTCTCCTATAGTTGTAAAAATGTCAACATATATGCTACATGGATAATACTTTGAAATGTTAAGTGCGGTCATAACATAACTAACTCTGGGTCATTGATTTAATAATTCCTGTCGTGCCTTCTCAGTTTTCTTTAAAAGTGCACAATTACTTCTCCTGGTCGTTCTGCCACTTATTGCATGAATACTTGGCTTATCCTTGTGCCCACACCTATTGGAATTTCGTGCAACTCATATGATCTCAAATATTACTTTTGATTTTTACTTCCCGTTCATTAGCCACGATAGGTGCCACTTTCTTATGGAGTGTATATAATATTGTAGTGAGACTGTTGTTACAAGATCATTTCTTCTTTAGGTCATTATGCTTATGTTGAAGCCTTCTTCCTTATTTCCTCAGCTAGTCTTTCGTTGTAGCACTTAGGGAAGACCCTCTGACTTTTGTAATGCTGGGAGCTTTTTACATCCTATACCTGACAAAAATTTTGACGTACTGACTTGCCAATAATTATCCTTAGTTACTTATCTCTACGCCCTTATGCTCGTAGGGTTACTTCTGCACTCAAATTTTTATTATCTCCTCAGTGGCAGTCTCTCTTTTATTTCCATAATACTTATACGGTACCTTTTACTGCCCAACTCCTATCAGAATATTCCTCAAGGATTACGATGTCGTATCTACGAGACCGAATTTCCTATGTTGGGTTTCACTTCGTTTATCTTGCATAATCTACTGATTTATCTGAGACCTCTTGTCTAGCCATGACTAGGCTCTTCCTGAATTCCTGAATGAACTACTAACTACTCGTCAGTCCATGCTCATATTTACCTTCTGGGTAACCACTCTTGGGTTATGTCTTCTACCTTAACTTAACTTTTTCAATGGCTCCTAATGCATCAAGTGTTCATTCGCTCTTATTTATCAATAACATCTAGTGTAGGAACCCTTACTGCCTCCCCTCGGCGTCGTGCTTGCATAATGTTCTGGACTCGTATCATGTCTGTAGGATCTGAATAAATGCAATATCATTCCTTTCACCATTTACTGCATTCTTCCTTTACTATTCCATAGTTACCTGAACCACTTAACTCTGACTTAATACCATATTACACCATCTTCCCCTCTTTAGGGGAGTATTAACATGTAATGCTATGAAAACTTACTTATAAATATTTTACCTCTTCATCTTCGACGTCTTTTCACGTCTTTATTGACTCTTACTTGCCTTGCAGTAACCCTTATGTAACAAGGATAATTAAATATCTTACACACGACGGTATAAGATACCTAGTGTAACTGGAACACTTAGTCCCTTAAGATTAACTTTGATCAAAGTTCTTGCTTTAGGGAAGCGTCTTCCTGAGTGACCTTTAAAGGTTATTCTTCTGTTGTCTATTGTATTATTGCCGGAATGTGATCTTTGAAATTCACTTGATGTCGACTATCATCACCTCATTCGATCCCTAATTGATGTTCAGTTTATCTTGTTCACTAGCCCATGCTAATTTCTATTACTCCGGGGGTCTAAATTGTTTTGTCTTGGTTATCACGTTGGACGCACCAACTCATTTCTCGAAATTAGAATATGACTTTTGGCCTATACTCTTTTATTGTCTCAAGACCTCCTGTCACCTCTGGTTTATTTTTGTTTTTTTTTTCACTTGACTATAGACTCTGTCATCATATCATATTTTGATTTACCATTATCACCCATTTATCACATCTTACTCATAATACTTCATTTCTCTCTTCTTATTCTCTTGCTAATACTTCTGTTTATCGCATTATTGTGAAAACTTCAACAAAACATTGTTTCACTTTTAGCTCCCCTGGCTCAATCCACCATTTCGGGTTACTCTAACCCAAGCTGGATCTTGATATCCCATCCTTCTCTTAAACTATATATGTTAGCTCCCATAGGGCATAACTGAGATGTGTGTTGCCAATTGTACATACCTCTATTTCTGTTGAAGGTAACTTAGAATTCTTTTATTTCTCTGCCTGATGTGGAAATTCGGACAGTCTTAATTAACTAGATACCTCGTACCCTTCTTCACCTTGCTTCTGTTACATGTTGAAACTTATAGTTTTACCTTATGATACTCCCATGGCCTGCTATTCACGGGGTATGTTAGATATTCCTGTCTTAGGGTAAATGGGAAATTCGCACATATGGTAAGCATAATCTAATATGGTCTCAAACAGGGCCACGTAGTCAAGAATTCTCTCTCTACTAATGCTTTTACCTGTTGTTGTATTAGACCTTTAGCTAGCTATAATTATTCTAATTGAAAGCATCGCTATATCATTAGCAAACATAAGCTTTGGCTAGAACTCTTATGACTCAGCTCTATAGCACGATTTGGATTTGAATGAAGGGTAACAGACTCCTAAATGCCTTGTAGCCTCCTGCTTATAAGTGTGGTGCACAACACACCGATAAACAAGACTCTACTAGACACGGCTTGTAGACTCCCTAGGATAGAACTGCTCTGATACCAAGTTTGTCATGCCCCAAACCTGAAGAGACGTGGCCGGCACCCGGTACCATACTCGACCCGAGCGTACCACTCTATAACTATGAACTCTAGAGGGGTAACCCTCAACCTAGGCCGATGAGGCCATATTCTGAATCATCTGAAAATATCGTCTCTCTCATCTGAGGGGTAAACATACCCAAAAACTCATATATATTTAAATATATATATATCTATATATAAATGTGCAGGCTGACGAGGCCGCCATGAATATCTACTGATATACAAACTATATAGGACTTGTCTACAAGCCTCTAGAGATAGTTGAACTGTATCATAGTCGGGACAGGGCCTCGACCTACCCATCAAACCTGCATATATAAAACAGACTCCAAGGTCTAGACCTGGTAACTCCGGGGAAGTGGAGCTTACCAACCAAGCTGTCATTTAGCTCTGTCTACTGGGAAGGTCTATCCAGCTGTCTATCAGGACCTGCAGGCATGAAATGCAGCGTCCCCAGCAAAGGGACGTTAGTACAAATAATGTACTGAGTATGTAAGGCAACAGAATAACTGAAAGCTAAAACTGAACTGATAATATAATAACTGAATGTAACTGGGAGTCAAAAATAATTTGAAGATATGCTTACCTGTTGATACTGACTCAACTCTCTCCATATATTATGTAAAATAGTTGTCCGGCCCTATAAGGCTCGGTATGTGTAACTGCCCTGCCATAGTAGGCTCGCTCATAGGCGCTCGGCCATACTAGGCTCTGTATCTCGGCCATTCTGGGCTCGCTCATAGGCGCTCGGCCACAGTAGGCTCGGTATATAACTTACCATCTGATCAGAGGTTGCCCAATAGGGGCCTGCCCACCGATTATAGCTCGATGGTGGTAAAAATACTGTAACACTGTATATATATACACTCTCTGCTATATTGGCTGAAATAAGACAATACTAAACTGAATATGAAGTCCCGATAAGGGAGAATACTGTAACTTCTAAGACTAGGATAATGTGAATAAATTCAGGAATACAAACTTCTCTTTATGCTTCGTTATCAAACTCATGTAGTTACGAAAGGTTTAGCCTTAACATACCTTATCACAATCTTTTCAATCACCAAGTTGAACTCACCTCTTTTCACCTTAATCTACAAGAATGATAATAATGCTATCGTTAGGTTATGAAAGGTACAACTATCGCACAACGAACGACAAGCTTATTTTGTATTAAAACGGGCAGCATCTCCCCTATAATCCTTACTTCCTCCAAATTTAAGATAACACCAACAATATAAGAACAGAACAATAACAACATATATACATCATTTTCCAGCTCTATATACGCCATCAAATACTACAAAACAGCCCAACACTCCCCAATCTCTTCATACACAAAACGACCATCGTAGTAGTGTCAAATGACCTGGAAATATTATGACGAACAACCATCCCAACACCCTACATTTATATGGTGTTTCTAAACCCCCTTCCTCCTCCAAAACTCCACAAAATAGTAGTAAAACATGCAACCCAACAGCAACACAAAACAGTCCACAAAACAGTCCGCTACAAGTGAATAACTCGAACTCACGGCTTCCGATCACCGTCCCGTGAGTTCTTACAAGTATAGAACGACTTACCATGAATTTACAGAAGAAAAAATGGATTAAAGAGATCAGTAAACTCACCTTATTTGTTAGATAACTCAGCTCCTATCTTGGTTCTTCAAACTCTAGGTTTTACCTCCAATTAGAACTTGAAAGGGAGTGAAAATCAATTAGGGTTTGTGGGAAATATTTGGGAGGGTTTTTGCAGAGCTTATGTCTGGTTATTATGCTCTATTTTAAGTCTAATATATGAAGAAAATAGGCCTTTAAAAGGCCTCTTTGGACGACCCGAAATGGCCCATTTTTGGGCTCTCATTTAAGAAAGTAGGTGACACACTTACTTGTCACCTAGCAGCTTGCGCAGTATCGCAACAATGACCATATCTCTCTACTCCGATGTCGTATTGACAAACAGTTTAATGCGTTTGAAAATAGACTCATAGATCTTTAATTTGATGGGTATAACACCCCGTAAATCTAAGTATATTGGGATAAAATTGCAGTTACATTTGACCCAAAGTTTCAGTAAAACTTATGAATGTAACTTGTGATGACTTTCATCGACTTTTGTTCCACAACTCGCTTGACTTCAAAACATAACATACGGATGTCATAAGACTAATATAAATCATAACATAATCTCCTTATCATGTTAAGAACCCTAGTCTCACCCCAAAGGTACATGTTATAACATTCTCAACTTGTCGACTTTTGACGAAACATTGTTTTCTTCAATTGCTTTAGCTTCTGAACCGTCCAACCCTCTTTGTACTTGTTGTTCATGATCTTAAATATTTGTAACCTCAGAGGTAACATGATTATCTTATTTTATATACTTTTAAAATATGATTTCATTTCTGAGCTTACATCAATTGACTTACGACGTACTCGTACGTACGAAAATATAGGTTGTAACATCATTCCCCCCTTTGGAACATTCGTCCTCGAATGTTGACTGGTGCACTTATTAGTCTCATAACCTATAGCTCTCATAAATACTTTATTGCTGGCCTTTCCATCTAGGAAACTATTCTATGAATAAATCCATAGGCCAGGGCATTCCCCCCTTTAGGCCTCTTTCTGACACCACGACTTTTGGTCTGAATCCTTCCAACCTCGTAATTATTGCGACATTCTGTCATGCAGCCTGTACGACTTTGTCCTTGTATGTGCGCCTATGCGACTCTTCTGTTCCTTTTCCTCCAGCTTTTAGCCAATCTCTAGGCCTCACTTTGGGAACATATATAGGACTATGACAAGTTGTTCCTCCCAGTGTATATAGGTGTAGTTAAGTTCTTTGCTCGGTACTTTGTCAAACTTACGACTATTGCGATATCTTGTTTCGTAGCCTTATAAATATATCCTTATGGCTTTACTACATCTAGGTAGGTTATACTACACCATCACACTTACTTCATTTTATTATTGTTGAGGTTTTCTACCCAACTCCAGGTTACCCTCTCGCTGCTTATCCTATATGTATAAATCTAAGTCCTTTACTTCTTCCTCATTACTGTTCATCTTAATAATGACGGCCTAATATCATCTCATACTTTGGAACTTTTATCTACCTATTGTTGATTCATCTTAATGTTGATCTATAATCTACCACTGATAAATTGAAACCTCTTATGTAATACATTATCCTTAGGGATCACGTCTCATCAGAGAACATCTGAAGTTATTTGCTCGATCCACCTAGGGGCGATACTATACTTCAATAACCGTATTTCATCGCATCCCAACGTGATTCATCTTATGAGGGGTATTCTAATCTCATGCAATTCATGAAATCCCTTCTTTTTGAATCATTAACCAATCAATGGCCTTAACGTCATCCTCTTATCTATCACAATTACACCCATATTCTACTACGAGGGCAACATTTCATCTCTTCAAATTGCTCATAGTCTTAGACTTCTCTAAGTTCATTAAGGCTATACTGAGTTTTTTGTTTTATAACTTACGGAAACCATCAGCTCTCTTGTTTTGATGGGCTTAATTCTGAGGCCTTACCTATTCTCGTTAGCTTCTCAATCACCTCTGCTTATCCTTACTCATGTCCGCCTAAAACCCTATTGCTCTACCATACTATAGCTTGCGATCTACCCATATTTATTTATAGTACTCACAACCTTCCTTTAACTTTCTAGCACCATACATTTCATTATGTTATTCTGGAACTTCAAGCGAGATATCAAACCGTCTCTAACTCTTCTTTAATCTCTTAACTAGACCTCTCGGTACTGGGAAACTATAGGCTAGAAGATATGCCACTGACAACACCACTATCATTTGTGGATACTGAATCTCGGTGCTTTTAGCCCTCTATCTGATGTATGGACTATTCACAACCTCCTACACCTGCGCATCTCGTACCGTCTTAACCTTTACCTTACTTAGCTTTTAATCTCGCATTGTATCTTCTGTTTCTTTCATAACCTCTCTTCCACATAGGTAGAATTCACATCCACAACTTGAAGCTCTACAATAAACTTGCACCTCTAGTGCGTACACAATCTGGTGGGAGCTTCATACTTACTCCTTATGAGACTGGTACTTTTTTTTTAATCTGGCTTTATTGTAAAGCCATTATAGAATATGGCCGTTGCACTATCTTTCTTGTACCTCTAATCTTAAGAGTGATTTTGCAATGTTCAGAATCATGATTTCTATAATTATATTGGTCTAATAATCAGACTCCTGATTCACTTACCTGATGTAACTCGTTAGTTTCCTCTTCTCTCCCAGCCTTTAAGTAGGCTTAAGCTATCTTCCGATCTGCTGCTCAGGGTATTATTACTTTCTCCTTTGGTGGACGCCATGGAACATCCATAATATAATCTTCTAACAATTCAAGCCTTTGTCTGTGAGGTGGACTCAATTCTCTCTTTTAACTTTATATCGATGTCTCCTATAGTTGTAAAAATGTCAACATATATGCTACATGGATAATACTTTGAAATGTTAAGTGCGGTCATAACATAACTAACTCTGGGTCATTGATTTAATAATTCCTTTCGTGCCTTCTCAGTTTTCTTTAAAAGAGCACAATTACTTCTCCTGGTCGTTCTGCCACTTATTGCATGAATACTTGGCTTATCCTTGTGCCCACACCTATTGGAATTTCGTGCAACTCATATGATCTCAAATATTACTTTTGATTTTTACTTCCCGTTCATTAGCCACGATAGGTGCCACTTTCTTATGGAGTGTATATAATATTGTAGTGAGACTGTTGTTACAAGATCATTTCTTCTTTAGGTCATTATGCTTATGTTGAAGCCTTCTTCCTTATTTCCTCAGCTAGTCTTTCGTTGTAGCACTTAGGGAAGACCCTCTGACTTTTGTAATGCTGGGAGCTTTTTACATCCTATACCTGACAAAAATTTTGATGTACTGACTTGCCAATAATTATCCTTAGTTACTTATCTCTACGCCCTTATGCTCGTAGGGTTACTTCTGCACTCAAATTTTTATTATCTCCTCAGTGGCAGTCTCTCTTTTATTTCCATAATACTTATACGGTACCTTTTACTGCCCAACTCCTATCAGAATATTCCTCAAGGATTACGATGTCGTATCTACGAGACCGAATTTCCTATGTTGGGTTTCACTTCGTTTATCTTGCATAATCTACTGATTTATCTGAGACCTCTTGTCTAGCCATGACTAGGCTCTTCCTGAATTCCTGAATGAACTACTAACTACTCGTCAGTCCATGCTCATATTTACCTTCTGGGTAACCACTCTTGGGTTATGTCTTCTACTTTAACTTAACTTTTTCAATGGCTCCTAATGCATCAAGTGTTCATTCGCTCTTATTTATCAATAACATCTAGTGTGGGAACCCTTACTGCCTCCCCTCGGCGTCGTGCTTGCATAATGTTCTGGACTCGTATCATGTCTGTAGGATCTGAATAAATGCAATATCATTCCTTTCACCATTTACTGCATTCTTCCTTTACTATTCCATAGTTACCTGAACCACTTAACTCTGACTTAATTCCATATTACACCATCTTCCCCTCTTTAGGGGAGTATTAACATGTAATGCTATGAAAACTTACTTATAAATATTTTACCTCTTCATCTTCGACGTCTTTTCATGTCTTTATTGACTCTTACTTGCCTTGCAGTAACCCTTATGTAACAAGGATAATTAAATATCTTACACACGACGGTATAAGATACCTAGTGTAACTGGAACACTTAGTCCCTTAAGATTAACTTTGATCAAAGTTCTTGCTTTAGGGAAGCGTCTTCCTGAGTGACCTTTAAAGGTTATTCTTCTGTTGTCTATTGTATTATTGCCGGAATGTGATCTTTGAAATTCACTTGATGTCGACTATCATCACCTCATTCGATCCCTAATTGATGTTCAGTTTATCTTGTTCACTAGCCCATGCTAATTTCTATTACTCCGGTGGTCTAAATTGTTTTGTCTTGGTAATCACGTTGGACGCACCAACTCATTTCTCGAAATTAGAATATGACTTTTGGCCTATACTCTTTTATTGTCTCAAGACCTCCTGTCACCTCTGGTTTATTTTTGTTTTTTTTTTCACTTGACTATAGACTCTGTCATCATATCATATTTTGATTTACCATTATCACCCATTTATCACATCTTACTCATAATACTTCATTTCTCTCTTCTTATTCTCTTGCTAATACTTCTGTTTATCGCATTATTGTGAAAACTTCAACAAAACATTGTTTCACTTTTAGCTCCCCTGGCTCAATCCACCATTTCGGGTTACTCTAACCTAAGCTGGATCTTGATATCCCATCCTTCTCTTAAACTATATATGTTAGCTCCCATAGGACATAACTGAGATGTGTGTTGCCAATTGTACATACCTCTATTTCTGTTGAAGGTAACATAGAATTCTTTTATTTCTCTGCCTGACGTGGAAATTCGGACAGTCTTAATTAACTAGATACCTCGTACCCTTCTTCACCTTGCTTCTGTTACATGTTGAAACTTATAGTTTTACCTTATGATACTCCCATGGCCTGCTATTCACGGGGTATGTTAGATATTCCTGTCTTAGGGTAAATGGGAAATTCGCACATATGGTAAGCACAATCTAATATGGTCTCAAACAGGGCCACGTAGTCAAGAATTCTCTCTCTACTAATGCTTTTACCTGTTGTTGTATTAGACCTTTAGCTAGCTATAATTATTCTAATTGAAAGCATTGCTATATCATTAGCAAACATAAGCTTTGGCTCGAACTCTTATGACTCAGCTCTATAGCACGATTTGGATTTGAATGAAGGGTAACAAACTCCTAAATGCCTTGTAGCCTCCTGCTTATAAGTGTGGTGCACAACACACCGATAAACAAGACTCTACTAGACACGGCTTGTAGACTCCCTAGGATAGAACTGCTTTGATACCAAGTTTGTCATGCCCCAAACCTGAAGAGACGTGGCCGGCACCCGGTACCATACTCGACCCGAGCGTACCACTCTATAACTATGAACTATAGAGGGGTAACCCTCAACCTAGGCCGATGAGGCCATATTCTGAATCATCTGAAAATATCGTCTCTCTCATCTGAGGGGTAAACATACCCAAAAACTCATATAAATATAAATATATATATCTATATATAAATGTGCAGGCTGACGAGGCCGCCATGAATATCTACTGATATACAAACTATATAGGACTTGTCTACAAGCCTCTAGAGATAGTTGAACTGTATCATAGTCAGGACAGGGCCTCGACCTACCCATCAAACCTGCATATATAAAACAGACTCCAAGGTCTAGACCTGGTAACTCCGGGGAAGTGGAGCTTACCAACCAAGCTGTCATTTAGCTCTGTCTACTGGGAAGGTCTATCCAGCTGTCTATCAGGACCTGCAGGCATGAAATGCAGCGTCCCCAGCAAAGGGACGTTAGTACAAATAATGTACTGAGTATGTAAGGCAATAGAATAACTGAAAGCTAAAACTGAACTGATAATATAATAACTGAATGTAACTGGGAGTCAAAAATAATTTGAAGATATGCTTACCTGTTGATACTGACTCAACTCTCTCCATATAGTATGTAAAATAGTTGTCCGGCCCTATAAGGCTCGGTATGTGTAACTGCCCTGCCGTAGTAGGCTCGCTCATAGGCGCTCGGCCATACTAGGCTCTGTATCTCGGCCATTCTGGGCTCGCTCATAGGCGCTCGGCCACAGTAGGCTCGGTATATAACTTACCATCTGATCAGAGGTTGCCCAATAGGGGGCTGCCCACCGATTATAGCTCGATGGTGGTAAAAATACTGTAATACTGTATATATATATATACACTCTCTGCTCTATTGGCTGAAATAAGACAATACTAAACTGAATATGAAGTCCCGATAAGGGAGAATACTGTAACTTCTGAGACTAGGATAATGTGAATAAATTCAGGAATACAAACTTCTCTTTATGCTTCGTTATCAAACTCATGTAGTTACGAAAGGTTTAGCCTTAACATACCTTATCACAATCTTTCCAATCACCAAGTTGAACTCACCTCTTTTCACCTTAATCTACAAGAATGATAATAATGTTATCGTTAAGTTACGAAAGGTACAACTATCGCACAACGAACGACAAGCTTATTTTGTATTAAAACGGGCAGCATCTCCCCTATAATCCTTACTTCCTCCAAATTTAAGATAACACCAACAATATAAGAACAGAACAATAACAACATATATACATCATTTTCCAGCTCTATATACGCCATCAAATACTACAAAACAGCCCAACACTCCCCAATCTCTTCATACACAAAACGACCACCGTAGTAGTGTCAAACGACCCGGAAATATTATGACGAACAACCATCCCAACACCCTACATTTATATGGTGTTTCTACACCCCCTTCCTCCTCCAGAACTCCACAAAATAGTAGTAAAACACGCAGCCCAACAGCAACACAAAACAGTCCACAAAACAGTCCGCTACAAGTGAATAACTCGAACTCACGGCTTCCGATCACCGTCCCGTGAGTTCTTACAAGTATAGAACAACGTACCATGAATTTACAGAAGAAAAAATGGATTAAAGAGATCAGTAAACTCACCTTATTTGTTAGATAACTTAGCTCCTATCTTGGTTCTTCAAACTCTAGGTTTTACCTCCAATTAGAACTTGAAAGGGAGTGAAAATCAATTAGGGTTTGTGGGAAATATTTGGGAGGGTTTTTGCAGAGCTTATGTCTGGTTATTATGCTCTATTTTAAGTCTAATATATGAAGAAAATAGGCCTTTAAAAGGCCTCTTTGGACGACCCGAAATGGCCCATTTTTGGGCTCTCATTTAAGAAAGTAGGTGACACACCTACTTGTCACCTAGCAGCTTGCGCAGTATCGCAACAATGACCATATCTCTCTACTCCGATGTCGTATTGACAAACGGTTTAATGCGTTGGAAAATAGACTCATAGATCTTTAATTTGATGGGTATAACACCCCGTAACCCTAAGTATATTGGGATAAAATTGCAGTTATATTTGACCCAAAGTTTCAGTAAAACTTATGAATGTAACTTGTGATGACTTTCATCGACTTTTGTTCCACAACTCGCTTGACTTCAAAACATAACATACGGATGTCATAAGACTAATATAAATCATAACATAATCTCCTTATCATGTTAAGCACCCTAGTCTCACCCCAAAGGTACATGTTATAACATTCCCAACTTGTCGACTTTTGACGAAACATTGTTTTCTTCAATTGCTTTAGCTTCTGAACCGTCCAACCCTCTTTGTACTTGTTGTTCATGATCTTAAATATTTGTAACCTCAGAGGTAACATGATTATCTTATTTTATATACTTTTAAAATATGATTTCATTTCTGAGCTTACATCAATTGACTTACGACGTACTCGTACGTACGAAAACATGGGTTGTAATATAGAGTTGTAGTCTCTAATTAGCTCATATTCTACGTTTTGTAAAAAGAGACTAGTGGGATATTTCAGGGAGTTGCACAATTGTGGTAAAATTTTCAATAGCGGGTAGTAAGTTAGAGTGAGTATACCATACTGATTGGTTCAGTAGTCAAAAATCTGGATGGGAATCCCAGATGGTTTCAAAACAGAATACTTTCTTATGCGTGCTCCTATGATGATTGAATTATAGTAACAAAGGGCGGTGATTGGAGTGAGTTCGAGGGAGATGTGTAACTAATGAATTGGGAAATAAATTAATCCATTCATAGGTTACCATTAGTCTATCTAGACGTTCCATAATATGGCTGCCTAGACACCACTGACTTTTTGTTGGGATTAAAAGATTGGTGAATGGGAAATGGAGGAAAGAAAGTGGAAGGAAAATGAGTCCCCTTTTGCTTTGGAAAGAGCATGTGTCCCTCATTGGTAGTAGAAAGAAAAGTGAATGTGCTTATATTGAGAAAATACTTCTCTTAGTGTTAAATGGGTTGGAAAGAAAGTAAGCCTCGCGCCGTCGTCGCTCGGCTTCGGCTTCGAATTTTTGGTCAAAGATTGATTGATTGATTAATCTTTTTGGACAAAATTTAATTATTTAATTAATTAATAAAAATTCAACCCGGAATAATTTAGGACCCGCGACGTGACCCGGTCCGTTTCTTTCCCAGATTATATAAATCCTTTTTTCTAGAATATTTCAAATGAGAAATGTTCCCACCTGTTCCAACAACCATGGCTGTTTCTGAAAGGTTACAAACCTTTTCAGAAACAATGCTAGAAAATGGCTATAAATATGCCTTGATCCCATAATCTTTTCATACGAATTTTTCTAAGCTTCTTCTCCTTCTTCTGCACAATTAAAATTCTACTGTGGTTCACAACTTTCAAGTGGTTTGATGTTTCACTGGCGTTTTTGGTACCAACACTCTGGTGAGTTAAATCGTTCTATCCTGGGAGGATAATATTCCAGCACCTCGGGTATTTGAGGAGAATAATTTTCTGAAGGACATACTGTATATTTAGTGGGCTCAATTTTATTCCGAAATTATTTTTCAGATTCAGGTTGATTATTTTGACATTCTGTTGCTGCTAATTTTCTGTTTTCTGTTTCAGAAAAAATTTACTGTTTTATAATCTATTATAGTAATACAGATTCAATAACAATCTTAAGGAAATTATTTTTTATATTATAATCTGTATTCTGTTTTTGGAGATTAGAACCTGTGTGATTTTCTACTCCTTCTAAATATTTTCATTCTGATTTGAAGATATAAAAACTTCATCGGAGTATTAAAATTCAGAAACGATTTGAACATAAAAACTTCATCGTTTTCTGTGAAATAGTATATAAAAACTTTAGTTTTTATTTATTAAACGTATTGTTTATCATTAATTACAGTATTTTTTACTGTACTATTTATTGCCATTAATTGAACCCTTCTGTTGTTGACAGTGAGAAATGACAATTGATAATGGAAATCCTTCTGCGACTGTTGCGGCAACGATGATAGTCCCGTCATGCCGAACTGCTATGCCACGGCCGAGACCCTGGGAAAATTTTTTGGAGCCAACTTCAAAGGATGGCAGCAAAGGGTGTTTTTCTGGCTTACCACGCTTGGTATGCAGAAGTTCACCAGTGAAGACCCTCCAGTGCCTGCTGCCGACATGTCGGACAATGAGAAGTTTATGATTGTTGAGGCGTGGAAACATGCAGACTTTCTTTGCAAAGGTTACATCCTAAGTTCTTTGGAGGATGACTTGTACAATGTCTACAGTGATATGAAAACTTCAAAAGAATTATGGGACGCACTTGAGAAGAAGTACAAGACTGGAGATGCATGCTTGAAAAAGTTTGTGGTTGCCAAGTTTCTAGACTATAAAATGATAGACAACAAAACTGTTGGAACCCAAGTTCAAGAGCTTCAACTTATTTTTTATGACCTTATTACTGAAGGTATGGTAGTGAATGAAGTATTTCAAGTGGCTGCAATGATTGAAAAAGTGCCTCCTTCGTGGAGAGATTTCAAAATTATCTTAAGCACAAGCGCAAAGAAATGAAGCTGGAAGATAGACAACAAAACAGCCAAGAAGAAGTCTCGTTGAAATTCAACGATTATGGGAGCTAATATCATTGAGGAGACTACTCCAAAAAGTAAGAGAGGAAGAGGTTTTCTGGACAGACTAAGGAGAAGAACAAGAAGAAATTCAAGGGCAACTGCTACAATTGTGGAAAAGCATGTCACAAAGCCCCTGATTTTCGTCTCCCGAAAAAGAATAAGAAAAAGAGACATGCCAACATAGTGGAGAAGAATGATTACATTGATGATCTGTGTGCAATGCTTTCGGAATGCAACCTAGTTCGAAATCCGAATGAGTGGTGGATTGACTCTGGAGCCACTCGACATGTTTGTGTTGTCAATGAAGCATTTACGACTTACTCTACTGCTGGTCCCCAAGAAGAGCTTTCCATGGGAAATACTGAAACATCCAAGATTGAGGGTTATGGGAAGATATTCCTGAAAATGACTTCCGGCAAGGTGTTAACGCTCAACAACATTCTTCATGTGTCACGACCCCAAATTTCCCTCCTAGGATGTCGTGATGACACCTAGTCTCTAAGGCTGGGTAAGCCTATCAATATGCGGAATAATTAAAATAACAATTAAAACTTTTAAAATCTCAACATCTCAGTACATAAAGAAATTCCCAAAAATCCGGTGAAATACAAGTCACAAGCTCTAAAGAAGTAGCACGAATATCTTTATACATCAGAGTCTAATGTGAATAGAGAAAACAACATAATAAGGATAGAAGGGGACTCCGGAGTCTGCGGACGCTGGCATATATATCTCGAAATCTCTGTACACAGGTAGCTCACTGATGCCTGGTTTGATAGGGAGTACCTGGATCTGCACAAAAAGATGTGCAGAAGCATAGTATGAGTACACCACAGCGGTACCCAGTAAGTGCCAAGCCTAACCTCGGTAGAGTAGTGACGAGGTCAGGTCAGGCCCTACTGGAATAATGAAAGACATGGTGACATGTTTAACATTATACTAACAATAAAATGACAATGGAAATGAATCAGGTAAATAGTATGTCACCATTTAACTACACAGAATAAGAGCAAATAATACCTCGCGGAAACAAAATAGAATTTTTAACTTTAAGAAAAACACAACAATAATCAAAGGCAACTGCGACCATAAATAAATATCAACAAGCGCACTCCCGAGGTACCGCCTCGTAGTCCCAAATAATAAATAATTTCACAATATCTCATTTTCTTA
Source organism: Nicotiana tomentosiformis (assembly GCF_000390325.3). Classification (NCBI taxonomy): domain Eukaryota; kingdom Viridiplantae; phylum Streptophyta; class Magnoliopsida; order Solanales; family Solanaceae; genus Nicotiana; species Nicotiana tomentosiformis. The sequence goes on along the minus strand of NC_090812.1, from coordinate 98,795,521 downwards.
TATCACCACGGGAGCCTTCACATTTAATTTTAAAGAAAATATTTTTCCCGAAATAGCATCCCGCGTTTTAGCCACCCTTATCCCACCGCATGACTTCTAGTAGTTCCCCTACTATCCACGCGTATCAAGCCACTCTTATCTCACTGCATGCGTTTCAACACCCAGACCTTATACCACTGCATGTGTATCAATATCACAATATATCACAATTTGTACCTCAAGTGCCCAAATATTTCAACTTGCCAAAATAAATCAATAATAATATTTTTTTCACAATAAAGAGCTCATGGCTCATGCCAAAATAAATCAACAGCAATATTTTCCATAATAAAGAGCTCACGGCTCCATCACAATGAGTACGAAAATCTCATAAAATATTCAGCAAAAATAATATTTTACAAATTTAACACCTTGTCTAAATATCAAATTTTTAAATGTAAAATACTTCATTTTAAATAATATTTAAATTAAGAAATCTATCCTTCAAGTAATGCACAGAACAAAAAAAAAATAGAATTTCAACTAAACAGGTAAAACACTTAGCAGGAATAGGTCAAGCAAATTTAAAAATACGAAAATATATTAATGATGATGAATATAACAGAATAAAATAATTTAATTAATATGCAACAGTGCTCTACACAATTTAAAGACATAATCTTCCATATTTAGCCCGTGTACATACTCGTCACCTTGTGTACACGACTTTCAACACATTACAATTATCACATCAATACCAATCCTAGGAAAAATTTCCCTCACACAAGGTTAGACAAGTCACTTACCTCGACTTGCTCCAATTTAATCCACTAGTAGGCCTTTTCCTCGATTATCCAACTCTGAATAGCTCGAATCTAGCCAAAGTAATTCGATACAGTCAACAAAAATTATAGGAATCAATTTCATAAGAAAATATTACATTTATCAATAAAATCCGAAATTAACTTAAAAATCGCCCGTGGGGCCCACGTCTAGGAATCTGGCGAAAGTTACGAAATATGAACGCCCATTCACTCACGAGTCCAACCATATAAAAATTACTCAAATCTGACCACAAATCCCCTTTCAAAACTTGAAATCTTTGTTGAAGAACTTCTTCCAATTTTTCCCAATTTCAACCCCAAAATCTGAAATTAAAGAGGAAATTAATGATAGATTAATAGAATATAACCAAAAATGGAGTGTAGAATCATTACCCAATCGATATCTCTGAAACTCCCTCAAATTCTCGTACAAATCCGAGCTCCCAACTCAAGCTTTTGATAAAATGGAAAAACCCCCATTTTTGGAAACTTTAATGCTGCCCAGACATTTCCTTAATCGCGATCGCGTAAATAGCCACGCGATCACGAAGAATAACTTTGCTGCCCCAGGGATTAACTCTACGTGAATGCGTAAAACACCACGCGAACGTGATGCTTTGGCTCTCAGACTCACGCGATCGCGAACTTCCACACGCGTTCGCGATGAGCAAAGCGCATGGTCCAGTTTTGGTCCACTTAACCCTACGCGAACACGACCTTGTCTCTGCTTTCGCCAAGCACCACCTCACTTCACTACGCGTTCGCATGCCCCTGTACGCGAACACGAATAACAATTCCATCCTCTCAACCAGCTAGATTACGCGATCGCGGATCACCCCACGCGATCGCGTATAAGGAAACTAAAACTTAGACACCAGAAAACTTCAGCAACCTCCTAAGTCCAAAAATCGATTCGTTGGGCATCCGAAACTCACCCGAGGCGTCCGGGACCTCAACTAAACATACCAACCAATTCTAAAACACCATACAAATTTAGTCAAGCCCTCAAATCATATCAAACAATACTAAAATCAAAAATCACACCCCAATTCAAGCTTAATGAAACTTAAGGATTTCCAACTTCTACATTCGATGCCGAAACCTATCAAATCAAGTCCGATTGATCTCAGATTTTGTACACAAGTCATAAATGACATAACTGAGCTACGAAAATTTTCAGAACTAGATTCTGACCCAGATATCAAAAAGTCAACTCCCCGATCAAACTTCCAAACTTAAATTCCTATTTTAGCCATTTCAAGTCTAATTTAATTACGGACTTCAAAATAAAATTTCGATCACGTTCCTAAGTCCAAAATTACCATACGGAGCTGTTGGAACCATAAAAATTCTATTCCGGGGTCGTTTACACATAGGTCGACATCCAGACAACTTTTTCAACTTAAGTTTTAAACTTTGGAACTTAAATAGGGGAATGGGGCTACAACTTTTAAAACGACTGGTCGAGTCGTTACATCATGTTCCTACTATTAGGAAAAATTTAGTTTTAACTTCTTTACTTGTTAAGAATGGATTCAAATGTATATTTGTATCTGACAAAGTTGTTGTAAGCAAGAATGAAATGTATATTGGAAAGGTCTACCTCACAGAGGGCCTTTTCAAACTCAATGTAATGATTGTTGACAGTATTAATAAAATTTCAGCTTCTTCTTATTTATTAGAGTCAAATGACTTATGGCATATTCGTTTAGGACATGTCAATTACAAAATCTTGCGGAAGTTAATTAATTTAGAAGTATTGCCTAAATTCGAGTGTAATAAATCAAAATGTCAAATAAGTTTGTAAAATATCCTTATAAGTCTGTTGAAAGGAATTCAAATCCTTTAGATTTAATTCATACTGACATTTGTGATATAAAGTCGACACCATCTCGAGGTGAAAAAAAGTATTTTATAACTTTTATTGACGATTGTACTTGATATTGTTATGTTTATTTGTTAATAGTAAGGATGAAGCAATTGAAGCATTTAAGCAATACAAGAATGAAGTGGAGAATCAATTGAATAAAAAGATCAAAATGATTAGAAGTGATAGGGGTGGAGAATATGAATCTCCGCTTGTAGAAATATGTTCGGAATATGGAGCTATCCATCAAACTACTGCCCCCTAAACACCTCAATCCAATGGAATTGCGGAAAGGAAAAATCGGACATTAAAGGAAATGGTGAATTCTTTATTAATAAGTTTTGGATTACCACAGAATTTGTGGTGGGAGAGGGGGGCTATCCTTACAGCTAACCGAATACTCAACAGAGTACCCCACAGTAAAACATAATATATTCCATATGAAAAATGGAATATATTCCATATGAAAAATGGAAAGGAAGAAAACCCAACTTGAAATATTTTAAAGTGTGGGGGTGTCTAGCAAAGGTACAAGTACCTTTACCCAAAAGGATAAAAATCGGACCAAACACTGTGGATTGTGTTTTCATTGGATATGCTACAAACAGTAAAGCATGTTGGTTTTTGGTTTATAAATCTGGTAATCCCGAAACTCATGTTAATACGGTAATTGAATCAGATAATGCTGAATTCTTTGAAAGCATCTATCTGTATAAAACTGAAAGCTAGTCGTTAAGTGAAAGACTTAAACGACCAATGGAAAAACCAAAGTAAAATAATCCAAGTGAAGAAGATCTAAGGCGTAGCAAACGTGAAAGAACATCTACTTTCTTTGGATCAGATTTTGTGACATTCTTGCTTGACAATAAGCCTCAAACTTTCAAAGTAGCTATGTCATATTCTTATTCAGCATTTTGGAAAGAGGCGGTCAATAGTGAGATTCAATCAATTTTTGATAACCATACATGGTAATTGGTTGATCTTCCTCTAGGAAATAAGTCATTAGGTTCGAAATGGATCTTCAAACGGAAAATGAAAGTTGATGGCATTATTGACAAATATAAGGCAAGACTTGTTGTCAAAGGTTATAGACAAAAGGAAGGCCTTGATTACTTAGACACTTACTCGCCAGTAACGAGGATAACATCTATTAGGGTCTTGAAATCCATCAAATGGATGTTAAAACAACTTTCTTAAATGGAGAATTGGAGGAAGATATTTACATGGAACAACCTGAGAGTTTTGTGGCTCCGGATAAAGAAAAGAAAGTGTGCAAACTGGTTAAGTCGCTTTATAGACTTAAACAAGAACCCAAACAATGGCATGCCAAATTTGACCAAACAATATTGGCAAGTGGGTTTAAAATCAACGAGTGTGACAAATGTGTTTACATTAAAAACACTCCAGGTCATGAAGTCATTATTTGTTTATATGTTGATGACATGTTGATAATGAGCAAAAATATGGCAGATATAAATGCTACTAAGCGCATGTTGGCTAGAAAATTCGACATGAAAGACTTAGGAGTCGCTGATGTGAACTTAGGAATCAGAATTCACAAAACTCCACAAGGTCTAGCATAAGCACAGTCTCACTATATTGAAAAAGTACTTGACAAGTTCAAGTATTTGGAATTCAAGATTGCCAAGACTCCAATTGACGTGAGTTATGCACTTCAAAACACTATTTTAAAAGGCATTTCTGGGGAGAGCCCCGGGGCGAGGCATACCAAAAACGCCCCGGGGTCCCGAACGCCCGGGCGTTCGGGGCGTACGCCCAAATACTTTTTCAAATTAAAACAAAATTTGTTGAATTAGTCATTCATATAATACCCAAATTCTCAAAAGTCAGTTTGGTAATTACTCAAAAGGTTTAAAAAGGAACTCAAAAGTATTAAATTTAAAAGTAAAGACCTTTTTTATTGATTTAAGCCCTAATTCATGGTTTTTCCAAATTTTTATCTTGTCTGCTAGTCTGCTAATATCTCCCAAAAGCAACGAATATTTAATTTTTTTTTACAACTACAAAGAGAACTACATTCTTTCATCATAGCAGCAAATTCAAAGTTCAAATTACAGGTTAATCATTCTTTTTGTTCCTCCATATAGAAAACTTTATTCTTTTAGACTCAAATTACTTGTGCTTGTAGTAACGTATAATAGATTGTTTTGATTAGTTTTTTGTGGGGATGAAGCACACATATATATAGTTTTCTTCAATTTTTATGTAATTTTACCTGTTTATAAATATTTACTGTCATTATATTATTTTATAAAATATTAAAAATTAAATACCTATGGGGCTTATGCCCCGTGCCTCGGGGCTTACGCCCCGCTGCGGCATATGTAAAACGCCTCGCCTTACGATCACGCCTTTTAAAACAATACTTCAAAAGAATGAAGATGAAAGTGACTCACAACTACACTATGCAAGAGTATTGGGAAGCTTGATGTATATCATGAAATGTATGCAACAAGATATAGCATGTGCTATTAGCAAACTGAGTCGGTTTACAAGTAATCCCAAACAAATAAATTGGATGGAAATGAAACAAGTTTTCGGGTATCTGAAACATACCCAAAATTATGCTTTGCATTATAACAAATATCCCTCGATCTGATGCAAATTGGATCATCGGTTCATCTAAAGTTAAATCCACAAGTGGATATGTTTTCACAATTGGGGGTGAAGCATTGTCTTGGAAATCATCCAAACAAACGTGCATCACCCATTCTACAATGGAATCTGAATTCATAGCTTTAGACAAGGCGGGTGAAGAAGTTGAATGGCTCCGGAATTTCTTGAAAGATATTCCATTTTGTCCCAAACCTTTGGCACCTATATGTATACATTGTGATAGTCAAGCGACAATAGGCAAGGCAGGGCAGGGATCGTTATGTATAACGAAAAATCTCGTCACATTCGATGGAGACACAATACCTTAGACAACTACTCTCTAGTGGTATTATAATGATTGACTACGTAAAGTCAAGATATAACGTGTCGGATCCACTTACAAAAGGCCTATCTAGAGAGGCAGTTGAAAGATTATCGAAGGGAATGGGATTAAGGCCTAGGAAGAGTCATCATGGCGGTAACTCTACCTAGCAGACTAGAGATCCAAAGAGATAGGTTCAAAGAGATCAAACAAAGTTATGAATGATGGTTCAACATTGTCAAATAACTCAACCCATTCTCGTGATGAAGACAATGTTCAGAAATCAGGGTAAAGCATTAAGGCTTTTTGATGAGTCAATAAAGCTTAAAGTTTTTTAATGATTTGCTAAGTCTAGTAGGAAATGACCAGATAGTGTGTCTATAGGATTGCAAGTTGAGAAATCAATTATGTGAGTGTGAAGTATAAGCCACTTCAAGGGGAATGAAAGTAAAGGCCCATTCTCTAAGCACTCATGAAACCGGGCGGTGTTCATGGCTAAAACGAACACAACCGTGAGAACCATAGATGGTTAAGGGTTGATTGTGTGACTTATGTTGTCTAGGTATACAACAAAGCTCCACGGTTCAAATATATCAAATCTACCGATTGACCGAGTATATGCGATATAAGTTCACTACGAAAAGTTCAAAGGAAAACCTACTTATCCAGATGCAATTAATCATTGCATGTAAATCACACACTCGTCCGTGCCTTCCTATATCTTATAGCCATTCCCCATTCATGTGGAGGGTTATTGGGATTAAACGATTGGTGAATGGGAAATGAAGGGAAGAAAGTGAAGGGAAAATGAACTCCCTTTTGCTTTGGAAAGAGCAAGTGTCCCTCATTGGTGGTGGAAAGAAAAGTGAATGTGCTTATATTGAGAAAGCACTTCTCTTGGTGTTAAATAAGGAAAGAAAGTAAGCCTCGCGTCGTCATCATCGTCGCTTGCTCGGCTATACTTCGGCTTCGAAATTTTGGTCAAAGATCGATTGATTGATTAATCTTTTTGGACAAAATTTCTTTCAATTATTTAATTAATTAACGAAAATTCAACCCGTAATAACATAGGACCCGCGACGCAACCCGTTCCATTTCTTTCCCGGATTATTTTGAATCCTTTTCCCGAAATATTTCAAACGGGAAATGTTCCCACCTGTTCCAACAGCCATGGCTGCTTCTGAAAGGTTGCAAACCTTTTTATAAAGAATGCCAGAAAATGGCTATAAATATGCCTTAATCCCAAAATCTTTACATACGAAATTTTTTAAGCTTCTCCTTCTTCTGCACAAATAAAATTCTAGTGTGATTTACAGCCTTCGAGTGGTTAGCTTTTCACTAGCATTTTTGGTACCAACACTCTGTTGAGTTAAATCGTTCTATCCTAGAGGATAATATTTCAGTACCTCGGGTACTTGAGGAAAATAATTTCCTTAAGGACACACAGTACATTCAGTGGGCTTGATTTTATTCCGAAATTATTTTTCCGATTCTGGTTGATGATTTCGACATTTTATTGCTGCTAATTTTTTGTTTTCTATTTCAGAAAAAATTTACTATTTCATTATCTATTATAGTAATACAGATTCAATAAAACTTTTTACCACTGACTTACCCTTTTCCACCTCTACATATCCCACCTACATCGACAACGCTCTTTCATAGGAGGAACAACATCTCCTCAAAACCTTAAATTCTTTTCAACCTTTAGAGGCTCTAGGCCCAGATGGCCTTCAACCCCATTTTTACCAACATTATTGGCAAGATATTAAACAATTCATCCTCTCCTTTTGCAACAAAATTTTCCGGGAACACAAAATACCTCAATAAATCAACACCATGTATCTTTGTCTAATCCCTAAATATAAGAATGTTGCTACCATTACTCAATATCACCCTATTAGTTTATGTAATACTATCTATAAAGTAATTACCAAAATTATTGTTAATCGGCTAAAGCCGTTTCTTCAAAGTATTATAAACCCTACATAAACTAGTTTCTAAAAAAAATAAACGTACGGCAGATAATGCCATTATTGTCCAAGAAATCCTTTCTAAGTTCCAACACATGAAAGGCAAAGTTCCCCATATGCTTTTGAAATTGGGCTTGGAAAAGGCTTTTGAACGACTTGAATGTTCTTTCATACGCCAAACCCTTATTCAATTAAACTTCCCTGGACCTATTATCCAACTTATAATGTCTTGTGTTTCCACATCATCTATCTCCGTTCTCATTAACGGTATCCCAACTGAGTATTTTCAACCGACCAGAAGCATCCGCCAAGGCGACCCTTTATCTCCATATCTATTTATTCTCTCAATGGAAATGCTCTCCCATCGTATCCATACAGCTGTAGTGTCACGACCCAAACTAGCCATGTCGTGATGGAACCTATCGTCGAACTAGGCAAGCCGACTCATTCCCAAAACAAACGGATATTTTTCATTTAAAAGAAAATTTCAAGGCTATTTAACATTAAAACCTTCGTAAAGGAGTTCAAATCAAAATATAAGTGCGGGAAAGAAAATTCCGGCATCGAGGTGTCGCTAGTCATGAGCATCTACTATAATTTGTCTGACAATATCGAGACTAGTATAGTTTGGAAAATAGCTAAATACAACTAAAGGAAGAGAAGAGGGAGAAGAGAAGGGCTGCGATTGCCAGGCAGCTACCTTTCTATCCCCGAGAAATATTTACAACTGGAATAGTCAACAGCCGTTACCGTGTCCAGCTATACCTGGATCTGCACACAAGGTGCAGGGAGTAACGTGAGTAAGCCAACTCAGTAATCAACAACAGTAAATAAAGACTGAGAAGTAGTGACGAGCAGTAATGCAAGTAAAGTTCATATCACAAAAATTCAGTAAGATACATCATGCTTTAAAAACCAGGGTTTGAATCAAATCAGCTCTTTTAAATCCAGTTCCAAAAAAAAATCATTTAAAGACATCTTTCAATAGTTTTTCAAACAAAGGCTCAATGCAAAGGTGAGAAAAAAAATAATGAAATCATAATCAGCCACTCGGCCAACATCACTCATATACAGCCCCTCGGGCAAACCTCACAATCACTCATATACAGCCCCCCGGGCATACCTCACAATCACCCGTATGCAACCCCTCGGGCATATCTCACCATCTATAAACCTCATGAACATCAATAAACCTCATAATCCTCTCCCTATCCGTGGGAACCAACCATATAGCATGACGGGCCAACTCCGAGAATTGCATCTCTTACTGCATCATAGACATATCACCCTAGCGAATGAGAGAGGAAATTTAAGGGTCATATAAAGGTTAATTCATGATTCAACCATTGAGCCTTTTGGGGTAAAATCCAAGGGGACAAAATCGTGAGGCCTAAAGCCTTGAGGTGGCTCATAAGTCTCCCACCATCTGAGTGCAGCCCCGAAAAATTGAAAAGTAGTGAATGAGACCCCACGAGTCTCCAGAATACCAGCAGTATGGAGTATCCTCTAACACTTGTCCAAGAAGTTCTGAGCATCCTCTCTCTGTGTGGCACTGAAAGGTGGCAGCTGGAGCCTCCCAAACCTCTCCAACCTACGCTGATCATCCTCAAGCATAGCAGGAACCATATAATCCTGTGCAGCTGCAACCGGCTGGGTTGGTAGTGCCCCATGTGTCTGGAGTCCCTGAACAACCTGATCGGGTGTACGAGGGACGGGAGTCTGAGTGCCTGTGCCTCCCCCGGCCTGAGAAGTGGCTGCGGCCGTCAAAATAGAGACCGCCTGAGCAAGGCCGGTACACGCTGTCAGAATCTGAGCTAGGGCCTCCTGAAGGCCTGGAATCACAATAGGCACAGGTGGTGCCTGAGCTGGTGCATCAACAACTGGAATTTGGTCTTGATATGTAGGTACTGCCCCAGCTGCGGTGCGAGCTGCACCTCTGTCCCTACCACGGCCTCTGCCGCGGCCTCGGCCTCTCGCGGCCCTGGCTGGTGGTACTGGTGGCTGGCCCTCCTGACCGGTAGTACGAGTCCTCACCATCTCTGAGAGAATGAAACAACAGATGTTTAGTTACTAGAACCAACAAATTCGCACGACAAGAATTCAAGAATGTGGAGTTTTCTGTAGGGTTCTGCAGCCTCTCGAAGATAAGTACAGACGTCTCCGTACTATACTAACTTGTCACGACCCAAACTAGCCCTGTCGTCATGGTACCTATCGTGAAACTAGGCAAGCCGACTCATTCCCAAAACAAACCGATATTTTTCATTTCAAAGAAAATTTCAAGACTATTTAACATAAAAACCTTAGTAAAGGAGTTCAAATCAAAACAAAAGTGCGGAAAAGAAAAGCCCGACATCGGGGTATCATTAGTCATGAGCATCTACTACAATTTGTCTGACAATATCGAGACTAGCATAGTCTAGAAAATAGTTAAATACAACTAAAGGAAGATAAGAGGGAGAAGAGCAGGGCTGCGATCGCCAGGCAGCTACCTTGCTCTCCCCGAGACAAAATCTGCAACCGGAATAGTCAATAGCCGCTACCGTGTCCAGCTACACCTGGATCTGCACACAAGGTGCAGGGAGTAACGTGAATACGCTAACTCAGTAACCAACAACAGTAAATAAAGACTGAGAAGAAGTGATGAGCAGTAATGCAAGTAAAGTTCATACACAAAAATTCAGTAAGACACAACATGCTTTTAAAATCAGGGTTTGAATCAAATCAGCTCTTTTAAATCCAGTTCCAAAAAATAAATCATTTAAAGACATCTTTCAATAATCTTTCAAACAAAGGCTCAATGCAAAGGTGAGAAAAAAAAATGAAATCATAATCAGCCACTCGGGCAACATCACTCATATACAACCCCTCGGGCAAACCTCACAATCACTCGTATACAGCCCATCGGGCATACCTCACAATCACTCGTATACAGCCCATCGGGCATACCTCACCATCTCTCATGCCTCCTAGTCACTCGGCACTCGGCACTCGTACTCAGTAGGTACTTGTGCTCACTAGGGGTGTGTACAGACTACGGAGAGGCTCCTTCAGCCCAAGCGCTATATTAAGCCAAATCATGGCATAAATCAATCAGGCTCTCAGCCTATATCAAACATGATGCGGCATGCAGCCCGATCCCATGAATATCCTCACAAATCAGGCCCTCGGTCTCACTCAGTCATAAACCTCTCAAGCCACTCGGACTCTAAGAAAAAATAGGGTATTCGGCCCAAAACAACATTTATATGCATCAAAACAGAGTAATAAAACTGAGTTATGCAGTAAACAGGTATAACCATAATTGAGTATAGATTTTCAATCGAAAACAGTGAGAGGATAGTAAGAAAAAGGCCCCTAAGGGTCCAAACAGTACTAGCACAAGGCCCAAACGTGGCATTCCGCCCAATTTACAGAAACTCATTTCTAAAACTGATAAGTATCATATAGTTTAAACAAAATATGCAACTTTACCGTTGCTACGGGACGGACCAAGTCACAATCCCCAACGGTGCATGCCCACACGTCCATCACCTAGCATGTGCGTCACCTCAAAATAGTAGAATGATACGAAATCCGAGATTTCATACCCTCAGGACTAGATTTACAATCGTTACTTACCTCAAACCGGTCAAATCTCTACCCCGCAATGCTCTTGCCTCTCGACTCGACCTCCAAATGCTCTGAATCTATTCACAATCAGTACAATACCATCAATATATGCTAATGGAATGAATTTCACAAGAAAAACTATCAAATTAGACCAAAAACCCGAAATCGGCTCAAACCCGACCCCTGGGCCCACGTCTTGAAATCTGAAAAAACTTATAAAACTAGAAAGCCCATTCACTCACGAGTCCATACATACAAAATTTATCAAAATCCGACCTCATTTGGTCCCTCAAATCCTTAAATCAAACTCTCTAAAATCCCAAGCCCTAACCCCTCATTTTTACTCCTAATTTTTACTAATTACATGATTAAGCAATGGGAAATTATCATATATACAAGTATTAGGGCTCAAGCAATTTACCTCACTGATATCCCCTTGAATCCCTCTTCAAAATCACTCCCAAAAGCTTCAAAACGGCCTGAAAATGGTGAAGAATGGACCAAAATTCGCAAAGTGTGCAATTTATACTATTTGTCCAGGCTTTTCGCACCTGCGGCCAATTCTTCGTGCCTGCGGGACCGCACCTGCGGTCAAATCGCCGCACCTGCGAAACTCACTTAATTTTTCAGCCTCCGCACCTGCGCCCAGGCCTCGTACATGCGGACTCGCAGGTGCGGCCAATCCTCCTCACCTACGCTCCAGCCTAGCCCAGCACTGTCCGCACCTGCGAACTTCCCAAGCGCACATGCGGCCTCGCACCTGCGACTCCCCTTCCGCAGGTGCGGAAACACCAGCAGAATTCACACCAACAGCTCTCAAACACCAAAAACCAATCTGTCGACCATCCAAAATACGCCCGAGGCCCTCGGGACCTCAACCAAAAATACCAACAAGTCATATATCAACATACAAACTTAGTCGAACCTTCGAATCATTCCAAACAACATCAAAACACCAAATTACCCTTGGATTCAAGCCTAAGAACATCAAATCTTTCGAATTCCACAAACAAAGCCGAAACTTACCAAACCACGTCTGAATGACCTCAAATTTTACACACACGTCACAAATGATACCACGAACCTACTCCAACTCCGGAAATCCATTCTGACCCCGATATCAAATTTTTCACTGCCGACCGAAAATCGCCAAATTTCCAATTCACCAATTCAAGCTTAATTCCACTAGGGACCTCCAAATCACATTCCAGACGCATTTCTAAGTCCAAAATTACCTAACGGAGCTAACGGAACCATAAAAATTTAAAACCAAGATCGTTTACACATAGGCCAACATCCAGTTGACTTTTCCAACTTAAGCTTCTACTTTAGAAATTAAGTGTCTCATTTCACTCCGAAACCACTCTAGACCCGAACCAACCAACCCGATACAACACAATACAGCTAAATAACACATAAAGAAGCAGAAATGGGAAAAACTGGACTATAACTCTCGAAACGACCGGCCGGATCGTTACATGTAGATTACCAACTGTGGTCACCCATACAACTATCCAGAAGGGGACCAAGTATCTCTCATCTTTTCTTTGCTGACGACATAATACTCACCTCTAAAATAACGACTAAAAGTTACCATACTATTATAGACACTTTAAACCATTTTACTGCCATTTCAGGCCAATCAATAAATTTTGCTAAATCCAAATATTTTTCTCCAAACATTATGCTGATCATGATAAACATTTCATTCTACACAATTTTAACATGCCTAATGGAGGTCAGTTTGGGAGATACCTTGGTTTTCCTATTTTTCTAAGTCAACCTAGTAAAACGTATTTCCAATTCTTGTTTGATACTTTCAAGACAAGACTTGCAGGGTGAAAAATTAATCACCTTACTGTGGAAGGAAGAACGACTCGTATTCGCTCCACGCTTAACACTTTTCCTAACCATATCATGAAATATATCTTCATCCCTAAAAATATTCTCTCCCATTTAAATCGTTACCAACGTAATTTTCTGTATGGCACAACAGCCCAAAAAAGAAAATTACATCTTATAAAATGGAATAAGGTTACTCGTCCGAAATCAGAAGGAGGTCTTGGTATAGAACAGTTGGATACTACTAGCAAGCCTTGCGTGGTGCCTTTTCCATAATCCTACACAACTATGGGCCAAGATTCTCTCGTCAAAATATAACGCTCAACCACAGTGCCATACGCAAGGTTCTTTTATTTGGACAAATATCCTGAAGGTATGGTCAACCTGTCAGCTAGGCTACAAATGGAGAATGGAAAATGGGTGTCATATAAATTTTTGGCTTAATCCATGGCTTAAGGCAAACACAACCCTTCGTTCACTCATCTATGATCCTATTCTACCTCACGAAGAATCCTCCACTATAGCACATTATCGCTCAAATACCTCATGGCAGCTACACAATTTATCTTTTAAGCTAGCACATGATATTTTACAAAAAATCAGTAGCATATACCTATCCCATAACCTCTCATATTTGACAAAATCATTTGGACTCTTTCTAATAATGGTATGTTTTCGGTTAAGCCCAGCTATCAATCCCTACTTTCCTCTACACCTATGCACCTCTTCAAGTGGGTCTGAAGACTGCGCCTACCACCCAAAATCCTACACTTTTTATGGATATGCTGCCATGATCGCCTTCCCACAAACAACTGCTTAGCATACTTCTCCATCCTCAACTCCAATGTTTGCACAATATGTCAAATGACACCTGAAACATCACAACATATATTATTTCACTGTCCCAAAGCCACACACTTTTGGGATAGCCCCACCAGTCTTATCCACAATTTCATGTCACCCTATCACGACCACCCTCAATGGGCTTACCAATTCCTACATATACCTTTTGGTCAATGCCCCAATAATATACCCCCAAAAGAATTCTTCTCATTCTGCCTCTAGCAAATTTGGTTAACTCGAAATCAACGTGTCTTCGAAAACATTAACATTTCCGTTAGTCTTTCACTAATCATATTCAAAGGCCTTTGAATACTATTTTCTTACACATGCTTCTCATACAAGGCCTCGCAAAATCCTTCTGCATATTAAATGGCACCCACCACCCCAAGGGCTCTATAAGTTAAATTTGATGGCTCTTTTATGCACAATCAAATGGAGGTAGGAGGGATATTTCGCAATCACCTAGGGCTCTGGAGCTTTGGGTTCTCAAAAAATATAATTGCTACTTCTCCCATAGAAGTCGAACTGCATGCGCTACTGATAGGCCTACGGATGGCAAAACAACACAAATTTATACCGCTTATCGTCGAGGTGGATGCAACCGAGGTACTCACTCTACTTAAAAAAGACCACCTAGGTTACACTAACATGTTTGATGATTGCAGGTTAATAATCCCACAACTAGATAATCCAATCATCCAGCACGCATACAGGGAGCAAAACTACATAGTTCCTCTTTTCGACCAAAAAATGTTTGAAAAAGTTTTGGATGAACAAATTTACCTACTATATCTATCTATCTATACTATACTATACTATATTAAAAGCACAAAATCTCTTAGCGAAATATTGTTCGTCTTTTTTACACTTCAAAAACTATATTTCATATTGAACAAAAATATAATTTAATTATTTTTTTAATATTTAGAACTTTGAAATCAACTATAAATTTGATTACTAAATGCTTCCTTCTTTTAACTATGTAAAAAGTCAAGTTATTTTTCTTAACATGTTAGGAACCGTTAGGCAAGTTTTTCCCAAGCCTTTGCCCTTTTTATTTTGATAGAAATAATTTTATTATTCTTTATCTCAAATTTGGATAGTTAAATATAATAAAATTCTATCTCTGTCCTATCCCCGTCAGGCAAGCTTTTTTCCCAAGTCTGCCCTTTTTATTTTGTTAGAAATAATTGAATTAGGCTCAAACTTAAATAGTTAAATATAATAAAATTTCATTTTAGTCCAAATCCAAATTACATATAAGTTTTACACCCTTGTAATCTATTTCTGCTAGACTTATCAGCTAATTGGTAAGCAACAGCAAAAAAAACAGTTAAAATGAACTTTTTAACAAACACTTTTGAATTTTGATTTTTTCTCTCTCCGTTTATTGAAATGGTACGATAATATTTTGACAAGATCTAATTAGAATCGTCCAAATATTATAACCATATTTGATGTAGTTGGAGCAATTGTACATCTCATCATTAGAGCATTAGATATAAATAAGTAAGCTATAAGTGAAGAATATGTTCTAAATTAATAGACCTCTATAAATTGTTGTCTATATTATAGGTGAAATATGGAAGAATAAAGAGTTAAATACTAATGTTGGTCTTTAATAATGGAAATAAAAATGAAATTTCTTTAGGATTGATCAAAGCGCTTTTTAAATCTTTCCAGTTAAGTACATTCATTCAACTAAAGTACTAACTTAAAAAATCAAAATTAGAATATACATCATTATTTCTTCTTTGGTATTCGTGTATATGTGTGGTTGGAGCTTTGAGTAAATCATAATTGGGAATGAAAGCATATCATGTTTTTATTTCTGACTTTTTTTTATAAATATTGTCTTCTCAATTTCTTGCAATTTTAATATTTTATTATATAATTGTAGATATAATATTTATGCAATTTTTAAAAATAAAGTTAACAAGTTGAGACAGGTCATATGCGCAACGCGCTTACAGTAAGACTAGTACTATATTAAAAACACAAAACACCTTAGCAAAATGTCATTCTACTTTTTTTTTTTAATAATTAATTTTATATTGGATAAAATTATAATTTAAATTACTTTCCTAATTCTTAGGATTTTGTAAAATCAAACCAAGATTTACTTATCAAATTATTCCTTATTTGAACTAGGTAAGAAATCCTTATTTTTTCCTAAATTTTCTGACCTTTCAATTAATAAAAGAAGAATGTTACTATATCAATTTATAGTGACTTTATGCTACACCTTAGGAATGTATTGATAAACTGCTTCTTTTCAAGTTTTCTCCGGAGGTACTGTCACGACCCCAAATTTCACCCGTCGTGATGGTGCCTATCTTAATACTGGGCAAGCCGACAATCTCAATAAATCACGTATTCTTTTAAATTTAAAAAGAGAATGATTAAATTTAGCGGAAAAAATCTCACAAGTACAAATATAAATACTCCAAAAATCTGGTGTCACTGAGTACATGAGCATCTAATATGATTACAAGTCTGGAAAATATGATCTATGATAGTCTGAGATCAAATACAGTAAACAAGGAGATAGGAAAGGAGAGACAAGGTCTGCGAAACACGGTAACTACATCAGAATCTCCGAAAAAATTAACTGCGCGAAAGAATCAACACCCGCTATATCCGGGAATATCTGGATCTGCACACGAAGTGCAGGGTATAGTATGAATACAACCAACTCAGTAAGTAGCAATAATAAATAAGGAACTGAAGATAGTGACTACACATTTATAGTTCATGTGATGACTCAAAATATCATCTTTAAATTTAATAATTAATTATGTATTCTAAGACCTCAAAAAGTACTATTTATTATTTTTCGACTTGCGTGCGCAATCCGTAAAATTTTCTGGAAAGTTTTTATGTGAAAAATGGATTAAAATATGAATTAGAGCTTTAAAACTCAATTGAGTTGACTTTGGTCAACATTTTGAGCAAACAAACTCGGATCAGTATTTTGACAATTCTAGTAGGTCCGTATCGTGATTTGGGACTTGGGCATATGCCCGGAATCAAATTCCGAGGTCCCTAGCCCGAGATATAAAATTTTGATGAAAAATTAAAAGTTCAAGTTCAAATAGTGACTGGATATCGAATTATGTGCAAACGATCACGGAAAAGAATTTTGATGATTCCAACAGTTCCGTATAGTGATTTTCGACTTAGGAGCGTGTTCGAAATTTTATTTGGAAGTCCGTAGTTAATTAGGCTTGAAATGGCTAAAAATAGAAATTTATGTTTGGAAGTTTGACCGGGGAGTTGACTTTTTGATGACGGAGTCGGAATCCAGTTCCGAAAATTTTTATAGCTCCGTTATGTCATTTATGACTTGTGTGCAAAATTTGAGGTCAATCGGAGTTGATTTGATAGGTTTCGACATCGAATGTAGAAGTTGGAAATTTTAAGCTTCATTAAGGTTGAATGGGAGCATAATTCATGGTTTTAGCGTCGTTTTATGTGATTTGAGGTTTCAAATAAGTTTGTATGATGTTTTAGGACTTGTTTGTATATTTGGTTGAGGTCCCGAAGGCCTCGGGTGAGTTTCGGATGGTTAACGGATCAAAAGTTGGACTTAAAACAGCTGCTGCAATTTTCCTTTCTGCTGGAAATTCTGGCCCAAGATCGAGGCCCAAGATCGAGACCCATGATCGAAGCCACGATCGAGGCCGAGTATCGAGGCCATGATCGAAGCCACGATCGAGGCCATGCTCGAGGCCCTGATCGTAGCCATGATCGAGGGCTGCCTCGGCAGAATTATAAAAGAGGGCATTCGTCTCATTCGCCATTTTTAACAAATTGGAGCTTGAGCAGAGGCGAGTTTTGATAGATTTTCAAGGAAAAGACATTGAGGTAAGCGATTCTAACTTAAATTTGGTCTATACACACAAATATATTATTGTTTTCATCATTTAATTAGTGTTTTGAGATTGAAATTTGGAAAATTTTTAGAAATCTCATAGAAATGAATTTTTGAGATTTCGGTATCGATTCGGAGTCGGATTTCAGTGAAACTGGTATGGTTGGACTCATAATAGAATGGGTTATCGGATTTCGTAACTTTTGCCGGATTCCGAGACATGGTCCCCATGAACGAATTTTTAATTAATTTCGGAATTTTTATTAAAAATGTAGTATTTTCTTATAGAATTGATTCCTATAATTTTTAATGATTGTATCAAATTATTTTGGCTAGATTCGAGCCTGACAGAGTTGGATAATCGTGAAAAAGGCCTTCTAGTGGATTAAATTGGAGCAAGACGAGGTAAGTCTCTTGTCTAATCTTGTGATGGGAAAATTACCTCATAGATGATTAAATTAAATAATTATTGCTAATTGTGGGGGTTACGTACGCACGAGGTGACGTGAGTCCATGCGTAACTACTATTAATGCTAAAGTTCGGGTAGTTTAGGACTCAAAAGCATGAATTACTTGTGTAAATGGTAGTCTTTACTTAATTAAATTATTTGATATATTTATATATATGTTGTGAATTGTTAAATAAAAATATTAAAGGATGAAAATCTCATATGCTTGAATTTCTGTTTAAATTGATTAATTGTTAAGAGAAATTGTTCTTCCTCCTGAATTTATCTTATAATAAATATACTCTCATTCCGGAGGTACATAAGAAAATGTCCTTCTTTCTTGTGGAGCGGGCCGAACACCTCGGCAGGATAGATGCATCTTATGGATCGTGCCGCACGTACCTCGACAGTGTACACGAAACTCTGGATCGGGCCGTACGACCTAGGCAGAAATCGTGCTTAATAATAATAATAATTACACGATACTTGGACAGTTTATTGCAGCTTGTAAAGCTATTTGATAAATTGGAAATTGTTGCATTTGAAGGATTTTTATTATTTCTTCTAATTGAATAAAATTATTGTTAACTCTGTGAATCATGCTGATTTGAATAATTATAATTTATTCCATTTATTATTATTGACCCTTAGTGAGTGTCAAAGTCGGCCATCTCGTCTCTACCACTTCGAGATTAGGCTTGATACTTACTAGGTACACGTTGTTTACATACTCATGATACACTTGCTGCACTTTTGTTTGTGCAGGATCCGAGACAGATACTAGTGGAGGACCTATCATCATACATCCTCATTATCTTGGGGCGTAGTGGTGAGCTGCCTTTCTGAGCCGTCCTGCAGCTACCAATGCCTCTTCTTGTATTCTTAATTCTATCTATTTTCATTTCAGATAGTATTTGGAGTTTTGTATAATCTACTAGATGCTCATACACTTGTGACACTAGGTCTTAGCACACACATTGGTAGAATTTGGTATCTTATTATTTTTCTTGGATTTAAATTTTATCGATATATGTTTAATTTATTAGTTGGCTTGCCTAGCTGTAGTGTTGGACGCCATCACGATCTATAGGTGAAATTGGGTCGTGACAACATGGTATCAGAGCACTAGGTTCACGTAGGTCTCACAAGTTATGAGCAGACCTAATAGAGTCTTGCGGATCGGTACAGAGACATTTGTACTTATCTTCGAGAGGCTATGGGGTGTTAGGAAACTACCTTTCTTCATATTCCATCGTGCAATTAATGTAGTACTAAATATCCTTCTCTTATTCTCTCACAGATGGTGAGAACGCGCTCTAATGAGGTTCCAGACCAGGGAAGAGCTACTCCCCCAGTTGCTGGAGGCCGAGGCAGAGGCCGAGGGAGGGCTCCAGCCGGTGGTAGAGGGCGAGGACGTCCCAGGACTGTTCCAGTTATGCCGCCAGTGGGTCCAGCAGAGAATCCCATTATTGAGGAGCAGGGTGAGGTGCTTGTGGCAGAGCTAGCTCCGGTGCATTTCACATCTGCATCGGGATTTCAGGATGTCATGGGTCGTATGTTGCGGTTCATGGACTCAGGCCGGTTTATTTCCGGCAGACCCAGCCACATCTCAGGCGGGCGGGGGAGCACAGACCCCTACCGCACAGGCTCATGGACATGCAGCTACTGTATATCAGACCCAGGGTGCACTACCCATGGGTGGAGCCCAGCCAGTGGCAGCAGCTACACCTGAGCCCAGGCCAGCTGTAGCCGCTGATCCTCAGAAACTATTGGACAGATGTACTAGACTACATCCTCCTGTCTTTGGGGGTGAGCGACATGAGGATCCCCAGGATTTCATTGATCGGTACAAGGATAGACTGTACAACATGAAGATATTGTAGTCTCATGGGGTAGACTTTGCTACTTTTTAGCTAGAGGGCAGAGCCCGTAGATGGTGACAGTCTTATGTTCTTGGCAGACCAGCAGATTTTCCTCCCATGACTTGGGATAGGTTCACCCGTATCTTCCTGGACAGGTATATTCCACCCTCTTAGAGGGAAGAGTTGTGGTTTCAGTTTGAGCAGCTCCAGCAGGGTCATATGTTAGTGACCGATTATGAGGCGAGTATTTCTGAGCTATATCTCCATGCACTTATGATACTCCCTACTGAGGCAGAGATAGTGCGGAGGTTTGTTGCGGGTTTACTTACTGGCATTCAGTCCACTATGGCTCGAGAGGTTGAGATGGGTACTTCTTATGAGCTAGTCGTGGAGATAGCCCGCAAGATTGAGGGTATACGTCAGCAGAGCCGAGAGCAGGTTACAAGAGATAAGCGATTCAGGTATTCTGGAGAGTTCAGAGGTGCTCCGTCTGGGGGCAGAGGTCAGTTCGTGAGAGGACAGTCCAGCAGGCCCCCATATCCAGCACCACCGCCTCCTCGAGGTGCTCCAGTGCGACCCTATCTCAGTGCTATACCAGAGAGTTCTTATCGCCCACTAGCTATTCAGGGTTCTTCTAGTGGGTATTCAGGTCACCAGGGCCAGACTTCTAGTCAGCAGCTTATCGCACCGAAAGGTTGTTACGGGTGCGGGGACCGCAGTCAAATGCGGAGATTCTGCCCCAGACTGTGGGGTAGACCAGTGCAGCAGGGTCAGCAGCCTATGATTACCGCACCAGTTGCTCCACCAGTAGTCCGACCACCAAGAGGTAAAGGACATGTGGGTAAGGGTCGTCCTAGAGGTGGAGGTCAGCTAGGCGGAGGCCAGTTAGTTGGTGCTCCAGCTCGGTTCTATGCTTTTCTGGCCAGACCAGATGCAAAGGCCTCAGATGCCATGATTACAGGTATTATTTCTGTTTGCGGCAAAGATGCCTCAGTATTATTTGATCCAGGATCTACGTATTCATAT
Source organism: Nicotiana tomentosiformis (assembly GCF_000390325.3). Taxonomy (NCBI): domain Eukaryota; kingdom Viridiplantae; phylum Streptophyta; class Magnoliopsida; order Solanales; family Solanaceae; genus Nicotiana; species Nicotiana tomentosiformis. The sequence goes on along the minus strand of NC_090812.1, from coordinate 98,774,432 downwards.
GTGTCATCTCTATTCGCTCCATTCCTAGGTGTTTCTCGTGAGTCCTTGAGTACTCCTGTTTATGTGTCCACTCCTGTAGGAGATTCTGTTATTGTGAACCGGATCTACCGGTCTTGTGTTATTATATTCTGTGGTTATGAAACTAGAGCAGATCTCCTATTGCTTGAGATGACCAATTTTGAAATTATTCTGGGCATGGACTGGTTATCTCCATATCATGCTATTCTAGATTATCATGCCAAGACTGTTACCTTAGCTATTCCAGTATTTCCTAAGCTGGAGTGGAAGGGTTTGTTTGTTAGTTCATTTAATCAAGTTATTTCTTTTATAAAGGCTCAACACATGGTTGAGAGGGGTTGTTTGGCATACCTAGCCTATGTTCGGGATACTACTGCAGAGACTCCGGCTATTGATTCAGTGCATGTAGTTCGGGAGTTCTCCGATGTATTTCCCTCAGATCTTCCAGGTATGCCACCTGATCGTGATATTGATATCTGTATTGACTTGGCTTCAAATATCCAGACTATATCTATCCCATCGTATCGCATGACTCCAAAAGAATTGAAAGAACAGCTTGAGGAGTTACTAGCCAAAGGGTTCGTCAGATCGAATGTATCGCCTTGGGGTGCACCGGTATTATTTGTGAAGAAGAAGGATGGAACAATGCGGATGTGTATTGATTATCGTCAACTGAACAAAGTCACTATTAAGAACAAGTACCCGTTGCTGCATATTGATGATCTATTTGACCAGTTGCAGGGTGCTAGGGTATTCTCTAAGATCGACTTAAGGTCGGTATACCATTAGTTGAAGATTCGGGATTCAGATGTTCCGAAGACTGCTTTTCGGACTAGATATGGTCATTATGAGTTTCTGGTGATGTCCTTCGGTTTAACTAACGCCCCGACAGCGTTTATGGATCTGATGAACCGGGTATTCAGGCCATATATTGATTCGTTTTTTATTGTCTTTATTGATGACATTTTGATCTACTCGTGCAGTAAGGAGGAGCATGAGCAACATATGAGAGTGGTGCTTCAGACATTGCGGGAACAAAAGCTATATGCTAAGTTCTCTAAATATGAGATTTGGCTAGATTCTGTAGCATTTTGGGGGGATATTGTATCGGGTGATGGTATTAAGTTTGATCCCAAAAAGATTGAGGCAGTTCAGAATTGGCATCATCCCACTTCGTCGACTGAGATCGGGAGTTTTCTGGGTTTAGCGGGTTATTATCGTCGGTTCGTGGAAAGTTTTTCATCTATTGCAGCACCTTTGACCAAATTAACCCAGAAGGGTGCTCCGTTCCGATGGTCTGATGATTGTGAAGTGAGCTTTCAGAAGCTCAAAACAGCATTGACTACAGCACCAGTGTTAGTGTTGCCTTCCAGTTCAGGAATATATACAGTGTATTGCGATGCTTCACGCGTTGGTTTGGGTTGTGTATTAATGCAGGAAGGGCGAGTTATTGCATATGCTTCATGTCAGCTGAAGCCCCACGAGAAGAATTATCCGGTACATGATTTGGAATTAGCTGCGATTGTTCACGCTCTTAAGATTTGGAGGAATTATCTTTATGGGGTGTCCTGTGAAGTTTACACTAATCATCGCAGTTTGCAGCATTTGTTCAAGCAGAGGGACCTAAATTTGAGGCAGCGCAGATGGCTGGAATTACTGAAAGATTATGATATTACTATCCTATACCATCCGGGTAAAGCAAATGTGGTTGCAGATACCTTGAGTAGAAAGGCGGAGAGTATGGGTAGTTTGGCTTTCATTTTAGTAGATGAGAGGCCGTTGGCTTCAGATATTCAGTCCTTGGCTAACAGACTTGTGCGGCTGGATATTTCAGAGCCCAGCTGAGTTCTTGCATGTGTTGCAGCTCAGTCTTCACTGTTTGAGGAGATCAAGGCTCGCCAGTATGATGATCCACACTTAATGGTTCTTCGAGAAACGGTACTACGGGGTGGTGCCAAGGAAGTCACTATTGGAGTGGATGGTGTTCTGCGACTCCAGGATCGTCTATGTGTTCCTAATGTGGATGAACTGAGGAAAACGATCCTGGATGAGGCACACAGTTCTCGGTATTCTATTCTTCCAGGTGCTACGAAGATGTATCGTGACTTGAGGTAGCATTATTGGTGGCGGCGAATGAAAAAGGACATAATTGAGTATGTAACTAGGTGTCTAAATTGTCGGCAAGTTAAATATAAGCATCAGAGGCCAGGTGGCCTACTTCAGCAGATGACTATACCAGAGTGGAAATGGGAACGCATTACTATGGACTTTGTAGTTGGGTTGCCGCGGAACTTGCGGAAGTTTGATACAGTTTGGGTGATTGTTGACAGGCTGACCAAGTCGGCACACTTTATTCCTGTTGTGACTATGTATACTTCAGATAGGTTGGCCTAGATATATATCCAGGAGATAGTTTGGCTGCACGGTGTGCCAATTTCCATCATATCAGATAGAGGCCCTCAGTTTACTTCACATTTATGGAGAGCAGTACAGAGTGAGTTGGGAACCCGTGTAGAGCTCAGCACAGCCTTTCATCCGCAGATCGACGGGCAGTCAGAGCGGACAATTCAGATTTTAGAGGACTCAGGGCATGTGTGATTGACTTTGGAGGTCAGTGGGACCGTTTCTTGCCCTTGACCGAGTTCGCTTATAATAATAGCTACCAATCCAGCATCGAGATGGATCCATTTGAGGCTTTATATGGTCGGCGATGTCGTTCGCCCCATCGGGTGGTTTAAGCCCGGTGAGGCTAAGTTATATGGTACTGATTAGGTGAAAGATGCCGTAGAAAAGGTAAAGTTGATTCATGAGCGACTTCGTACATCACAGTCCAGACAGAAGAGTTACGCGGATCAGAAAGCGTGTGATTTATCATTTATGGTGGGTGAAAAAGTTCTTTTGAAAGTTTCGCCGATGAATGGAATCATGAGATTCGGGAAGAAGGGCAAGTTGCGCCCAAGGTTTATAGGCCCATTTGAGGTGTTGAGACGAGTTGGGGAGGTTGCTTATGAGCTTGCATTGCCTCCCAGCCTATCGGGAGTCCATCCGATTTTCCATGTATCTATGCTTCGGAAGTATCATGCTGACCTATCAGATGTGTTAGACTTTAGCACAGTTCAGCTAGACAATAGCTTGGGTTATGAAGAGGAGCCAGTTGCCATTGTTGATAAACAGGTTCGACAGTTGAGGTCCAAGAGGATTTCTGCAGTAAAAGTCCAGTGGAGGGGCCAACCAGTCGAGGAAGCGACTTGGGAGGCCGAGGAAAATATGCGGAACATATATCCACACTTATTCAGCAGTTCAGGTATAATTCTAAACCCGTTCGAGGACGAACGTTTGTTTTAGAGGTGGAGAATGTGATGACCCAAAATGTCATCTTTAAATTTAATAATTAATTTTTTGTTCTAAGACCTCAAAAAAAACTATTTATCATTCCTCGACTTGCGTGCGCAATCCATAAAATTTTCTAGAAAGTTTTTATGTGAAAAATGGATTAAAATGTGAATTAGAGCTTTAAAACTCAATTGAGTTGACTTTGGTCAATATTTTGAGCAAACGGACTCGGATCAGTGTTTTGATAGTTCCGGTAGGTCCGTATCGTGATTTGGGACTTGGACCTATGCCCGAAATCAAATTCCGAGATCCCTAGCCCGAGATATGAAATTTTGATGAAAAATTAAAAGTTTAAGTTCAAATATTGACCGAATGTCGAATTATGTGCAAACGACCCCGGAATAGAATTTTGATGATTCTAACAACTCCGTATGGTGATTTTGGACTTAGGAGCGTGTTCGGATTTTATTTGGAAGTCCGTAGTTAAATTAGGTTTGAAATGGCTAAAAACAAGAATTTAAGTTTGGAATTTTGACCGTTGAGTTGACTTTTTGATATCGGAGTCGGAATCCAGTTTTGAAACTTTTTATAGCTCCGTTATGTTATTTATGATTTGTGTGCAAAATTTAAGGTCAATCGGAGTTGATTTGATAGGTTTCGACATCGAATGTAGAAGTTGGAAATTTTAAGTTTCATTAAGCTTGAATGGGAGCATAATTCGTGGTTTTAGCATCGTTTTATGTGATTTGAGGGTTTCAATAAGTTCGTATGATGTTTTAGGACTTGTTGGTATATTTGGTTGAGGTCCCGAGGGCCTCGGATGAGTTTCGGATGGTTAACGAATCAAAGGTTGGACTTAAAACAGCTGCTACAATTTTTCCTTTCTGCTGGAAAATTCTGAGCCAAGATCGAGCCCAAGATCTGTGATGACCCAAAATGTCATCTTTAAATTTAATAAGTAATTCTGTGTTCTAAGACCTCGAAAAGCACCATTTATCATTCCTCGACTTGTGTGCGCAGTCCGTACAATTTTTCAGAAAGTTTTTATATGAAAAATGGATTAAAATGTGAAATAGAGCTTTAAAACTCAACTAAGTTGACTTTGGTCAATATTTTGAGCAAACGGACCCGGATCAGTATTTTGATAATTTCGGTAGGTCCGTATCGTGATTTGGGACTTGGACGTATGCCCGGAATCGAATTCCGAGGTCCCTAGCCCAAGATATGGAATTTTGATGAAAAATTAAAAGCTTGATAGCTTAATGATTTTTAAGAAATTACTGATGTTGGATTTATTGACCTCGGGTCCGTATTTTAGTTTCGGAGCCCGGTATAGGTCCACTATAATATTTATGACTTGTCTGCCGAATTTGGTGAGAATCGGAGTTGATTTGACGTGATTCGGATGTCCGGTTGTAAAAATATAAGTTTTAAAGTTTTCTTGAAAACTTCCTTTGATTTGGTGTCCGATTCGTAGTTCTAGGTGTTGTTTTGGCGATTTGATCACGCGAGCAAGTTCGTATGATATTTTAGGACTTTTGTGCATGTTTGGTTTGGAGCCCCGAGGGCTCGAGTGAGTTTCGGATAGGCTACGGGATGTTTTGGACTTTGAAAATCTGGTATTTTGCTGCAACAGGTGTTCTGGCATGTCCTTCTTCGCGTTCGCGAAGGTACTCTCGCGAACGCGAAAAGTAAACTGGGCAGCTGAAGTTTTCTTCTTCGCGAACGCGAAGCGATGGGGGCATTACCCTTCGCGAACGCGACCAGCTCCTTGCGAACGCGTAGTGTTTGGCACACCTGGGGAAGGGTTGATCATTCCTTTATCGCGAACACGAGCAATGCCTCGCGAACGCGAAGGCCGGGGAGGGCGGGGAAGCCTTCGCGAACGCAAAAGCCACGGGCTGCTACTCATCGCGAACGCGACAGGCCCTTCGCGAACGCGACAGGCCCTTCGCGAACGCAAAGAAGGCCTGACCCCTGTGACTTAAATCAGAACCAAAACGGAATTTTTCCCATTTTTCACAAACCCTCAATTATAACTCGGCTTAGGGGCGATTTCAAAGGAGTTTTTCATGATTTCGGACTGGATAAGTGTTCTTTATCATATAGTGATTGTATTTCATAAATCTAAGCCTATATTCATCATTTATTTCGGATTTAGATGGAAGAAATTGGAATTTTTGTAAAACTTTTCAAAAACGAAAAATTAAGATTTGAAGGTCCATTTGATATCGGAATTGGACAAATTTTGTATGGTTGAACTCGTATCGGAACGGGTGTTCGGATTTCATGAGTTTTTCAGGTATTTGAGACATGGGTCCCACTGCCGAATATTTTAATGAATTTCAGATTTTTATCCAGAAAATTTGTAAATTCATTTGGAATTAATTCCTATGATTCGTATTGAATATATCGAATTGTTTGTGAATAGATTTGAGGCTTTCGGAGGTAAATTTAAAAGAAAAAACTGTTGTTGAATAATTGATTGGAATTTGCAAAGCGAGTTAAGTGTCGGGGTTAACCTTGACTTGAAGGAATAGAACCCTTAAATTATTGTTATGTGAAATGCATGTGAACAACGTATAGGCGAGGTGACGAGTGTCTATACGTCGTCAAATTGACTGTTTGCCTACTTACTTGAAAAATTATAAATTATTTTAAATCATGAATTAATTATTATAATAATTGTTTCTATCCTATTCTTTGTCAAACATTAATCCTTGAATTCTTGCATTAATTGTTACATGCTATTTGAATTATATGTCTTAATTATTATTTGACATTTATCATATTAAATATTAAACTGCCTATTTTCTCCCTGATTTCCATAATAATTTGTTATTTGTCATTGTTTGTTTCATAATTAAATCATAATTATTTTATGCTTGTAGTCTTATAGTTTTATATTAATTTTTGCATTTATCGGAAAAATTTCTTCTATAAGAATTGGTAAATGAATATGTTGGAGGAGCGGGTTGCACGCCGCAACAGAATTGATTGAAATGGATATATATTGGAGGATCGGGTTGCACGCCGCAACAGACTTATTAAGAAGTCAATATTGAAGGATCGGGTTGCACGCCGCAACAAACTTATTAAAAAGTCAATATTGGGGGATCGGATTGCACGCCGCAACAGACTTATTAAAAAGTCTATATATATACTTGATTGAAATAAATACATGACAAACTTGATTAAAAAGAATATATTAGGAGAGCGGGTTGCACGTTGCAACAGAATTGAATGTGAATACATTGTGAGAGCGGGTTGTACGCTGCAACAGAATTGGTTGAAATATTAATGGATTATGACTACTAAGTTGGCTTCAGTTATTATAAATGAGTTACCTGATTTATTTCTATTATTTGTTATTGTTATCAATATTGCGTACAGGTTAATGTAAGTGAACCGCCTTAGCCTCGTCACTACTTCATCGAGGTTAGGCTCAGCACTTACCAGTACATGGGATCGGTTGTACTGATACTACACTCTGCACTTCTTGTGCAGATTTTGGAGTTGGTCTCAGCGGCGTACCATAGACTTGCTCGGATTTCAGCTACCAGAGGAGACTTGAGGTATAACTGCATGGCGTCTGCAGTTCTGAAGTCCCCGTCTATTTTACTTTAGCTGTGTGTTTATTTCCAGACAGCTTTATTTATTCAGACCTTTATTTGTATTTATTCTAGAAGCTCGTGCACTTGTGACACCAATTCTGGGATGGTATTTAGACACCGTTATTTTTATGGATTATTTCACTATATTTTAAACTTTGCTTCCGCTTTTGTTTCCTTGATTATTAATCATTTAAAGATTGTTTAAAAATTTGTTAATATTATTCTAACGTTGGCTTGCCTAGCAAGTGAAATGTTAGGCGCCATCACGGTTCGAAGGTGAGAATTTCGGGTCGTGACAAGATCGAGGCCCAAGATTGAGACCCATGATCGAAGCCACGATCGAGGCGGAGAATCGAGGCCATGGTCTAAGCCACGATCGAGGCCGAGGATCGAGGCCATGATCGAGGCCATGCTCGAGGCCATGATCGAAGCCACGATCGAGGCCATGATCGAGGACATGATCGAGGCCATGATCGAGGCCATGATCTAGGCCATGATCGAGAGCTGCCTGGGCAAAATTATAAAAGAGAGCATTCGTCCTATTCGCCATTTTTAACAAATTGGAGCTTGAGAAGAGGCGATTTTTGATAGATTTTCAAGGAAAAGACATTGGGGTAAGTGATTCTAACTTGAATTTGGTTTATAAACACAAATATATCATTGTTCTCATCATTTAATTAGTGTTTTGAGATTGAAATTTGAGAAATTTTTAGAAATCTCATAGAAACGAATTTTTGAGATTTCGGTATCGATTCGAAGTCGGATTTGAGTGAAACTAGTATGGTTGGACTCGTAATAGAATGGATTATCGGATTTCGTAACTTTCACCGGATTCCGAGATATGGGCCCCATAGGCGAATTTTTAATTAATTTCAGAATTTTTATTTAAAATATAGTATTTTCTTATAGAATTGATTCCTATAATTTGTAGTGATTGTATCGAATTATTTTAGCTAGATTCGAGCCAGACATAGTTGGATAATCGTGGAACATGCCTTCTAGTGGATTAAATTGGATCAAGACGAGGTAAGTCTCTTGTCTAATCTTGTGAGGGAGAAATTACCTTATAGGTGATTAAATTGAATAATTGTTGCTAATTGTGGGAGCTACATACGCACGAGGTGACGATAGTCCGTGCGTAGCTACTATTAATGCTAAAGTCCGGGTAGTTTAGGACTCAAAAGCATGAATTACTTGTGTAAATGGTAGTCTTTACTTAATTAAATTATTTGATATATTTATATATATGTTGTGAATTGTTAGATAAAAATATTAAAGGATGAAAATCTCATATGCTTGAATTTCTGTTTAAATTGATTAATTGTTAAGAGAAATTATTCTTCCTCCTGAATTTATCTTATAATAAATATACTCTCATTCCGGAGGTACATAAGAAAATGTCCTCCTTTCTTGTGGAGCGGGCTGAACGCCTCGGCAGGATAGATGCATCTATGGATCGTGCCGCACGTCCCTCGGCAGTGTACACGAAACTCTGGATCGGGCCGTACGACCTCGGCAGAAATCGTGCTTAATAATAATAATAATTACACGATACTTGGACAGTTTATTGCAGCTTGTAAAGCTATTTGATAAATTGGAAATTGTTGCATTTGAAGGATTTTTATTATTTCTGCTAATTGAATAAAATTATTGTTAACTCTGTGAATCATGCTGATTTGAATAATTATAATTTATTCCATTTATTATTGTTGACCCTTAGTGAGTGTCAAAGTCGACCATCTCGTCTCTACCACTTCGAGATTAGGCTTGATACTTACTGGTTATACGTTGTTTACGTACTCATGCTACACTTGTTGTACTTTTTTTGTGCAGGATCTGAGACAGATACTAGTGGAGGACCTATCATCGCACATCCTCGTTAGCCAGGGGCGTAGTGGTGAGCTGCTTTTCTGATTCGTCCTGCAGCTACCAATGCCTCTTCTTGTATTCTTAATTCTGTCTATATTTATTTCAGACAGTATTTGAAATTTTGTATAATCTACTAGATGCTCATACACTTGTGACACTAGGTCTTGGCACACACATTGGTAGAATTTGGTGTCTTATTATTTTTCTTGGATTTAAATTTTATCGATATATGTTTAATTTATTAGTTGGCTTGCCTAGCTGTAGTGTTGGGCGCCATCACGACCTATAGGTGAAAAGTGGGTCGTGACAGTTCATTTTCAGTAATTCCAGCAAAGAAAAGACATGCTTCCAAATCCAGCATTTTAAGTCAAATCAGTTCTATGCAGTTCAAGTTCATGTATTCCGGATATAAAATCTTTCAGAAAATTTCACAACAATGACAGATAGCAACTAAATGCAATAACAAATGAAAAGCAAGTACAGCCTCTCACGACTACAATCACTCAGTGGGCTCTCATCCCACTCACACTCAATGGGTACCCGCACTCACTGGAGGTGTACAGACTCCAGAGGGGCTCCTACAGCCCAAGCGCTATAATCCGCACGGACAACTCACGTGCTATAATATCCTACACGGACAACTCACGTGCTATAATATCCATACCTCACCGACAGGCCCTTGGCCTCACTCAGTCATGAACCTCTCTAGTCTCTCGAGCTCTCGAAAATCACAAAGATCAGCCCAAACAAAGATAACATAGTGTATCAACAAAAATCAAGGAGGACTGAGGTATGATACGCCAGTAAAATCATGACTGAGTACAAGACAACAATTAACAAATAATTCAACAAGTACGCGACCTCTGCGGGTCCCAACAGTACTATCACATAGCCTAAGCATGATTTCTAACATGATTTACAGTCAAATTTCTTCAATACATAGAGAGCATATAGCTAACAACGAGTTATTCAACTTTACAGTTTTATGGGACGGACCAAGTCACAATCCTCTCGGTGCACGCCCACACACCCGTCACCTAGCATGTGCGTCACCTCCAAAATAATCACATGATACAAAAATTCGGGGTTTCATACCCTCAGGACCAGATTTATAACGGTTACTTACCTCAAACCGTGAAATTCTTATTCCGCTAAGCTTTTGCCTCGTGAATTCGCCTCCAAACACTTCTAATCTAGCCACAAATAATTCGATTCATCCAATAAAATTTATTGGAATTAATTCCATAAGAAAATACTAGTTTTCCATAAAAATATGAAAATTAGCTCAAAAAATTGCTCGTGGGACCCACGTCTCGGAATCCAGCGAAAGTTACTAAATATGAACGCTCGTTCAACCACGAGTCTAACCATACCAAAAATACTAAATTCCGATAACAATTCGGCCCTCAAATCCTCAAATTTATCCAAGAGGATTTTCAAATATTTCCAACTTAATTCACCAATTAAATGATAAAAATAACCATGGATTCGGGTAATTTAACCAATATTGAGTTAAGAACACTTACCCTGTTATTTTCCTTGAAAAATCGGAAAATCGCCTCTTTTCGAGCTCAAATCCGTCAAAAATAAAAAATATCCCATTTTCAGAACTTAAACTCACTGTTAGTCATTTGCTCTACGCGATCGCGAAGAACAGTTTTCCACTGCCAAGATTTAACCCTACGCGATCGCAGACTTTTTCACGCGATCGTGATGCACAACTTCACAGACCTACGCGATCGCGAAGCACAAAACGCGTGACTTTTATTTCCGCTCCACTTACTCTACGCGAACGCGACCTTCTTCACGCGTTCGCGAGTCATAAAATCCCAGAGCTACGCGATCGCATCCCTCTTCACGTGATCGCATAGAACAAAACTCAGCAACCCCCAATTAACCCTACGCGATCGCGGATATTTCCACGTGATCGCATAGAACAAAACCTCCACTGCCCAACTAAACCTACGCGATCGTGTCCCAATCTTCGCGATCGCGAAGAAGGTTTGAAATACCAGCAAACAGCAGCTACCAGCAGTACCAAAATGAAGGAAAATAATCTGAATACCATCTGAAACACGCCCGAGCCCCTCGGGACCTCAATCAAATATACCAACAAGTCCTAAAACATCATACGAACTTAGTCGAGTCTTCAAATCACATCCAACAACACTAAAAACATGAATCACACATAGATTCAAGCCTAATGAACGTTGAAACTTTTTATTTCTACAAACAACGCTGAAACCTATCAAATCATGTCCGATTGACCTCAAATTTTGCACACAAGTCATAAATGACATAACGGACCTATTAAAATTTTTAGAATCAGATTTTGACCCCGATATCAAAAAGTCAACCCCCCGGTCAAACTTCCCAAAAAATCAACTTTCGGCATTTCAAGCCTAATTCCACTACGGACCTCCAAATAATTTTTCGGACACGCTCCTAAGTCCAAAATCACCATACGGAGCTATCAGAATCATAAAAATTCAAATCCGAGGTCGTTTATACATAAGTCCATATCTAGTCAACTTTTCTAACTTAAAATTTTAATTATGAGACTAAGTGTCTCGTTTTACTCCGAATTCCTTGCGGACCCGAATCAACTGACCCGGTAAGTCATAAAACAACTGTAAAGCATAAATTGAGTAGTAAATGGGAAAATGGGGTTATAATACTCAAAACGACCGGCCGGGTTGTTACAGGTACACGTTAGGTTTGACTATTTATTTTGTTTTATTAATTAGATTTAAATGAGCTAATATCTTAATTTTAAATAATTTAAGTATCTTAGTAAAACTAAAAATAGAACAATAAAAAAGTAGGAAATAATGACTAGAGTCGATAATGGTGACCGACGGTTCTTTGATTTTTAGTATTCTTAATTATAATCATTCCATGTTATATATATAATGATAATTGCCACTAATATTTTAAATGTTATATATTACAATCATTTTTTTATTTTTTCAATGAGCTAATATTTTAATTCTAAAAAATTTAATTGTGTCAGCAAAAATAATCTATCTATACTATATTAAAAGCACGAAGGCCCTTAGCGAAATGTCGTTCGCCTTTTTTACCCTTTTAAAATATAGTTCACAATGGACAAAATAGTCATTAGATTATTTTTCTAATATTTAGGAATAGTCATTTAATTATTTTTTTAATATTTAGGAATAGTCATTTAATTATTTTCCTAATATGTAAGAGTATTTATTTAATTATTTTTATAATATTTAGGAGTAGTCATTTAATTATATTCCTAATATTTAGGAATTTAATTTTTTAATTCTAGAATTCCTGCACTTTTCAATCCAAATTAGGAAAGTTTCGTCCACTTTTTAAGGGTTTGTTTTCTTAATAAAGTTTTTTGCTTTTAACTCCATTCAAATTTTGGAGTATTATATTAAATAGAAAAAAACATTAAAAAAAAAAAGAAAAAGAAAAAATGAAAGGAAACATGTGAAAGATCTCATGTATGTCAACGCCGGAATTTTGTTCTTATTTTCAGCTTTTCTTTCATTCACTTATTTATTTTATTGTTTGTACGATTCGTATAGCATTAGGAAACATCCAATTAAGAATTTAAATAATTTTGTAATTTATTGACTTCAAAATATTAAATATCAATAATAATAAAACTTGGATTGAACTAGCTCTTAAAATAGTACTTGTATATATGATTCAAGAATAAATGTTATTTTTTTTACTAAAATAATAATAGTAATATTATATTAATAAATACGTATAGAATACATAAATAATGTATTTGATATTATATATTATTTTCTAGAAGCATCTATACTATATTAAAAGTACGAAGGCTCTTGCCGAAATGTCGTTCGCCTTTTTACCCTTTTAAAATAGTCTTCATAATAGACAAAATTCTAATTTAATTTTTATTTTTTTAATATTTAGGACTTTGAAATTACTAAAATTATTTTTATTAAATCTTTACTTATTTTGAATTAAAATTATTGTCTTAATTATATTTGAACTACTATCCTTTTGTGTATGAACTATGTATTATGTAAGACTTTTTCGTTTCCTTATAGTTTCTCCCGGCAATTTTCATATAAAATATGTTTAGACATTCATTCTTATTATAGGGAACTTATTCTTATAAGGAGAAACCTCAATAGATTGTAACTATTAAAAGCAAGAGGTATGCACTTAATTAAATATTTTTTTAGTTATTGAAATATTATTCAAAAATTAATTAAGAGAAAAATAATTGTTTGAGAAGTAATGGAGTTAAAAAATTAACTATATTTTTAAAGTTATTTTAACAGTACAAAGCCCGAATGCAAAAACAAAAAAAAAAGTCTTTGAATTAACTAATTAGAAAAAAAAAAAACTTATTCAATTCTTTTCAAAATCTTCATGTAAGTAAAATTATTTTTTAGGTTGATAAAACTCCTAAGTTACATAAAATTATTTACACAAGAAGAGCATTAGCGGTGAAAGAAATTAGAAAATAGAGCAAAATTAGCTATATCATAGTATTATTTGTTACTTGTTTTCACTATTAGGTAACAAAAGTAACAATGCTTTTCATCATATATTCCTACATAAGTCATCAAAAATCACAATAAAGCATATAAAATTTTCTACATGATAGTATTCTTTACTTATTGAGCTAGCTAAATTAGATCAGCATTTATCAATTTTAGGAACTTATATTTTCTTTTAATTTTCTTAATAGCTCAAACACATTATTTAATAATAATTACTTAATTTTGTAAGATCGTATATTCACTTATATAGGGTACACGCGCAAAGCGCGTACCCTATTAAAAGCACGAAGGCCCTTAGCAAAATGTCGTTCGCCTTTTTTGCCCTTTAAAAACTAATTCCAGTTTGGACAAAGTAGTAATTTAAGTTATTTTTCTAATATATAGGTATAGTTATTTAATTGTTTCTCTAATATTTAGGACTTAGAAATTAACTAAATATGCATACTAAATTTTTCCTTATTTGAACTATTATATATGCGAAAATTCTCATATTTAAGGTTTAAATTAATTAAAAATTTACCTATATAAATTTTGTTCCTATTGAACAAATATCTAAATTTGGACGTTACCTTTAGGGATGTGAATCACATTTTAAGGGGATGCTATTGATTTATGAAACAAAATATAGACCATATTTAGATGTAATTCGAAAACCTTAAAATTATAAAACTAGAACTTTAGGAGACAAATAGGTAGAATTTTTTTTTGTTTCTAACAATATTGATTTCATCATATTTTTCTCTGTTTCTATCTAGATCTTTCAGCAACCAACTTATAAAAATATTTTTCTGCATTTTTCTTTCGTACTTTGACACTGAAGAATTGATATTTTCTTACGAAACGATTACAGATTTTCTTTAAGACCTACATTCTTTAAAGTTATAGAAATTTAAATTTCCAATGGACTACAACATACGTTGGACATTGAAGTCAATTAAAAGTTATCAGAACTATTGGTGCTAAAAAATGTAATATATATATATATATATATATATATATATATATATATATATATATATTTTAAATCCCTTGCGGTCGATCTGTTATAAGTTTAATTTTAGTATAGCTTTTACAAAAACAATATCATATATTTTCTGTACTTATAATGTAATATACACTTATAAATCCATTGTCCTGGATATACTTTTTTAAAATGATATACGTGAGATGATACATGCCTTTTTTATCCTTTAAAAATAAATTTTATATATTTTTCAAAAAAACTATAGATAAAATTATAATTTAAGTTACTTTTTCAATATTTAAGTCTTTAAAATTAACTAAAATTTTGTTTATTCAAGCGTTCCTTATTTGAATTAATATGTAAGAAGAAGTTCATCTTATATAAACCTTTTGCTAGAATTTCAGTACCATAATTTTATTCTTTCTAGGACATCCAAAGAACTTACTAAAAAATGATATTTTTAAGTTTAATAAATTGTTACTTCCATGCTACTTTGTAATTTATCTAGGTTTAGACGTTTAGTTTATTTTATGTATATTTAGGACATTGCACGTTATACGTGGCAAAATAACATTACGCTTAAAATTACAAGAGCTACTAAATAATTTAATTTTATTATAAAAAAAAACCTTAACATACTCAAAATACATCAAGCAGACATATATTCTCAGAAGAATGTATATTAAGTTTAATTTTTTTCCTAATAGAAAATATTACGTCTTCTATGTTTGAATATTCTTTTTCATAGAATTACAACCAATTAATTTTATATAATTTTATTATCTTAATAAAAACAAAAAATATAGTGCAAGACCAATTGAAAATTATAACTAAAATCGATAATTTCGGTTGGCACTCTTTTGATGTTCCTTATTCTTAATTATGGATTTACAGACGACCATAGAATTAAAATAAATTAATTCTATATAATTGATTATCTTAGTAAAAATAAAAAATAAAAATAGAAGAATATTTTTTTTTGTAGCAACTTGTTTGCCATATTTTTTGTGGAGTTCAACAATTGTTTTCTCGATCAATGCATCTCATATTCTTATTACTTTATTGATTTACTTTCTTATTAATTAAAAGTTTAATAATATATATAAAGAAAAATATTATTATTTTCCTTCATAATTACACTTAAATATTTTAAAATTGGGATGAGCTAGTATAAGAATCTGAAAAAGGTAAAGAATTATTCCTTTAGTGTTGAAAACAAATATAGTTACTTTTTTAATTAACTGATTAGCAAAAGAATTCAATTCAATTGAACTACATATTAAGACCATATTTAGGAGTTTAAAATTATTCAAGATTTAAAAAGTTCATTATGATATTTTCATAAATGCGATAATAATTTATTTACATATGACTTTCTAGATATATTCCAATACATGAGGTGATTGATATCAAAGATAATAAGCATGAATAATAATGTTACATTCTTTGAAGCTACATGATATTTGGTTGGTTGCAAGTTGCGATAATACAAAATATATTGAATTAATCTCTCAAAAAGCTTTATCATCTTTTCATCTATATATATATATATATATATATATATATATATATATATATATATATATATTTGTTTTTACCTAACTCGCTTTCTTTTAACAATAATAAATCATATGATAAATAGTCACGAGTGTGAATAAAATTTTTATCTTTCTTTTCAAACTTAATACAATAAATGGAAGACATCATGTTGGAAAATGTTTAATTGTATAGGAGTTACAGGAAATTGTAAAAGTTGGTGCAATAAAAATTGAAGTTGAAAAGATAGAAGGCAAAAAACATATCAAGTAGACCAAAAAAGAGGAAACAATGAAGACCTAATAACTTATAAAAAATTAAAATTGGAAAGTAAAATTATTATTCTTTAAATAGTATAAGCTCTAACTCTTCTTCTTTTTTGTTTTGCCAAAAATTTACAATCTTTTGTAAATACGAAGCAACTTGTGCTGACACATTATTTAACATTTAGTTCAAATTTTTAATCGAAATTATTTAAATTCGATTAAAACACGACATTAATATTATTTATATGATGAAGAATATAGTTTATTAGTAATTTTTTATTATTGACGCAACAAACACGTGCCGCACGTACTCTAAGACTAGTACTATATTAAAAGCACGAAGGCCCTTCGCGAAATGCCGTTCGACTTTTTTGTCCCTTAAAAATAAATTTTATATTAGACAAAATAGTCATTTTAAGTTTTCTCCCTAATATTTAGGAGTTTTAAATAAACTAAATTAATACATTAAATCTTTATTTATTTGAAGTATATACACAAAGTCCTAATATTAAATATATCCTTCCTTAATTAATGATGTAACATAACAAAAACAAATTATCAAAAAAGTAACGTTTGGAAAAGTTTAAGTACAAAAATATTTGAGACTTAAGACTCCTTTTAAACCACTAAGGACTTCTTTTAGGGTTAGGAGTATTTGGTCTTAGTTAAAGAAATATAACGATTAATTTTAGCAACACAACTGACTCAAAAACAGGAAACTAATATTGCAAAGAATGTAATCTCAATTGTTCGAGGTACATATCAATCGTGCAGGTTTGTTTTCAATAAATAAAAAAGACTATTATTTCAATCATCTTATCCATGAAATAATATGAATAGATAAAGATGAGAATGAAGATAGACAAAAAAACTTAGAGCAAACAAAGTTACAAATGGATACTCCACAAAAAAAAGGTAAACAGAAAAAAATAACCACTAAATCAAAAATAAATATTGAAGTTTTTTTCCAAAAAAGCTTTTATATTTTTAAAGGCTATGTATTTTTGCTGAAACTAAAAAGGAAGAGTCTAAATATTTATTTATAACTTAAATATAATATTTAATATAATATTCTATTCATCAAGATAGGATACATGCGCAATGCGCGAATGTAGATTTCAAATATTATACAAAAAATAATTAAAACAATTATTATACTTTTTATATTATAGTAAAAGTACTAAACCCCGATGCAAAAAAATAAAAATATTTTTTTAATATTGAGAATAAATAATTAAGTCTTTGAATTAATTACTCTCTCAATTTCAATTTATATAAAACCTTTTAGTTTTCAAGATTCAAAATATATAAGCTTTGACAAAAAAATTAAATATTTTTTTCATCATATTGACATGAAAAGATTGCAGCTTAATAGTATTGTTCGTATAGTTTCTTAATATCTAAGTTTTAACTTTAAAATATCAAAAAAATCTAATTCAATTTAGCTTTAAAGATTACTCAAACTAACTCTTGAAGAGTGAAAAGATTCACATAAACTAGAAAGGAGGGAGTAACTAGCAAAATCATCATATAAATAAAATTATTTTTTAAATTGATAAAACTCTTAAGGTACATAAATTTATTTTTACAAGAAGTACATTGACGGTTAATAAAAAAATAAAATAGAGCACAATTGATTATGTTAAAGTTTAACTTGTTATTTGTTTTTCGTATTAGGTAACAAAAATAACAAGGATGTTCATAAGATATCATGTATGTCCTAAGAAAAATACAATAATGCATATGTAAGACAAAATTTATTTATTTATTGAACTAGCTAAATTAGATCAATATTTATATTTTTTAGTAGCTTAGATCTTTTTCGTTAATTTTTGTTCAATAACGCAAATAAATTATTTAATATAGTTACCTATTTTAAAAAAAAAATTATATACTCATGATATAGGTACACGCGCAAAGCGCATACCCTAATACTAGTATAAAAAAAAATAGAGAAAGACTTTTTGTAAATAGTTATGCGCGTTCCTCTAGATATACAATAGTATATCCATTACCCTTTAGTCAAACAACTCTTTTATAACATTTATGAACTAAAATTTAAATACACATTTTAATAGCTACTATGATTATGTAGTAATTACCACAATAGTCACAATTAATACGCTCTAACCCAATATCAAATTATAAAAATACTTTCAAAATAACACATAACAATTGCATCATCAGAATATATAATTTAGTAATATTTATATAAACTTTTAAAATTTTATACTTACAACAACAACAATAAATCCAGTTTGATCCCATAAATGGGGTCTGGGAAGGGTAGTGTGTACGCAGACCTTACCCCTACCTCATAGAGATAGAGGAGTTGTTTCCGATAGACCCTCCGCTATAAAAATTTATACTTATTGATATGATATACACGCTTTTGTGCATAACTTAAAACTAGCCAACTAAAAAAGTTAGACAGTTAAAACAAAATATCACATGTGCAGTATACATATTTAGACAATGAAAACGGCAACACTTTGGGTAAAATAAGCATTTCCATTCCATTCGATAAGTTGAAAACAAAGATAACATCTTTAGGGGCGTTCCGAGAATCGAACTCGGGACCTCTCGCACCCAAAGCGAGAATCATACCACTAGACCAAACGCCCAATTTGCTAGAGATAGTCACAGTAAGTCTTATTTATTATTGATTATCTTAAGGTTAATCATCAGCTAGTTGCTTATTGACATAGTAGATAAATTGATTTTTATTTTTGGTGTCGTAAGATATTCTTCTAGGACATGTGTTTAATCTTTCCATCATGACTATGGAACTAAATGAATAATAACTAATTGCATCCTGTTTAAGTTATTTGTTAAACTCAATTTACTTTGTTGCTCCTGTATTCCATGAATAAAGGTTAGATAAATGTATAACTGAAAAGGGAGATGATTAAGAATTCCTTGGTGGAGTTAATAATCTATATTTATATTTGTTTATCTATATCATTATAAAAATATGAAATTACTTAGTGAAATATGATTTTTTATTTTTTACTTTCTAAAATTAATTTTATATTACACAAACTAGTTAATTAATTCTTTTTCCTAAAATCTTAGTATAACACTTATTTACTTGATTAATACTTATAACCTCTTTCCATTTCTTTTAGGTTTTTTTAAAGTTTGGTAGCATAATGATTCCGAACAAAAAAATAGAGTTATAAATACGCATTGTAATATCGATTCAGTGTCAAAACAAGTCAGTTAATCGATCTTCTTCAGTTCTCCGTCATTGCAAATTCCAGGTTCTAATTTTGATAAGTTTGACTTTCAATGTTATGGCGGAATTATATCTCTTTGGTGGTCCTTGAATCATTGGTGTCCCTTTAGATACAACTGAATAAATTAGATTGATATTACCTTTTTTCCCTTTTTTGTAGTTTAATTTTCTATATTTCTAAAATGTGAGATCTCATGCATGCTCTTTTAAGCCTTTTTTCCCCTTCCAATTTTGGTTTGATTTGCGAAAATAGGCTGCTAGACCGACCAGGTTATCTTTTCGAAAGGTCACCGTATCTTCCTTTAATTCTATTTTAAGCAGTACATTAATTTAAAGCCTAATTCTTTTATTTCATGATTTACATGTACAAATAATATATTATGTAGTTTGATGATACAAAATGAGCAATAATAATTTAAGGAAACCGACAAAGCATATCGGAAAATAGATTTAAAAAAATTAAAATCGACAAAAATTCGTTAGTTAGTTTTACGCTATAATGCACCAAGACTTAATTTTGACAGACACCGTTATTAATGTGTTTTGCGCCATTTTTTTAAAAAAAGATTAACGTCCCTAATCGGTTGCATAATAAAATTTAAATAAAAAATATTTTATAATAATCGGACGAATCTGTCGGTATTTTCAGTCAAAATACAATCAACTCATTTATCAAAAATCGAAGGAATAACTGATCGGCTTTGTCTGTTAATTTTGGTGAATTTTTAATTTTTTTATAAGAAAATTGTCGGACTCTGTTGGTTAGTTTTGCTTGAAGAATTTAAATAAATAAAAAACAGAAGCATTAGACCAACGAGTACCAATCTCGACTAGTGAATTTTATGCGTAATTTAAGATAATCAACGAACTCCGCCAAATAGGTCTTTTAATAAAAATTTCCATAACCTCGAGTCCGTCGACTTTTTCTACCAACGTGATAATTTCTGACATGTCTCAATCCGCCGTTTTTTAGCTGAAAAACCACTAATCACAATTATCGCCGGCTTTCTGTCTGTTTTCTCCCTCGGAAAAGACCTTATTCTTAGTGGGACAAAGAAATAGAATAATCTATATTTTTCTCACGAGGAAAAAGTATTGTCTTCTATCAGTTTGCTAATCTCGTTTGAATTTTCTAAAATGACTTTGATAAGAGCTTTCCAAAATTTCTTTCAGAAATATTCTTAAATCTGGGTTATGTGTAATTGTTGAAAATGAAAAAGAAGTATGGTAACTTGTGAATTTGGAGTGATAAAATTATAAAATTGGAATAAATTTTTTTAGTTAAATATATTGACTGATATGATCAGTGAGAACTTTTATGTGAAAATTTCAACATTCATTATTTTTCAAAATATATATTTTTATTTTGTAACTCAAATACTATTTATACGATTTGTTAAGAAAAATTCACCCATTACACATAATACACCCAGGGGCGAATCTTACGGTTACCGTGAATCAGTAACTTTTGCATAGATCATGTATTTGTTCAAAAATATTCATTAAAAGTATAAGAATATTTAATTTGAAACTCAATTTGTTGGTCCAGTTATCATGTAGATTAACTTGAGATTGTTATACGAACCCATAAACTTAAAATTCTGGATTCGCTCGAACACACCCGTATTGTAACACTAGTTTTGTATCCTCAAAGTGTAACGTTTGGTATTCACCCAATTCGTTTTTTTCACTTGCCTTACTCTCGGGTAACTCGGAAAGAACCAACAAACTCTTTCCTCTTCTTTTTATTTTTTCTAAAGACTGCTACTTTTCTTTTCTCCTACAAAACTTCAGATAGTTGCAAACTTCAGCTGATAGTTTCTCATCAAGGCTCCTTTCTTTGTAAGCTAAATTGGAAGAAGATAGGTAAGTTTTCTTGATCTCAGATCATTCTGGTTTCTTCTACTTCTGATTTTCTTGTTTTCCTGTTGAATATTTAGCTTCAATTGTTTAATTTATAGTGCGCATCCTTATTTGTGTGAATATATGAAATACTATTCACTTGCTACATCTCCTCGTCACTAAATTGTTAATTTTTATTTTTTATTTTTTGCTACATCTCTCAGTGAGGGACCATCATACTATTAAGAGTGGAAGTGTCACATAACACGTGCAACTTGTGTGAGGTAGTTAGCTGGCAGTTAGCTGTCAGTTGGATTCGTTAGTTAGACGGTTAGTGGGTTGACAGTAGTTAAGCTTAGCTGTGTAATTGTTAGTTAGTGAATAGTAGTCATTTTCTATATAAGCATTGTATTGTGTACAAACAGATTAGATGAAAATGAGAAAGTGAAAATTCTCTCAACCGACTCTCTCTAGAACATTCGATCATCCATTGTTGAACTCTCAATTCATCTCTTCTGCTTAAACTTTGACATGGTATAAGAGCATACGGCCATTTATATGGTCTCTCTGAGAAATTGAATTACTGAAACGTACTTCATCGAAACTCATTAATGGCGGACAACATCGATAATGAGTTGCCGGAAAAATTGAGCCACAACCAGTCACTTTTTTTGCAATCGACGGATAATTCTGGAACTGTGTCGATATCCTTGCAATTGACCGGAACAAAGAACTATTCCGTCTAGAGTAGAGCGATGTGAATTGCAATCCTAGGGCGTAACAAGCTGGGGTTCATCAATGGCAGTTGCAAGCGAGAAAATTACGGTCCAAATTTGGTTGATCTGTGGGAGAGGTACAACGCAATTGTGATTTCGTGGATTATGAATTGCGTATCACCGGAGTTACTCAGCGAAATTGTGTATTCCTCCGGTGCATGTGCGGTCTGGAAGGATATGAAGGAAAGGTTTGACAAGGTTGATGGTTCTCGCATTTTCCAGCTGCACAAGGAGATTGCTACTGTGAGTCAGGGAACCAGCGCTATTGCGACCTACTACTCAAAAATTCGATCACTTTGGGCGGAGTTTGACAGCTTAGCTCCAACTCCTGAATGTGATTGTGAGAAGTCTAGGAATTTTGTTGCATTCATGAGGCGTCAAAAGCTTCTGCAATTTCTGATGGGATTAAATGAAATATATGAACAGGCAAGGGGCCAGATTTTGATGATGGACCCAATTCCTTCGGTTAACAAGGCCTATTCTATGCTAATTGAGAGGGAAAGTTAGAGGACTATGTCTAATATTTCTGTTGCCACTGTAAAAATTTGGAAGTCACAATATTAATGACCACAAGAGGTGGCAATGGAGGAAATGTCAACACTCAGAGGTTCAAAAAGAATTATAATGTCACATGTGACTACTGTAAGATGAAGGGGCACACTCGTGAAGGATGCTTCAAGTTGATTGGTTATCCGGCTGACTTCAAATATAAGAAGAGGTTTGGGGGTAACTTGGCAAAAAATTCCATTGTTGTAGAACATAAACCACAGGAGACTGGAGCAGACGAGAACATAGCTGCTAATATACCAAAATAGTATATTGCACCACACTTCACCTCAGAACAGTACAATCAGATCCTGAAGCTACTCAACAAGGAAACTCTACCTGAAACATCAGCAAACATGGCAGGTAGTGCAGGTAGTATTAATGTCTTTTTAGCAGATATCAAAGAAAAGGTTTGGATAGTTGACAGTGGTGTAAAAAATCATATGGTCTCAGATATAAACATGCTCGATAAGAAACAAGAAGTAAATAGAAATAAGACCAGGAAAGTTCATTTACCTAATGGAGGGGTTGCACAGGTAACACATAATAAGATCATGCAGATTGGGACAAGCAGGAACAATAGATAATATTCTATACATTTCTGACTTTAAGTACAATTTGTTATCTGTAGCAAAAATCACAAGAGCATTGAATTGCTCAGTTTGCTTCTTCCCTGATTTCTTTGTGTTCCAGGACCTCTGCAATGGGAGGTGAGAGCGATTAGTAGGCAGGATGATGGCCTCTACATACTACCTCAAACTACTGGAGAAAGAGAGAAGAATAAAACAATTGGTTTGTCTAGTAGAATAGAAAAATTGGATGTAAGATTGTGGCACAAAACGCTTGGACATGCCACAGCAGGAGCAATAAAACAAACTTTTTCATTAGGATATGATGATTGAAAGAAAGAATTAGAGGATTGTTCTATATTTCCATTAGCTAGGCATGCTAGACTGCTATTTAGCTCTAGTACTAGTAGAGCAGAAGCAATTTTTTATTTGATACATATTGATGTATGGGGACTATATTGTGTACAAACATATGATGGCAATAAACTTTTTGTTACTATTGTAGATGATCATTCCCGGATATGTTGGGTGTATTTGCTGAAGTTAAAAAGTGATGTGGTTGTGATTCTGAGAAATTTTATTCAGCTTGTAAAAACACAGTTTGACAGTGCATCAAGATAGTAAGAACTGATAATGGGACAGAGTTTGTTAATGGTGAATGCAGCTCACTATTCCAATCTTTTGGAATAGTTCATCAAAAAACATGTGTGTATACACCTTAGCAAAATGGCATTGCTGAGAGAAAACACAGATATGTCCTTGAAATTGCAAGAGCATAAAGGTTTCAGGGTTCAATTCCAATAAGATTTTGGGGTCATTGCATCCTAACTGCTGTGTATATCATCAATAGATTACCTTCTAGTGCTTTGGAAGGTAAAAGCCCATTTGAAGTATTTCACAGGAAGAAGCCTTCTCTTGACCATATGAGGACACTGGGGTGTTTATGTTATGCCAAGAGGATGAATGTACATGATAAATTTGAAGCCAGGTCAATTGCAGCAGCTTTCATGGGATACTCTTCTGTTACAAAGGGATACATTCTATATGATCTGTCCAAGCACAATTTTTTTACTAACATAGATGTCACTTTCAAAGAGAATATATTTCCATTCAGAATGGAGCAACCACACATAGACAATATGTTTTTAGAGGTTGAAAATCAGGAGCAACCTAAACAGGTTCTAGATGCAGAAGTGGATTCAATCGCAGATATTGACATAGCACAGGAGAAAATACCCCCAATAGATATGAGTGCTCCACAGACAGCATATCCAGACATGCCACATGAGAGTCATCTTCCTGCAGCATCAACTCAAACCACCTGACACTCATGAAGTTGCTCCACATAGTGCTGACATAGCTGCTTCATCACAGATGAATCTACCACCTCCACAAGAGCTCAGGAGATCTAGTAGAGATAAGGGAGTGCCAATGTGGATGACAGATTATGTCATTCCCTCACAGCAGCAACAATCTTATTCCATTAGCAATTCAGTATGTTACTCCAACTTGAAGCCAACTTATCAAGCTTACTTGCAGGCTTTATCTGCAGTAACTGAACCAAGATCCTTTCATGAAGCTTCACAAGACAAGTTATGGATTGAAGCTATGAGAGCTGAAATTCAAGCTCTTGAAGATAATAAAACCTGGGAGTTGGTGCAATTGCCAACAGGGAAGAAGTCAATAGGCTGCAAATAGGTGTACAAAGTAAAGTACAAGGCAGATAGCACTGTAGAAAGGTACAAAGCTAGGCTTGTGGCCAAGGGTTACAATCAAAGGGAAGAGCTTGATTTTCATGAAACCTTCTCCCCAATGGTGAAGATAGTAACTGTTAGAGCTGTAGTTTCTATTGCTGCAGCTGAAGGTTGGCATATTCATCAAATGGATGCCTATAATGCCTTCCTCCAAGGAGACCTGCATGATGAAGTATACATGGACCTACCTGAGGGATTTACCGGCCAGGGGGAGTCTAAAGGGATGGTCTGCAGGCTGGTTAAATCCCTATATGGCCTAAAGCAAGCGAGTAGACAATGGAATGTGAAGCTGACTGAAGCATTGATCCAACAGGGGTTCACTCAAAGCTGTTTGGACTACTCATTGTTTACAAAGAAGCGGGGAAGCAACATTATGGTCATTCTAGTATATGTAGATGATATGCTAGTTACAGGCAACAACTTGCAAATGATTGAAGATACTAAAAGGCAGTTGCATCAGTCATTCAAAATTAAAGATCTAGGGGAACTAAGGTACTTTCTGGGGATTGAATTCTCTAGATCACACAAGGGGATATTGATGAACCAAAGAAAATAGGCCCTGGAACTCATATCAGACTTAGGCCTGAGTGCTGGAAAACCAAGCTGGACTCCTCTTGATAGTAATCAGAAATTCACTACTAGATAGTTGGATGCATTAACAGGGTTACAAGCTGATGAGCCTTTGATAGATAGAGAAAAATACCAAAGACTCATAGGAAAGCTATTATACTTGACTCTAACCAGGTTGGACATTGCATTCTCAGTTTAGACACTTAGTCAGTTCCTACAAGAGCCAAAGCAGTCACACTGGGAAGCAACACTGAGGATAGTAAGATATGTGAAGATGGATCCAGGAATAGGAGTATTGATGAGCAGCAAAAGAGAAAATAAGCTGACTGCCTTTTGTGATGCCGATTGGGCTTCATGCCCAAATACGAGAAGGTCAATGACAAGATTCATTGTGAAGCATGGGGAATCATTAATATCATGAAAATCCAAGAAGCAGAACACTGTGTCAAAGAGTTCTGCAGAAGAAGAGTACAGGAGTATGGCATCAGTTATATCAGAACAGGTTTGGCTGATAAATTTGTACAAGGAGCTGGAAGCAGAAGTGGAACTACCAGTAAACATACATAGTGATAGCAAGGCAGCTTTGCAGATAGCGGCCAATCATGTGTATCACGAGAGAACTAAGCATATCGAGATCGATTGTCACTTCATCAGAGAAAAAATACAGTTAGGGGCAATTAAGACTGTGCATGTGTGCTCAAGGGATCAGCTGGCAGATGTGTTGACCAAGGCATTACCAAGGCAACAACATGAATATCTAATATCCAAGCTGGGGATGCTAAATGTATTCGCACCCTTCAGCTTGAGGGGGAGTATTGAGAGTAGAAGTGTCACATAACACGTGCAACTTGTGTGAGGTAGTTAGCTGTCAATTGGATTGGTTAGTTAGACGGTTAGTGGGTTGACAGTATAGTTAATTATGTTAAGCTTAGCTGTGTAATTGTTAGTTAGTAAGTAGTAGTCATCTTCTATATAAGCATTGTATTGTGTACATACAGATTAGATGAAAATGAGAAAGTGAAAATTCTCTCCATTGACTCTCTCTAGAACATTCGATCCTCCATTGTTGAACTCTCACTCCATCTCTTCTGCTTAAACTTTGACACGTACTATGCAATATCAACATATCTTCATAGTTCCAACAAAAACTAGTACTCTCGCCCAAGCATGTGTGACAATGTTTGACTTGGCACAAAGTTTATTAAAAAGAAGAACACTTTTGAAACTTGTAGTTTAAAACAAGTCATAAATAGTTGTATGTTTATAAATCGTCTCTAAAAAGGAAAGTATGACACATAAATTAGTACAAAGAGAGTGAGTAGTTGCTAGTCTAAACATTTGTGAGAGTGAGTAGTTGCTAGTCTAAACATTTGTCAGTGTTCTTATAGCTGTTTGGAGTGTACTATCTGAAACTAATGCTTCATTTGTTCAAGCTGTTGGTTCTCGAATCTTAGGCTGATTGAATTCCCTTTGCTTTGTTTTGAATAGACGTATGGAGGAAGTGGCCAAAGAGTTTCTCCAGAAGCCTGTTAATCTCTCTAATGTCGAAAGTAACAACGACGAAGCAGAGCAGTTAAGAGAAGAATGTTCTAGAAAGAAAGGAAAACTTCAAGACTGTTTACTATCATCAAGATCATGGCGCGATCTGCCTTCAGAACTTTTAAAAGAAATAGCAGACAGCTTCGGAATTACTGATCTTCTTGCTTTTCGTGGAGTCTGCACAAATTGGCGCTCTGCTTCTTTCTCAGCTACTGCAGCTATAGAATCTGTTCCTGATACACACCCTTATTTCCTACTCTACGATGATGAAGATGAGGAAAGCATACACTTTAACCCCACCAATGACAGAACTTACTCCCTTATTATCCCCGAATTAAAAGAAGCTACTTGCCTGGCTTCGAGTCATGGTTGGTTACTGTTATCCCAAAAGGGTCTCATTTTCTTCTTCTCCCCTTTCTCTCGCGCGAGAATTGACCTCACCCTGTTTCAAGAATCAGAAATTTCTAAAGGTTCTGCGGTGTTTACTTCTCCTCCTATGTCAAAGGTGAAGTATGAATATGATCTTTCACTGAGATTTTTTGGTGGTGTTAAAGGTGCTACTTTTGCTGATGGGTGTTTTCAAATTTTGGATGAGATTGACAAGATGATAACATTCGACTTGGAAAGTAAGAGTTTTGAGTTTTACAGATTAGTTAAAGAACGTAGAGATCCAAATGTTGAAAGCCTGCCTTTTAACTACAAGGAGAAATGTTTCAGTAGTGATTTCAAGAAAAGGATGAAATAAGGGTGGCAAGTGGGCCGGTCCAGGCTCGGGACCGCGGGTCATACGGGCTAAACGGGCCAGGACCGTTTGACCCGGTTTTAGTGGGCCTGGACCGATCTCGTGGGCCGATCCTATAATTTGGGCCCGTCAGACCCGAAACCGGCCCGGTTCCTTAGCGGGCCAAACGGTCCCACCGGCTATTTTTTTTTAATTTTTTTTAAAAAAATATAGCCGTTGGCTATTTATAAAATAGCCATTTAACCACCCCAACTTTTTTTTAATCCCAAACTTTTTATAATTATATTTTTTCCCTATTTTCAACTATAAATACCCCATCATTCTTTCATTTTTTCTTACAAAATCATCAATCTCTCTCTAATTTTCTTCTATAATTGCTACTACTGCTTACTTTATTGTTACAATTTGTGAAATAATTGTGAAGTTGGTGAATTGAAGTCTTCAACGATAATTAATTTCCAACAAGTTGTTCGTCAATTCGGTAAACTCGTTCCAACTCTTAAGTTTTAATATTATAATTTTGTTTGTTTTATTTATTTTCTATTACTTTATTAATTAAGATGACTTCCTTAAAAAAACTTTTTAGTAAAAATAAGGGAAAATCCAAGAGTGACGAATCTAGTGCTCAATTTGTTCCTCCCCACTGCCCCGGGCTCCCCGAACCAAACTCCATATACGTCCTACACCTGCTATTCTTGATAGCGATAATAGTTTATTACAATTTACTGAAAGTCAATTTTGCCATAATATTAGATCTGGTGAATACTTAGACCATAAATTAATGAATGCTCTTTATTATAATCCAACTATTATACATTTAATATATATACTTTACTATACTATACTATATATACATCTTATATATAGTATATAAGATGTATATATAGCATATCGAATATAGCTTATATATAAATATACTATATATACATCTTATATCGATATATATATATTATACATTTAATATATATACTATACTATACTATATATACATATATAGTATATAAGATGTATATATAGCTTATCGAATTTAACTTATATATATATATATTATACATTTAATATATATTCTATACTATACTATATATACATTTAATATATATACTATACTATATATATATATATATATATATATATATATATATATATATATATATATATAGTATATAAGATGTATATATAGCTTATCGAATATAGCTTTTATATATATATATATACTATATATACATTTAATATATATACTATACTATATATACATCTTATATACAGTATATAAGATGTATATATACCTTATCGAATATAGCTTATATATATATACTATATATACATTTAATATATATACTATACTATATATACATCTTATATACTATATATAAGATGTATATATAGCTTATCGAATATAGCTTATATATATATACTATATATACATTTAATATATATACTATACTATATATACATCTTATATATAGTATATAAGATGTATATATAGCTTATGGAATATAGCTTATATATATATACTATATATACATTTAATATATATATTATACTATATATACATCTTATATACTATATATATTCGAATATCTATACATCTTAGATATTTATTTTAACATCCTTTTGTCTGTAATATTTATTTATTTATTTATTTATTTATTTTTAAAAATATTGGGCCCACTTAGCCCGTTTAGCCCGGGACCAAACGGTCCCGGTCCCGGTTCCGAGCCGATCCTTAGAAATAGCCCGTTTAGGCCCGGGCCCGTTTGGCCCGTTTAATTTGGGCCCGGAACCGGGGCTGGGATCGTTTGGACCGGCCCATTTGACCCGTTTAGGTCCGGGACCGGCCCACTTGCCTGCCCTAGGATGAAACTTGGGAATGATGTTACTACTTATTTCTATTTGTGCTGCCTCTTATGCTGGAAGTGGTGATTCTGTAATTTTTATCAAGAATGAAAAGTTTAAGGCCATACTAGATTACGAAGCTCAAGATTTCAAGGGAATTTAGATTCAGCCCAGATTCTTTCAACTCCCACCAAATTACAGCTGGTGATCTCATTGAGATTTTGCTCTTTACATTAAAAATTTGCATTTTTTTCATTTTTGTTTCCTCTCATTCCAATTCATTTTTCTTCTTGGGGATAGCTTCAAGATCAAGATAATCCTTTGGGATTACAACTAATAACGTGTTAATTACAACTAATAGTTTTGCACGAATTCAAGTAATTAAAAATGCAGTAATTTATAACTAACAAGACAAATATTATAGACAGGATTTGAAAAAGTCTAAGGTTATGATTTCCCCTATTGTCGGAATCTTCCCCGCTACGTCTCCCATAAATTCGCTTAATTATTTTTTACCGATCGTGAGTACTTTAAGTGTTGTAGCTCTCTCTCGAGTAACTACTACAATTTACTAGACGTATTCTCTCGAACTACGCTAGCTTGCACTAATTTACCGCTCACTACGATCGCACCAAGGCTTCGTTATCTCTAATTCTGCCTTTAAACCCTCTGTATCGATCTCTCAACTACGTTAGGAGTGGTATTGTTCAACAACTACCTAAATGTGCACTCTCTCTCGAGCAATATACACACTAAATATGCATAATTAATTGAGAGCTCTTCAATTAACAATAATGAAAATATAGTTGAACAAGTAGAAAAAAATCAAAGGCAAATCTATATTAAACGCAGTAGAGAACCATCCTCCAATAGGTTCCATCAAACCTTAGATTAAAGAGTTTAGCTACTCATAAATACAACAACAATCAATATAATGTTTAAAAACATGAAACTACTAAGTAAAGAGATAAAGAAAGAGAAAACTCGTTTGATTCTTGCTCATAAATACAACTCGTAAAGAGATAAAAACATGATTCTAGCTACTCATAAATACAACTCGTTTGATTCTTCTCCAAAATCATGTTCAACCCTAGAATAAATCATTTGGGAAGTATTTATGTCAATCCCTCGGTTTAATTTCGGGTTTGGGTCTTTTAACCCTCGACTTTTAATTACCGTGCTATAGACCTCGCGAAGCCTAGTCTATAGCGTGGTCAACCTGGCTATAGACCTCGCGAAGCCTGGTCTATAACGCGGTCGACCCGGCTATAGACCTCGCGAAGCCTGGTCTATAGCGCGGTCGACCTAGCTATAGACCCCGCAAAGCCTGGTCTGTAGCACGGTTAACCTGGCTATAGACCTTGTAAAGCCTGGTCTGTAGCACGGTCAACCTGGCTATAGACCTTGTAAAGCCTGGTCTGTAGCACGGTTTGGATACTTGATGCTTTTGTGCTCTTTTCTTGTATTTATGTCTTCTTTTTGTGAAATTTTCATTTGATGATTCCTTCCGATATTCCTACACATAAAACAACACAATTTAGCTCAAATATCGCACAATAACTCATTAGACCAACAAAATATAGGGCGATTAATGTGCTAAAAGTAAAGCATTTTGGCATCACATCACCACCCCACACTTAAAGTTGCTCGTTCTCGAGTCAACCACCAATTCCTAGAGCACTTTTTTTTTTTAGCACATCCGAAGTACACCATACCTATGACTATGGTTGATAGCAACAAACTTTAGCATATGTCTTCGACACACATTTCTCTTTACTTTATGCCATACTTCAAATCTTTATTCAACAAAAAGACAACATGTTTCTAACAATCCTAACCTCACAAACCGACTCAATATCACAATGCATTCAAGGCTTGAACATTTAACATCATAGAGAAATCTAATAACGTCACATATTCCTTGCAAAATCATGTGCCCTCATGTCACGCCCCAACCTCGGGGAGCGCGACCAGCGCTCAACCGAGTGAACCCGGTCGAGCAATCATGTTAGATACTTTCTATCCAACTCACCCATGATCAAGAGAAGACATGATTTTATTATTTAGACAGTAGGAAGATCATATATACAATACTAAATCGTCTCATTGGTTACATTATTTTTTTAAGTTTCAAGATACACATATTCTTATGATTAGAGTGGGACAAGAGATCAAAATACAACATAATCTGTTTGACTTTTCTAGCACCCATGTACAGCCCACATAGTGTCTACGGAGCCTCTAAAAAATACAAAAGAGTATTATGATAGTGCCGGCAACAAGGCCCCGTCTATACCTCAAAACGTGATAATAATATGAAAGATACAATACATGACCCCGGGATAAAGTGGGGCTCACCAAGTCTGTTGGGAAAAGGATGTACCACTATTGCTAATCAACAATTCCTGCTATGGAACCACCTGCATCCATTTAAAGATGCAGCGCCCCGGCAAAAGGGACATTAGTACTGTCGAATAGTACTAGTATGAAAAACTAAATACCATCTCAATATAATGAATAATAATACAAGGGGAGAAACAACCATGAGTTCAATAAGAGCTTCAAACAATACTAAAACATCAGGTAAGGATCACATAAGTTCTCAAGTTAATTTCCATATTATTAGGTTGGATGATCTTTAGAGCCGATATACTATAATTCACAATACCTCCGTATTCTTACACGGAGTTCGATCTCGACCCGATCGGATAGGTCGTCTCATTTGAGACATCAACCATAACCACAATCTCATTATAATTTCCAGCACAGTTACCACCATGTGTGTGGCATGGCGTCCGATCACGGCCCGATCGGCTAGGCCGTTCCACCCGATACATAACCTTTTTTAGTCAATCATCTCACATCATACTTCTTTCACATCCTTTCAATTCATTGGCATTAGTGGCCACAATTATAAGATCATTCTTGGCACTTGGCCGTATTTCATAATTCCAGCTCCCCTTTCCACATTCAAACATCATTATCATTATCAACAACAATAAGGCTTCCCATTCAAGACATTAAATTCACATATGAGCAATTTGGAAATCTTAGGCACATAGAGGCTTTTCATACAATTTGGCATAACAACCTTTATTCGATCTTGACATGAAGTCTTAACATTTCTAACACATATTCCACATTTTGAACACATCCTCAAATGGCAAGATGACATGATGAAGCATTTAGAATAAATATTAAACATACATCCTTCAACACAAACACATTAGGAATAGCCAATTCTATAATGATCAATTTGGGACTTACACCAATTACATGAACACCGTGGGATTCGATTCTAAAAAGAAGGGAGTTTAGCCAACATACCTCAATTGAGCTTCCTTTAAACTTTAAAACGTTCCGAAATTCTTAGCAACTTCGATCTATTTTAGAAATATAACAAGTTGGACCAAAATTAGGAAGATGGTCATGATTCTAGCTCATTTGAGCACATTATCAAACACTAGGCGTGCATTAATATTTTTAAGGCCCTTTTGTGAAAGATTCCAACTTTTTCCAAACCATTCTCTACTATTTTTAGCTCACAACCTTCCCACATTCTTTGATAACACATGCATGCAAGATGAACAACCCCCACACCCAATAATTGTCTTTCTAATTATCCCCTTTTTAGTAGATTTTTGAAATTAAGAGCCAGGGCATAGATTCTTACCTTTAAGGTGAAGACATTCTTGATAATCTTCAAGGATTGAGCAAGAATTGTTGGATATTAGGTTGAATATTACTTCCTCACTCTAAGAACTCTTTCTCACTCTAAAAATATCAGAAATATGCTCAAAAATGGACTATGGCATATGTTTTAACGAAAAAGGGTCGGGTTTAAAAATTCTAAAAATGAAGCTATGGAACAGGGTATGCGGTCGCAGAATGGATATGCGATCCGCATATCGACTGCATAATCTGGTGCCAAAAACTAAAAATAATCTGCCTGGGTCTGCGGTAGTTATGCAGCCTGCAGACCTGTTCTTCGGTTGCATAATGCGCCGCAGAACCTCCCTCTACAAAAGTCCAAGGCTGATTATGCGATCAAAGTGCGGCCCGTAAAATGATTATGCGGTCGCATAATTGGCCGCGAAATTGACATCAAAATGGCCCAAGTAGCTGCTTCACTCTACGGCCATTCTGCGGCCCGCAAAGTGATTATGTGGCCGAATAGTGGGCCGCAAAAATGCCTTTTTCTGCAAAATATTTTCCTGAACTCCCCAGCGCACTGTTCAATCCAAAAAGTCCGAACCGCGCTACGCCTACCTCGGCATCACAGAACCCCGGTTTTTTTAGGAAAAAATTTACGGGGCCTTACATCTCACAACAAGAACAAGAGAGTAAGTTGAATCCACACATTCGAATCAAATGCTCAAATATATTGTAAGGATTCTCATATATCAAAGAAATTCCTCACTCTCACAAAGAAGTCACATGCATACACAAAGTACCATAGGCTTGCCCATTATGTAAACCTCTATTAATGTAGGCTTGCTCGATCCAAAATCAATTAGGACTTTTTATGATTGTAATGTTGGCTTAAGAACGAGTAGGATAAATTTAGGAATAGTGACTACCCTCCTAAACACTTTAACACATCACATAATTAACTTTAAGCGCAAATTCTTCAATCCATTTCAATTTCACAAACATTATTACCCCCCAAAATATTTCCTCTTTCTTTAAGCACCACATTAATTCATACACACTAGCAAGGACAAGATATGTTTATTTTCCTTTGCTCCATATTTATTTTTTTTATTGTTTTTCTTTTCAACAATACTTTTTTTTCTACCCTTCCTGCTAGTGGTATATTCCTTACAATACAAGTGCACCTTTCTTTCTTTCATTGGTTTCACTCAAAAGCTATCCACGTTTCATCCTTACTTCTTTTATTGCTCATTTTACAATTAAAGTGCTTTGAGAGGTAAAAGGATCAAAACAATGATAATTAAGAACAAAGGGGTATATGCTTGTTATGTGGTTACCAAATAAAATTTTATAGGCTCAAAAGGGTTGACTAGGGATAATTTTTATTGTGGTAATCATTAAGCTCAAACAAATCAAAGTAAGCTTAATATCATTTTTCAAACCGAGCACAACCTAAAATTTCACTTCAACTCATATGACGAGCAAGTTCTGGACTCTAATGCAATGACAGAGACTATACAATTTCTCACCACACATGGCATATGACTCACTAAGGACGGTTCCATTCCCATTCTCAAACAATTGCAAGTATTCATAGAGTCACAAAATATTAAGCATCAAACATAAAAGTGATACAATGCTAAGAAAATGAGATATAGGCGTCAATAAACATGTTATTACTCAACAAGGCATAATAAACATTTTCAAACCATAGGGAAGGTACTACACATGCTAGAGCCTAAATATGCTACTATCAAATTAGTCAAAGGCGCCTAGCATTTCTTATCATTTTTTTTCTTTCTTTTAATCCCTAAATTCTATTCTAATCTAAAGACAAAACAAAAACTACTACCCGGTTCAACTATATCCCGTGAAAAAGAACCGATGCACAAAAAAAAATCACGAGGGATTATTACTATCTACAATTATCTACAATAATATATATATATTTGTTAGACTTAAGTCCCTCAAGAAAACTGCCTAAGAGATCCATCATCGGGAAAAGTCCAGTCATTTTATTTTTTTATTTTTTATTATTATTAAATAAGGGAAAATACAAAAATAAAATAAACATTAAACACACAAACTAATTAGTTTATCTAATATTTACAAATAACAGAGAGTACCTTCCGCCCCACACTTAGATCATGCATTGTCCTCAATGCATATATAAATTCATAAACACAAAAACATGTAAGGTGGTTGGAAAAAGACTCCCTGATCAGACATCGTCCTCGCCCTCATCGCCGAAGGCTCCATCTGCGCCTATCTTTGTGTAGTGTTTAATATAACGAGGTTTTAATATAAAGAAGTTAGAAAATAAATTAGTGTTTTATTATAAAGAAGTTAGAAAACAAAGTGGTGTTTTAATATAAAGAAGTTAGTAACCAAAGTAGTGTTTTAATATACAGAAGTTAGAAAACTAAGCTTACAAAAATATTAAAACATCACTTACCTGGCGACGCACACTCCCAGCGACCAATTTACCTTGCGAAGCGAGATTCATAGCGAGATGAGATGCAGGCGAAGCGAGGTAATAGCGAACTTGTGGTCTGGCTGGGCGAGGTCTGCAGCGTGTTATTGAAAAGCAAAGAAAACTAACCTCGCGATAACCCGCGCGACGCGAAGCCAAAGCAAGCTCGATCTCACTGTAACCCGCGCGACGCGAGGCTAACAACAATAATAATTCCAGTTTCCCTTTTCACATTCAAACATCATTATCATTATCAACAACAATAAGGCTTCCTATTCAAGACATTAAATTCACATATGATCAATTTGGGAATCTTAGGCACATAGAGGCTTTTCATACAATTTGGCATAACAACCCTTATTTGATCTTGACATGAAGTCTTAACATTTATAACACATATTCCACATTTTGAACACATCCTCAAATGGCAAGATGACATGATGAAGCATTTAGAATAAATATTGAACATACATCCTTCAACACAAACACATTGGGAATAGCCAATTCTATAATGATCAATTTGGGACTTACACCAATTACATGAACACCGTGGGATTTAATTCTAAGAAGAAGGGGGTTTAGCCAACATACCTCAATTGAGTTTCCTTTAAACTTTAAAACGTTCCGGAATTCTTAGAAACTTCGGTCTATTTTAGAAATATAACAAGTTGGACCAAAATTAGGAAGATGGTCATGATTCTAGCTCATTTGAGCACATTATCAAACACTAGGTGTGCATTAATATTTTTAAGGCCCTTTTGTGAAAGATTCCAACTTTTCCCAACCCATTCTCTATTATTTTTAGCTCACAACCTTCACACATTCTTTGATAAAACATGCATGCAAGATGAACAAATCCCAAACCCAATAATTGTCTTTCTAATTATCCCCTTTTTAGTAGATTTTCGAAATTAAGAGTTAGAGCATAGATTCTTACCTTTAAGGTGAGGACTTTCTTGATAATCTTCAAGGATTGAGCAAGAATTGTTGGATATTAGGTTGAAGGTTATTTTATCACTCTAAAAACTCTTTCTTACTCTAAAAATATCAGAAATATGCTAAAAAATGGACTATGGAATATGTTTTAACGAAATAGGGTCGGGTTTAAAAATTTCAAAAATAAAGCTCCGGAACAGGGATACAGTCGCATATGCGACCGTATAATGGATATGCGGTCCGCATATCAGCCACATAATTTGGTGCAAAAAACTGGAAAAAATCTGCCTGGGTTTGCGGTAGTTATGCGGCCCACAGACCTATTTTACGGTCGCATAATGCGCCGCAGAACCTCCCTCTGCAAAAGTCCAAAGATGAGTATGCGATCAAAGTGCGGCCCACGAAATGGTTATGCGGTCGCATAATTGGCCGCGAAATTGACATCAAAATGGCCCAAGTAGCTGCTTCACTCTACGACCATTCTGCGGCCCGTAGAGTGATTATGCGGCCGTATAATGGGCCGCAGAAATGACTATTTCTGCAAAATATTTTCCTTCAACTCCCAAGTGCACTGTTTAATCCAAAAAGTTCGAACCGCGCTACGCCTACCCCGGCATCACGGAACCCCGATTTATTTTTTAGGAAAATTTTTACGGGGCCTTACATTCTCCCCCACTTAAGATCATTCGTCCTCGAATGAGGGTCAAGGTTCACTATTAGCATCTTATGCAACTTAATTTTTATACCACACACCAGCAACCCCAAATTTGACTAACTCCCTAAATTTTCAAAAATATCGCCAGAGTTTCCCTTGTAACTAGGCCTATCCACCTGTCAGAGAGCCCAGAAACACATCCTCAAAACATATATATAATCCAATGACGCAATATAACACATTAACAACACCTAATGTGGCCTCATGAGCAATATATTACCAGAAACAGAGCATCCTTAACATTAACTGTATAAGAGATACATAATTCATAGAAGGTAACCCCTAGAGTTTTCATAGAGCACAACTTTATAAATACATGGCTATTCAAACAAATAAGGATACTTCTTCTTGATTTCTTCCTCGGCTTCCCAAGTAGCCTCTTCAACCTGTTGGTTTCGCCATAGCACTTTCACGGATGCAATTTCTTTATTTCGCAACTTTTGGACTTGCCGATCAATAATAGAAACTGGAATTTCTTCATATGACAGTTTTTCATTAACCTCAATGGTCTCAACCGTCACAATAGCTGACAGATCTCCAACTACCTTCTTCAACATAGACATATGGAATACCGGGTGACTAATGACATCTTAGGTGGTAGCTCAAGCTTGTACGCCACCTGACCAATCCTCTGAATGATTTTGTATGGCATGACATACCTCAAACTCAATTTTCCTTTCCTTCCAAACCGCATTATACCCTTCATGGGGGAAACCTTCAAGAATACCCAATCATCTTCTTTGAACTCTAAGTCTCTGCAATAAACATCCGAATAGGATTTCTGACGACTTTGAGCAGTCTTCAACCGCTCCTTGATGATTTTAACTTTTTCCATAACCTGATGCACGAGGTCTGGCCCTATCAACTCAGCTTCCCCAATCTCGAACCACCCAATGGGAGATCTACATCTCCAATCATATAACGCCTCAAATGGTGCCATCTGAATACTAGCATGGAAGCTGTTGTTATAAGCAAACTCTATGAGTGGCAAATGATCATTCCAGCTACCCTTAAAGTCGAGAACACAAGCACACAACATGTCCTCAAGCGTCTGAATAGTCCGCTCTGCTTGCCCATCGGTCTGTGGATGGAAGGTTGTACTAAGATTCACCTGAGCACCCAAACCTTGCGGAAATTTCTTCCAAATATTTGCTGTGAACTAAGCCCCTCGATCGGAAATGATAGAAACTGGAGTGCCAAGCAGCCTGACTATTTCCTTGATATATAACTGAGCGTATTGTTCCGCTGTGTCGGTAGATTTAACTAGCAAGAAGTGTGCTAATTTCATGAGTCGATCCATAATCACCCAAATTGAGTCAAACTTGCACGGGGTGCATGGTAATCCTACCACAAAATCTATATTAATCATTTTTCACTTCCACATTGGAATTTCTATGTTCTGTGCCAACCCACCAAGCCATTGGTGTTCGACCTTTACTTGCTGAAAATTCGAACACCTTGCCACAAAGTCCGCCACATTCCTTTTCATGTCTTTCCACCAATAGACTTCCTTGAGATCATGATACATATTTGTATAGCCCGGGTGCATGGAATACCTGGAAGTATGAGCCTCGGTCATGATTCTTTTCCGGAGACCATCTACATTTGGAACACATAGCCTCCCTTGGTACCTTAGTGTACCATCATCCATGCCAAGAGTAAAAGCCATAGTTTTATGTTTGTGAATCATATCCTTCAATTGTACCAACAATGGATCATCGTATTGCTTCTCTTTGACATCCACAACAAGCAATAATTCAGCCCTATTTTGTACAATTACCCTCCTTCACTAGAGTCCGCAAGACAAACTCCCAAACTAGCTAACTGGTGAACCTCCCTAGCCAACGGCCTCTGACATGCCTCCAAGTGAGCCAAACTACCCATAGATTTTCGGCTAAGAGCATCTGCCACCACATTGGCTTTCCCCGGGTGATATAGAATATCGATATCTTAATCCTTGAGTAACTCTAGCCATCTTCTCTGCCTCAGATTCAACTCCTTTTGTTTGAAAATATATTGAAGACTCTTGTGGTCCGTGAATACATCTACATGGACCCCATACAAATAATGACGCCAAATCTTTAATGCAAAAACCACTGCCGCAAGTTCTAAGTCATGTGTTGGATAGTTCTTCTCATGATTCTTGAGTTACCTAGAAGCATAAGCTATAACCTTGCCGTGTTGCATTAACACACACCCAAGTTCGATTCTCCAAGCATCGCAACATACCACAAACCCATCTGTACCCCCTGGCAGGGTCAACACCGGCACCGTAGTCAATCTTAATTTCAACTCCTAGAAGCTCCTTTCACAAGTATCTGACCACTGGAACTTAATTGCCTTTTGCGTCAATTTAGTCAACGGAGAGGCAAGAGTAAAAAACCCCTCCACAAACTTTCTGTAATACCCTGCTAAGCCCAAGAAACTGTGGATCTCGGTTGGTATTGTAGGTCTGGGCCAATTCTTCACCGCTGCAATCTTTTGAGGATCAAACTTGATTCCTTCTCTGGAGACAACATGACCCAATAATGTGACAGATTCGAGCTAAAATTCATATTTTGAAAATTTCGCGTACAATTGGTACTGATGAAGAGTCTGCAAAACTTCCCTGAGATGATCGGCACTGTCCTCTCGACCTCGTGAATACACAAGAATATCGTCTATAAACACTATCACAAAGGAATCGAGAAAAAGCTTGAAAACCCGATTCATAAGATCCATGAAAGCTGCTGGGGCATTTGTTAGCCCAAAAGACATTACCAGAAATTCAAAGTGCCCATACCGGGTCCTAAAAGCTATTTTCGGAATATCCGGCTCCCTGATCTTCAATTGGTGATACCCGGATCGTAAATCAATTGTGGAGAAGTACCTAGCACCCTGTAACTGATCAAACAAATCATCTATTCTTAGTAATGGGTATTTCTTTTTTATTGTGACTTTGTTGAGCTGCCGGTAGTCAATACACATCCTCAGTGATCCATCTTTCTTCCTCACAAAGAGAACCGGTGCCCCATGGTGACACACTCGATCGGATGAAACCCTTCTCTACCAAATCCCTCAATTGTTCCTTTAGCTCCTTTAATTCTGCTGGTGCTATCCTATAGGGCGGAATAGATATAGGATGTGTGCCTGGCATCACATCAATCCCAAAACTAATCTCCTTGTCTGGCGGAATACCAA
This sequence comes from Nicotiana tomentosiformis, assembly GCF_000390325.3. NCBI lineage: Eukaryota > Viridiplantae > Streptophyta > Magnoliopsida > Solanales > Solanaceae > Nicotiana > Nicotiana tomentosiformis. Next base: position 98,733,942 of record NC_090812.1, on the reverse strand, counting down.
GGAGCTCATCAGGAAAGACCTATGGAAATTCATTCATAACTGGCACAGACTCGAGTGTAGGTGCCTTAGCATCGGTGTCCGTAACCCGTACCAAATTATAGATACACCCCTTATTAATCATCTTCGTGGCCTTGAGGTAAGAAATAAACCTACCTTTTGGCATCACATTATCCCCTTCCATTCAACAACTGGCTCATTTTGAAAGTCAAACCTCACAGTTCTAGTTCGGCAATCGAGCTTGGCAAAGCATGAATAAAGCCAATCCATTCCCATAATTACATCAAAATTGACCATCCCCAATTTAATGAGATCGGTCACGGTGTCCCGACCACGTATCGTGACAAAACAACCACTATAAACCCGTGCGGCCATAATAGACTCGCCAACTGGAGTAGATACAGAGAATGACTTAGGAAGTTGTTCCGGTTCTATCCCAAATTCCATAGCAACATAAGGGGTAATATAGGACAAGGTGGAACCGGGATCAATAAGAGCATATACATCATGAGATTGGACAGTCAATATACCTATGACAACATCTGGAGAAGCCTCTGCACTCTGGCGACCACTCATATCATAGAAACGACTGGGTCCTCTTGAACCCTGCGCACCACCCCTAGCTGCACCAAGCCCTGCTGGTGCTGGAGTGCCTCGAGCTGGAAGGGGTGCTGAAGATGTAGCAGCTGCAGAACTGGATAGCTGTACTGTGCCCCTGCCCGCACCCTGGCGGGATGAACGACACTCCCTCTGAATATGACCCCTCAGTCTGCACCCGTAACATATGGGTAGGTCGATGTAGCAGATCCCCAAGTGCATCTTCCCACACCTGGGGCATGGGGGCCTCCGTTGTTGCTGGAATCTCCCTCCTGATCGGCCCTGCTGATGGGGTCCCCTACTGTCCTGATTGGGCCCAAAATGACTCCCGTGCTACTGACTGGGCCCTGTTGGTGGTGCACTGGCTGAAGACTGAGCAAAATACTGGGATGGCCCTGATGACCCTCCCCTAAAAGCTGATCTTCCCCCACCAAATGACTCACCAAAGTTGCCCGCGGACCGGGCCTTGCTGTTACCCTCTCGCTTCATTCTGTTCATCAACTTAGGGTTCTCTGTAGCTTGAGCAAATGCTACCATCTTCCCATAGTTCATATCTGAATTCAAGGCAGTTGTGGCGGCCTCATTGATAACCAAGGGTCTAAGGCCCTGCACAAACCGGTTCACTCTAGCCTCCATAGTAGGCAATATGAGAATGGCATACTTAGACAGACGCGCGAACTCCATGTGATACTCTCACACACTCTTACTACCTTGTTTAAGGTTCTCAAACTCACGGGCTGCCCTAGTCTAGGCAGGCAAGAAATGGTCCATGAAAGTGTCAGCAAACTCACTCCACCTCGCTGGAGGGATCCCCTCCTCCCGAGAGTCCTCCCACAGCTCAAACCAAGAATAGGCCACCCCTTTCAGGTGGTAGGCGGCCAACTCCACTCCCTCCATCTCAGTAGCGTGCATAACCCGGAGAGTCTTATGCATCTCATCAATTAAGTCATGTGGGTCCTTCTCGGGATTAGCACCCGTGAACATCGGAGGATCCAACTGAAGAAACCTGTTCACCCTGGAACCACTAGAATCCCCTTCTTGGCTAGAAAAAGTGGGTGCAATATTTGATCTCTGGGCCTGAGAAGCCACTATCTGTGTCAGCATTTGGATGGCTCCCCTAAGATCCCCGTCGGAAATACCAGAACTAGAAACTGGGGCTGGAGGTGGAACCGGAATATCAGTTAGAGGAATCGCTGCACCCTCAGTAGGTGCAGGAACTGGTGTGGCCTGGTCAGGCGTAGTGGAATCAGGCAGTGTAGCAGTCGGGGGAATATCCTCGCCCCTCGGGTATTCACCCACATCATCAAATAAAGGGTAACTGCCACTCCTGAGGCGGCATTGGCTCCTTGGACAGTTCTTTCTCTCTTCTTAGGTGCCATGTACTGAAAGTTAAAGGAATGCACGAGTTAGAGGAGGAACAGTTTCACAATCCGTTTCATCGCACGATCCAGAATATCAAAGAAGGGTATTATTCCTAAATATCCAAGTAGCCTCCAACTTATAGACTCTGTTTTAAAAGGCATTTCTGGGGTGAGGCGTACCAAAAATACCTCGGGGTGATGGTGTGGGGTGAAAGTCTCAAGAGGCGTACGCCCCGCAATTTGGGGTGTACGCCTGGGCGTTCGGGGCGCGTTTTTTTAAGTAAGGAGTAAGCCCCAGAGACTTTTTTAAATTAAAACAAAATTTGTTGAATTAGTCCTTCATATAATACCCAAATTCTCAAAAGTCAGTTTGGTAATTACTCAAAAGGTTTAAAAAGGAACTCAAAAGTATTAAATTTAAAAGTAAAGACCTTTTTTTATTGATTTAAGCCCTAATTCATGATTTTTTCAATTTTTTATCTTGTCCACTAGTCTGCTAATATCTCCCAAAAGCAACGAATATTTTTTTTTTTTTTACAAATACAACGAGAACTACATTTTTCTTCATAGCAGCAAATTCAAAGTTCAAATTGCAGGTTAATCATTCTTTTTGTTCCTCCATATAGAAAACTTTATTCTTTTAGGCTCAAATTACTTGTGCTTGTAAGTAACGTATAATAGATTATTTTGATTAGTTTTTTGTGAGGATGGAGCACACATATATATAGTTTTCTTTAATTTTTATGCAATTTTACCTGTTTATAAATATTAATTGTCATTATATTATTTTATAAAATATTAAAAATTAAATACCTGTGGGGCTTACGCCCCGCTGAGGCATATGTAAAACGCCCCGCCTTACGCTCACGCCTTTTTAAACACTGCTTATAGATGTGGTCGACAACACACCGATAAGGAGAACTCTACTAGACACGGCTCTGAGACATTCCAGGACACTTTAAAACCATAGGCTCTGATACCAAGTTTGTCACGCCCCAACCTCGGGGAGCACGACCGGCGCTCAACTGAGTGAACCCGGTCGAGCAAGCTTGCTAGATACTTTCAACCCAACTCACCCATGATCAAGAGAAGATATGATTTCATTAATTAGACAGTGGGAAGATCATATATACAATACTAAATCGTCTCATTGGTTACATCATTCTTTTAAGTTTCAAGATACACACATTCTTATGATTCGAGTGAGACAAGAGATCAAAATACAACACAATCTGTTTGACTTTTCTAGCACCCATGTACAACCCACATAGTGTCTACGGAGCCTCTAAAAGATACAAAAGAGTATTATGATAGTGCCAGCAACAAGCCCCATCTATACCTCATGATAATAATATGAAAGATACAATACATGACCCCGAGATGAAGTGGGGCTCACCAAGTTTGTTAGGAAGAAGATGTACCACTATTGCTGATCAACACTGCCTGCTATAGAACCACTTATATCTATTTAAAGATACATCGCCCCCGACAAAAGGGACGTTAGTACTGTCGAATAGTACTAGTATGGAAAACTAAATACCATCTCAATAATTGTCTTTCTAATTATCCCCTGTTTAGAAGATTTTCAAAATTAAGAGCTAGGGCATAGATTCTTATCTTTAAGGTGAGGACTTTCTTGATAATCTTCAAGGATTGAGTAAGAATTGTTGGTTATTAGGTTGAAGGTTACTTCCCCACTCTAAAAACTCTTTTTCACTCTAAAAGTATCAGAAATATGCTCAAAAATGGATTATGGCATATGTTTTAATGAAATAGGATCAGGTTTAAAAATCTCAAAAATGAAGCTCCGGAACAGGGTATGCGGTCGCATATGCAACCGTAGAATAGATATGTGGTCCGCATATCGGCCGCATAATCTAGTGCCAAAAACTGAAAAAAATTTGCCTGGGTCTGTGGTAGTCATGCAGCCCGCAAACCTGTTCTGCGGTTGCATAATGTGTCATAGAACCTCCCTCTGCAAAAGTCCAAGGCTGATAATGCGATCAAAGTGTGGCCCGCGAAATGGTTATGCGGTCGCATAATTGGCCGCGAAATTGACATCAAAATGGCCCAAGTAGCTGCTTCACTCTACGGCCATTCTGCGGCACGCAGTGTGATTATGCGGCCGCATAATGGGCCACAGAAATGCCTATTTCTGCAAAATATTTTCCTTCAACTCCTCAGCGCACTATTCAATCCAAAAAGTTCGAACGGTGCTACGCCTACCCCGGCATCACGGAACCCCATTTTTTTTAGGAAAATTTTTACGTGGCCTTATACCTCATAACAAGAACAAGAGAGTAAGTTGAATCCACACATTCAAATCAAATGCTCAAATATATTTTAAGGATTCTCTTATATCAAAGAAATTCCTCACTCTCACAAAGAAGACACATGCATGCAGAAAGTACCATAGGCTTGCCCATTATGTAAACCTCTACTAATGTAGGCTTGCTCGATCCAAAATCAATTAGGACTTTTTATGGTTGTAATGTTGGCTTAAGAACGGGTAGGATAAATTTTGGAATAGTGACTAAACCTTCTAAATACTTCAACACATCACATAATTAACTTTAAGCGCAAATTCTTCAATCCATTTTAATTTCACAAACATTATTACCCCAAAAATATTTCCTCTTTTTTTAAGCACCACATTAATTCATACACACTAGTAAGGACAAGATATGTTTATTTCCTTTGCTCCATATTTTTTTTTTCTTTTCAACAATACTTTCTTTTCTACCCTTCCTGCTAGTGGTGTATTCCTTACAATACAAGTGCACCATTCTTTCTTTTATTGGTTTCACTCATAAGCCACTCAAGTTTTATCCTTACTTCTTTTACTGTTCTTTTTACAATTAAAGTGCTTTAAGAGGTAAAATGATCAAAATAATATTAATTAAGAACAAAGGGGTATAGGCTTGTAATGTGGTTGCCAAATAAAAATTTATAAGCTCAAAAGGGTTGACTAGGAATAATTTTTATTGTGGTAATCATTAAGCTCAAACAAATCAAAAAAAGCCTAATATCATTTTTCAAACCGAGCACAACCTAAAATTTCACTTCAACTCATATGACGAGCAAGTTCTGGACTCTAATGCAATGACAGAGACTATACAATTTCTCACCACACATGGCACATGACTCAATAAGGACGGTTCCATTCCCATTCTCAAACAATTGCAAGTATTCATAGAGTCACAAAATATTAAGCATCAAACACAAAAGTGATACAATGCCAAGAAAATGAGATATAGGCGTCAATAAACATGTTATTACTCAACAAGGCATAATAAATATTTTCAAACCATAGGGAAGGTATTACACATGCTAGAGCCTAAATATGCTACTATGAAATTAGTCAAAGGCGCCTAGCTTTTCTTATCATTTGTTTTTTTTCTTTTATTCCCTAAATTCTATTCTAATCTAAAGACAAAACAAAAACTATAACCCGGTTCAACTATATCCCGTGAAAAAGAACCGATGCACAGAGAAAAATCACGAGGGATTATTACTATCTATAATTACCTATAATATATATATATATATATATATATATATATATATATATATATATATATATATATATATATATTTGTTAGACTTAAGTCCTTCAAGAAAACTGCCTAAGAGATTCATCGTCCTGAAAAGTCCAGTCATTTTATTTTTTTATTTTTTTATTTTTTATTATTATTAAATAAGGAAAAATACAAAAATAAAATAAACATTAAAAATACGAACTAATTAGTTTATCTAATATATTTACAAATGACAGAGAGTACCTTCCACCCCACACTTAGATCATGCATTATCCTCAATGCATATATAAATTCATAAACATAAAAACATGTAATGTGGTTGGAAAAAAACTCCCTAATCAGACATCGTTCTCGCCCTCATCGTCGAAGGCTCCATCTGCGCCTATCTTTGTTTAGTGTTTTAATATAAACAAATTAGTGTTTTAATATAAAGCAGTTAGAAAACAAAGTAGTGTTTTAATATAAAGAAGTTAGCAAAGAAAGCAGTGTTTTAATATACAGAAGTTAGAAAACTAAGCTTACAAAAATATTAAAACAACACTTACCTGGCGACGCGCACTCCCAGCGACCAATTTACCTGGCTAGACGAGCTTCATAGCGAGATGAGATGCAGGCGAAGCGAGGTGATAATGAGCTTGTGGTCTGGCTGGGAGAGGTCTGCAGCGTGTTATTGAAAAGAAAAGAAAACTGACCTCGCGATAACTGGCGCGACGCGACGCCTAAGCGAGCTCGATCTCTCTGTAACCCGCGCGACGCGAGGCTAACACGAGGTACTGCTTAGCGAGCTGTATCATTTACGATGCGAGGCTTAACGCCAGGTTTTGCTCGTTGTATCCCTTGCAACGCGAGCTTAAATGCTAGGTAATTACCTGGCAATGCGAACTTGAAAGCACGCTGGGCAGCATGCGATGCAAGCAGTGCCGCGAGATTGGCAACGCTTAATCGTTCGCTAGGCGAGCTCTATAGCACGCTTAAGACCTGGCAACGCTTAATCGTTCGCTAGGCGAGCTCTATAGCACGCTTAAGCATGGTGTTTAGTGAGAAAGGGAGTGGTTCGTTGTGCTTAGGCTGGTCAAGCTCCCAAGCGAGTAATGGTCAGTAGGATGTGAGGTTCATGGAAATCTCTGAAGTTGAGTTTTACAGCGAAAATGGAGGATGGCCAGTGAAACCAATAGCGAGCAAGAAACATGGCTGGTAGGGATTTCAGCGAACAAAGGACCGTGCAAGGCGATCTCCAATGCGTGCTGAGAACCTGGAAACGCGAGCTCCCAGTGAGAAACGTACCTGGCGAGGCGAGCTCCCAGCGAGCTGCGAAGCTGGCGATGCGAGGCATAACGCGAGGTCCTTTCCTGGCTATGCAAAGTCTGCTGCCAAGTTTTTCTCGTTGTTTCCCTTGCGACGCGAGGCTGCCGCGAGATTGGTCTCGCAATAACCCTTACTGGGCGAGCTCTATAGCACGCTGAAGACTGGGAGACGCGAGCTGGAAAACACGCTGGGCAGCTGGCGATGCAAGCTGTGCCGCGAGGTGAAATGTTTGCGACGCAAGGTTTGCTTCCAAGTGCGCTGTGCATTAAACTGGGTGACGCGAGGTACGCAGCATTGTTTGGAGCGTACACATGTAATTTTTATTTCGTTTTGTGAACGACTCCAAGCGCAATAACTTTTCATCGTGCTCCATTACCTGTTCAGACACCAAAATTTAACTAAAAACTTGTTAGTGCATAAAACAAACGAAAATTTATAGTTAAGCTAAAATAAACTACGAATTGGATTGCCTCCCAACGAGCGCCTAATTTAACGTCGCGGCACGACACATGCGATCAAAATTAAGGTTCACTCAACAATTGAGGCTCCTTCAAATGAATCACCGATACAATATTTTCCTCATCCATGCCGAGGTAATGTTTCAACCTTTGCCCATTAACTCAAAACTATTCGTTCCATCCTCGGATTCAATTTCTACAACTCCACTTGAGATTACTTGCACCACTCTAAATGGTCCCGACCATCTAGATTTTATCTTATCCGAAAATAGTTTCAATCTTGAATTATACAACAACACGACATCTCCGGGTTTGAAAATCCTCTCTTGAATATGCTTGTAGTGCATGATCTTCATCATTTCCTTGTACAGCCTGGTGCTTTCAAAAGTATGGTAACGGAACTCATCGAGTTCATAAAGTCCTGCGACTCTACTCGTACTAGCGGCCTCCATGTTAAGATTTAATTGCCTAATGCCCAAAAAGCTCTATGCTCTATCTCCACCGGTAAGTGACACGCCTTTCCGAACACAAATTTGTACGGTGACATACCAATCAGAGTTTTGAATGTAGTGTGGTAGGCCCATAGTGCATCATCCAATTTTTTCGCCCAATCAGTCCGAGTAGCATTTACAGTTTTGGTCAAAACACTCTTGATTTCTCCGTTTGACACCTCAACTTTACCACTTGTTTGTGGGTGATACAGAGTGGCAACCTTATGGTGTACGCCATATATTTCCAGCCACTTTGCGAAGGCTCAGTTGCAGAAGTGACTTCCTCCATCACTAATGATCGCTCTTGGAGTTCCAAATCGGGTGAAGATATTTTTTCTTAGAAAACCAATAACTCCCTTTGCATCATTTGTTGGGAGTGCTACAGCTTCTACCCATTTCGAGACATAGTCCACTGCTACTAGTATATACTTGTTGTTGTATGAACTAACAAATTGTCCCATAAAGTCGATTCTCCATACATCAAATACTTCCACTTCTTGGATTGGGTTCAAGGGCATCTCATGTCGACGGGAAATATTCCCCGTCCTTTGACACTCATCACAGCTCTTTACCCAAAAGTGTGCATCTTTAAACAACATCGGCCAATAGAAGCCCGACTACAAAACTTTAGCAGCTATCCTTACTCCTCCGAAATGACCTCCATAAGGCAAAGCATGACATGCCTGCAAAATATAAGCTTGGTCTATCTCGGGAATACATCTCCAGATCATGTTATCAATACAAATCTGAAACAAATATGGTTCATCCCAGAATACATGCGACAATCACGAAAGAACATTTTTTTCTGCACAGAAGACAATTCATAGGGAACAATACCGCTTGCCAGGTAGTTTGCAATGTCGGCATACCATGGCGCTTCCTCAAGTCTCGTGGCTAACAGTTGTTCATCGGGGAAAGTGTCCATGATATCTTCCACCTCAATCTTTGTTTCAGCTCCTTCAAGCCTGTACAAGTGATCAACAACTTGGTTTTTCGTTCCTTTTCGGTCACGAATTTCCAAGTCAAACTCTTACACCAGTAGAACCCATCGAATCAGGCGTGACTTTGCTTTCTTTTTATCAATTAGGTACCTGAGAGCAGCATGGTCAGTATAAACAATTACCTTCAATCCTATCAAGTAGGACCAGAATTTGTCAAATGCGAACACCACTGCTAGCATCTCTTTTTCTGTCACTCGGTAATTCAGTTGGGCGCCATTCAATGTTCTACTTGCATAGTAGATTGGATGCATGATTTTATCTCTTCTCTGTCCAAGTACTGCTCCCACGGCATGGTCACTTGCATCACATCAGCTCAAATGGTTGCTCCCGGTCGGGTGCAACTATGATAGGTGCAGACACTAGCCTCTTCTTCAATCCTTCGAAAGCTACCCTGCAGTCATTAGAAAACACAAAAGGGTGATTTGTTTCAAGCAATTTACAAAGGGTTAGAAATCTTGAAAAAATCTTTTATAAACCGCCTGTAAAAACCGACGTGACCAAGGAAACTTCTTATTGCCTTGACGGAAGTGGGTGGTGTCAGCTTCTCTATTACATCAATCTTGGCACGGTTCACCTCAATTCCCTTACTTGACACTAGGTGTCCCAAGACTATACCTTCATATACCATAAAATGACATTTTTCCCAGTTCAACACCAGATTAGTCTCCATACATCTCCGTAACACTCTTTTCAGATTTCTAAGGCAATCATCAAAAGAATTTACTACCACTGAGAAATCATTCATGAAAACCTCCATTATATCCTCTACCATATTTGTGAAGATGTCCATCATGAACCTTTGAAATGTGGCGGGTGCATTGCATAGGCCAAACGTCATTCTCCGAAAAGCATAAATGCCATATGGACAGGTGAATGGCGTTTTCTCTCTATCCTCGGGGGTAATAGATATCTTATTGTACCTCAAGTATCCATCCAAGAAGCAAAAATGAGACATCCCTTCCAATCTATCTAGCATCTGATCAATGAACGACAAGGGGAAATGATCTTTTCGGGTGGCCTTGTTCAATCTTCTGTAGTCCATGCAAATTCACCATCCATTGACTATTCTTGTTGAGATTAATTCATTGTTCTCATTTTGCACAACAGTCATCCCACCTTTCTTTGGCACACACTGAACTGGGCTAACCCAGTTGCTATCTGAGATGGGAAAAATAATTCCCGCATCTAACCACTTGATCACTTCCTTCTTTAAAACTTCCTTCATGTTAGGTTTCAGCCTTCTTTGATGTTCTCTAGAAGGTTTGTGCCCATCTTCTAGTAGAATTTTATGCATGCAGAAGGCCGGGCTGATACCCTTAATGTCTGCAATGGTCCAACCAATTGCATTCTTGCACTCTTTCAACACCTGCAAAAGTTGTTCTACCTGCACATCTAACAAACCAGATGAGATAATAACATGTAAATTCGAATTAGGTCCCAAGAAAGCAAAACTGAGGTGAGATGGTAGCGGTTTCAGCTCCAATTGTGGTGGTGCTTCAATCGATGGCTTGGCTGGAGGGTTCTTTCTTTCTTCTGAGTGTAAAGGCTCAAATTCGAGCTCTCTTTTCCAGTACCCTTGCCCTTGAAGAGCCAACACCCATTCTGCCAAGTCCTCACCATTTACTTCTTCTAAGTTCATAAGGCAGGCTGTTAGAGGGTCTTTTGCATTAAGTGCCTCATCATCTTCCTCCATGATTACATCCACCGTGTCTAACAAAGAGCAATTTGCAAACTCACTGAGTCACCGCATAGACTTTTGCACATTAAATGTTATTTCTTCATTATTTAGCCTCATCTTCAGCTCCCCTGTTTCATAATCAATCAGAGCTCTCCCTGTGGCCAAGAACGGCCTTCCCAAAATTATGGGAATCTCCTCATCAACCTTGTAGTCCAGAATGACAAAATCTGCTGGAAACATGAATTTTTCAACTTGCACAAGTACATCGTCAAGTATACCTCATGGCGTTTTCACCGTTCGGTCAGCTAGTTGTAGTAACATGGATGTGGGCCTTGCTCTTCCAATGCCTAACCTTTTATATATAGACAATGGCATCAGATTTATACTTGCTCCCAAATCACACAATGCTTTGGCAAATGCATAACTACCTATGGTGCATGGAATTGTGAAGCTTCTAGGGTCGGATAACTTCTCAGCTATAGGTCTTGACACAACAGTACTACAAGTCTGTGTCAATGTGACAGTTGCCAAGTCTTGGAAGTCGAACTTGCGAGATATCAAGTCCTTCATCATTTTTGCATAACCGGGCATCTCCTTCAAAGCATCAATTAGAGGAATATTTACCTGAATTTGCTTCAGCATTTCCATGAATTTTTTGTACTGTTCATCCTTCTGATATTTGGCCAACCTCTGCAGGAAGGGTGCTGAAGGTCTCTTCTTTTCTGTGGCTTGAGTTAGATCCTACTCAGGCACTTTTTCTAAAACCTTCTCTTGCATTTTCTCAGTCTCCTACGCAACCTCTGTTTCCTTGTTTATTTCCTCGTGGGCTGGTTGCACTCTTACTTTTGTTAGCCCGGTTGACTCATCTAACTCAATTGGCACTGACATAAGTGTTTCAGTTGACCGGCTCTCACGAGAAATTTCTTGCTCTAAATCAATATCTCTACCATTTCTCAAGCTCACCGCCATAAGCGACTTCGGGCCCTGCTCTTTTGGATTGACATGTGTGTCCGCAGGTAACGTCCCTTGAGGACGATTGTTAAGGTCCATGGATAATTGTCCTAGTTGAATCTCAATGCCCTTGATAGCTGAATCGTGTGACACTACCTTTTCTTGCATTTGGTTGACCTTTTCTTCCATTTTCCCGCTGGCCCCAATGAGTTGTTGCAATATTCCTTTAATTTCAGATAACTCATCATCCTGCCTCACTATCTGCTGTTGTTGAGGTTGTTGATAAGTTAGCTGCTGATTTTGCTGGTTGTATCCTTGTTTCCTTTGGTAAGGTACTACTTGACCCTGTGGTCGCATAGCTCCAGGATTGTTGGTATTATTGTACTGTTGTTGTGCTGGTCTATACTGCTGATTTTGCTGCCCCAAATTCTGACCACCTTGTCTGTCCTCCTTAGTTGCCCATATAGTTCATGTTCTCTTGATAGTTCTGGTTGTCACTTTCACCACTCCATGAACACACGTATGGTTGGTTAAGGAATGGTGTACATAATCCCCCATCAGTCGTGTTAACTATGTGTACCTGCTTCTAGACTGAGTTCATCAATCTTCTTGGTGAGGATACTCATTTGTGTCATCAGAGTGGCCATATTCTCGTCTATGGAACTGTTCGGGTCCAATGCTACTGAGTGAACTATAGGGGTGATTGTGGAATCTCTTGTCATCCATCCCGAGTTTTGAGCCATTTTATCTAGGAGGACCTTACAGTCTTTAAATGACTTGCTTAAAAATGCTCCACCTGCTGAAGCATCAACATTGGACTTCAAGCTGTCCGCCAATCCCATGTAAAACCGTTGTCCCAACATCTGATCTGGAATGCCATGATGTGGAGACTTAACCAGCATACCTTTGAATCTCTCCCACGTTTCTTGTAATGTTTCACCCGGTTTCTGCCTGAAGCTCAATATCTCATCAACCTACTTGGCAATCTTATTGGGTGGGTAGAACTTAATCAAAAACCGCTTGACTAATTGCTCCTAAGTTGTGATAGAATTTATGGGGAGCGAATTAAGCCAAGTTTGAGCTTCTCCTGTCACTGAGAATGGAAACAACAATAGTCTTATTGCTTCTGGTGTCATATTTGGTTGCCTTTGCGTGACACAAATTGACAGAAAATTTTTCAGAAGCTATTGTGGATCTTCAATGTAAGACCCGGAGAACAGTCCCTTATTTTGCAGCAGATGTAGCATGTTGTTTGTGATTTGAAATGACTCCGCTTGTATCTGAGGGACTGTAATTGCAGTTGTCAAATTTTTAGCAATGGGTTGTGCCCAATCATACAAAGCTGCTTCTGGCACAAGAGGTGCCACACCTTGATTATTTGGGTCATTCACATTGTTTCGATTGTTTTGATTATCCAAAGCGTCACCCATGTCTAGTTCAATTTGTTCTCTTGGGTGATGATGTTGTTTGTCTTCCTTGTTTGCACACTTTAATGCCTTGAAAGTTTTCTCAGGATCCGGTAATGCTTCAAATAGTTCACCGATTCTTGAAGAGTTTCTAGGCATACACCTATAACACACAAGACCACAAACGTTATAATTTCAATGTAATGAATAAAAATGGAGAAAATTGACTAAACTAAGATTCCTAAAAATTCTTATAGCTGTAATTAGTAACACTGTTGCTTTTCCCAGCAACTGCGTCAAAATTTGATCACGCCAAACTATGTCTTATAAAAAGGACTAAGCGGTCGTTGCAAATATAATCCGGTTTACAAGTCCGGAGTCGAATCTCACATGGAAATAAAGTGTTAATTACAACTAATAGTTTTGCACGAATTCACGTAATTAACCTTCAGAAATATTATAAAATAATTTGAGAGTTTACTAACTAAGATCAAAGTAATTAAAAATGCAGTAATTTATAACTAACATGGCAAATATTGTAGACAAGATTTGAAAAAGTCTAAGGTTATGATTTTTCCTATTGTCGGAATCTTCCCGGCTACGTCTCCTATAAATTCGCCTAAATATTTTCTACCGATCGTGAGTACTTTAAGTGTCGCAGCTCTTTTTCGAGTAACTACTACAATTTACTAGATGTATTCTCTCGAACTACGCTAGCTGGCACTAATTTACCGCTCACTACGATCGCACCAAGGCTTCGTTATCTCTAATCTCGCCTTTAAACCCTCTGTATCGATCTCTCAACTACGTTAGGAGTGGTATTTTTCAACAACTACCTAAATGTGCACTCTCTTTCGAGCAATATACACACTAAATATGCATAGTTAATTGAGAGCTCTTCAATTAACAATAATGAAAATATAGTTGAACAAGTAGAAAACAATCAAAGGCAAATCTATATTAAACGCAGTAGAGAATCATCCTCCAATAGGTTCCATCAAACCTTAGATTAAAGAGTTTAGCTACTCATAAATACAACAACAATCAACATAATGTTTAAAAACATGAAACTACTAAGTAAAGAGATAAATGAAGGGAAAACTTGTTTGATTCTTGCTCCATAGTGCTTGTCAGCCTATTTCTTCTCCAAAATCATGTCCAACCCTAGAATAACTCATTTTGGGAGTATTTATGTCAACCCCTCAGTTCAATTTCGGGTTTGGGTCTTTTAACCCCGCGACTTTTAATTACTGTGCTATAGATCTCGCGAAGCCTGGTCTATAGCGCGGTCGACCTGGCTATAGACCTCGTGAAGCCCAGTCTATAGCACAGTCGACCTGGCTATAGACCTCACAAAGCCTGGTCTATAGCACGGTCAACCTGGCTATAGACCTTGTAAAGCCTGGTCTGTAGCACGGTTTGGATACTTGATGCTTTTGTGTTCTTTTCTTGTATTTTTGTCTTCTTTTTGTGCAATTTTCATTTGATGATTCCTTTCGATGTTCCTACACATAAAACAACACAATTTAGCTCAAATATCATACAATAACTCATTAGACCAACAAAATATAGGGCGAGTAATGTGCTAAAAGTAAAGCATTTTGGCATCATATCAACCTCTAATAAGGTGCTAGCTCTATGTGAAAAAGGGATTTCCTGGTGTACCCCATCACCCCATGTTTTAGAATTAACATAAATAGCAGTCCAACCAACTAGTTAAACTAAAAATAACTGGTGGATGTATAATATATTTATAATTTATGTATAACGATTAGAAAAAATAAACAATGAATCCGAACGACAATTTGGTAAAGATCCTTTTTCTTAAAATTAGACTATGTCTATGGGGATTCATATTGGTCACCAAGCTATAGTCTTTTTTAATGTGAGCTGAATATGATGGACGCCTTTGGTTAGTTAAAATGGTGATGATTCATGATCAGATTATTATCTTCAAAATGTCTTGAGCAAGTTGACAATTTGATATGAAGAGAACTATATTTGACCAAAGAGTTTTCACCATCTTGCGGAACCCTTAATTATAAGCTCTTTTAGAACTTTTACCACTAGAAGGAAAAATTGATGGCATCTTCTTTTATACAAGGGGATAACATTCTTCAGAATTAAATTAGTGAAGGGGTTGCTTCCCTAATCGGTTACATAATTGAAGTGGCAAGTAGTAGAAACAGAATCTCACACTTAAGAAACTCAAGGGTCACTGTTCCCGTCTATTCCATGTTTGTTGTATTTCTGCAAGGGGGTCCAACCTCGCTAACTTCGTTTCTAAGTTCAAAATAATGCTCACTATCTTTCCATCAATTAATGCTTGTAAAAATTAAAGTAGAGAAAGAGAGTTGCAAAAGGCTTGAGATCTCGGAACAATAATATATATATATATATATATATATATATATATATATATATATATATATATATATATATATATATATATATATATATATATATATGTTATATGCGCGCGCGCGTGCGTGAAAAAAAAAAAGCATATGTAGACATGTATTTCAGAGCTTGCTCTCAACATAAAGCTCACGTTGAATTTTTGAATGTGTGTTGTTACAAAGGCATGAAAACGTATCACCTTAGCACGCTAGACCGTGCTATATCCCTCACGAAGTCTAGTCTGTAGCTCGCTACAGAGCTCGCGAAGCCTGATTTATAACTCGGTGCAGAGCGTGCCTAGCCTGGTCTGTAGCCCAGTCAGAATTTCGGAGAGTCCATTCTTCTATCTTTATAACCCGACCCTATCTCGATAAATAGACGTAAGGGACCATTTTTGAAGGGAATATCTGATATTTTTAGAGAGAGAAAGTGCCCTAAAGTAAGAGGAGGAATCCTTAGGCTAATTGTTCATCAAAATCTTGCTCCAGCCTTGAAATCCAACAAGAAAGTTCACAAGATCTTCACCCAAGAGGTAAGGTTCTAACCCTAATCTTCAATTTCGAGTTTGGGTAGAAGATGGGTGATTGTGAGTATGATTATTGGGTGGGAGAGTGTTATTTATACATGCTTGTACCAATAAGATTTGTGGGAAGATTATTGAGCTCAATGGGTAAAGATTGGGTCGTGAAATAAAGGAAATCTTGTGGAAGAACCAATTTATACATCTAGTGTTTGTTAAAATACTCAAATGAGCTGAAACCATGAATATTTTCCTAATTTGTGTTTAATTTTATTATGTCTCAAAATAGATTGAAGTTGTTAGGATTTCCGGAACATTGTAGTAATTTAAGGAAAGCTCTTTTGAGGTATAAAGGTTAAACTCTTCTTTTTGGTATTGAAATTCTCGTATTCTTATAAAGTTCCATCGTATGAAGTTCGAACTTGAAACACTATTGATGTGGGATATTCAAGTTAGTGAATTCCTGATTGGCATAATGTGTTAGAACCCTCATGTGTTAATGATTCTCTATTATGTTACACCCTCATTGGGAAGAAAGATTGGTACGACATCAATGTGATCAAATTCTTATTCCCATATGATGAAATATTATGAACTTATATTCTTGTTAAGGCCAAAGGTGCTAAAGGGTATGATTTGAAAAGAAATCTTTTGTACGAACTATTGTCGGTTGAGAATTCAAATTGTGATATTTTGGTTATACCTCCATCCGCATACATTGGGGTGAGGCTACATGGCCGCTTTGTATAGAGTTGTGGTATTGTGGTTACACCTCCACCCGCATACATTGGGGTGAGGCGGCAGGGCCGCTTTATGTAGAGTTTGTGGTATTGTGATTGCACCTCCACCCGCATACATTGGGGTGAGGCGGCGGGGCCGATTTGTATAAAGGTGGTTATAGAGGATTTCCGACTTAAAATTTATAAATATTATTGAAAGCTCTTGATAAATTTGATATGGCTTTAATGGCTATCTAAGCCCTTTTATTGTTTCCATGATTCATCATATTCATGTTGTATTTCAAAATGCTTGAATAGGTGTTTGGTTTTTCATACTAGTACTATTCGACATGTACTAACGTCCTTTTTGTTGAGGGCGCTGTATCTTTAATGGATGCAGGTGGTTCCACAGCAGGAGGTATTGATCGCTGATAGCGGTACACCCTCTTCCCAACTGACTTGGTGAACCCCACTTTATTTCAGGGTTGTGCATCTTTTGTTCCGTGTGTATTATGTTTTAAGGTATTGCCGGAGCCTTGTTGCCGGCATTATCATTATACTCCTTTTCATCTATTAGAGGTTCCGTAGACATAGTGTGGGTTGTGTATTGGTGTTAGGAAAGTCAAATTGGTAATGTTGTATTTGAATCACTTGTTTCACTTCAGCTATGAAAGTATATGTATTTTGAGACTTAAAAATGGATTAGATAATGGTAATGGAATTGGGGTTGTTCATAAAATCCCCTCACTGTTTAATTGATGAAATATATTGTCTCTTTATTCGTGGATGAGTTTGGGTAGAAGAAAGTCTAGCAGGCTTGCTCGACCGGATTATCTCGGTTGAGCGCCGGTCGCGCTTCCTGAGATGATGGCGTAACAAACTAATTCAAAATAGCTTCTTCCGCCATAGCTGGCACGAGGGCATTTGGTCTAGTTGTATGATTCTCGCTTAGGGTGCGAGAGGTCCCGAGTTCAATTCTTGGAATGCCCTGTCCTGTGTCCATAGGGTTACTTTTTTCTCCCACAAGTCAAATAGGGTCAAAGACAAAACCAGAGAATGAATTTTCATTTCTCATACTTTACATTTTTTTCTATTCTTTTGGTGGTCGCCAAGAACTTTTCTTAACAAAATTTCTTTAAAGAACAACTATCCAAACACATAATATTTTACATGAAACTTAAACTTAATATTGATTTCATTCAACCAATTAAAATGAAAAAAATGAGAAATGAATTTGCTGTTATTCAGTCTCTTGATATGATTTTACGAAAATGACTTTATATTTTATTATCGCTTTCTTTTACCACTTGAAAATATTGCACTTCTATTCACTTTAAATCTTTAAACAATTTATGAAATATGTATCGTTGAATCATTCCTATTCCCTATTACCATGTTGTTTTGTTTTCAATCTGTCCCTCTCTATCTTTTTTAATCTTTACTCTGGATAGCTCTATAATTTTGGCTAATTTGTTTTTTAGAACTATTCATAACCTTTTGAATGTGTTATAATTAACTGGCCATTTGTTGAAAATATTATAACATGAATTTAAATATTAAGTTTGAATGCGAATGAGAAAGTCAATGATTAATTTTAAGTTAGAATGAAATAGAGATAACAATGTTATTTCTATCAGGTTAGAATTCAGATTTCAAGCATCAGTTAGTTGTTTGTGTTTACCTCTATAATTTACATTCCACCAATTAGTTGGAAAATTTACTTCTATAATTTCCATTCCATCAGAATTCTAAGCTGGAAAAAAAAAAGAAAATTTGGGGCGTTCCGAGAATCGAACTCGGGACCTCTCGCACCCAAAGCGAGAATCATACCACTAGACCAAACGCCCTGTTCTTTAAATGCTGTGTCTCTATTATATTTCACCGTAATCTTAAACATCACCAAGCATGATTGTATTTTCTCCTTTTTTCAAAAGCATAACTGTCATATTTTCCCGTAAATTAACTAAAGAGGTCAGATAAGTGTATAATTAAAAAGGGAGAAGATTTTGACGGAGTTATTAATTTGTATCCTAAAGTTTAACGTTCAACATTCATGAGTAACCTAATTTGTTTTTAAACTCTTCGTCCCTTACTATTGGGAAACTTAGAACAGAAAAGAAAACAGTGGGCGAGAAAGGGAACCTAAAGATAGAGGAATTTACGGAACTACCTATTAAACTTAAATTACCCGGTTTTATTTATTTGAATAGTAATTACTAAATATATCTATTCCATATAAAACTATTACCCGTCTAGTCATAAATGAAGTCTCTAAAGGCTTCAGGGGAAATGAACATATACCCAACCCACCGTAATCTTCCTTGTTTCAATTCAAGGTAAGAAACATTTTTATTTCTCTCTTCATCAATTTCCTCTCTTTGTTCTTGCTTTTGTTTTCATAAGTTAAATTGTTTATCCGATAGGCAATATATTTATGATATTCACAAATTAAAATATTGACAAATTAATGGGTAAGGGATAGCTATTATTTAGTTATATGATGATTTTGTGTATACAACAAAAGAGATTTGCTCAATATATACAAATTACGATTCAATTAACTCACTACGTGCATGTAGTTTAATTTTCTCTTGTTGAATGAAATTATCACCTATTGAATGCCTTTCATCGCCACAAAATACTCTCTCCCTCTCTACATATTTCATATTTTCTCGTAACTCTTTGTTATTGGTCGAGTCATTTTTCAAAATTTAATTGTGATTTCGGTTCTTGGAATTTGATATGGTTCGATGATAAGCTAAGCAAATCAGTATGAACTTCGCAAAAGATACTTTTATATTTATATCTAAAATATGAATCTATTTTTTTTATTTTTTTCACAAGTAAAATTTTCTAAGAATATTATAAAAATTAAAATATTAAATTTAAGCTAAAGTATTTTTTGAACGAGTGAACCAGTCCTCTAAGATATCCTAACGTCATATGATATATATCATGTGTGTATCATAGAGGACTAATGAGTGTTTAATAATTGAATTATTAAAAAAATTTTTAAACTCTTTGCGTACAACTGTATACCCTGTTGGTATAGCTATATACTATACTGGTATCATATATTAGTTGGAACCTTTTTTGGTTGTATTAGATATATTTAATTGGTACACTGTTTGATTTTTCTTTAGTAATAGTAGAATAATACAGTATCTTGAATTTTTTTAATTTTTCTTTATGCATGTGTATTATGTAATTATTTTGATTTTTTCTTTATGTGTTGGTTTATATAATAGTATTATAGTACAATATCTTGAAATATATTATTATATTAATATGTGGTACACTATTTTTTGATTTTTCTCTTTATGCATGTGTATTATGTAATAGTAGTATAGTCATATATAGTTGCCTGGAATTAATTGGTAGAACTGTATACCCTATTGATATAATTATATGTCATATTGGTATCATATGGTAGTTGGAATATTTTTTGATTGTTTTGGCTGCATTTTTAAGTGAATTCTATTTATGATCATGTTTTGCTGTGTTGGATTTTCTTGTACCTATGGACATAGATTTTGTGTATTATGTAATATTTTTTATAGTTATATGCAGTTGTTGGAATGACCTCGTACAACTATATACCTTATTAGTATAGCTATATACTATATTGGTATCATATGCTAGTTGAATCCTTTTTTGGTTGTATTAGTTGCATTTAATTGGTACACTATTTGATTTTCTTTTAATAATAGTAATATAGTACAATATCTTGAAATACTTTATTATATTAATATGTGGTACACTATTTTTTTATTTTTCTCTATATGCATGTATGTTATGTAATAGTAGTGTAGTCATATAGTTGTCGGAAATTAACAAGTAAAACTGTGTACCATGTTGGTATAGTTATATGCCATATTGGTATCATATGGTAGTTTGAATATTTTTTGATTATTTTAACTGTATTTTTAAGTGAATTCTATTCTGAAATTATTTATATGAACATGATTTGCAGTGCTGTAATTTTTTTATGCCGATGGACATAGATTATGTAATAGATTTTATAGTTATAGGCAATTATTGGAACGACCCCATACAACTATATACCTTGTTAGTATACGGAATAAGCAAGTTGCTTTGCGAATATTTAGCTTGCAATGTGAGCATGTAATTTTCTCATACTTTTATTGCATCCTTTAATGTTTTGGTACAGTAGTATAGTCGCAGATAATTGTAGCAATATTGTAGAGCAATCATATACTCTGTTGGTATGCATGTATACCATATTGGTATCATATGGTACTAGAAGTCTTTTTTGCTACTTATATTTTTATTGCATTTTCTAATATTTTATTATCATTTCTATTCTAACTAGTATATATGGAGATTTGGTGGCCGTAGATTATGTTTTCTTGCTCCATAACTGGTTGTATTACTGCTAATGGTAGAGTGTGTATTGATATTTGTAGGGAAGGAGATCAAGGTTTGCATGGCAATCACGTGGAATTAGAAAAGGAATAAGAAATAAAGAAAATAAATAAATAAATAAAAAAGAAGGAGTCAAATTTGAGTGTGAAATAAGTTATGGTAAAAATAACGATAATACGATTTGGGCAAAAATAAATGAATAAAAGAGAAAAAAGAAAAAAATAAGAAGAAAACGAGAAAAAAGAAAAGGATAAAAGAAAGAAAAAAAGGAAAAAAAGAAAAGAAGCATAGAAATAAAAAAGAATTAGAGAAAAAAGAGAAAATTCCCCACAAAAACTACTATGGGTAGGAAATGTAATTAGTTTGATGGGTAGAAAATAAATGGGTAGGTAAGGATAAATAGTTTTATTTTTGTGGGTAACTGTGTTATTCACCCTAAGATAAAAGGAAAAATTACCCAAATTGTCACTCTATAAACTTTTCCAACCAAAAATAGCTCAAAACAAAATACTTACTAAAAAAGGCCCAAATGTGATTTTGGGCCTAAATAGTTTCAATTAATGTCAGTTTTTTTGTATCCGTTATTTCTGTAATACAAGCACCGTTCTCTTCTCTAAGTTTTCGCTCTCTCTCTATCTCTCTCTATATGCAATTTTTGCTAAATTGAACCAAAATTGCTGAAATTGACGACAAAACAAGATACATTTGCGGTTATTTTCGTTTGATTCCAGGTAATTTGGAGTAGAAAATCTCTTGTTTTGTATATTTTTTCGGATTGCATGTGTTTTTGGAGAAGTGATGTTTCTTTTTTTTAGGCTTTTGCGACTGAATTGTTTAGTTAGAATTCATCGTAGGTATTTGTTATAGATGATTTTGTTAGTTTTGGTTGAGTTTTGTATCAATTTCTTCACAAAATTCTGTAACTGTTTGTTCGTATAATTATTTTTTAAAATTTTCTCATTGAACCTAGTTTCAATTGTGAAATAGAGCAATATGACAAGGCAAACTCATTCGACGAGTTCATCACCTTATTCAAAATCGATTTCAATTGAGAAATCGAGCAACATGAGAAGAGAAACTAGGTCGATGAGTTTATCTCCTCATTCAACCATGATTTTAGTTGAGAAATCGATTGATGAACGAAATATGGGAAGACAAAATCGTTCCGACAGTGTTAAAGTATTAGAATCTCGAAAGGATATTGTTGGACAATCTGAGAAAAAAAGAGCAAAAGAATTAGAGTGGATGATGTTGAAGGTAAGAGAAAACATGTCGTAGAGGACGAAGTGAATTTGGGTGCCAACAAAAAAAAAAAAGTAAGGTTCAGAAGGCAGAGAAAGTTAAAATTCCTGACAAATTTTGTAAGGTACATACAATTTCAGTTATATTTTTTTCTATTGTTGAATCTTCTTTTAAAATTGAATTTAGTTTGTATTTGTTTATTTTTAATTCGTGTAATTTATTTGTAGCCTTGGAAGCTTTATATTTCAATTGGTGAGCATTTTTCTGTTACTCATTGGACATCATATCAGTTTTACAGTCAAAGTTGACTGATGTCCAGCTTCGGATGTTTTAGGGAAAGCTGTTTTGGCTATTTCCTTGATTTACCTCGAGTTGCTATCCAGGCACAACTGATTCGTTCTTTAATATTTAGGGAGTTGGTTCAAGATAAGTGTGATCAATTTTATGTGAAATTGAATGACGAATGTGTTTTACGTTTTGGTCTTCGGGAATTTGGTGTTGTAATTGGTTTAAAATATTGTGGCAATGAACATGTTGAGGGTAATTTCAGTGGACCCAATATGTTGGTGGATACTTATTTTTCTGGTTTTGAAACGATGTTAAAGAAGTCGCTTATTGATTATTTTGAGAAGAAAAAATGGCAGTCTGATGAAGACGCAGTTAAAATTACAATCATTTATTTCATAAACATATTTCTAATATCCACTCAGGCTCAGAAGACATTTATAAGTAAACGTGATTTCCATCTTGTCGAGCGTGGTGAGTATGTGTCATTTCCCTGGGGTAAGATTACGTTTCGAGCTTTAATGAAGTCGGTGAGGGACAGGTTGAGGGGAAAGTCTGAGTTTTATAGGATTGGTGGATTTCCTCTTGCACTACAGGTGTGTAACTATGAATATTGTACTGTAGTTGATAAAAAGTTTATTGTTCGCGTTGGAGATCATACACCACGCATATTAAATTGGGAAATGACAGACATGCCAACGCGTGAGGATTTCTCTACTGCTTTCTTCAATAACACAGGGAATAAAGTACCAGCTTTTAGTATTGATGGGTTATACATATATGATACAATGTAATTTATTGTGATACATCAAATATACAGTTTTTATACATCTTTGATACATCTAGGACTGAAGCACTTTTTGTTACATTTGTAATTTAAAAATATTTCTCCTATAGCTGAAGAGCTAAGGAGATTTACTTTGCCTGTTGAAGTTAACGATGAGTATCAGAAATATTTGATATCACGTAACACGGGAAAACTTTCTATTGATGATAGCGATAATTTTGTCACGCCACCCCCGAAACAGATTAAGGAGCATATCTCACCAAAAAAGGTGCCGGGTGTCCAACCTGTTGATTATGACCGTGAGTTGCAGAAGTTGAAAACTGATGTTAAACAAGTTTGTATTGGTTTTTTATATATTTGTTTTTTGAAAGTTTTGTTAAAAATGTATATCCAAGTCTATTATTTTTCTTATTTGTTTCCTTTTGTAGCTCCATAAGTAATTGAAGTCCTTCATGGAATATGTTTCTGATAAATTCAAAGAAGTCTTTGAGTTGATAAATTCCAAGGTATGTATTTCTTTTCCTTTGTGCATTTCCTTTTATTTTAGTTAACTTACTGTATCTTTTTTTTAAAAATAGTTTGGTGCAAGCGAAGACAAATATGCTTGCACATATGTCATTTGAAGACCATACTGCTTGTTAATGTCTCCAATTATGTTATTAGGAGTGTATATTATTTTTGGGTCTTTATACTTGTTTATTAGAAGACTGCCGATGAGTTTTGCAGTAGCTTGACATTGTGCGTAAGATCTGTCTTTCAGTGGGCATGAGTGCAGTTTGCTAAAATTTCTGACCTTGAAAAGTTTTACTTTTTTCAGGCTCGAAGACTTAAAATAACAATCGCAGTTATTGTTGATGCACACTAGGCAGTACCTACGACAAAGATATAAACTTTTCCATCAATAAATAGAGCGACATGAAATACAATGATATATAGTGATCCACAATGCCATCAACAATACTAGATGAAAAGATACAACGACTATACAAGACTAAATGGTGACAACCACAACTTAAAAGTGTACAGCCACAGACTTACAAGCAATAACTTATTTTCTGCATAATTATGCTTGTAATATCAACTACGATATACATTGAGATACATAATTATATAGTAAATATTTTGATACCTGCTTTCACTTGATCTATATACCTTAAACTCGAATTTTTCCTTTACTGCTAAGTGCTTCATGACTTTGACTATCGTATCATTATCTTTATAAATTTGACCTTCTTCTACATCTATGTGTTGAGGGTCAGTTATTATTGTATTTTCATCAGATTTTGTATCCTGCCAGTCTTCTCCATCCCCAAACTCAATCATATTAATTGTATCACCACTGTATCTCTCCTGTATAACTGAGTTTTGTGCACACTATAAGGAAATCACAGCAGAATTTGAATTGTAGCAGATCATATCCATATCCTTTTCACTCGATGTTATACAAAGGGGATACATTGTAAATTTCGAGTTCAACTCAAGATATACACATACACCCATATTATTGTGTATCATTATTGGTGGAGAACCATTTTGGACAATGTATTTGATTTCAATAACATTCAATGAAGTATCTATCATAAGTTATTTCGAAATCAAGTCTACAAAATCTTCAAAACTTATATTTGGAGTAACTATTACAGCATCGACATTGTAATCTACAAAACTGTTGTCAACATTTCATCGGTCACCATACTGAATAAAAATTGATAAATTTGCCATTGAAGTAGCTGAAATTAGGTCAAAACTCACTAATTCCTTGATTGATTTTGATTGTAGTTCGTAGTTCCTTCATCAAAGTTGTATCTACAGAGAAATCGCGAAAGGAAATTGTTGCTTCTACAGTGAAATTGATCGATTTTTGAGTGAAATTTGGAGCTCCTTTTGAGAATTTTTGGGAGAGAATGCCGTGATTTACAAAATGTAGGTCTCTGTGAAATTGATACGCTTGAAAAACAGGGAAGGAAAGAAGATCTTTAGCGTGATTCTCGGATGGAAGAATCCTTTCTTGCATGTATCTTTAATTTTCGGCTACTTTTGATAATTTTGGGCTAGAGGTTGGTAAGTTTAGGTATAAATTGATTATTTCTGTACTTTTCCCAAGATAAAAAGACCCTTATACTCCCTCTATATATTTCAATGTATGTGGCAACATTTCCTTTTTAGTCCATTCAAAAAAGAATCATACTAGATATATCATTCCAAAAAGAATCGAACTAGAACGTGACGTTAGCTCGTGGATGAAGTATGCATATGACTCAAACTCAAACTCAAACAGAGGACTTTTGGTGTTGTTAAAGGTGCTACTTTTCTTGATGTGTGTTTTTATTTTACGGATAATAAGAAAGAGGTATTGACATTCACATTTGAAGATAAAAGTACTGAGATTTACACAAGGAGAAACGTTTTATGCGAGTTCATATTGGACACCAAGATATAGATTTTTTTGTGCGAATGATGGACGCCTTTGCTTAGTGAAAGTGTTGATGATTCATGATCAAGTCTAATCATCTTCAAGATGTTTGAAAACTTTTAACCATTAGAAGAAGAAAAATGGACACCACATTTATATAGCGAAGAAGTGAACAACCTTAAGAAGTGAAGGAGTCACACAAAAAGCATATAGAAGAGTTAGATAATACATATACATCTTAGAATTCACTCTTTCAACCCATAGCACTTAATTTTGAATCTCCGTTGCAAAGAGTGGAGTTGGCACGTCACTATTGATGGATTATATATCACAACGGAAGCAATTCCAATATTATATTCACGTGTAAATTAAACAATTAGCACATATGCAGATTATACGAGTTACCTCTTGAAGCGTGAACAAAGTAGATCAATCTCGATCTCCAGTTCCAGAGTAGCAAGACCACGACCTCTAAAAAACGTTCCACAGTCTTCTACTGTGTTATTCAGATAATATTTGGAAAGAGAGAATTTCGGGTGGGCAAAATTCCCAAGGACAAAACGTGTAGAAAAACGGTCAGTCGTATACCATGTATATATAGCAACGTTTTTAGGGTAAAACCCTTTTCCAAAACCTGTTGGGTTTTTTTCCCCCATAAAATAAAGGTTTCCTATTATTTAGACACAATATGGACCACATAATTTAATTAACAAGACTCCATATTATGGAATTAACAAGTAAAGTACCCGCGCTCCGCGCGATCATAAAAAATATCAATGAATTTACTAAGAATTCAATAGAAAAATATTATTAATGGATTTAGATATCATTCCTCTTTTTCCATGAGAAAGAGAACACATTTAGATAATATACATTTGGGTTAATTCACTTGTTAGTTCAGAAATTTTGCTTATTTAAAGTAAAATTTAAATTACATAAATGTCATTCTAAAACTACTAAGCACACAAATAAAATTATTTATTATTATTAGTAATATATTAGAAGATAAAAATTATATAATTGAAATACAAAGTTTTTCATTAGCATCAAATCAATAATCATTAGGAAAGACTACCGTCTCTGATCTTGGGATCATATTTTTGAAATGTTTATGTTGAAATCATGTTCTTGGAGGGTACATACCTTGTAGATAATTCAAATTAATATTTTAAAGTAAATACAAGAATTATAAATTTGATAAGAGAATATTATGATTTAGAAAAGTGAGTTCCTTATATTCTATCCTCTAAAAGGATATTATAACTTAAATTAAAATTTTGAATAAAATCATCAATATTTTTACTGAGGGACAAAAAATGCAGGAGAGGTCAAATCTCTCTCTCTCTCATTTTTCTTCATTTTCAATGAGAAATTATAAGCTAACGTTTTGTTAGTAATATTCTATTTTTCATATTATCTCAAAATTTTCTTTCAGCAAAAAGTAAGAAATATATGTACATTATATTATTGTTTAATTGAAATTTTACTTATAAAGACATTATATTAACGAAAATCACTCACACATTTAGGAATATAAATCACAAAGTATTTACATAACATTCAAATTGAAAAAATATTAGTTACAAAAGACTTAAAATAAGAAAAAAGAAGCAAAACTAATTGTACAAATCCTATGAGTAGAAAAAGTATTACTTGCCTTACAAACAGTTGACCATGCATTTTATTAAATCGCAAAGCAAAACATTCAACAAAAATATTAAAGAAAAAATCAGCTTAAAAAATGTACTTTAAGAAAAGAGTAAAATCTTCTATACCCCTTAACTTTTAAGAGTTGGGAAACAATACATCCCTCACGTTTTGAATGGGAAAGGGAACCTCTTGTGCATTCAAAATGTAAAGGGAGTATTGTTTCCAACCCTTAAAGGTCGGGGGTTGTTAAAGTGGATTTTACTCTTAAGAAAATAAAGAACAAAAACAGTTCTATTTTTTTCTTCTCTTATAGCAAATTATGAGTTGTATCCATCAAGGTATTGTATTCTATAATTGTTAATGCAATGTTAAAACTATTGTTAATTACTTTCAAAATGGACAGATTGATATTTGACCTTCTTGGCATTACCTTCACAATGAAAGTAAAGTTTTAGAACGATGGTGCTGGAACTGTCATTCTCTTTATCACTGACATTATTCTCGTATTCATTTTTTTCCAGTTCCATTCTTCTACTCTTCGTCTTATCTGCTTTGGTTTATTCCTTCTGTTCTTAAGAGGAAATATTTATTTTTTGTAGAGTATTGTGAATGACAACAGATGTAACCAAAGAATTAGATTCTCAGTCAAAGCCTATTTTTAGAAGTATTCGGATTACTGATAATCAAGAAATTCAATATTCTCTCAAAAATAAGAAAGGAAATCAGAATCAGAAATAACAAAGTAATCAATAGAAAACACAAGAAAGCAATTATATTCCAATGTTCATCAGAACGTGTCCTTACAAGTGAAATTCCCTTCCCTTATATAGGAATTTACAAATATAACGTTTGTCACGACCCAAATTAACCCTCCGTAAGGTGTCGTTATGGCACCTAATCTTTACGACTAGGTAAGCCTAATATTGCAAAAAATATAAAGAAAACACAACATTTTAAAGATAAACTACATAATATAAATAGCCAAGAGTAGTACCACTCGGCATATACAAAATAATTCTCCCAAGACCCGGAATATCACTAAGTCACAAGCTGCTATAATCTATGTAGCTCTATACAAAAGTCTGAAGGTAATAAAGAAAGTCTCTAGGCGAGGGAGTAGAAGGGGACTCCGAAGATCTGTGGACGCAAGCAGAAATACCTTGAAGTCTCCTAGAATCAGCAGCACGCACTAACTCCAAGGCTGATAGCTCATACCTGGATCTGCACACGAAAACATGTGCAGGAAGGGCATGAGTACACCACAATGGTACCCAATAAGTGCCAAGCCTAACCTCGGTCGAGTAGTGACGAGGTCAGATCAAGGTTCTACCGTAGTAAATATAATAAATTAAACAGTAAAAGATATAAGTGAAATTTACGGTAACATAGTTAAAGAAATTCTCGAAAATTTAACAGTTAAGGGAGCCCTCGGCTCAAAACAAGGTAAACACAATGGGAAATCTCTCGTGATACCGTCCCGTAGTTTCAAATGAATATGCAGTACAGGAGGATCTCCCGGAATACGTCCGTAGTCCCAAAGTAAATATGCAGTACAGGGGGATCTCCCTGAATACGTCCATAGTCCCAAAGTAAATATGCAGTGCTGGGGGATCTCCCAGAATACGTCCGTAGTCCCAAAGTAAATATGCAGTATAGGGGGATCTTTCGGAATACGTCCGTAGTCCCAAAGTAAATATGCAGTACTGGGGGATCTCCCGGAATACGTCCGTAGTCCCAAAGTAAATATGCAACGCAAGATGAAATGGCAGGTATGGCATCGAGTTATACAGTTTATACTGGACACAGATAAGGCAAATAAGGACTTAGCTAAACATGACGCACAGAATGTCAATTAGGCAGTTAAAACACGTAAATATACTTTTCTAGTCTAAACTACACGATTAAACATATTAGTACAACTTAATAAGAGAAGCATTTTATGATTTAAAAAGGTTAAACATGATTTTTTTTTTGCAATAATAGCCCGTGTACGTACTCGTCACCTCACGTACACGGCCCCCACACACCAAATAATATCAAGATATCCTAAGGGGGACGTCCCCAACACAAGGTTAGGCAATTCACTTACCTCGAATCGCTCAAATCACCTCGATAACACGTTCTTGCCACAAGTATCAGACTCCAAATGGCCCGAATCTATTCAAATAAATTGCATAATGTAAATATAACTACGAGTAACTAATTTAGCTAATTAATTCGAAGCTAAAGCGTGAAATTAGGAAAAACGCCCAAAATGTTACCCCAGTCCCACGTCTCGGAATCGGGTAAAAGTCACAAAATACGAACTCCCATTCACTCACGAGTTTACTCGTGCCAAAATTGCTCAAATCCGATACCAAAATCTCGATCAAAACCCCCAAATTTGGCCTAAGAATCTTTCTCAATTTCTCACCCCAAATTCGAAATTAAACGATGAAATCAACCATAGATTAGTGGAATATAACCATAAAGGAGCTAGAAATCATTACGCAAAAACTTCCTCCGAAAATCTCTCCAAATTTTGCCTTCTACCGAGTTCTCAATCAAATTTTTATGTTATGAACTCAACCCTCGTTTTTGAACCTTAAATTCTGCCCAGGTGCGTTCTTCTTCGCGAACGTGACATCACGATCGCGAACGCGATGAACAATCTTCCACTGGCCCAAAATTTCTCCTTCGCGAACGCGAGGGGACTCTCGCGAACGCGTACCTTACACTGACGGACCCTTCGCGAACGCGTAGGCTTAATGCCCGAAGCTTCCTCTGCCCTGTTCCACTACGCGAACGCGAGGACCATATCGCGAATGCGTAGGCTTAAGGTCCCACACCTTCGCGAACGCGGGAACAACATCGCGAACGCGAAGAACAACTTCGCTGCCTTTCCCAGATGCTCTACGCGATCGCGAGGCACCTCTCGCGAACGCGATGAAGGATTTTTCTGCAATAAAACACCAGAAATCTGCCACTTCTCTAAGTCCAAAGATGACTAGTTGAGTATCCGAAACACACCCAAGGCCCCCGGGACCTCGATCAAACATACCAACCAATCCTAAAATACCATACGAACTTAATCGAGCTCTCAAATCACATCAAACAATGCTAAATCACGAATCACTCTCCAATTCAAACTTAAAGAACTTGAAACTTCAAAATTCTACAACCGATGCCGGAACCTATCAAATCACATCCGATTGACCTCAAATTTTGCGCACAAGTCATACTCAACATTACTGACCTACTCCAACCTCCGGAATCAGAAAACGATCCCGATATCAAAAATTTCACTACCGGCCCAAAACTCTAAACAATTCGACTTTCGCCATTTTAAGCCTAAATGAGCTACGAACCTCCAAAACACAATCCAGACACGCTCCTAAACCCAAAATCACCTAACGGAGCTAACGGAACCGACGGAATTTCATTCCGGAGTCTTCTTCACACAGTTCCGACTACTATCCAAATTCTAAGGCTTAAGCTCTCATTTAGGGACTAAGTGTCCCAAAACACTGCGAAACTCAAAACCAATCATCCCGGCAAGTCACAATAGAAAAAAATGATTTGGGGAAAGCAGCTAATAGGGGATCAGGGCTATTACTCTTAAAACGACCGACCGGGTCGGTACATCCTCCCCATCTTAAAACAATCATTCGTCCTCGAACAAGTATAAAGACATACCTGAAACTATGAAAAGATAAGGGTACTGGCTGCGCATATCCTGCTCGGTCTCCCAAGTCGCCTCCTCGACCGGCTGACCCCTCCACTGGACCTTTACTGAAGCAATATTCTTTGACCTGAGCTTTCTGACCTGCCTGTCCAAAATAGCTACTGGCTCCTCAACATAAGATAGATCCGTGTCCAACTGGACTGAGCTGAAATCCAATACATGAGTCGGATCACCGTGATACTTCCGGAGCATAGACACGTGGAATACCGAGTGAACTCCTGCTAGGCTAGGAGGCAAGGCAAGCTCATATGGAACCTCCCCAACTCACTGCAATATCTCAAAAGGACCAATGAACCTCGAGCTCAGCTTGCCCTTCTTCCCGAACCTCATGACACCCTTCATAGGCGATACCCGAAGCAAGACCCGCTCACCAACTATAAATGCCAAATCACGAACCTTACGGTCTGCATAACTCTTCTGCCTGGACTGGGCTGTGCGAAGTCTCTCCTGAATCACCTTCACCTTATCCAGGGCATCCTGGACCAAATCTGTACCCAACAATCGGGTCTCGCCCGGCTCAAACCATCCTTCTGGGGACCGGCACCGCCTACCATACAAGGCCTCATACGGTGCCATCTGAATGCTGGACTAGTAACTGTTGTTGTAAGCATACTCTCCAAGTGGCAAGTATTGGTCCCATGACCCTCCGAACTCCATCACACAGGCACAAAGCATATACTCAAGAATCTAAATTGTGTGCTCGGACTGCCCGTCCGTCTGAGGGTGAAAGGCTGTGCTCAACTCCACCCTAGTACCCAACTCCTGCTGTACGGCTCTCCAAAACCGTGATGTGAACTGTGTACCTCTGTCTGAAATGATGGATATTGGAATACCATGAAGGCGGACAATCTCTTTGATATAAATCTCAGCCAACCTCTCTGAAGAATAAGTGGTCAACACTGGAATAAAATGAGCTGACTTGGTCAGCCGATCCACGATCACCCAAATAGCATCGAACCTTCTCAAAGTCCGTAGAAGTCCAACTACAAAGTCCATGGTGATCCGTTCCCACTTCCACTCTGGGATCTCTAACCTCTGAAGTAATCCACTCCGGCTAGGCTCTGAAATATCCAATCTCACAAACTGGTTGGCTAAGGCCTGAACATCCAAGGCTAAGGGCCTCTCAGCTACCGGAAGATATGCCAAACTCCCCAAACTCTCTGCCCGACGACTCAAGGCGTCGGCCACTATGTTAGCCTTCCCCGGGTGATATAATATAGTGATATCATAATATTTAAGTAGCCCCAACCACCTCCGCTGACGTAAATTAAGGTCCTTCTGCCTGGACAAGTACTGTAAACTCTGGTAGTCAGTGTAAATCTTGCAGGGAACACCGTACAAATAATGACGCCAGATCTTCAGTGCGTGAACAATAGTTGCTAACGCGAGATCATGAACTGGATAATTCTTCTCATGCACCTTCAACTGTCTAGACGCGTAGGCAATCACCCTACCGTCCTGCATCAATACCACTCCAAGGCCAATCCTCGAGGCATCACAATAGACAGTGTAGGACCCTGAACCTATAGGCAATACTAATACTGGGGCTGTAGTCAAAGCTGTCTTGAGCTTCTGAAAGCTCTGCTCACACTCCTCGGTCCACCTGAACGGAGCACCCTTCTGGGTCAGCCTGGTCATAGGTGCTACAATGGATGAAAATCCCTACACAAAGCGATGGTAATACCCCGCCAAACCAAGGAAACTGCGGATCTCCGTAGCTGATGACGGCCTAGGCCAACTCTGCACTGCCACCACCTTCTTTGGATCTACCTTGATCCCATCACAAGACACTATGTGGCCCAAGAATGCCACTGAATCAAGCCAGAATTCACACTTAGAAAATTCTGCATACAACCTCTTCTCCCTCAAAGTCTGAAGCACGGTCCTCAGGTGCTACTCATGATCTTCCCGAGACCGGGAATATACCAGGATGTCGTCAATAAACACAATGACGAAGGAATCAAGATAAGGCCGGAATACATTGTGCATTAAATGCATAAAGGCTCCTGGGGCATTGGTCAGCCCAAATGACATGACAAGAAACTTATAGTGACCATATCTGGTCTTGAAAGCAGTCTTCGAGATATCCGGCTCCCGAATCTTCAACTGATGATAGCGAGAACGCAAGTCAATCTTGGAAAACACCCTGGCATGCTGTAACTAATCAAATAAATCATCAATGCGAGGCAAAGGATATATGTTCTTCACTGTATCCTTATTCAGCTGCCAATAATCAATACATATATGCATAGAACCATCCTTCTTCTTCACAAATAAGACCAGAGCACCCCAAGGTGACACACTGGGCCGAATGAAGCCCTTATCAAGAAACTCCTACAACTGCTCCCTCAAGTCCTTCAATTCAGGAGGAGCCATACGATATGGAGGAATAAAGATGGGCTAAGTGCCCGACAACAAATCAATGCCAAAATCAATATCTCTGTCGGGCGGCATGCCCGATAGATTAGCTGGAAACATATATGGGAAGTCCCTCACTACTGGAACTAACTCGACTGTGGGGGTATCAATACTGACGTGTCTCACATAGGCCAAATATGCATCACACCCCTTCTCAACCATTTGCTGAGCCTTAAGAAATGAAATGACCCTGCGGGGAGTATACTCTAAGGTACCTTTTCACTCTAATCTCGGAAAACCTGGCATAGCCAGCGTCACGGTCTTAGCGTGACAATCAAGAATAGCATAATGAGGCGACAACCAGTCCATGCCCAAGATAACATCAAAATCTACCATACCGAGTAATAACAAATTGGCTCTAGTCTCAAAACCACTAAGAGCAATCAAACATGATCGATATACGCAGTCCACAATAAGAGAATCTCCCACAGGAGTAGATACATAAACAGGGAAACTCAAAGAATCCCGAGATATCCCCAAATGTGGAGCAAAATAAGAAGACACATATGAATACGTAGAGCCTGGGTCAAATAATACTGATGCATCCCTATGACAGACAAGGACAATACATGTGATGACTGAATCTGAAACAATGGTCTCTAAACGGGCTGGAAGGGCATAGTACCTGGCCTGACCTCCCCCTCTAGGGCGACCTCGACCTCCCCGACCTCCACCTTGAGCTGGCTGAGGAGGTGGGGTGGCAGCTGGTGCTGGAAGAATGGCCGGAGGACCCAGTGGAGCACGTGGAGGCTGATAAGTCTGTGGAGGTGCACCCCTCCTGCCTCTGGGGCAATCTCTAACCAGGTGACGAGTGTCACCACACTCAAAACAACCTCTCAAAGGACGCGACGGCTGAGACTAACTCGAACCTAGCCTGCTGGACTGGCCGGCAATAGCACCTCGAGTAGGAGGCATACTGGATACTGGCGATGCATAATAGGGCTCCTGAGGTCTAGGAGGAGCTGGAACACAGCTGGCTGCTGGAAGAGCTGAATGAACAGGGCAACTCACAAAACCCCTACCATAGCGTGCTGCTGGTGCACAAGCTCCTGAATAATGACCAGTCTCTCGAGACCTCTTGGCCTCTCTCTCCTCCCTGTTCCGGGCAAACATGCCCTCTACCCTCCTGGCAATGCTCACTGCCTGCTAATAAGTGATGTCCATCTCCAACTCCCTGGCCATACTGGTCCGAATACTGGGGTGGAGTCCCTCAATAAAGCGACAAACCCTCTCTTTGACTGTAGCAACCAGAGCCGGTGCATGGCGAGCTAACCCACTAAAACAGACTGTATACTCCGACACAGTCATAGAACCCTGACGTAACTGCTCTAACTCTGCGCGCCAAGCATCTATGAGGCCTTGAGGAATATACTCATGCAAGAACATCTCTGAAAATTGAGTCCAAGTGAGAGAGGCTGCCTCGTCCGGACTACTCAGCTCATAGGCACGCCACCACTGATATGCTGCTCCCCTCAGATGGAAAGCGCTGAAAGAAACCCCGCTAGTCTCCACAATGCCCATAGTGCGGAGAATACGATGACACTCCTCAAGAAAACCCAGAGCATCATCTGAAGCTAGTCCGCTGAAAGTAGGTGGGTGGTATTTCTTGTACCTCTCAAGTCTGAGCTGCTCTGCCTCAGAAGCAGCTACCCTGATCTCATGCTGAACCGAAGCCACTGGGGGCATAGAAATATACTTTGGGGCCTGATCAACCTGGACCCTCTGCTCAGGGGTGCAGGCTGCGGGAGTCTGTGCCCCTCCCCCTGCCTGAGATGTAGCGGGAGCTATCGAAAATAGTCCAGCCTGAGCCAGAGTGCTGAACATGCTCAAGAACTGAGCTAAAGTCTCCTGGAGGGCTGGAGTAGCAATAGGGATCTCCGGTGCTGGCCCTCCAGCTGGAGCTGCTGGGGGCTCCTCTGACGCAGCTCTCGCAGGTGCTCGGGCTGCACCGCGTGGTCATCCTCTACCCCGACCCCGGCCTTTGGCGGCTCTAGCAGGGAGCTCGGGTGCCTGATTGTTGGTCCTCCCATTGCGGGTCTTCACCATCTGTGAGAAAGAATAGAATAGAATCTTAGAATTTGTTTTTGTGTCAATAACGCGCACGACAAGGAAATCAAAGAATATGATTGTTCTTAACAGTTACATACTGAAGATAAGTACGGACGTCTCCGCACCGATCCGCGAGACTCTAATAAACTGGCTTGTGACTCGCGACTCCTATGAACCTAGGGCTCTGATACCAACTTGTCACAACCCAAATTAACCCTCCGTAAGGTGTCGTGATGCCACCTAGTCTTTTCGACTAGGTAAGCCTAATATTGCAAAAAATATAAAGAAAACACAACATTTTAAAGATAAACTGCATATTATAAATAGCCAAGAGAAGTACCACTCGGCATATACAAAATAATTCTCCCAAAACCCAGAATATCACTAAGTCACAAGCTGCTATAATCTATCTGCTCTATACAAAAGTCTGAAGGTAATAAAGAAAGTCTCTAGGCGAGGGAGTAGAAGAGGACTCCGAAGATCTGCGGACGCAAGCAGAAGTACCTTGAAGTCTCCTCGAATCAGCAGCACGCACTAACCCCAAGGCTGATAGCTCGTACCTGGATATGCACACGAAAATATGTGTAGGAAGGGCATGAGTACATCACAATGGTACCCAGTAAGTGCCAAGCCTAACCTAGGTCGAATAGTGACGAGGTCAGGTCAAGGTCCTACCAGAGCAAAATATAATAAATTAAACAGTAAAAGATATAAGTGAAATTTACAGTAACATAGTTAAAGAAATTCTCGAAAATTTAACAGTTAAGGGAGCCCTCGGCTCAAAACAAGGTAAACACAGTGAAAAATCTCTCGGGATACCGTCCCGTAGTTTCAAATGAATATGCAGTATAGGGGGATCTCCCGGAATATGTCCGTAGTCCCAAAGTAAATATGCAGTACATGAGGATCTCCCAAAATACGTCCATTGTCCCAAAGTAAATATGAAGTTCTAGGGGATCTCTCGGAATACGTCCGTAGTCCCAAAGTAAATATGCAGTACAGGGGAATCTCCCGGAATACGTCCGTAGTCCCAAAGTAAATATGCAGTACAGGGGGATCTCCTGGAATACGTCCGTAGTCCCAAAGTAAATATGCAGTACAGGGGGATCTCCTGGAATACGTCTGTAGTCCCAAAGTAAATATGCAACGCAAGATGAAATGACAGGTATGACATCGAGTTATACAGTTTATACTGGACACAGATAAGGCAAATAAGGATTTAGATAAACATGATGCACATAATGTCAATTAGGCAGTTAAAACACATAAACATGCTTTTCTAGTCTAAACTACACAATTAAACATATTAGTACAACTTAATAAGAGAAGCAATTTATGATTTAAAAAGGTTAAACAGGATTTTTTTTTTTGCAATAATAGCCCGTGTACGTACTCGTCACCTTACGTACACGGCGCCCACACACCAAATAATATCAAGATATCCTAAGGGGGAAGTTCCCAACACAAGGTTAGGCAAGCCACTTACCTCGAACCGCTCAAATCACCTCGATAACACATTCTTGCCACGAGTATCCGACTCCAAATGGCCCAAATCTATTCAAATAAATTGCATAATGTAAATATAACTATGAGTAACTAATTTAGCTAATAAATTCGAAGCTAAAGCGTGAAATTAGGAAAAACGCCCAAAAAGTCACCCTGGGCCCACGTCTCGGAATCGGGTAAAAGTCGCAAAATACGAACACCCATTCACTCACGAGTTTACTCATGCCAAAATTGCTCAAATCCGATACCAAAATCTCGATCAAAACCCCAAATTTTAGCCTAAGAATCTTTCTCAATTTCTCACCCCAAATCCGAAATTAAACGATGAAATCAACCATAGATTAGTGGAATATAACCATAAAGGAGTTAGGAATCATTACCCAAAAACTTCCTCCGACAATCTCTCCAAATTTTTCCTTCTACCGAGCTCTCAATCAAATTTTTGTGTTATGAACTCAACCCTCATTTTTTGAACCTTAAATTCTGCCGAGGTGCGTTCTTCTTCGCGAACGCGACATCACGATCGCGAACGCGATGAACAATCTTCT
This sequence comes from Nicotiana tomentosiformis, assembly GCF_000390325.3. Lineage (NCBI taxonomy): Eukaryota > Viridiplantae > Streptophyta > Magnoliopsida > Solanales > Solanaceae > Nicotiana > Nicotiana tomentosiformis. The sequence continues at coordinate 98,696,511 of NC_090812.1, read as the reverse complement.
ACTGGCCCAAAATTCCTCTTTCGCGAATGCGAGGGGACTCTCGCAAACGCGTACCTTCCACTGACGTACCCTTCGCGAACGCGTAGGCTTAATGCCCGAAGCTTCCTCTGCCCCGTTCCTCTACGCGAACGCGAGGACCATATCGTGAACGCGTAGGCTTAAGGTCCCACACCTTCGCAAACGTGGGAAAAACATCACCAACGTGAAGAACAACTCCGCTGCCTTTCCCAGGTTCTATACGCAATCGCGAGGCACCTCTCGCGAACGCGATAAAGGATTTTTCTGCAATAAAACACCAGAAATCTGCCACTTCTCTAAGTCCAAAGATGACTCGTTAAGCATATGAAACACACCCGAGGCCCCCTGGACCTCGACCAAACATACTAACCAATCCTAAAATACCATACAAACTTAGTCAATCTCTCAAATCACATCAAACAACGTTAAAATCTTGAATCACCCTCCAATTCAAACTTAAAGAACTTGAAACTTCAAAATTCTACAACCGATGCCGGAACATATCAAATCACGTCCAATTGACCTCAAATTTTGCGCACAAGTCATAATCAACATTACGGACCAACTACAACTTACAGAATCGGAAAACAACCCCGATATCAAAAATTTCACTACTGGCCCAAAACTCTAAAAAATTCGACTTTCGCCATTTCAAGCCTAAATGAGCTACGAACCTCCAAAACACAATCCGGACACGCTCTTAAACCCAGAATCACCTAACGTAGCTAACGGAACTGATGGAATTCCATTCCGGAGTCGTCTTCACATAGTTCCAACTACGGTCCAAATTTTAGGGCTTAAGCTCTCATTTAGTGTGTCTCAAAACACTCTGAAACTCAAAACCAATCATCCCGGCTCACAATAGCATAAAAAGATTTGGGGAAAGCTGTTAATAGGGGATCGAGACTATTACTCTCAAAATGACCGGCCGGGTCGTTATAATATTTCTTCCCTTTTATGACCGAATCATTATGAGCATTAATAATATTAATGAAACGTTATAATTGGCAACCGTAACTGTTCATGAAGATTCTGTAACGGTTCTGATTCTTCTTCCATATTAATTAGAGGTTCATGAATCTTTCCTCTTTACTATCTTGATTCATCCTGCCTGTATCTCTTCACTGAGTAATTTAGGCTCGAGCAACCGTACCCTTTCGTCTCATGAGTGATTTGTTCTTACCTGTTGTAAATTGTGAATCTTTTAATGCGACACTCCAGTTGTCATCTTCTTTGTAATCCACGTATCTTGCCCTATCATCCTCATATAATTCCACGTGTAACATTTATTTTTTACCAATACAGATAGTCGCCCCACTTGCCGAATATTCTGCAATTGAATATTTGGGAAGTGGCACGTATTTATGGCGGGAATTTTTTGCCGCCGTTTCCCATGTATCATTGCGTCTTCTTTAGAACCATCCCTCCGTATGCCACTTCCATTTAATGTACATGCTACGTGGCCTTCAGTGGTTTTTAAAGCTTTCTTGCGGCTGCGTCAGTCACTTTTAGTTTCACAAAACCTTCAATCTACAGTGTTTTTCTTCTTTAATCGCTCTTGTTCTTTAGCGCACATTATTTTCTTATATAACCATGTCTTCATCAAACCCCGATCCTCGCAGGGTAGCAATTGTAGATGAACTTCGCCCTTCAACTGCTCCTGTTAGGAGTAGAAGTGGTAGTAGATTACGTAGTTTAGGATCTGTATCTTTTCGCGGTTCTACTTATCAAACCAATATACCCATTCTTATTTTAGAACTAGGGCTTCTTCAACTCATAGATCTTCTGCCAGAAATAGGGATTCGAGTGAACCTATTCGAGAACCAACTGTTAACGAAATTATTCCTGCAGAATTGTCTTTCTCCAATGATCGTGAATCAATTAGAAATCAAGTTACTTCTATGACTTCCCATGATCGTGCTGATGTTTATCCTTCCCAAATTACCAAGGGTTTGATTTCTCTTGTGCGAAGAGAATGCCATTGGAAATTTGACTTTCTAATTTTAGTTCCTGGTTCAAACCAAGGGATTACTTCGTTCTAAGCTGGTTACTCTTTTGTTTACACATATCCTTTTACGTTAGGTTTTAGACCACCTATTGACCCAGCCATCATAGAATTTTGCCGTTTCTTTAACGTTTGCTTAGGACAAATTGGTCCTATTGTATGGAGAGTTATTGCATGTTTAAGATACCTGGCTAATTTGGCCTCTTTACCCTTCACCTTTCAACACTTGCTTCATCTTTATTCCCCTAAGTTATTTCGTTCAGGGGTGTTTACTCTCGTGGCTAGAAGTAAAAAGGTTTTGTTTAGCCCTGAAGATAATAAAGACCGTGACAGTATGCCCATTTTATTGCTGCTCCCACAAGTGATTTAGTGGGTGAAGAGAACATGTCTTTTCCAGAAAAATGGAACTTTACACGTAAGTTTGTTTTAAAATATATTTCTTCTATTTTATGAAGGAAGAATAAACTTACGATCTCGTGGCTGTCTTTTTTTCTTTTTAGCAACCATGGAAGTTGTTGAAGAAATACAAGACTTCCGTGCTTGGGTAGAAAAATTGTTGTCGGTTGCTCCTATGGAAGGAAGGTCTTGGAAATACCTTTCTCATAGGTTTGGTTGGAAAGTTAAAACTCATGGTATGCTTCCTTTTAACTTTCTTCCTTTCTTTCATGTTTATTTGGAGATTTACTAACTTCTTCTTCTGCTAGGGTTTCCCATGCGGGGTGTTAGTGCCGCGTCTATTGCTTCATCAAGACTTTCTTTATCCATGGCTCAAGAGATGATTTTGAGTTCTTCATCAAAGAGAAAAGTAGAGAAAGCTCATGTTTCTGAGGGTGAAGAGGAACGAGAGGAGGGATCTTTAGTGCGTAAGCCTTGGGCTAGGAGATGCGTTATTTTGGATGATGAAACCACTCCTCCTCTAAATTCAGTTCCCGTGAATGAGCCTGAAAGTGCCACTTTGGTGAGCTCTGATGAAGAGATGATTGCTGCACCTCGTGACTCTACAAAAAAGTTATTTTCCCATGGGTTTGATAGTGAAGACTTTGGCTTAGTTTCTGATGAAGCACCCCTTGCCTCCTTTCCGGTATCTGCTCCTATTGGTTCTCAGTTTTCCGCCACTGTTGTTGCTGCCACTGCTCCTCCCATGGCTATTTTTACTTCCTCAACTATCCCTATTGCTACCACTTCTCATGTTGAAGTTGGTTCTTCCAGTAGTAGTAGGATGATGAAAAAAGTTACCATTGAAGTCCTCGAGGATGGTAATCTTTTGAAAAAGTCTGGCCAGGCTGATGTATGGCTGAAACCGCTGATTGTCCCAGTTGAGAAGTCTAAATTGGAAAACCACAGCTCTTTGACATGGATGAATGACATTGTCCATTCATCTTTAAAGGTATAAGCCTTAGCTTTTTATTTTGCATGCGATTTCTTTATCTTTGTTTGATAATTACTTCTTCCCTTTTGTAGATCAACCTGATAGGCACAGAGCTGATGAAGAGAATTGTCCATACTGAGCACTTAGTCAACGACTATCATACAGAACCGGACAACTGGAAAGAACAATTTGAAGGCCTTCAGTTAGATAAAGAAGTTTTAGATGAGGAAAAGTGTGCTTTGGAACAGCAAGTGAAAGTGATGGCAGCATAATTGGCGATTGAAAAAGCCTCTTCCAGTCAATTGGGCAAGGATAAAGACCTCCTTGAGTCTTCATTTGTCGAGCAGCTTTCTAAAGCTACTGAGGAAATTAGGGGTCTAAAAGAACTGCTTAATTAGAAGGAAGTCTATGCTGGGGAGCTTGTTCAAACGCTCACTCAGGCTCAAGAAGACCTCCGTGCATCTTCTAACAAGGTCCAGTTCTTAGAGAGATCACTCGCCCCTTTACAAACTTCTTATGATTCTACTTTGACTGAAAAAGCAGAGTTGGAGGCCGAAATTGAGCAATGGGAGAGGGATTATGAGGCCCTTGAGGAAAATCAACTCTTGATGTAAGCTGGGCTTTCTTGAACATGCGCCTCGAGACTTTGATGGAGGCTAACCAGGAAGGTTTTGACTTGACTGCTGAGATTGCAAAAACTAAGGAAACCATTGAAAAAACTCAGCAGAGTCAAAACCTTTCCTCACCTGAGGTCGGCATTCCCGAGAGTAATGAACTTACTCCTGGTGAAGTTAGTGTTCAAATCTCTCCTGCTCAAGTCGAACCTTCTGCTGCTGTTGATGATGCCATCTTGACTTCTTCCGCTGCTGATAGTACTACTTTAGAATCTGCCCCATAGTGAACTTGTGTTTGGAAAGTTTATTGTGTTTGTTTTTTTTATTTGCGGAATGGTTGGCAAGTTTTACCCCTGATCCATTTTGGGGTTTAATATCAAATACTTTGGTTTGAACTAAGTTTATACTTAGTTTTAACCGGGTTTATATAATATTTAATTTTTGTTTCTGTTCTACTCTTTTATTATGCATTTAAAAATGCTTCAATACTCCATGACTTTTTGAACATGCACGAATTATAAAAGAGGCACTTCTATAAACGACACTTAATGAAGAAGACATCTCAACGTCATAATGGTGTAAACATACGAAAGAAGAAATAGGAACACACACGTTTCTTTAAATAACTTTGAGGAAGTTTTGTATCATTCGAACTTTCAAATTGTATAATACTTTACATATATTCAAGTATCATCTATAACTCTTTCGTAACTTTTTTCTTTACAACAGATTTTACAAAATTCAAGGGTATATCTTGCAACCCATGATTAAATATTGCCTTTAACCCACGAGTGTATTCTTCATAGGTTTTTGGATCAGGCTTGCGTTGTTGGCTCTTGACTTTGCTCTTAACTTTCGATTTGTTGGGTAGACCATAGGCTTGACCTGAATTCTGACTTTTTCAGTCTTCTTTGCCTTCCTTATATATATATATATATATATATATATATATATATATATAGTCCCCCAAGTGTTTGAGCTTTGAAGTATGAAATCTCGAGTACTTGATTATTCCTTCCATGTGGTCCATTTCCTGAAAAGGAAAAACATACGGGATTCGGAGGTATATATAATTTAGATAATGACTTCTTAACCCTTTATATTTCCATCAGAAAGGTTGCAACCCTAGACCGGGAATAATGTTGCTTTCGCTTGCCCTTCGGGTCTAATATCATTATTTGGTGTGGGCTCAGCTTTTTGTCTATCATCTAAAATTACTAGTATAATATTAACTATACAAAACAAAAATCGTAATTGAACGATACCTGACCGTGGTATTTATTTTGCTCAGAAATAGTATTTCTTTAAATGAACAGCATTCCAACTCGAGGGTAAAACCTTGCTATCCATGGTTTCTAACTTGTAGGCACCTTTTCCAGCGATACCTCGAACTTTATAGGGTCCTTCCCAATTTGGATTTGACTTTCCCGCTCCAGTTATTTTCGTTGATTGGAAAACCTTTTTAAGAACGAAGTCCCCAATTTTGAAGTACCTGAGGTGAGCCTTTCTATTGTAGTATCGTTCTATGATTTGTTTTTGTGCTGCTATCCGTATTAAAGTTGCTTCTCTTCTTTGTTCGAGTAAGTCCAAGTTTGTTCTTAATTCCTCATCGTTCGAATCTTCCGTTGCCAATACGAATCTCGTGCTTGGTTCTCCTATTTCAACCGGGATTAAAGCTTCTGAACCATACACAAGCGAAAATGGAGTTTCTCTCGTGGCTGTTTTTGCTGTGGTTCTATAAGCCCATAACACTCCTGGTAATTCTTCAGGCCAACTCCTTTTCGATTTTTCTAGTCTCTTCTTCAAATTATTGATGATTATCTTATTCGTCGACTCAGCTTGTCTAGTTGCCACTGGATGGTAAGATGAAGAGGTTATTCGTTTGATTTGCCAACTTTGAAAGAACTCCGTAATTTTCGAGCCTATAAATTATGGGCCATTATCACATACGATTTCTTTTGGAACTCCAAATCGGCATATAATGTTTCGCCAAATGAAATCTTTCACCTCCTTTTCTCATACCTGTTTGAAAGCTGCTGCCTCTACCTATTTTGAAAAGTAATCTGTTAATACTAATAAGAATCGTACCTTTCCTTTAGCTTATGGTAAAGGCCCTACTATATCCATTCCCCATTTCATAAATGGCCATAGGGAAATAACTGTATGTAATAACTCTGCAGGTCGATGCTTATTGTTGGCATATCGTTGACACTTATCACACTTGGCTACAAAATTTTCCGCATCTTCTTCCATCTTAGGCAAGTAGTATCCTGCCCTGATTAGTGTTTTAACTAAAGATCTTCCACCTGCGTGATTTCCGCAATGTCCTTCATGTACTTCCCTCATCACGTACTCCGTTTGATTGGGTCCAAGGCACCTTGCTAATGGACTGCCAAATATTTTTCGATATAAATTATCTCGAATTAGGCAGTAACGAGCAGCTTTTCGTCGAAGCACTTGAGATTCTTTCTTTCCTTCAGGTACGATCCCGTACTGCAAAAAATTAACAATCTCGTTTCTCCAATCCAGGTTAAATTATTAAAGCTACCCTTATGTTTATCCTGGTCATGTGCTGAATGAAATAAATGGATTACAATGGCATTTTCCTCACTCGTTACTTCTGAAACTGAAGTAAGGTTAGCCAACGTGTCTGCTTTTGTGTTTTCTTCCCTGGGTATTTGCACGATCTTCCATGATTGGAATTGCCTGACCAGTTCTCGTGCCTTTTCCAAGTATTGTTGCATTCGTGGCTCTCTAGCAGTGTAAGTCCCCTGCATCTAATTGACTACCAGTTGAGAGTCACTTTTAATCATGATTTGCTCTATGGAGAGTTCTCGTGCTAGTTCCAAACCTGCAATTACAGATTCATACTGCTTCATTGTTAGTAATAGGGTAATATTTAATTGCTTGTCTTATACTTTCACCTGAGGATGGGATTAAGACAATACCCAAACCGGATCCTTTGACATTTGAAGAGCCATCAATAAATAAAGTCCACGTATCTGGATTAGCTCCAGTAAAAATTTGTAACTCCTTTTCTACTTCAGGAATTATTTTTGTATTAAAATCTGCGACGAAATATGCTAAAACTTGAGATTTTATTGTTGTTCTAGGTTGATAAATAATGTCATATTCACTTAGTTCTATTGCCCACTTGGCTAATCTTCCTGACAATTCTTATTTATGTAAAATATTCCTTAATGGATATGCAGTTACTACGGAGATAGGATGTCATTGAAAATATGGTCTCAATTTCCTAGCTGCCATGACTAATGCTAAAGCTAGTTTTTCTAGATGAGGATATCTAGTCTCAGCATCTAATAAAGATTTATTAACATAATAAATAGGATATTGTTTACCTTTGTCCTCCCTTACTAAAACTGCACTTACAGCTACTTCTGCAACTGCAAGATAAACAAATAGTCTTTCTCGAATGTAGTTGAAAGATCTTGAAAATGATCTTCCGCTTGTGTAGACTTGACCAACATATCGTCAATGTACACTTCCATCGTCTTCCCCAGGTGTTCTTGGAACATCTTGGTCACCAACCTCTGATACATGGCTCCATTAGTTTTCAAGCCAAAAGGCATGACTTTGTAACAATAAGTCCCCCTGTTTGTAATAAATGAATTTTTTTTCTTCGTCTAAGGGGTCCATTTTTATTTGATTATAACCAAAATACGCATCTAGAAAGCTCAATAATTCGTGGCCTGCGGTAGCATCAATCAATTGATCTATATGCGGTAAAGGGAATGAATCATTCGGGCACGCTTTATTTAAGTCAGTGTAATCCACACAAACTCTCTATTTACCGTTCTTTTTCGGAACAACCACAGTATTAGCTAGCTAATTAGGATATTTTACCTTGCGTATTGAATCGATCTTTAAGAGTTTCTGTACCTCTTCATCGATCACTTGATTTTTTGAATGATGCTTGCTTCCTCTTCTTTTGTTTGACAGGTATGAATGATGGATCTTCATTTAATTTATGAGTCATCACCTTTGGAGGTATACCTGTCACATCTGAATGGGACCATGCAAAATAATTCGCGTTAGCTTTTAAATATTCAATTAACTTTCCTCTCCTATCTGGGTTTAACCTTGCTCCGATATGAATTCTTCGGTCTGGCCATTGTTCGAAAAGTGGAACAGCTTCAAGCTTCTCAATCGTTGTTTTAATGTTTTCGTTCTCCTATGGCTCTTGAATTACATCTGGTCTAGAGTCCACGTCTGTTTGTTTTGATACAGTTTCTATTGAAATTTGATTTACCGCATCTTTATCACTTACACTCGTATCTTTTTGACTTGGTTGTATCACCAAATTGATGCTCCTTGAAGTTTGTTGATCTCCTCGAATTTGTTGAATTATCCATTTTGAAGGGGATTTGATAACCTGATGTAATGTGGATGGCACAGCATCCATACCATGAATCCACGGCCTCCCAAGAATTATATTATAGGCCATATCTGTGTGTATCACTTGAAATTTTGTTTCTTTGATGACCTCTTCTGCGTATGTTCTTAGTTCAATCTCGCCCTTTGTAACAACGGTTGAGTTATCAACCCCAGATAAGGAACGTGATTTTGGAACTACACGATCGACCATCAGTATTTCGTTCACCACTCGTAATAGAATGAAGTTCACGGAGCTACCTGGGTCAATCAAAACTCGTTTTATATTAGTATCATGTATAAAGAAGTAAAGATATTACCAGTGCATCGTTGTGAGGAATCATTAATCCATCGACATCTGCATCATCAAAGGTTATGTTGCTGTCTTCCAGAGTTTGGCGAGTTCGCTTCCCGTGAGTTATTGTGAACTTTGTTGTTTTTCTCGCAGCTGTATAGGTTACGCCATTGACTTCTTCTCCGCTGTTTATCACATTTACTGTTCTCTTTGGTGACGGAGGTTATGGGGGCTCTTGCCTATTTTTCATGTAAGCTTGTTTTCCTTTCTCGCTGAACAATTCCGTCAGATAGCCCTGCTTCAATAAATGTTCCACCCCACCTTGTAATAATCTGCAGTCTGATGTTCTATGGCCGTGGTCATTATGGAACTCGCACTAAAAGTCTGGGTTTCTTCTATTTGGATTTGATCTCATCTCTTTAGGCCATCGTACCTTATTCCTCATACTTCTTAAAACAACGACCAACTCGGAGGTACTTACGTTAAAATTGTAGTCCCTAATCCTTACATTTGTATTAGCATCTTTGTTGCGTTCACCTCGATCTTTGCTGAATCTTGACGATGACGAACCTGATTCTCTATTTACGAACCTGTGGTCAGCCCGCATGTTTTCAAATTTAGAACGAGCTTCTCGCCCCGAAGGTCCCATATAAGTCTCGTACCTATTCTTACCGGACCTCTTCTCAGATTCCGACCGCCTCGAACCTATTTTTTCTTCAACCCTTGACTGAGCTATGATATCTTCTTTGATTCGTAATTTGGTACTGTACCTATTATAGACATCATTCTATGTCGTGGCAAGGAATTCACGTAGGCTCTCTTTAAGCCTCCTCGTAGCTTCTGAACTTTTTTCGTTTAAGTTGTTTGCAAATGCCATGGCTGCCCAATAGTCGGGTACTCTTGGTAGCAACATTCTTTCACATTGGAATCTGCCTACAAATTCTTGAAGCAATTCTGTATCTCCTTGCTTTACTTTGAATATATTCTCCATTCGCTTTTCAACTTTTTGTGCACCCGAGTGTGCTTTTATAAATAGATCTGCAAACTCAGCAAAAGAGTCGATAGAATTTTCAGGTAAAAGAGAGTATCATGTTAACGCTCCTTTAGTAAGTGTTTCCCCAAACTTTTTGACCAGCACAGATTCAATCTCCTGCTTGGTTAAATCATTGCCTTTTACTCCCGTGGTGAATGCAGTGACATGGTTACGTGGATCGATCGTTCCATCGTATTTCGGGATGTCAGGCATTTTGAATTTTTTGGGAGTTGGTAATGGAGCTGCGCTTGGTTTCCATGGTTGTTATGAATATTTGTCGGAATCAATTCCTTTGATCACAGGTGGTACGCCGGGTATTTGCTCAATACGGTCATTTTGTTCTTTCACCTGTTTCTGCAAGGTTAGTATTAAAGTTTGTAAATCAGAATTATTAGGCGTACCTGGTCTCCCATCACGTGACTCGTTGGGAGTTCCTCCGCTTCCAGAATTAACCAACCCTGACCGTGGAATTTTCACAGTTGCAGTATTGTTTGGTGGAGGTGTGGGTGGCATAACTGGTAGTCCCCTCACGAAAGCCTGGAGAGCATCATTCACGTACTCAGCAATTAACTTCTTCACAGCATCCTGCTCAACAGTTTGTTCATTTGCATGTTGTTCATTGTTATGAGTAGTGGATCTTTCTCGTGATGCTTCTCTTGAATTGTGTGGAGTTCCCTGAGGTGATGGAATTGGAGTTCCTTCCACCCGTTAGTTGTTTTCATTGACATTCGACATGATTCGATTGAGAGAGAGTGATTTGGAAAGTAAGAGAAGATTATGAGATTCCCGATAACAGAACCAATTTGTTTAACCAAAGAATTAGATTCTTAGTCAAAGCCTATTTTTAGAAGTACTCGGGTTACTGATAATCAAGAAATTCAATATTCTCTCAAAAATAAGAAAGGAAATCAGAATCAGAAATAACAAAATAATCAATAGAAAGCACAAGAAAGCAATTATATTTCAATGTTCATCAGAACGTGTCCTTACAAGTGAAATTCCCTTCCCTTATATAGGAATTTACAAATATAACGTTTCTTCCTTTTAATGACCGAATCATTATGAGCATTAATGACATTAATGAAACATTATAATTGGCAACCGTAACTGTTCATGAAGATTCTGTAACAGTTCTGATTCTTCTTCCATATTAATTAGAGGTTCATGAATCTTCCCTCTTTACTATCTTGATTCATCCTGCATGTGTCTCTTCACTGGGTAATTTAGGCTCGAGCAACCGTACCCTTTCGTCTCGTGAGTGATTTGTTCGTACCTGTTGTAAATTGTGAATCTTTTAATGCGACACTCCAGTTGTCATCTTCTTAGTGATCCACGTATCTTGCCCTATCATCCTCATATAATTCTATGTGTAACATTTATTTTTTATCAATACAGGAAGGTTTTTTGAGAAAATATTTAGATAGAGATGATAATAGATCGAAGGCAAGGGAAAGGATCAAGGCCAAGTTAACAAAAGTAAATGACACGTCTATTTGAAGGAAATTAAAGAGTTATGATTGCTGGAAATTCTCAAAGAAAAAGAAGTATTAGGTGCAACCGTTACCATTGTTAGGAAGTGATAGGAGAAATAAAAGGAAAGAGAGGAGGTGCAATTAAGAGAATTGAAGACGTGCCTTTTGGATTTGTAACTATAGCACATAAACGGAAAAAATATGAAAGAAGTCAAAAATTTCAGAAATTAGAAAAATGTGTATGCTGGTTAAAGAGACTTGTCACATCATCTGCTAAGGTCCCTCAATTATATATATATACTAGGATACTAGGATTTTTAAATCGGTTACAATTCACCCCTCTTGTACTTTCATAGCAAACGATATAGAGTGTGGCTCTTTGTTTTTCTTTTGCCTTTTTGTTCATTAGTATAAAAAGGTAACTTATAACCATAATGCAGGCAGACTTCTATTCCTTGCAGTACATGAATGGCCAAGGCAGAATTAGATACTTACAAATTGAAGTTTAATGGTTTTCCCATCCTGTTCAACTGTTCGAATTTTGTAGAAAAAAAAGAAAGAAGACAATTGTTAGTGCTAATATGCATTATCTGAATCATTACTAAATGTATGAGACATTACAAACAATGGGAGGATTCACTTACAAAGTCCACAGTCCACACTCCACACCCATGGTGCTAGTGTAACTCTGAAGACCAGAGAAACACAAATATATATAACAATAAAGAAAACATATATTTTCTTCCATTAAGATTGTTAAAGTTTAAAATGTAACTACGACCAGTCTAAAAAAGAAATTGAACTACGTAATTGATAAACTTAAATAAGCTAATCAAAGATTAGTGAAATAGAAATATTACTTCCACCACCCATAGAATAGTCACAAACAAAGGTGAATTTTTAGGATGGGAATAAAAGAAGTTAATCCGGGAAGCTGGTGAAAAGGTTTTTACCTGGTATACATACTATTAAGTTTAATGAAGAGTCGTGTTTTTTTAGGGATTTTAATATGGCACATGAAGGTTTACAACTGATATTAAATGTGTGTGACTGATGGTGCGAAAATTGTTAAAGGAAGCGACGGTTTTGTTTGTAACCAAAAGAAGTGATTTGAATTTTGTTTCCAGTATTTTTAAAAAGTTAAGAAAGTAAAAAAAAATTGATTTTAAGTTGAGAGGGTAAAAAAAATGGACAAAAAAGATGAATACAAATGATGCCTAAGAGAGATGCCACCTCATCTACTATTGGCTTATATATATATATATATATATATATATATATATATATATATATATATATATATATAGATTTCGAATTTCGAAATTAATTTTTACCATAATAAATTACGAATTATTCTACAAAAAATTCGTAATTGCACTCCTTCGTTCAATTTCAAAATTCTTCCATAAAATCTTATTTAACTCCCCATGTTAAGATTCGGATACTAATCAATCAAATTAAATTACTGACAATTTAATTTATTAATTACTTCCTTTAGGCTTTCGCTTAACTTATTTCAAGTGTCGGATACAAAATTCACCGGTCAGATTTACACATGAAAACTTATAAGCTTTCATAAAGGATTATCATCAATCTCAAAGGCGAGACATGGATTCTATCAACTAATTATTATTTCGCCAATATATATTATTACTGTCTAATTTACCAGGCTTAATGATCCACAAAAGAATCTCGCCTTTTAATAAATTAAAATAATAAATTACACACACAACTAATAATAATTATATCAAGATTACGAGTATAAGTATGTTGAATGGACTAGAGAAATTATTTTATTAAGTCAATATAAAATACTTATCTCTACTTGATCCGTTCAATACATACAAAATGTACTAGCACAAGAAGTCGGAATTAAACCATTCTCACAATCAAGATAAATTATATTTAATCTTATGCTACAACCATTCCGATGGTTTGTCCAATTCCATCATTAGATTGTGAACATAAACTTAATGACTTATATGAATCGATGATTTAATCTTCTGTGTATAAGCTAAACTCTGTATACTAAATCATCTGCTAAGCAAAAGACACATAGACAGATACATGATTTATTTAAAATAAAACTTTATTGAATTGAATAAAAATAAATAATTGTTCCATAAAAAATACTATAACAATACGCATGATTTATAGTGTATCCTACCAACTATCACAAGGCTACTTGCCTATAAAAAAAAAGAGGGGGAGGGGGTATATGTCAATTAACTTTATCTCCAATTTATTTAATATTTCAAGATTCATCCAATTACACAAACGGCTAAGACGGCAACCTTTTAAGTGAAAAATCCAAAAAGTTATAGGATCGACCACCCTTAGCTCTCTTGATGAAGCAAACGAATTCAATTTAAAACGAAAAAGAAAAGGGACAATAATTCCGATGATTTTCGAGAATATTAGCGTGAACTTCACAATTGCAGACACTGCAAATTGCAAAAGAGAGTGCTCTATTGTCTTTATTTTAATGAAAAAGGTCCAAATACGCCCTTGTACTATACGAAATTGAGTATATTTGCTCTTCGTTAATACTTTAGCTCAAGAATGCCCTTACCATCACATAGTTGGTCCATATATGCCCTTAAAGTCACACAGTTGACCCATATATGCCATTTTCGAAACGGAATCCACCCAAAGTAATTAGCTCTTTCGTTAATTATATTAAAGTGTATTACAAACACTATTTTCTTTTTATTAGTATATTTTTTTCTTTACCTTTCTCTTTTCTTTCTTCTTTTTTCTTTTCTTCTCTTTTTGTTTTTCTTTTTTCTTTCTCCCTTATTCGATTTCCTCCATTGTTGGTGTCTTTTCCATTTTCGTCACCAATTTCACTTGACAAAACTCATGAATTCCAATTACTAAGAAAATTCTCCCATAAGAATATTTTAATGTCATATGTTTGTCAATTTTTTAATTTTTACTGAACATATATTTAGTTATAAAAAATTAACAAAGTAAGATTGAAATAATATTTATGTAACAAAAAACCCAAAAAATCCAACAAAATCGAACCAATCCAAATCGATATAATTGGTTTGGTTTGGTTTTGATAACAACCGAACCAACGCGGTTCATGTACACCCCTAATTTACATAGTTAATAAAAAAAATAGAAAATGTCAAGTTGAAAAAAGATAAAAAAAGACTAACAACTCAAATTTATAACACTAGAACTTGAACTCTGGGCTTTTAATCATTAAATTATCTTTCTGAAAATAATTTAAATATTTTGGTCTTTTGAGTATTGTTAAAGGTTGAGATGTTTTTATTATTTTAAAGTTTAAACCATAATTTATGGAACAATTTAATTTCGTTTATTTAGAGGGCCAGTGAAATTGGAACTTGATTACCTTATGAGAGAATTTTCTGAGTAATTGGAATTCATGAGTTTTGTCAAGTGAAATTGGTGACGAAAATGGAGAAGACATCAGCAACACGGAGGAAATCGGATAAGGGAGAAAGAAAAAGGAAAAAAAAAGAGAAGAAAAGAAAAAAGAAGAAAGAAAAGAGAAAGGTAAAGAAAAAAATATACTAATAAAAAGGAAATAGTATTTGTAATACACTTTAATACAATTAACGAAAGATCTAATTAGTTTGAGTGGTTTTCGTTTCGAAAATGACATATATGGGCCAACTGTGTGACTCTAAAGGCATATATGGACCAACTATGTAACGGTAAAGGCATTCTTGAGCTAAAGTATTAACGAAAAACAAATGTGCTCAATTTCATATAGTACAAGCGCATATTTAGACCTTTTCTGTTATTTTAATTTGATACCTTGTTATCAATGAGATAGCTCAGAGTTTGAAACAGTCAAGAAGAGGCAATATGTGATTTTGCATTCTTGATTTTATTGTTGCAACTTTCAACTTGTAATGAAGTGACCCAGCTGTTTTTAATGTGATTGGAGTAGCTTAGCCTTTGAACCTTTGCACCACGTGGTATACTATTCCAATTTCACGCCAATGATTTTTCTGTCCTTGTTATCCTCCACATATAAATGTATATGTATCATATACTACAATAATTAATGCTAACCAAGAAATTTTTACCTATAAGTATATATCTAATACTTATACTTATATATCTAATAAGTGACCAGCTTTGTGTAAATATTTTACATCATTAATGCATAAAATTTAAACTAGTATAACATTAAACCAAATTAAATATCTAACAAGAAATAATTCTATCACTTTAATCTTTACATTCTAATTCTTGCATTACTCCCATAATCCAAATCCAAGCGCTTAGGTATTTTCACATGTGCGTTGTTGACGTGCTCATGTTTTCTATTTAGACTCCAGCCCGCTGAATTCATTTAACACACTATTGGCCTGAGAGAGTGAATACTAAGAGGGACTCTTTTTATCACTTTATCTCCGAAAGCTCCATCTCCGATCCCTTAAGAAGAAGAAGAAGCCAACATGTTGAAGAGGATAGCTTCGAGGTTATTCTAGCTCTCAGCTCTCATCAATCTTTCTAACAGCTTGAAGCACTAAAAGAGATGACGTTTCTTATCAATTGTCTCTGAATTCAGCTTAATGCAAAATCTATTCCGTATGTTATTGGCAATTATTGGTCTAATTTAATAAAAGACAGGCTATTCGAATGGTCCAAATTTGGCGATGATTTCTTAGTATAGTGTTAAAAATGGATCCCTGGCCCTGCCATTGACGTATTTACTTTTGTTTTCATTTTCTCGTACTTTTTTTTTTCTGACTCACATATTTCCGCGTACTATACCTAATCTCCATTTCATTTTGTTCTTCTTATTTCTAACTTAACTCCAGGAGCATGATCACCTCCACATCCTTGCTACTCCAAACCTTCAATAAGGAGTTTTCTACTCACACAGAAAGGTCTCTCTCTTATTCTGAGTATATTACTAAAATTGATGTCACATGACCGTACTTTAAACACCTAAAAGCTGTTTTTTAAATTTTCCAAAAACTTGAAAACTAATTCAAATCTTAAACAAAAAGGTAATGTAACTTTTTATTTTTACAAAAGAATATCAAACAAACACAAGTTCAAAAATTGGCCAAAAAGGTTTTCAACCTTGTTTTTTTTCCAAACCATCACCAAGTTGGTTATCCGAAGCTGAAAATAATTTTGTGAATGTAAGGAAACTAGAAGGCAAAGTGGCGCTGATCACAGGGGCAGCAAGTGGCATCGGCAAAGAAACCGCCGCTAAATTCATCAGCAACGGTGCCAAGGTCATAATCACAGATATACGCAGGCAGCTCGGCGAAGAAACAGCCTCCGAGCTCGGACCAAACGCCACCTTTGTGGTCTGTGATGTATCCAAAGAATCCGACATCTCCAACGCCGTGGATTTCGCCGTCTCTAGCCACGGACAGCTCGACATAATGTACAACAATGCAGGTATAATCAGAGGCCAATACAGGATAAAACAGTTTACATATGACATAATTATTGATTTTATTTTTTTAAATATCTTTTACACCTCAATAAATAATCGAACTTGAACTTTTCCTTTTACTAAATTCTTAATCCGTCTCTGTTAAGGCATTGCATGTAGTACTCCACCAAGCATCATGGACCTTGACCTCGGTGCATTCAACCGCGTCATGGCTATTAACGTAGGAGGTGTGGTGGCAGGAATCAAGCACGCCGCTCGGGTGATGATTCCGCGACAAACCGGTTCCATTTTGTGCACAGCTAGCGTTACTGGTGTAATGGGAGGTCTAGCGCCATTCACATATTCGACATCCAAATCCTGCATAATCGGAATTATGAGATCTGTAACACCGGAGCTATGCAAGAACGGAATCAGAATCAATTGCATATCGCCCTTTGCAATTCCAACACCATTAACAGTTGATGAAATGAAACTGTTTTTCCCGGAAGTGGAGGCTCAGCAACTTGCTAAAATGGTAAATAATGCAAGTGAGTTAAAAGGGGCCTACTGTGAGCCCATTGATGTGGCCAATGCTGCTCTATATTTAGCTAGTGATGATGCCAAGTATGTTAGTGGCCAAAACCTAGTGGTAGATGGAGGTTTCACTACGTTTAAAAGTTTTAATTTTTCCATGCCTGATCAATAGTACACTAAAGCTAGATAAAGTTATTACTGGAAGTGTGTTTTTTGATTATATTTATTTTGGTAATTATCAAATGAACAATGCAACTCTTCTTCATCAAGAATGTTTTAAGTGGCAGCCAATAGTTCAAATTTGCTTTAATGGGCAGTCAGGAAAAAAAAGAAGAGTGTATCCATTGCCTTTATTTTGATTCCTTGTTAACTCAAGGTAATATACAATAATAACTGAGTTTGCAATTGAATATTTATAAATATTTAATCAAATTTTAATATATATTCAGAGCCTGAGCAAAAGTTATTAGATTCTCGTGAAGCGATACGCAATGGCGAAGCCACGTGTAATCAAGGTGTATCAACCGGCACCCTTCATCTGAAAATTACTAATTAGCTCGATAAATTTTTTTTATTATATATTGATACCCTTTTAACTTTTTCGTGATAGTACTTTTTAGTGAAAAATCCTTGCTATTGTCACTACCCATATCGTTTCATTTTGGATCCGCCAGTGTAGTCGTGGTTCCCAGCTAGCAATTACACGGGAAGAAAGACGACCAGGATAGAAACTTTGACAAAGGGGTCAATTATTTCGACTAGCATGATTTGTCAAGGGAATATTTTTTAATAGAGTTACATTATTGCAATTTGTAAAGAAGAGACTGAACTGATGTTTAATGTGACTTTACACCAAATGGTGTGCTATTCAAATTTCGCCAATGATTATCTTTTTTCTTTAATTTCCTCATTTGCTTGCAGATGCAGTCGTCCGCAAATAAATATAGACGCACCCCTCCTATGCCAAATAAAAATAAAAATAAAAAGAAGATCGAAAAAGAGAAAGAAAATAGATTTTAACCCGCTTTCAGTTGGTGAAGATATTATATACACTAACTTTGGCCTTATGAGTCCGGTCTTGGATTTTATTGGTGTGTTTACCCGTAAAACGATACAGTTGAATTTATAGCGTGATTTATAAACAAGCGAATCGATTTGATCCCAAAAATGATAAATAAGAACGAAAATTAGAATAACGAATGAAATTAAAGGAGATAACGAGCCTGACTAAGGACTCAGCCTTTCCGATTACAAGAGTAAAATAATATTTCAAGTGTTACAATAGAGCGGAATAAAAAAAATTGATTATAACTTTTATGTGTAGAATATTTCATGTCCTACAATGGTTGTTAATCCTGCCATTTATAGCCCTACTTAGGGAGACAAGATCTGTCACGACCCCAATTTCCCTCTGTAGGATATCGTGATAGCACCTAGTCTCTAAGACTAGGTAAGCCGTAAGCCTAATACACATGCGGAATATAATTGAAATAACGAATAAACTCTGAGATGCTCAACAACTATTGTAAAGGAACTCTGCAACTCAAGATAAATAACTCCCCAGAATCTGGTGAATACAAGTTACAAGCTCTATAAGATGGTACTGAACATCCCTTTACATCTGTATCTATAGAAGGATAAGAAATGAAATAAACTACGTAAAGGGTGACTTCGAGGCCTTCGGACGCCGGCAGGTATACCTTGAAATCTTCGAAACTAGGCTCGCCTCACTGGTGCCTGGACTGGTAGGAGGTATCTGGATCTGTACAAAAAGACGTACAGAAGCGTAGCATGCATACACCACAATGGTACCCAGTAAGTGTCAAGCCTAACCCCGGTAGAGTAGTGACGAGGTCAGGTCAAGCCCCTATCAGAATAATTAAGAAACTGAACAGGTATATAATAGTGATATAATGATAACAATAGAAATGAAACAATAAAGAAAATACACCGAGATTAGCTACACTGAACTAAGGCAAGTAATGCATCACAGAAGAAAATAAGAAAAGGCTATGACACGGAACAAGCAACAAAACACAAGTGAAGTAATGGGAAAGTATCAACAAGAGTCACTACCGAGGTACCGCCTCGTAGTCTCAAATCACAAAATATTTCACAATCTTTTCTTATATCACCGCGGGAGCCTTGCATTTAGTTTTGAAAATCATTTTATCCCGAAATAGCTTCTCGCGTTTTAGCCCACCTTATCACACCGTATGGCTTCAAGTAGTTCCCCCCACTTGCAATACGCGTATCAAGCCCACCTTATCTAACTGCATGCGTTTCAACCCCAAATCCTTATACCACCGCATGCGTATCAATATTACAAATCGCACATCAAGTGTCCAATATCACAACTTGCCAAGAAACCAACAACAATAGTGTTTTCACAACAAATACCCCATGGCTCAACCATAATATGCCCAAGAGTATCAACAATAACAACCGAAAGTGAATAACTCAACAAGAATAGTATTTTACAACTTTACAACTTTGCCTCAAGTAGATCACGACCTTCATAACTCAATACCAATTTCAACAACAAGATATCCTGAGAATAACAACTTCAAGTAAAGAACTCAACAGTTAAATAATGAATACAGAATAGATGAAACAATACTTTAACTAAACATGTTAAGACAATTTAACAAGTAAGAGATAAGACAAGTAGAGCATGTGAAGATAGACTAATGATGATGAATATAGCATATTAAGGTAACTCAATTAAAGGATGAAAGGAATCTATATAGCTAAAACCGGTCAATTTTCAAATTTAGCCCATGTACACACTCGTCACCTTGCGTACACGACTTTGACATATCAAAATTATCACAAACCAACACCAATCCTAATGGGTAATTTCCCCACACAAAGTTAGGCAGGACACTTACCTCAAAACACGCTAACTCAATCCACTAGTAGGCCTTTCTCTCGATTATCCAACTCTGAACGACTCGAATCTAGCCAAAACAACTTCATAGTATAAATAACTGTAGAAAACTATTCCGAACAATAAAGTTACGATCTTTAAATAGAAACAAAAAGTCAACTCAAAAAATCAACCCGAGCTCGCGTCTCGAAACCCGATACGAAACAAGATATCGCAACAGTCGTAAGTTTGACAAAGTACCGAGCAAAGAACTTAACTACACCTATATACACCGGGAGGAACAACTTGTCATAGTTCTATATATGTTCCCAAAGTGAGGCCTAGAGATTGGCTAAAAGCTGGAGGAAAAGGAACAGAAGAGTCGCATAGGCGCACATACAAGGACAAAGTCGTACAGGCTGCATGACAGAATGTCGCAATAATTACGAGGTTGGAAGGATTCAGACCAAAAGTCGTGGTGTCAGAAAGAGGCCTAAAGTGGGGAATGCCCTGGCCTATGGATTTATTCATAGAATAGTTTCCTAGATGGAAAGGCCAGCAATAAAGTATTTATGAGAGCTATAGGTTATGAGACTAATAAGTGCACCAGTCAACATTCGAGGACGAATGTTCCAAAGGGGGGAATGATGTTACAACCCATATTTTCGTACGTACGAGTACATCGTAAGTCAATTGATGTAAGCTCAGAAATGAAATCATATTTTAAAAGTATATAAAATAAGATAATCATGTTACCTCTGAGGTTACAAATATTTAAGATCATGAACAACAAGTACAAAGAGGGTTGGACGGTTCAGAAGCTAAAGCAATTAAAGAAAATAATGTTTCGTCAAAAGTCGACAAGTTGGGAATGTTATAACATGTACCTTTGGGGTGAGACTAGGGTGCTTAACAGCTTCCCGGCTTTGACTTCTCTAATGCTTTGAGTAACTTTTCTTAGAATCATATCTCGAACTTTGAAACATCAGAGCTTTGCCCTGCAATTGTAATACCTTTCCATTATTTGCTTTTGTGCTACCATCCTCATATATGCCAAATCCCTGTGTTCTTCAAGCAAGTCTAACTTCACCAACAACGCTTCATTGTTTGCTTCTCTGTTCGCTTGGGAAAACCTCAAGGTCGGCTCCCCCACTTCCATTAGTATCAGAGCCTCTGAGGCGTATACGAGAGAAAGGGTGTTTCACCCGTGCTCGAGTTCGTCGTGGTACGGTATGCCCATAAAATACCCGGTAGCTCATCCGGCCACTTGCCCTTAGCATCTTCTAACTTATTTTTAAGGTTTTGAATAATTACCTTGTTCGTTGACTTTGCCTACCTGTTAGCACTCGGGTTGTACGGTGAAGAAGTAATTTGTTTGATCCTTAACCCCTCCAAGAACTTTGTGACTTTTGAACCAACAAACTGCGGCCCGTTATCACAAGCAATCTCCTTTAGTATTCCAAATTGGCAGATTATGTGGTCCCATATGCAGTCAACCATCTCACATTCTCTGATCTTTTAGTAAGGACCTGCTTCAACCCATTTAGTGAAATAATCAGTTAAAACTAAAAGGCACCTTACCTTCCCGGGGCCCTATAACGACCCGACCGGTCATTTTGAGAATTAAAGTCCCATTCAGTGGCTTAAGGTCTCGATAAGCTCCGTATTATGTGTTATGACATGCGTGCATAGTCGAGTTTGGAATTCGGATGATTCGAGATTGATGTGGAAGAAAGATTCGTGTTTTAGAAGCTTAAGCGGTAAGAGTTGACCAGAATTTGACTTCTGTGAAGACGACTCCGAAATGGATTTTTTGTGGTTCCAATAGTTTTGTATGGTGATTTTGGACATAGGCATGCGTCCAGATTTGAATTTGGAGGCCCGTAGGGTAATTTGAAATATTTTGGCAAAAATTGGAAAGTTAAAGTTTTGGAAGGTTAAAAGGTTTGATCGGGAGTTCACTTTGGCGATATCGGGGTTGGATCTCGATTGCGGAAGTTGTATTAGCTCCGTTATGTACTTTGGAACTTGCATGCAAAATTTGACGTCGTTCCAGGTTGATTTGATGTGTTTCGACATGGGTTTTAGAAGTTAGAATATTCAAAATTTCATAAGTTCGATTCATGGTACGATTCGTAGTTCCGATGTTATTTGATGTAATTTGATACCTCGAGCGGGTCTATATTAGAAACTTGTTGGTATGCTTGGACGGGGGCCCCAGGTGTGTTTCGGACGAGTTTTAGATGATTTTCATGCTTTGGGACAGGTCTGGTTCTGGTGCTTTGCACCTGCGACATTTTGGAGCGCACGTGCGGCTTAGCTTCTGCGTGAGCCTGGTCTCTTCTGCGATCATAGTGTCCTGGGATCTTGCTCACTTCTGTGGAGGCTGGCGCACAGGTGCGAAGGACACTTTTGCGGTCCAGCGATCGCACCTGCGAAGTGGTTCGCTTTTGCGCTCCTTTTGGCGCTTCTACGGTGTCGCTGGTGCGACTGTAGTTGCCGCAGATGCGGACCCTGACCTATTAAGATGAGCTCTCAGATGCGAACTTTTACTCGCAAATGCTAGAGCGCAGATACGCTTCCTTGTCCACAAATGCGGAAGTCTTTGGCAGAATCATATAAGTCGAGGGTTTCGCTATTTTTAACATATTTTGAGTTCTAGACCTCGGTTTTGGGAGATTGTTTGTGGGTTTTTCAAGAAACTCATTGGAGTAAGTGTTCTCCACCCGAATCGTGTTATACTTTATGAAATCCATTGCTATTTTCATCATTTAATTAGTGAATTAAGTTAGAAATTTGGGGAAAATTTGTAAAATCTTTCAAAATGTAGAATGATGATTTGAAGGACGAATTGAGGTCGGAAATTGATAATTTTGGTATGTTTGAACTCAATATCGAATGGGTATTCGGTTTTTGTAATTTTGGTCGAATTCCAAGATGCGGGTTTGTGTCGCCTTTTGAGCAAATTTTCAATTCTTAGCTAAGATCATTATTTCATTATTTAAATTAGTTTCCTATAGTTATAATTATAGTATGAAATTATTTTGGCTAGATTCAAATCATTCGGAGTTGGAAATTGAAAAAAAAGGCCTACTAATTGATTGATTGAGCGTGGTTCGAGGTAAGTATCTTTTCTAACTTTGTGTGGAAAAACTACCCCTTAAGTATTGAGTCTTTGGTGCTAATTGTGGCATGTGAAGTCCGTGTACGCGAGGTGACGAGTATGTGCTCGGGCTTGTTTGTGGAAAGTTGACCTTTTAGGGCTCTTACGTTCTTATGTTCATTAGCTATGAAGTTGTTTTGTTATGTTAAGTTCCCTATTTACTAGTTTCACCTCTACGTGTCTTACTTGGAATTAATTGTTTCATGTTCAACCCTTATTGCCTATTTGACTCTTGTGTGCCTTAACTGAAGTTGTTGTCTCTTCGATTGCCATGTTATCCTTTCCTAAATGCTTATCCTTAATTGAAATTATTATTATCTCTTCTGTAATTGTATATCCTTATTTGAGGTTATGATTATCTTTTTCGTTGTTATCCTTAATTGAATTTGTTGCATCTCTTCGTAATTGCTCAACCCTAAATGAAGTTTTAGTTATCATTTATCGTAGTTGCCTCATCCATATTTGGATTCATTTGTTACATATTATTTCTCCCTTGTTGAGTCATTCTTATTTAGGCTAGTATTCCCTATTGTGTTTGTTGTTTATGAACTCGTTCTACCACTTCTTTGTGATTCAAAGCTCTTGAGTTGATTTACTTGTCGTATTCTCATGCTATTGTGGTTGTTGTTGCTGTTGTACTCAGTTTGTTGAGCCGAGGGCTATGCACGGTTGTGGTATTGACACTGTTTAGATGAAATGTTGTGGAATATGGGCACGTGTTATGAAAGTCATTCTATTGTGATGTTGTGTGTTTGGCACGTGATATTGTTGGGAGGTTTTGTTCAGGTGTTTGCACGAGGTTTCTACCATGTTATTGTTACTATTGATATATGCACATGTGGCATGACAAGGAGTGCTATATATGTGGGTTTGCGCATATGGAGACAAGGTGGGAATATTATTATGAGCGTGCGGCGAGACAAGGCGGGCATTTACTTTATTATTGCGCACGTGGCAAGACAAGGTGGGCTATGTCAGGGATTGATTGTGATGACTTGTGATGGCCTGGGGATATTTGTGTAGTGGCGTTCCTAAACTATGTGAGTTTTATTTTGTGCAAATTGTGGGGATCGTTCCTTATGTGCCGTTCATTTTTCTCTACTCTTATTCGTTTTGCCCCGAACTGTGATAGAACATTTGCATAAGCATCCACGTACTTCATCACCCTATCGGTTTAAGAAGATGAACACTGAAGCTACCAATCATTTATATGTACTCTGTCTACTTGTCTTATATGTGAGATATGTTCTATTGGCACTTGATTCGTCCATGCAGTTATCAGTTCTAATGAGGGCACAAGGTTCCAAGTGATTAGGGTTCATGAATTGGGACCCGTGAATTGTGTGAGTTTTGAGGTTTGGTACCTCGTGGGGATTATTGAATAAACCTGGGGCGAAAGTGGTTATTCTTACCATGTTGCTACTTGTCTTTCCTTTATTTGTTTTTCACCGCATTTAAATTGTGTCCAACTTACTCTACTGTGTTATTACTTGTGATTTCCCGCTGCAAATTGTTGCTTCTATTCCTATTGCAAGCACCATATTATTGTTGTCATTATGTGTAGTTCTGTAGAGATATCGTACTCTGTTAGTTCTATCCTTATACCTGTTCAGGTTATCTAGTCAAGTAGGTGTCTTGACTGTCCTTCATCACTACTCCACTGAGGTTAGTCTTGATATTTACTGGGTAACATTGTGGTGTACTCATACTACACTTCTGCACATTTTTGTGCAGATCCAGGTAATTCGGAGTCAGTCGATCGCTAGCTAGTTGTACGGATCTTGCTGTGGAGTCACAAGGTAAACCTGTTGTTGTGTTCACAGGCCTCAGAGTCACCTTCTGTTATTATACTTGCATGGTTTTATCTCTATTTCAAAGCAGCTGTATTTAGAGGTTTTTGTAGCAAACTCAGTAGAGCTTATGACTTGTACTACCGATTTTGGAATTGAAATTGTGTATAAGATTTTTATCTCGTATTCTTCATTTGATGGTTGATTTATTCTATTAATTCAGTAGGTCTTAGGCTTACCTAGTCTTAGAGACTAGGTGTCATCATGATATCCTACAGAGGAAAACTGGGATCGTGACAAGTTGGTATGAGAGCTCTAGGATCATAGATGCTACGAGTCATAAGCGAGTTTAGTAGAGTCTTGCGGATCGATGCGGGGATGTATGTACTTATCTTCGAGAGGCTACATAACTATTAGGATAGTTTCACTTCTTCATTTCCTATCTTGCGAGTTTATTAATCACGGAGTTTGAGCTTTTATCATTCTATTCTCTCACAGATTGTGAGGACTGCCCCTAGAGTAGGTGTCGCTAGGGGCAGAGGCCAAAGAGGAGAATGTGCCGCAAATAGGGCAGCTACCAGAGCAGCAGCTGAGGAGCCGACAGTAGCTCCGATTGGGGTACAGGTACCGGAGGCGCCTGATGTTACCCCCGGACTTCAGGAGACTTTAGCACAGTTCCTAAGCATGTATGGTGCATTAGCTCATGCGGGGTTGATTCTGATTGCACCAGCTACTTCACAAATCGGGGGAGGGACTCAGACTCCTGCCACCCGTACTCCAGAGTAGAAATTCCACATTAGTTAGGTTATAGGTGTCATGGCGACTCAGCCTGTAGTCCCAATTCAGCCCATGGTTAGGGCCGCAACATCTAGGAAGAACAACTTAGACTTGCAAGGTTCAAGAAGTATGACCCTCCTACTTTCAGTGGTTTGGCATCAGAGGGTGCACTGGGTTTTCTACAGGAGTGCCACCGTATTCTCCACACTATGGGTATTGTGGATATGGGTGGGATTGCTTTTACTACGTTCCAGCTTAAGGGGGCGGCATATCAGTGGTGGCAAGCGTATGAGTTAGGTAGCCCGGCCGATGCGGCTTCACTTTTATGAATTCAGATTTTAGAGATGTTCCTAAGAGAATTTGTTCCTCATACCCTTCGGGATACACGAGGTGTAGAGTTTGAGCAGTTGCGCCAGGGCACGATGTCCGTGTCAGAGTATGCTGTTAGATTCAATGATTTGTCCAGACATGCACATGCCTTGGTCGCTACAGTTAGAGAGCGAGTCCATAGATTCACTGAGGGGCTCAGACATGGTATCTGGTTTAGCATGGCTCGAGAGTTGGAGTCAGATGTTCCATTTCAGCAGGTGGTAGAGATCGTGCGCCGATTAGAGGGCATGTGGAACCGGGAGAGAGAGGACAGGCAGAGCCAGGAGAGAGAGGACAGGCGGGGTCAGGAGAGAAAGGATAGGGAGGCTAAGAGGTCTCGTAGACCGGAGAGATCTACTGGTACTTATTTTGGAGGTAGGGTACGACATGGTAGAGGTTTTGTGGGTCAGCCAATTCAGTTTGCACTTCAGGATTCGCACGATATTTCAGGTACCATGGGTCTCAAGTACCCGTACCACACAGTTTCCACAGCCACATCAGCAGAGGGGTTGCTTTGAGTGTGGAGATGCCAGCCACATAGTGAGAGATTATCCCAGACTTCGGACAGATGTGTCACAGCGGGGTATTTAGGCTATAAGATCAATTCCGGCTGCTGATATCTTTGCACTATCAGCTTGGGGTACAGGTCAGGTGATTAGATGGAGCCTAAGAGGGGGAGGCCCGGCCCGTTGATATGTTTCCTACAATAGGCCTGAGGCTTCTGCACTAGATGATGTCATACAGGTATGGTTTCGATTTGTTATAGAGGAGCATTATTCGTATTTTGTTTCGGTTCTGCTTATCGGGATGAGTTCTCCTATTTTACTTCACATGTGAGTGAGTTTCGTGATCTAGTACTCTACTTATGTGTTTATCCCTATTGGGAGATTCTATAGTGGTAGCCCGTGTCTGCCGTTTTGTTTTTATTCATTATTGAGAGTTATGAGATTTTGAGTGACTTTCAGTTCCTCATTTCGGTAGTTTTGATGTGATTGGGTGATGGGTTATAATTTGTGATTTAGATGCTCTACCGATGTGAGAGTTCAGTAAGTGTTGTGATTTTGTCGACAGAATTGAATTAGTGGGAGGTTTTGATTGGTATGATGTTTATGCTACCTGCTATTCAAAGCTGAGGATGGGATCCTTGCGTCTTCATGTGATTTGATATGTTTGAACCGGGCTACGGGCCGCGGTGGAGTTATATCAGGATGAGATCCTTGTGATTTGTTCATATACTTTGATTCTTCCTTGTTAAATTGACTCGTAGAATGGTATTGATAGGGAGTTGTGCATGTCTGGATTGTTTGTTATTTATCTCATGTGTTCCTCCTTGCATATTAAGCTGTATTCGTGTTGTGCTTATTGAATTTTAGCTTACCAGGTGTGTGCCCCGGTGATGTTAGATGTGACTTGTTGATTCGGGTGAGTAGTGATGAGGTCTTTATGTTTATTGCATCGTTGTCAGTATTGTGAAGGTTTGAGGCGGGGTTCTAACGGATATGAGGCTAATTGCTGGTACTGGATTTGATTACGGGCAGCTACAGTGATTAGAGATGTTGTTATGGGCATATGTGTGATGTGTACGTCGTGTGGTTGTATCTTGTGGGTGTAAGCATAAGTTGTTTCAGCCGGTGGAGGCTGATACCGGGTGTGGATGTAGGAATCGGGTCTTTTGGAGATGATCGAATGGTGAGAATTTTGGTTCTAAGGCTTATTGATATTGGTGGAAGGGGTAAATTTCAGTTGAGGTGGTATCATTGGGTTTATGTGGATTGGGGTGACGTGGGGTCACTAGCGGGTGTATGTAACATGAATACATTCAGTGATTTGATGACTTTTGGACGATTTTTGGCACGTTCGAGGACGAACGTTTGTTTAAGAGGGGGAGAATGTAACGACCCGGCCGGTCATTTTGAGAATTAAAGTCCCTTTTAGTGGCTTAAGGTCTCGAGCAGCTCCGTATTATATGTTATGACGTGTGTGCGTAGTCGAGTTTGGAATTCGGATGATTCGGGATTGATGTGGAAGAAGGATTCGTGTTTTAGAAGCTTACGCAGTAAGAGTTGACCGGAATTTGACTTTTGTGTAGACGACTCCGGAATGGAATTATTATGGTTCCAATAGTTTCGTATGGTGATTTTGGACTTAGGCGTGCGTACGGATTTGGATTTGGAGGCCCGTAAGGTAATTTGAAGCATTTTGGCGAAAATTGAAAAATTGAAGTTTTGGAAGGTTAAAAGGTTTGACTGGGAGTTGACTTTGGCACTATAGGGGTCGGATCTCGATTCCGAGAGTTGTATTAGCTATGTTATGTCATTTGGAACTTGCATGCAAAATTTGACATCGTTCCGGGTTGATTTTATGTGCTTCGGCATGGGTTTTAGTAGTTGGAATATTCAAAATTTCATAAGTTCGATTCATGGTGCGATTCGTAGTTCCGACGTTATTTGATGTGATTTGAGACCTTGAGCGGGTACGTATTAGGTTATGGAACTTGTTGGTATGCTTGGACGGGGTCCCGGGGGCCTCGGGTGTTTTTCGGACGAGTTTCGGATGATTTTCATGTTTTAGGACAAGTCTGGTTTTGGTTCTGGTGCTTCGCACCTGCGACATTTTGGAGCACAGGTGCGGCTCCGCTTCTGCATGAGCCTGGTCGCTTCTGCAATCATAGTGGCCTGGGAGCTTGCTCGCTTCTGCGGAGGCTGGCACGCAGGTGCAAAGGACGCTTTTGCGGTCCAGCGATCGCACCTGCAAAGTGGTTCACTTCTGCGCTCCTTTTGGCGCTTCTACGGTGTCGCTGGTGCGACTGTAGTTGCTGCAGATGTGGACCCTGACCTTGTAAGCTGAGTTCGTGGATGCGAACTTTTACTCGCAAATGCGAGAGCGCAAATGCGCTTCCTTGTCCGCAAATGCGGAAGTCCTGGGCAGAATCGTATAAGTCGAGGGTTTGGCTATTTTTAACATATTTTGAGTTCTAGACCTCGGTTTTGGGAGCTTTTTCGTGGGTTTTTCAAGCAACTCATTGGGGTAAGTGTTCTCCACCCAAATCGTGTTATATTTTATGAAAATCCATTTCTATTTTCATCATTTAATTAGTGAATTAAGTTAGAAATTTGGGAAAAATTTGTAAAATCTTTCAAAATATAAAATGATGATTTGAAAGACGAATTGAGGTCGAAAATTGATAATTTTGGTATGGTTGAACTCGATATCGAATGGGTGTTCGGTTTTTGTAATTTTGGTCTGGTTTTGAGACGCGGTTCTGGGTCGCCTTTTTGGAGCGATTTTTCAATTCATAGCTAAGATCATTATTTCATTATTTAAATTAGTTACTTATAGTTATAATTATAGTATGAAATTGTTTTGGCTAGATTCAAGTCGTTCGGAGTTCGAAATTGAGGGAAAAGGCCTACTAATTGATTGATTAAGCGTGGTTCGAGATAAGTATCTTGCCTAACTTTATGTGAGGAAATTATCCCTTAAGTATTGAGTCTTTAGTGCTAATTGTGTCATGTGAAGTCTGTGTACGCGAGGTGATGAGTACGTGCTCGGGCTTGTTTGTGAAAAGTTGACCTTTTAGGGCTCTTACGTTCTTATGTTCATTAGCTATGAAGTTGTTTTGTTATGTTAAGTTCCCCATTTACTAGTTTCACCTCTACGTGTCTTAATTGGAATTAATTGCTTCATGTTCAACCCTTATTGCCTATTTGACTCTTGTGTGCCTTAACTGAAGTTGTTGTCTATTCGATTGCCATGCTATCCTCTCCTAATTGCTTATCCTTAATTGAAATTATTTGATCTCTTCTGCAATTGTCTATCCTTATTTGAGGTTATGATTATCTTTTTCGTTGTTATCCTTAATTGAATTTGTTGCATCTCTTCATAATTGCTCAAACCTAAATGAAGTTTAGTTATCCTTTATCGTAGTTGCCTCATCGTTATTTGGAATCATTTGTTACATATTATTTCTCCCTTGTTGAGCCATTCTTATTGAGGCTAGTATTCCCTATTGTGTTTGTTCTTTGTGAGCTCGTTCTACCGCTTCTTTGTGATCCAATGGGAGATCTACATCTCCTACCATATAAAGCCTCGAATGGTGCCATTTGAATGCTAGCATGATAGGTATTGTTGTATGCAAATTCTATAAGTGGTAAATGATCATCCCAGCTACCTTTGAAGTTTAGAACACAAGCGCGCAGTATATCCTCAAGCATTTAAATAGTCCGCTCTGCCTGCCCGTCAGTATGTGGGTGAAAGGATGTACTACGATTCACCTGAGTACCCAAACCTTGCTGAAATTTCTACCAAAAATTAGCAGTGAATTGTGCTCCCCGATCAGAAATGATGGAGACCGGGGTACCATGAAACCTGACTATTTCTTTGATATACAACTGAGCATACTACTCCGCTGTGTAGGTAGACTTAACCGACAAAAAGTGTGCTGACTTCGTGAGTCGATCCACAATCACCCAAATTGAGTCAAACTTGTGCGGAGTGCGCGGTAATCCTACCACAAAGTCCATATTAATCATTTCCCATTTCCACATTGGAATTTCTATGTTCTGTGCCAACCTACCGGGCCTTTGGTGTTCGGCCTTCACTTGCTGACAATTTGGACACTTCGTCACAAACTCCGCTACATTCCTCTTCATATCATTCCACCAGTAGACTTCCTTAAGATCATGATACATTTTTCGTAGAACCTGGGTGCACGAAATACCTAGAAGTGTGAGCTTCAGTCATAATTGTTTCACGGATACCATCCACGTTTGGAACTCATAGTCGCCCTTGGTACCTTAGTGTACCATCATCCATGCCAAGAGAAAAATACCACGGTCTTATGTTTATGAATCCCCTCTTTCAATTGCACCAACAATGGATCGTTGTATTGCCTCTCTTTGACTTCCACAACAAGCGATGATTCAGCCCTATTTTGCACAGTTACCCCTCTTTTACTAGAGTCCCAAAGACAAACTCCCAAACTAGCCAATCGGTGAACTTCTTTGGCCAATGGCCTTTGATATGCCTCCAAGTGTGCCAAACTACCCATGGATTTCCGGCTAAGAACATCTGCCACAACATTGGCCTTTTCATAGATGATATAGAATATCAATGTTGTAGTCCGTGAGTAACTCAAGCCATCTTCTTTGCCTCAGATTCAATTCCTTCTGCTTGAAAATATATTGAAGGCTCTTATGGTCCGTGAATATATCCACATGGACCCCATATAAATAATGATGCCAAATTTTCAATGCAAATACCACTGCCGCACGTTCTAAATTATGTGCTGGATAGTTCTTTTCATGATTCTTTAGTTGCCTAGAAGCATAATCTATCACCTTTCCATGTTGCATTAATACACATCCAAGCCCGATTCTTGAAGCATCACAATATACCACAAATCCATCTATACCCTCTGGTAGAGTCAACACTGGTGTCGTAGTCAATCTTGCTTTCAATTCTTGGAAACTCTTTTCACAAGCATCTGACCATTGAAACTTAAGTGACTTATGCGTCAATTTAGTCAATGGAGAGGCAAGAGTAGAAAACCCCTCCACAAACTTTCTGTAATATCCAGCTAAGTCTAAGAAGCTGCGAATCTCTATTGGAGTTGTAGGCCTCGACCAATTCTTCACAGCTGAAATTTTCTGAGGATCAACCTTAATTCCCTCACTAGAGACCACATGACCCAAGAATATAACCGATTCAAGCCAAAATCCACACTTTGAAAACTTTGCATATAATTTGTGCTGATATAGGGTTTGTAGAACTACCCTGAGATGATCGGCATGGTCTTCTCGACTTCGTGAATATACAAGAATATCGTCAATAAACACTATCACAAAAGAGTCGAGGAATGGCTTAAAAACTCGATTCATAAGATCCATGAAAGTTGCTGGGGAGTTTGTTAGCCCAAAAGACATCACCAAAAATTCAAAGTGCCCATATCAGGTTCTGAAAGCTGTTTTCGGAATATACCGCTCCCTGATCTTCAATTGGTGATACCTGAATCTTAAATCAATCTTGGAGAAGTACCTGGCACCTTGCAATTGATCAAACAAGGCATCTATCCTTGGCAGTGGGTACTTATTCTTGATTGTGACCTTATTAAGCTGTCGATAGTCAATACACATTCTCAGTGACCCATCTTGTTATCTTACAAAAAGGACTGGTGCGCCCTAAGGCGACACACTCAGCCGGATAAAACCCTTTTCTAACAAATCTCTCAATTGTTCCTTTATCTCCTTCAATTCTGTCGGTGCCATTCTGTAGGGTGGAATAGATATAGGATGCATGTCTGGCATCACATCAATCCCAAAATCAATCTCCCTGTCTCGTGGGATCCTAGGGAGTTCATCCAGAAAGACTCCCAGAAATTCATTCACAACAGGCACGGACTAAAGTGTATGTGCCTCAGCATTGGTGTCCGTAACCCGGACCAAATGGTAAATACATCCCTTGTTGATCATTTTCGTGGCCTTAAGGTAAGAAATAAACCTACCCTTCGGCACTACATCATCACCCTTCCACTCAATAACTGGCTCATTTGGGAATTCGAACCTAACAATTCTGGTTCGGCAATCAAGCTTGGAAAAACATGAATAAAGCCAATCCATCCCCATTATCACATCAAAATCGACCATTCTCAATTCAATAAGATCGGCCACGGTGTCCCGGCCACGAAACGTGACAACACAATCCCTATAAACTCGCACGGACAAAATAGACTCACCAACCGAAGTAGATACACAAAACGGCTCATAAAGTTGTTCTGGTTCTATCCCAAATTCCATAGCAACATAAGGTGTGACATATGACAAAGTGGAACCGGGATCAATAAGAGCATATACATCATAAGATTGGACGGTCAATATACCTGTGACAACACCAGGAGAAGCCTCTGAATTCTGGCAACCCCTCATAGCATAGAAACGGCCGGATCCTCCCAAACTTTGTACTCCACTCCTAGCTTCACCATGCCCTGCGGGTGTTGGAGTGCCTCGAGCTGGAGGTGGTGCTACGGATGTAGTAGCAGCAGAACGGGCTGGCTGTGCCATGCCCCTGCCCGCACCCTGGCGGGACAAATGACAATCCCTCTGAATGTGACCCATCAATCCGCATCCGTAGAATATGGGTAAGTCCATGAAGCATATTCCTAAGTGTATCTTTCCACAACGAGGGCACAGAGATCTCCTCTTCTGCTGGAATCTACCACCATGATGACCCTGCTGATATGAGCCCATGTTGCCCTGATTGGGCCTGAAATGGCTCCACTGCTACTGCTGACTGGCCCTGATAGCGGTGCACTAGCCGAACACTGAGCAAAGGACTGGGATGACCCTGATAACCCTCCTCTAAATGTTGATTTGCCACGACCAGAAGAACCACCAAAGTTGCCTGCAGACCGGGCCTTATTACTACCCTCTCGCTCCATTATGTTCCTCAATTTGCGGGTCTTTGTGGCTTGAGCGAATGCCACCATCTTTCCATAGTTCATATTAGAATTCAAGGCTATTGTAGCGGCCTTATTAATTACCAAGGGACTAAGGCCCTGTACAAATCGGCGCACTTTAGCCTCCATAGTGGGCAGCAAGTAAATAGCATACTTACACAGGTACGCGAATCTCATATGGTAATCCCACACACTCAGGCTACCTTGCCTCAAGTTCTCAAACTCAGCAGCGCGGGCTGCCTTAGTCTTGCTAGGCAAGAAATGATCAATGAAGGCATCGGCAAACTCAGCACACCTCGCCGGAGGGCTCCCTTCTTCACGGGACTCCTCCCATAGTTCAAACCAAGAATGTGCAACCTTTTTCAAGAGGTAGGAG
The DNA here is from genome assembly GCF_000390325.3 of Nicotiana tomentosiformis. Classification (NCBI taxonomy): domain Eukaryota; kingdom Viridiplantae; phylum Streptophyta; class Magnoliopsida; order Solanales; family Solanaceae; genus Nicotiana; species Nicotiana tomentosiformis. Next base: position 98,662,599 of record NC_090812.1, on the reverse strand, counting down.
GCCAATTCTACTGCCTCCGTTTCAGTAGCACGCATAACTCTGAGAGTCTTGTGCATCTCATCAATGAAATCCTGGGGATCCTCCTTTGAGTTAGTACCCGTGAACACTAGAGGATCCAACTGGAGAAACATGTTCACCCTAGAACTAGTAGAATCCCCTGGCTGACTAGAAAAAGTGGGTGCAACATTTGATCTTTGGGCCTGGGATGCCACTATTTGAGCCAACATCTGTATGGCTCCCCTAAGATCAACATCAGAAACACCAGAATCGGAAGCTGAAACTGGAGGTGGAACGGGTATATCAGTTGGAGGAACTATTGCACCTTCCGTAGGTATAGGTATAGGTACAGTTTGATCAGTTGTAGTAGAGTTAGGCACTGTAGTTACTGGAGGAATATTCTCATTCCTTGGGTGCTCACCCACATCATCAATTATAGGATCAACTGTCACTCTTGGGGTGACATTGGCCCTTTGGCCAGTTCTTGCCTTCATCATAGGTGCCATGTACTGAAAATTAGAGCAACTCAGGAGTTAAAGGAGGAACAATCTTACAACCAGCTTTATCGCACGATCAAGAACGTGAAAGAAGGGTATTATTCGTAAATTCCCATGTAGCATCCTAATTATAGATGTCGTCGACAACATACCGATAATAAGGACTCTACTAGACACGGCTCTGAGACATCCTAGGACACTTTAAAACCTTAGGCTCTGATACCAAATTTGTCACGCCCCAAAACTGAGGAGCGCGACCGGCGCTCAACCGAGTGAACCTGACCGAGCAAGCCTGTTAGATTTCCTTCTACCCATACTCATCCACGAATGGAGATAATACATATTTTCATTAATTAGACAAAAAGGTGTTCACGTCTACAAAACCAATTCATTTCCAATGGTTTCATCATTTTTTTAAAGTCTCAAATGGACAAGTAATACAACTACAACATAATATATTTTGACTTTCCCAGCACCAATACACAAACTACACTATGTCTACGGAGCCTCTATAGATAAAGAAGAGTACAATGATAATGCCGGCAATAAGGCCCCGACTATACCTCAAACAAAATATACAAAGTAAAAATGATTTATGGCCCCGGGATGAAGTGGGGCTCACCAAGTCAGCTGGGAAGAAGGTGTACTGCTATCACTGATCAATATCTCCTGTTGTGGAACCACCTGCATCCATTTAAAGATGCAGCGCCCCCGGCAAAAGGGACGTTAGTAACGTCGAATAGCACTAGTATGTATAACTAAACACCCTCTCAATAGAATGACAAATAATACAAACAAGATTATCATAATATTAATGAAAGCCTTAATCAACATCAAATCTCAATTTAGGATCAATACAGTGTTCAAATTAATTTCCATATCTCACATTGGGAGATTTTTAGTATCGATATTCCATTGTTCACAATACCATTATTCACAATACCAATATTTACAATACCAATACCACCGTACTCTCAGCACGGAGTCCGATCACGACCCGATCGGCTAGGCTATCTCATTAGAGACATCAACCACAATTACCCTCAATGTCAATACCATCGTCTTTAACACGGAGTCTGATCATGACCTGATCAGCTAGGCTATCCATTAGGGACATCGACCACAATCACAATGTCAATTACAATTTCCAGCACAATCACCACCATGTGTGCGGCATGGTATCCGATCACAACCCGACCGGCTAGGCTGTCTTATTCGATACATCAACCTTTTTATATCAATCATCGTATTTTATATTACTTTCACATCATTTCATTCCATTGGCACTAATGGCCATAATTTATAAGATCATTCTTGGCACATTGACCATATTTAGTATTTCATTCTCACCTTTTCACTTTCTAACATCAACATCATTAACAACGACAACAATAATTCAAATCAAGGCATGTATTACACATGTGAGAAATTAAGAGTTTAAGGCACATAGAGATTCTTCACAAAGTTTGGCGTAATAGCCTTTGTTCGAAATTAACTTGAAGTCGAACATTTCTAATGCACAACCCATATTTTTAAGACATCCTCAATTGATAACATAACATAAATAAAGCATTTGGAATACTTGTTAAACATATATCTTTCAATCCAATCTTACTCGGAATATCCAATTTTATAATGAACCACTCGGGACTTACATTATTCACATGAATATCGTGGGATCCAATTCTAAGAGAAGAGTTTAGCCAACATACCTCACTTGAGCTGCCTTACACTCTAAATATTCCAGAATTCTTAGCAACTTCAATCTATTGTAGAAATATAACAAATTGAATCAAAATTAGGAAGATGATCATGGTTCTAGCTCATTTGAGTATTTTATCAAGCACTAGGTGTGCATAAGGTTTCAAGGTCCTTTTATGGAGAATTCCATCATCCCACAACCCAATACTTACCATTTTTAGCTCAACAATCTTCCTACACCCTTTGATAACACATGCATGTAAAATAAACAACTCTCATGCCCAAAAATTATCTTGCTAATTACCCATTTCTAGAAAAAATTCAAAATTTGAGGGTTAGGGTGTAGAATCTTACCTCTAGGATGAAGACCTAGTGAGTTTCCCTTCTTAATCTTCCAAAACTTGAGCAAGAATCGAAGAACAATTATTGAAGAACACCTTCTCACTCTAGGGCACTCTCTCTCACTCTAAAATGTCAGATTATAGCTTAAAAATGGCCCAAAGAGTGTATTTAACGAAATAGGGTCGGGTTTTAAAAACCCAAAAATGGAGCTCCGGAACCAGGTCTGCGATCGCATAATCAATATGCGGACCGCATATCGGTCGCATAATTGTTGACCAAAATGACCAAAAATTTGTCTGTGTCTGCGGTCACTATGTGGTCTGCATAACTGTTCTACGGTCGCATAATGCACCGCAGAACAGTTATGCGGTCGCATAGTCGACCACATAATTGCTTCCAGACTGACCCTCTCCTGCCTCACTTCTGTGGCCATTATGCGGCCCGCAAAGTGATTCTGTGGTCGCATAATGGACCGCAAAAATGTCTTTTTGTGCCAAAAAGTTTCCTTTACTTTACGGCACCACGAAACATTATTTTCTTTTGCAAAAATTTTACTAGGCCTTACAAAGGTGGGCTATGTCGGGGATTGATTGTTATGACTTGTGATGGCCCGGGGGCATTGTTGTTGTTGATATTTGTGTAGTGGTGTGCCTAACCTGTGTGAGTTTTACTTGGGGCAAATTATGGGGATCGTTCCTTATGTGTTGTTCATTTTTCTCTACTCTTATTCGTTTCGGCCCGAACTGTGATAGAACACTTGCACAAGCATGCAAGTACTTTATCACCCTATCAGTTTAAGAAGATGAACACTGAAGCTACCGATAATTTGTATGTACTCCGTCTACTTGTCTTATATGTGAGATTTGTTCTATTGGCATGTGAGTCGTCCATGCAGTTATCAGTTGTAATGAGGGCACAAGATGCCAAGTGATTAGGGTTCATGAATTGGGACCCGTGAATTATGTGAGTTTTGAGGTTTGGTACCTCGTGGGGATTATTTAATAAACCTGGTGCGAAAGTGGTTATTCTTATCAAGTTGCTACTTGTCTTTCCTTTTATTTGTTTTTCACCGGATTTAAACTGTGTCCAACTTACTCTACTGTGTTATTACTTGTGGTGTCCCGCTGCAAATTGTTGTTTTCATTCCTATTGCAAGCACTGTATTATTGTTGTCATTATGTGTAGTTCTGTAGAGATATCATACTCTATTAGTTCTATACATATACTTGTTCAGGTTATCTAGTCCAGTAGGAGTCTTGACTGTCCCTCGTCACTACTCTACTAAGGTTAGTCTTGATACTTACTGGGTACCGCCTGTGGTGTATTCATACTACACTTCTGCACATTTTTGTGCAGATCCAGGTAATTCGAAGTCCTAGCTAGCTGTACGGATCTTGCTGTGGAGACTCGAGGTAAACTTGTTGTTGTGTTTACAGGCCTCGGAGTCACCTTCTGTTATTGTACTTGCACTGTTTTATCTCTATTTTGAACCAGTTGTATTTTGATGTTTTTGTAGCAAACTCAGTAGCGCTTATGACTTGTGCTACCGGTTTTGGGAATTGAAATTGTGTATAAGATTTTTATCTCGTATTCTTCGTTTGATGTTTGATTTCTTCTATTAATTCAGTATGTGTTAGGCTTACATAGTCTTAGAGACTAGTTTCCGTCATGACATTCTACGGAGGGAAACTGGGGTCGTGACAGGCTCGGTGGTAAAGGACCAACTATGTCCATCCCCCATCTCATGAACGGCTATGGAGACACCACCGAATGAAAAAGTTATATTGGTTGATGCACTAAATGTTCATGACGTTGATATTTGTTGCACTTTTGAATGAATATTTTTGCATCATGTTCCATCCGGAGGCAATAATAACTAGCCCTGACTAACTTGAGAACTATCCAATCTGCACCGGAGTGGTTTTTGCAAACTCCTTCATGGACTTCTCTCCTCACGTAGTCCGCCTCTGAAGCCCCTAGACACCGAGTTAGTAGTCCTTGAAACAATCTCCTGTATAACTACCCATCAACAAGATAGTAGTGAGCTGCTTTTGTCTGCAGTTCCCGAGATGCTTTGTACCCGGAATAAGCATTAAGAAAACTCATCAACTCGTGCCCGGCCGTAGCTTCAATCATTTGATCAATGTTTGGAATTGGGAGAGAGTCTTTGGGGTATGCCTTATTCAAATCCTTATAGTCTACACACATTCTAAATTTGTTATTTCTTTTTAGGCACTACTACTACGATAGCTAGTCAATCTGGATACTTTACCTCTCGGATTTAACTAATATTGAGTAGTCGGGTTACCTCTTCTTTAACAAACTTTTTTCTGACCTTTGCTATTGGGCATTTCTTTTTCCTTACCAGTGGGAAGTTTGGATCCAGACTTAATTTGTGGACCGCTACCTCCAATGGAATACATGTCATATCCAAGTACGACCATACAAAGCAGTCAATGTTAGCTTTAATAAAAGTTATAAGTTCTAACCTGAGTTCGTGACTTAACCCCATTCCTAAATGAAATTTTTTTTCCAAAAATTACTCAAACAAAGCTACTTGTTCGAGCTCTTATGCGGTCGATTTGGTCACATTCGTCTCTTCCGATACCTGAAAAGACCTCGGTACCAGATATAATTTTGATGATTTCCCATTTCAACGTCTTCGATTTGGATAGGAGAAGGCGTCGATTCCTATAATTGCTATTTGCTGGTTTTGCTGTTGGAAATAGTTACATCGTTCATTTTCCTTGCAACCAGTTGGTCTTCTCTTATCTGCTTAATCCCTTCTAGCATCAGAAATTTCAAAAATTGGTGATATGTTCAGGGCACAGCTTTCATCTCGTGTATACACGGCCTTCCAAGGATCATGTTATAGCCCATGTCGACATCTACCACTTTGAACAAAGTGGTCTTCATTACTCCTTCGGCGTGTGCGGGTAGCAAAATTTCTCCTCGGGTTGTCACGCTTGTCAGATTGAAGCCACCTAGAAGCTTTGTTGTCGGAATGATGTTCCCGGTTAATTTCGTTTGCTCAAGAACTCTCTATTGTATGATGTTGGCTAAACTTCATGATCAACCAAAACACGCTTAATTTAAAATTCTAAAACATTGAGAGAGATTACCAAAGAATCATTATGTGGCAGAAGAAGTCAGCGTCCTCCTCTATGAAGGTGATGTCATCTTTCGAGACTTCCTGGACCCTCTTGTCGTGAGTCACCAATATCTTCATTTTCTTTGCTACTGAAAAAGTTACCCCATTGACCTCGTTTCCTCCGAAGATAATATTGATAGTCATTCGAGGTGACCGTGCTAATGTCTTGATGGCTCCGAATTGTCTTGGCTTCGACCATAATTGTTTTTGGTGCCCGTCACTTAAAAACTCTCTAAGATGGCCATTCTTTAAGAATGTCGCCACCTCCTCGCGAAGTTGCCGGCAGTCCACAGTTTTGTGGTCGCGAGACCCATGGAATTCACACCACAAGTTTGGATCCCTTTGGCTAGGATCCGATGAGATTGGTTTTGGAAATCATGCTTCTTTGATATTTCTCATCACTGACACCAATTCTACTAGGTTGATGTTAAAGTTGTAATCTAACAACCTAGGATATGCGGGATCTCGGGCTTTCTCTTGTAACGATCTGCCATTCCGGCCATGATCCGTCCTTCTATCGGAGGCAACCTATCTGATGACTGGAACCCTTTACTGTTATGCCCATCGGTCCTCTTGTATGGCAGAAAACGGCTTCTAGAAGACCTTTGATCTGTATCAAAGTCATTTTTAAACTTATCCTGATTTTTATCTTGACCTCGTCCTTTGGATGACACCGAAGAGCCAAGTTGATCATCTTCTATCCTTATCTTTAACTCATGGAGATTATGGGCATCCGTATGGTTGCTTGAAACTCGAGCAAGCTCTCCTTCAGCTTTCAGGAGGCATTGGAACTCAATGGATTTAGACCCTTCGTGAATGCCTCCGCTTCCCATTCATCTGAAATCACTGGTAACATCATCCTTTTGTTTTAAAACCGAATCACAAATTCTCGTAGCAGCTCGGATTCACCTTGCAAAATTCTAAATATATCTGTCTTTCCGGCCTGGACCTTTCTTGCTCCGGTATGAGCTTTGATGAATGAATATGCAAGCATTTCAAAAGAATCGATTGAATGTATGAGTAAGAGAGAATACCATGTCAGGGCCCACTTCGTGAGGGTTTCGCCAAACCTCTTCAACAGAACCAACTCGATCTCATGTTGAGCCAAGCCGTTTCCTTTAACTGTCGTGGTGTAGGTCGTGATGTGCTGATGCAGATCTGAAGTCCCATCATACTTTGGTATGTTCGGCATCTTGAATCTCTTCGGGATTAACTTTTGTGCCGCACTTGGTTTAAACGACAATTGCATATACTTTTTGAATCTAGACCCTTTAACACCGACGACGCACCTAGAATCATATCCATCCGAGCATGAAACTCCTTCGCATTCTGATCCATTCATTCATTTATCTCTATCATGAATTTTATGAGCTCGATTTTGAAAGGATTATTCAAGTTGTTGTTCCCTAATCCACTACCGGTCCCTCCAGCTTCGTCGAAACCGACTTCGTCCCTTGGGGTGTTGTTATCAGTTCTCTGAGCCATTTGATTTGCGGTAACACTAGATGGAATCGAGGCCCTTCCATTCACATTATTGGAAGCACCCGACAATGCTTGTTTTAACTCCGTCATCACACAATCTTGCCTTGAGAGGTGATCCATGATTGCTCTTTGTTTCTCTCTCAGGAGTTTTACCGTTTCAATAACAAACCGAGGTTGTTTGAGAGGTGGGCCATGCGCATGCCGAGGATATTGACATGCATGTACCGAGGTTATTTCATCCCCTTTGTTGCGGGTCTCGCTGATCGAGTCGTTACGCTGGGATACCTCTTCCCGCTCATCGTGTGCTCCAATGAAATGAGCGTTGTTGACATCATTATCTGCCATATTGTCTTCTACTAAGGAAAAAATTGAAACTTATTAGTAACAAATGAATAGATCAAAGCAATTATGCAGCTGTCTATGCCCCACGGTGGGCGTCAAACTATTTATCCATAAAATGGTATAATTGAACTTATAGCGTGGTTTATAACAAGCGAATCGATTTGACCCCAAAAATGATAAATAAATGAGAACGAAATTTTGAATAACGAATGAAATTAAAGGAGATAACGAGCCCGGCTAATGACTCAGCCTTTCTGATGAGAAGAGTAAAAATAATATTTCAAGTGTTTCAATCAAGCGGAATAAGAAAATAGATTATAGCTTTTGGGTGCAGAATGTTTCATGTCCACAATGGTTGTTAATCCTGCTATTTATAGCCCTACTTAGGGAGACAATATCCTAAAATCAAGCTCCTCTTAAATGAGAATAAAAATTTCATTGATGGGTGCATAACGGCTGGCTTTGAATGCAGATATTCTTTGTAATGGCTGGCTTTGAATGCAGATATTCTTTGTAACGGCTTCTCATTAAATGTTATCTGATGTCAAACCTTTGTATCTTTATTATCGGCTATTCTTCCTTCGGGATCCCTCCAGTGCCAGTTACACACTTCACACCCGGTGCTAGTTATTTGCTAACTTAATTTTTCCCGTCTTCGGTTCCACGTGTCACCTCACCTTTTGACCACCTGTTATCAACCAATTACACTACATATAGGCGAGCCTTAAGGCAGCGAGGGCCTAAAGGATAGATTGATTCTTTGTATGCGCCATATGCAATACAGTTAGTTTCGTAAGATAAAGAACATATAGTGATGGCCAGTGGCGGAACTGTGTACAGTGAAAGGTTTCAATTGAATCCCTTTCACCGGATAATTGTACGATATATACTAGTAAAAGAAACATATATTATGTATATTGATAACATGTTGAATTCCCTTTATATGAAGAAACTTTTTATTTTAGTAATTTTTGAATCCCAACAACAACAACATACCCAGTATTATTCCACATCGTGGGGTCTGAGGAGAGTAGTGTGTACGCAGACCTTACCCCTATCTTGTGAGGATAGAGAGGTTGTTTCCAATAGACCCTCGGCTCAGGAAAGCATAAGCACCACATTAATGAAAATAAAGATAAGAAGGGACAGTACCAAAAAATCATATAAAAGAAGAATAAAAACAACGAGACAGTAAGGTGATCAACAATGAAAGAAAACAATGGTTAGTCATAAAAACCTACTACCAACAGAAAATGAGACTGCATGCCAATACTACTATTATGAACATTCTAGACTACCTACTCGACTACCCTAATCCTCGACCTCCATACCTTCCTATCAAGGGTCATGTCCTCGGTCAGCTGAAGATGCGCCATGTCTTGCCTAATCACCTCTCCCCACCTCTTCTTTGGCCTACCTCTACCTCTCCGTAGGCTCTCCAATGTCAACCTCTCACACCTCCTCACCGGGGCGTCTGTGCTCCTCCTCCTCACATGACCAAACTACCTAAGTCGCGCTTGTCGTATCTTGTCCTCAATAGGGTCCACACCCATCTTGTCGCGAATAACCTCATTTCTGATTCTATCTAACCTGGTGTGCCCGCACATCCATCTCAACATCCTCATCTCTGCTACCTTCATCTTCTGGACATGACTGATCTTGACTGGCCAACACTCAACCCCATACAACATCGTTGGTCTGACCACCACTCTGTAAACTTACCCTTAAGTTTCAGTGGCACCTTCTTGTCACACAAAACATCAGAAGTGGGTCTCCATTTCACCCATTCCGCCCTAATACGATGGGTGACATCTTCATCTAACCAATACTAAAGGCATCGATTCATCCACCGGTGATGGCCGACCCATCATATAATAAAGGCATCGATTCAATATTAATCATATTAATTCCAAACACTTAGCTAATCTCACATGTGATGTTGATAGGAACATGTCCTATATATTTAAAGTCCAGCCTCCTAAATTCGTCTAAAATCCAAAATTGGCATGAGATAGTGAGTACTGAGAGTAACTCTTCTTATCAGTTTTCTCTGAATTATCTCCATCTCCCTGGATATACTGAGACTAGTGCCAAGGTTAGTGTCCTCACTCTCATCAATCTTTCTAACAACTTTGCACATGCAGCGGCGGAGCTAGTAAGAGGTAAGAGGTTTAATTGAATCCACTTCGTCGAATACTTAGATCTTCTGTTATGTTACTATTAGCTATCAGATTTATCTCTCTTCTCTATTTTTGTAATCAGAAATGGTCCAAATTTTAGAAGATGGTGATTTTTTAGTAGTATTAAATGGATTACATGAATTCTGGCCCTGCCAATGACGTGTTCACTTTCTTATTCATTTTCTCGTGTAACTATACCTCATCTTTACATCTCATTTTTTTCTTCTTCTTTAATTTTACTTTAGCTCCGGGAACATCAGTTCCAGATCCTTGCGGTTGCTTCAAACCTTCAATAAGGAGTTCTCTACTCACATAGAGAGGTGTGATTGATGCGCGCTCTCTCTCTCACACACACACAAAAGCTCAGAACTTTTTTAGTACTATTGATTATAATTAATGTCACATGACTCCTTGAACCCCAAAAATTACGAGATTCTGTGTTTCTTGGCCACACGCAATAACGATTGATCACGCGCAACTCTAGTCCTAAAAAGTATAAGCGGTCACTGCAAATATAATATGGTCTAAGAGTCCGGAATCGAATCCCACAAAGAACTAAGATTTTGTTATAAATGTTCAATATCACCAAGAAGACAAGCTTGAATAAATTCCTAAGTTATAAAGATTAAGATTCTTATATCTAACTAATTAACTAACAAATTAAAGTAGTAAAAATAACTAAAGATACTAAGGGATGGATACAAGATTAAGGAGGCCTAGAGTTACGATTTTCCAAATTTTCGGAATCCTTCCCGCTACGTCTCCTATAATTTTGCCTAAGTATTCTCCACTGATCATGAGCACTCAACTTATCATAATTCTTTCTCGAGCAACTATAATAATGTACTAGTCATTTTCCCTGCTTACTATGATCAGGTCAAAGCTTCGTTATCTCTAATCCCACTTTTAAACCTGCCATATTGATCTCTCGTATACCTTGGGAGTGACGTTGTTCGACAACAACCTTAATATGCACTATTTCTCAAGCAATATACTAAATAGGCACAGTCAATTGATGGTCATTCAATCAACTGAAATAAGCACGTAGTTGAACAAGTAGATAAATCCAAAGGCTAAATTATATTAAAACATAATAAGAATTCCTCCTCCAAGAGGTTCCATCAAAACTCTAGATAATAAATTAGCTACTCATAATAGTATGCAAAATTACAATACTAAAAATCATAACCAACAATGAAAAATAGGAAGAAGAAAGAAAAGAAACTCGTGGTGAATCTTCCTCCTTGCTCCTAGCGTGTTCTCGCCTCCTTGGGTGTTGTCTTACCCAATTTTATGTTTATAAACAATGTAATATCCCACAACTCACATACAAAAAGATATGAAGCTATACCAAAAATCATGCATTTTTCATTATTTATCACCACCCCACACTTAAACTCTTGCTCGTCCTCGAGCAACTTATAATTAAGCACATCGGCGAGTAACACAATTCCAAAACATACTCAAGCATCATCTCAATGACAATGGTTTATATCAACGCTTAGAACCCAATATATGCACTCTTCATACTTTTTCTCATTATTAGATCAATGCCAAGATTATTTAAAATATTTGTGTGACTCTTCTAACATCTTAGCCTCAAAAATTAACTCCACTATGTTCCATACTATGACTTGCATCTTGTGCCAACTCAAAAATCAACAACTTTACCAATCCTTTGCAAATCATGTGCCCTCGTTAGCAAAACACATAGAGAAAATAGTCCACGCACTAAACTATAAGGTCAAGTATGGTCTAAGAACTCAAATACTAAAAGAATTTGCTCACTCTCAGAAAGAAACTCTTATGCCACCCAAGTTCGTACCATAGGCTTGCCCATAGTGTGAGCCTCGACTAATTTAAGCTTGCAAAGTCTAGGATCAAGTAGGACTTTATAGGCTGTAATGTAGAATGGGTATGATATATATATATATATATATATATATATAGAAAAATAGTGAATATCCCTCCTAAGCACTTTAATATACCACACTTTCAAGCGCATTCTTGTCATGACCAATTCAATATTTTTCCATGAAACCATATACAATTAAGCCCTTCTTCATTAAGCACATTAACATAAAGATACTCATTAGCTCAAACAAAGATATAGGGGGAGCCATTCATTTTTCATTGTTTTTTCTTTTGTGTTTTTTTTCTCTTTTTTTGACACTCTCATTAATTCGGTATTTTCGGCTAGTAAGGCTTTTATCCACAAGTGCACCTTGACGGCCTCTCAATAGTTCTACTCAAAAGCTACCCAATATCTTTCTTTACTCTTTCAACGACTTAAGTGCTTTTGGAAGTAAAGGGTGAACAAGATAAGATTTAGAACAAAATAGGGCTTGGCTCGTAATGTGGATGTCAAAGAAAAAGGTCTACAGGCTCAAAAGAGCTGACTGCGGATAATGTTATCATTGATAGGAAAATAGGCTTAAGATTCAATCAAAGAAATGCCTATATTATTTCCTAGACTCACAAGACTTAATCATTTTCTTCGACTTACACACAGGGCAAGTTCTAGACTAACAAGGGATGCCATAGAGTACAACTAAAATCTCACCTCACACATTGCACATGACTTACTCAAGACAGCTCAGACCCGACTCTCAAGTTAAAACAACTAGCACAGTCATCATATAATACAAACACATAGGAAGTAACAACATGAGTTAATAGGCGTGCCCAAGTGTCAAAATAAAGCTACATATATTCTCAAGGCATATAGTCATAAGAATTAAGAAGAAAGTACTCATCGTAAATGCTCTGGACCTAAGCCCCGATATAAACCATGTCAACAGCGTAGACACTCAAGTTCTTCCCATTCCATTATCAGTTGAAAAAAAAAAAAGAAAAAACAATCTTTTTGTATTTTTCTTTAGACTTTAAAACCCTCAAGAAAACTGTCTAGGAAGTCCATCATCGAGAAAAATTTAAAACTATTTGAAAATTCTACCTACAAAAAAAACTACTACCCGGTTCAAAGAGTCATCCCTTGTAAAAGAACCGTGGACATAAGAAAAACCAAGAGGGATTATTGCTACCTAATTACTCTTTTATTTCGGCACACATAAAATAGCACAACCAAAATAGCATAGGAAATTACCCAAACAGTCTCTCCACCCCACACTTAAAATTGTGCATTGTCCCCGATGCACACCCATAAATACAAGAGGATAACAGAAACTCCATGGTAGGCTAAAGGATGAAGCATTAGCAGCTCATGGGTTACTCAGACTTCTCCCAGACTTGACTTTTTATGCGGGCACCCCACACTTAGTTCTAACCATCTCACTTGCTTTTTCATTATTCCAATTGCTTTGCTTCCTATACTCCTAGAAAATAAAAAATGACATTACAAGAATAATACAATAATTAAAAATATAAAAATATAAAAAAAGCAGTAAAGTCGGGTTGCCTCCCAACAAGCTCTTGATTTAACGTTGCGGCACGACGTGAATCACTTTCTGCCTCCACTTTGATCTTATGAATTGAGTCCCAAGTTTCGCATCAAGTCGGTTATGCTCCAAGGGTGGTGGGACAAATCTAATCGGCTCAAACAACCACTGTACAATTCTACACTTCTTGGAATTTAGATGAGGTATGTAATCATGTTTTTCAAGCACAAAAATTTCCAAAATGTAGGAACCTTATTCCTCATTCCTTGATTTCTCAATTGGCTCGGATAACTCTATTTTCATATCATCATCTAAACACAATGTAGAAAAATGCTTGGAATGAGGACCAATGTGCTCAAATACATAAACTCCAAGACTTTCAATATCTTCAACACCAATGACACTAGAATCAACAAAATTTGTATCCTCGCTATTCTTGGCTGAGTCTAGTATCATGTCATCAACATCGGCAACCTCAAATTCTAATTGGCTAGGTTGTTGGTATTCTAATCTAATCTCCTCCATCAGAGTGTCAACTGCTGACTGTAATTCATATTGTTTTCAGCTACTATCCACCATATTGACTTATTGAACATTCAAAGCTTCTTCCATTTGACTAACTTGAGCTTTCAAGTTGTGAATAGTTGCCTCTTATTTTTGTATCCGTAATTGTGTGTCATTATTTTATTCCAAAAGGCACCTTAGCATATCCTTGATCTCATTCAAGTCATCGTCCACGGGTTTTTTATTCCTATTAACTTCATAAGAAAAAGTAGAACCATCATAGTAAGGGTTGGGGGAGGATAAGATATGTAAGCACAACCATAAAAGTGACCATCTTTACCACCACACATATCACATACATTTCACACATAAGATTGAGTTGGTGCACATAACTCGCTCTCGGGAACATTTTAAGAATTCTGCCACGGGTGGTTTCCTTCACAATATATATAAGGATCAAACATAGAATTACCAACATCTAAACTCCCATAATTCCAAGATGTCATGTTTCTTAAATCAAAAAGTAGAATAAAATAAAAGTAAAAAAAAAAGTTCAAACTTGAAATGTAGCAATATATATAGCTACAACTACACCGTTAGTTCCCCGACAACAGCGCCAAAAATTGACGACACCCATCTCTAGTCGTAAAAGGATAAACGGTCGCTACAAATATAATTTTTTCTAAGAGTCCGGAGTCGAATCCTATAGAGAACTAAGGTTTCGCAATAAGTGCTCAATCTCGCCAAGAAGACAAGCTCGAATAAATTCTTAAGTTATAAATATTAAGATTATTATATAACTAATTAACTAATAAATTAAAGTATTAAATTAATAACTAAATTTACTAAGGGTTGGAGACAAGATTAAGGAGGCCTAGAGTTATGATTTTCCCAATTTTCGGAATCCCGCTCGTCTCCTACAAATTTACCTAAGTATTCTCTACTGATCATGAGCACTCGACTTATCGTAATTCTCTCTTGAGAAACTAGAATAACGTACTAGTCATATTCTCTCGAATTACGCTAGCTCGTACTTTTTTACTGCTCACTATGATCACGTCAAAGCTTCGTTATCTCTAATCCCGCTTTTAAACTCGTCGTATTGATCTCTCATATACCTTGGGAGTTATGTTATTCGACAACAACCTAAATATGCACTCTTTCTCAAGAAATACACACTAAATAGGCACAGTCAATTGATGGTCATTCAATCAACTGAAATAAGCATGTAGTTGAACAAGTAGATAAATCCAAAGGCTAAATTATATTAAAACATAACAAGAATTCATCCTCCAAGAGGTTCCATCAAAACTCTAGATAATAAATTAGCTACTCATAATAGTATGTAAAATTACAATACTAAAAATTATAACCAACAATGAAAAATAGGAAGAAGAAAGGAAAAAACTCGTGGTTGAATCTTCCTCCTTGCTCCTAGCATGTTCTCGCCTCCCAGCTCTTGCCTCTCAACTTCTTTTTTGCATCAAATCATCCGATTTTTGCCAACTTCCATTAATCACATACAAATCACACCTCAATAGAGATATGAAATGGTCGTATGCAATAATAAATACCCAACTAGGAGTCGGGGTCGAATCCACTAGGAGCTAGGATGGGAGTTAGGGGTATATATTTCAATTCAGCAATTGGATTATCTAGATTGCACTTCCACAACATGGATTTGTTTTCTATTTCTTCTATTAATCTAATGATATCAAGATCAATAAAATAGACTAGAGATAATTATTTTTAGGGTTTTTCCAAATGGATAAAAGGCCTAGGGCTGTGACCATAATCTAGGTGTTTGACTAATGGGATAAAAATATTAATGCTTGTTTTGTTGACTTGGGTATATTATAGCTCTCAACGCTACATTACCCACTCAATACCTCTCGGTTAGAAAGTGATTTTGCCCAATTTGGCTTTCTCAAGACCAAATGGGTATCGCCTAAAATAGTTGATAAGAGCTCAAGTCGGGTTATTACTATCTATAGGTTGAACCTTTTAATTGGGTTAATCAATCTCTCAATTGACCCAATTCCTTATTAGCTAAGTTATCCTAGACTAGGTGCCTCTTTATCAAGTAGAGACTAAGTCAAATAGGTATGAACTAATGTTTGCAACCATTAATTCTACAATTAAAGCATGAACTAAGCTAAATAATCAACACCCAATCATAAACAAGAACTAAATTAGATACCCATAAGGTTTACAACCCTAGTAAAAGTCTAGCTACTCATAATGGGATATCAAGAAAATAAGGAAGAAAAACTAATTAAACTCATAATGGAAGCTTAAAATGATTAAATCTAATGTAAATACACCAAAGCAATGTAAAACTTCCTAAAGTAGTAAAGAGAAACGGCTACAGCAACTTCAAATGTTCAAACTTGACCTAATTTTGTGAAACTCGTCTATTTATACAAGGCTTAAAATCTCAAATAAAAATACCCCTAGGGAGGTCCTGCGGCCGCAAAATTCCATGTGCGGTCCGCATATTTCTTCATCTGGCAGGAAGTGGCGCTCTACGGCCGCTCATTTCTGAACTGCGGCCGCAAAGTAATCTTCTGCGGCCGCACTTTTCTGGGTTGCGGCCGTAAGGCAAATCTTCTACGACCTCACAATTCTTGTGCGGTCCGCAATTCACAGAGGCTTCTAGACTTGGTCTTTTTGCATACTCTCTAATCTTTGACTCTTAGCACAGTTTTGTGGCCGCATAATTCATGTGCGGTCCGCACTTTGCGCAAAGTTCAGCTAAACTTTTCTCCTTGGTTTGCGGCCGCAGATGGAATTCTATGGTCCGCAATTTCTTCTGCGGCCGTAGAATTCCTTTTGCGGACCGCACATTTGTTCTTCTGCGCCCTTTATTGCTTTGTGCTTCGGAACACCCCTTTTTGAGTCGTATTTCATCTCGGGAGACCAAACTTCTAGCATTCCTATAATTTTGCACAATTTCATTAGTTTTGAGAACACAATTCAATTGCTTTTGGACTAAAACATAAGCTAAAAGGCGCTAATAAGTAGTCAAAATCCTCACTTATCAACTCCCCCAAACTTAAATCTTTTCTTGTTCTCAAGCAAATAAATTAGTTCCCACCTCCAAAAGTTAAGGGACATTTCAGCGAGTCAATGGTGAGCTATCCACAAATCAGTTGGGACCAACAATTACCCACACTACTCATGTATTATCAACAAGGCGACAAGTTAAACATTCATGCACATATATTTCTATTATAACATTCGAGCTTCAAGTATTGACTTTACTCATCAAGGACTCTTGCTCTATCATGTAGGTCATGGTGGACTCCAAACTATTCCTCCTCTACTTTCCATTTTCCTAGGTCACTTAAGACGTTTAGCACTCAATCCAAAAATTTATGAAAGGTTCACTTATCTCTCTCAAGAGAATGTCGCAAGTACGGCTTCAAGTACCATAGGCTTGCCCCTCATGTAGATTGCCACTAATGTAAGCTCACTCGGCTTGAAATCAAGTAGGACTTCTTTCAGGATGTAATGAAGGCTTTTGGATTAGGGTTGGATATAGTATGGGTGAGTGGTTACACCATTCCTTAAGCACTCTATTTTTTCATTTCTCGGCTCACACTTTGCCAATTCTTAGAGGACTTTCTTTTCATTGGGGACTAGAGAGACTTAACATCATTCATTCTTGATCATTTCAATCTTTTTCTCCCTTTTTGATTTCTCCATGTTTGGGATCATTACCTCTTTTTGAATTCCTTCAACCCTTTCACTTATTCACTTCTTGCATTCTTCTTTTTGTTCTTTTCTTTTCTTGCCTTCTCTTCGCATTGAGATCATTTCTTTTCTCTTTTTGTGCCTTGATACCTTTTTCAAGTTCCTCATCTCTCCCACAAACTTACGTTTTTAGCTATTTGCTACACAAGAGTGCAAAGAAAAGCTCGGGTGCCAAGAGAGGGTTGATGGTAGGCTATAATCTCAGGTTTTAGTCGCTTATTACACTCTAATTTACTGCACTTTACTCGTTTTGAGCTTTAATTGATAGTGTTTTGCACTTATTGTGTGTTTTATGCCTTGTAGGAGTGATTCCAAGCTATGTAGATGTTATAGAATGAATTTGAGTGATTTGGAGCTTTAAAGTCTGAGTAAAAGCCCAAGGGATTAAGTCGGGATCGTGTTCAGGGTCGAGGACCAAGTCTGGACGTCAAAAATCGAGATTTAATACGTACTCCGAGAAAAGTCCACTACCGCGGTGCATGGGGCATCGCGTCTACCCCAAATCTCTATTGCCTGTTAGAATCAACTCTCTGGATTTCCCCACTAATTCCCTGGATGGCGCTTCGCCCCATGCGGCGCGCCTGTGCAATTTTTACAAAGTGGAAATCCTAATTCGGCTAAGAGATGGTGATTTCATCTGGGCCCGACCCTACTTGGTATAAATACATGGAAAAATATTATTTTCTGGACTTTTGACACATATTCGACCTAAGGAGGCTAAGAAGGAGTTGGAAGAACACGAACACAAGGATTTCATCATTCCTTCCTCACTCAAGACACGAGTTTGGATTGAATTTATGTTTTTCTATACTTTATATTTATTTGTGATGAATTGCTCTGTATTTATGGAGTAGTTCTCCTTAGGGTTTGATGGAGTTGGTATATTGATGATTCTTTGTGGATTATAACTCTAGTTTTATGTATTGAAATATTCTTAGATGATTTAACTGTTGCATCTATATTTACTAGTTCATATAATCAAGAGAGGCATAACTTGTGATATCTTTACATTATATTATTGGTCGAGTTCATTAATTCTTCTTAGTAATCGAAATAGGCTAGTTGAATCATTTATTAAATCTAGTTAGTAGAATAATCGAGAGAGGTTCTCCTAAAGACCAATCCACTACGCATTGCTGCATATCTTCACAGGGCTTAAATTGGTTCGTCTTGTGAGGTTGAGACTTAATCGAGAGAGGAGTTTCTACTAAACGTTTGAACTAGTAATTGAGTGAATTCGAAAGACTCACTTGAACATTAGAAGTGAATTATCTAGAGTTAGATTCAGAACAATTATCTTGCACCTATCCTATCAAAACCCTATCTTCTCCCATTTATAACCTTCTTTGTTTATTCCTTGTTTAGATAGTCATTAGTCAATAGATTTAGATTCTTAGTTAATTTTAGTTATTAATCATATAAATTTCAATTGTTGATTCTCATGGATAGCAATCAAGCTAGAAACTACGAAAATATTGTTTAACTCCAATCCAAGTGGATACGATATTATATTATACTATCTTTGACTAGCGAGCATAATTTAAGTGTGTGTTTCGAGCTCGTCAAATTTTGGCGTCGTTGCCAGGGATTGGCAATCAATAATGTTTGAAATAGTTTTTAGTGCTAATTCAGGAACTTTTCTTTTTATTTTATTTTATTTTTCCCTTTTTACGTTTGGTTTTCTTTGACTGTGCGCATGTGACAGGTATAGAGTGGTGCATGACTCAAGCTTCTGCGAAAGAAGTGCTACCATATGAGCCAGAAATTGAAAAATAACTGCGATAGCTGAGGAAGGAAAGGTTGGGCAATCCTCAACCAAAGAAACTATGGTTGGAAACGGTGATGATAATGTAGATATGGCTGCGATAGAAGGAACCCAACGACGATAACAAGTTGCACGGGATGCTGAGGAAGCAGCTATCAGAGATGCACAGATTATCTATGAAGAAGAGAGGTGTCGTAGAATTGCTCAAAATCAACCCTTGAGTGCAGACCAGTTCGAAAATATAGCTCCCATGCCTTGGAGACCACTTGGAGATTATGCTAGACTGGTTTGCAATCAAGGATTATCAAGTGAAACCACCTCCAATTGCAGCTAACAATTTCGAATTGAATAAAGGGTTGCTTCAAACTCTTCAAAATTGTTGTGTCTTCAGAGGGAAGCCAAACGAAGATCCAAACACACATCTAATGGACTTTGAGGAGATTATGAACATCTTTCAATATAATGGTGTGTTACAAGATGCAGTATACTTGAGGGCATTCCACTTTTCTCTTAAAAATGATGCAAAACAGTGGCTTCAAAGCTTACCCACAGGGTCGATTAGAACATGGGAGGAGATGACCGGAAAATTTCTTGATAAATGTTTCTCCTTAGCTAAAACGGGTAAGTTTAGAAGAGAAATCCATAACTTCTGCCAGAAAGATACTGAAACTATTTTTGAAGGATGGGAGAGGTTTAAGGAGATTACTCGAAAGTGTCAACATAGAGGAATTGAACTCTGGATGCAACTCCAGGACTTTTGGGATGGATTAACACCGGGCTCGCATAGAATATTGAGCAATGCAGCTGGACGCCCATTGATGAAGAAGACTCCAAAGAAGATAGTTACAATTCTTGATAAGCTATCTGAAGATACTAATCAATGGCCCTCTGAGAGTGCGGAAAGAAGAAGATCAACTGGTGTTCACCAGGTTGATGCTAACACATCTGTGCAGGTACAGCTTTATGATATGGCCAAAGAGATAAGGAAGCTGACCTTAGCCTCGATACAAAGTGAGTCTCGCGCAGATTGTGATATATATGGAAGATGACACCCCACTCATGAGTGTCAAGCCTCAACTAAGGAAGTAAATGATGTGGGAAACGACAATTTCAATGCAATGGGTCAGAGGCACCCTGATTTTTCATGGAGTTCACCTGGAAGTACTACGAATGCTTGGCAGCAATATAAATCTAGATCATAGGGACAAGGAGCTCCAACATACCAAAATCAGCGAAGGCAATAATTTTCGCCTCAACAGCCTGTTCAGCCTGGTCTAGAGGATCTAATGAAGGCTTTCGTTGTCAAGACAGATGAAAGGTTGGACGCTCAAGGAGCAGCTATCAAAGAATTGGGAACTGGTCTTCGAAACCTGGAGAGACAAGTGGGACAAATTACAACAATATTATCTGAGAGGGTTCCAGGCACTCTCTCCACTGACACTGAAAAGAATCCCAAAGAAACGGTGAATTATGTAACTCTGAGAAGTGGGCAAGTGTTGAAAGATCCCATATCGGTCCAAAAAGAGGTGATACTTAAAAAAGAAAGTGGGGAGTAACTAAAGAATGATGTTGATAAAAAGAAGAAAGGCCCGATGAAAGCGGAGAAAAAGAAAAAGGAAGAAAATTCGAGAAGGGAGAAACATGATGAGAGCGAGCATATGCCTGCTCTACCTTTCCCTCAAAATCTATCTAGAGAAAAGTTAGACAAGCAGTTTGGGAGATTTCTAGATGTGCTGAAACAGGCTCATGTGAACTTACCATTCACAGAAGTGCTCTCATAGATGCCTGCTTATGCTAAATTCTTTAAGGATATCCATACAAAGAAGAGGAAGATCCCTCTTATCCTAGGAAAACCATTATTAGCTATGGGCATAGCGATACTGGATATACACGAGAGAAAACCCATGCTTTGAGTGGGTGAGGAAATTGTGACGTTTAAGATGCATGGAGAAAATAGGGTACAAAAAGGAAAACCAGTTGCAAGTGTTGAGTGGAAAGTGAAGGGCTCGAAAGAGAAGGTTGCAGTGAGCAAGGAAGAAAAGTGTGGGGTGTACCCCAAGAAAGCAGAGAAGAAGTTGTCTGCATGGATGTGCGCATAAGTTCGAAAGCGAGGAATGGAGCCCGACTTCGACTCAGACCCTGACAAGATGATCAGGGAAGTTTCCTTTACCTTATGCTTTTTAATTGTGTGTCATGGGGACATGCCACAACTTAAAGTGTGGGGTGGGGGATAAGTTGTATGTATGTAAATTAGTTTTATTTATAGTTTTTGTTAATTGTAGTTGTTAGAGTCATGACAAAACGGGTAAAGGCTTATAACATGGTTATCAAATGATAAAGGCTAGAGACTCAAAGTGGTTGACTAGGGATAATGACATTGTTTGGCAATAGATGACTCAAACGGGCCAAGGAGGGCCTACAATCACTTGTCAAACCAAGCAAACTTAGGATTTCGCCTTGAAATACATTCGGGGCAAGTTCTAGACACTTTGCACGGATACTTGGACTAGCAACAATTAATCTCACCCCTCACGCAACCGGATTGCTAAAGAGGACAGAGTCGAGAGCCCATAACGACCACACTCAAGTTTAAAAATCACTATGTTCCAATTGAACCACTCGATAATTTCCAAAGTCAATACAAGAGTCACGAAGTCAATAACTAGAGTTATTTCTTTCAGAAAACTTGTTTTTAACCATAATCACGTAGTTAAGTGTGTTGGTACCAATTGAAGAATATTTGACTCTTCGAGCATGAATTAATTAGGTCTTTTTATTCATTACTACTACTATTATTACCAAAAGACCAAACACGGACTCATTCCCTTAAGAAGGTTGTCACGCCATCAATCGTTGAAACGAGTCACTCGGTTCATACAAATACTATCTTTGGAAATAACCGTGGCATTAAGAAAATCAAAGGCTTATTATCTACTAAAAAATAAAAAGAAGCTACTAAATCAAACAAAGAAGCTACTAAATCAAACAAAGAACTAATAAAGAAACAAAAATAAAGAAGCTACTAAGCAAAAACTACTGAAGATAGAATGAATGTACATAATGAGAGAAAGAGAGAGACTATATACATAATAAGAAAAGATAGAATAACATCAAGTTATTACAGGCCAATTATCTCAAAATGTATCAAATTTGATCAATAAACGCCACCCCCACCCCCTACCCTGAATAAAGATAAGCATTGTCCCCAATGCTTAATAAAATAAGATTAAAAGAAGGGAAAGAGGGAAGAAAACTCCCTATGGCTCCTTGGACATCTCTGTGTCCCCAGAAATGTCACCGCCCTCAGTCTCATCCAACTGAATCTCATCATCTTCAACTCTGGGTGGGCTGGGTTGGTGAATATCTGACTACCTCGACAGTATCGGTAGCAAGATTTGGCTCCTCAGACTGGCCAACTGATGCCACCGGTGTTGTTGGTGCTGTAGGATCTGGGCCTGAATGGTGTGGGTCAATCAGCATGTTAAATGGCAGATCTCCCACTGTACCAAGCCTGGTCACTTGTCTGCGGAGCTTTTCCACTGACTTCTTGCTAGCTTGGGACTTTCTCATCTTCTTTACTTCTTTTCCCAGCTCTTCGATCACTGACCCGTGCTGCACCAAGGTCGCCATAATGGTGTTCTGGTTCTCTAGGATCTTCTTCAATGTCTCCTCAACTGTCGGGGGAAAATGAGGTGCCTGAGTAGTAGACTATGCTGCAACAGTACTAGATAAGTCAGACAGCTTTGTAGTTGCTGTCTGCATCCAGTTGTTGATGTTCGTCGATGTTTGGGAGACTGGCAACGCAGAAAGAAGCAAACCAAGACTGTCCGAGGAATCAAAAGTTAAGTCTCATTCTGGGACGGGTCCAGTCTGCTGCAAACAAAATTTTTCCACCCCTTCGCCTCACAACTCAGCGTGCTCCTGTGAATAGGAACCCCAGCGGTAATCCATGGTGATGGTGGCCCTGGTGCTGCTAGAATCTCTGGTAACCAGGGTCGGGCTGCATCTCCCATCTCAAGCTTCTCCAAATATTACTTTGGCTCAATATCTTCAAAACCCAAGTATGTGTTGAGTGTATGCTGATCAAATCTTAATTTGAGGTTACACATTTTGGTGACCGTTGTCCCATTTTTGATATGCGCCACATTGGCGTAGAATTCACGGACAAGGTACTTTTTGACATCCACGACACTCTGGGTGCACCACATCTACCCTTTGCATTCCTTAAACTATCTCAACACTACTGGGTTGTACCGCTCCAAATCTTTCAGCTGAAACTGTCGCTCAAGAATAAGCGACCTCACTGGCCACCATGTACGAAAGTTAGTCGTGTATATGTGGGTTTAGGATAGGGAAAATATGAATTGCCAAATCTGTCCAGAGCTGAAGCCCGTTGGCCGCACCTGCGGAAAAACCCTTGCAGGTGCGGTTCCGCAGATGCGGATGCCTGATCGCAGAAGCGAAGATTGGTGGAAAATGGCTATTCCGCAGAAGCGGCCAAAAGAACGCTGAAGCGCGTCCGCAGAAGCGGTCTTCAAGCGCAGAAGCGGTTCATCAATCGCATATGCAATTTCTGTTTTGCAAGTCTCATTCAGCAGATGCGGACCTTTTCTCGCAGATGCGAGACCGGAGATGCGGACCTGCCTGCGCATATGCGATTCCACTGGAAATATTTTCACTTCTTTTACTCGTTTTTGCAACATTTCACTTCATTTGATCTCAACTCTCTTCAAGGTTCATTGTACCTAAAAATCTAGCAATGTACACTATAAATCACCTCATTTTATAATTAAAGGACACAAAAATAAAAGAAAATAGACTAGAATAAATGGTAAAATCACCACTCATTAACACCCCCAACTTAAAGCTTTTGCTTGTCCTCAAGCAAATCAAAACCAAATACTCAATGAGGCTCTAACATTTAAAGCTCAATTAGCATCGCTATCATCTTCAAATCACATTCTCTAATTAAGCACAATACGTATGGTTTTGGTTGGTACTAATAATTAGACTCAAGCATGTGAACTTCAACCAAACAACTCCCTCATTTAAAACAATCTCAAGAATGCAATAGAGTTTCAAAATAATCAAGTGACAACAACCAAACCTCAAGAAGTGACTGAAAAGTACTAGTCTACTACATATGCTCAATTTACTTAATTCGGAATATATCAATGTCACCAATCCATCATAATCCATGTGCCCTCAAAAGAATGAAAGTCCCAAAATCACCACATTTACAATAACAATACAAGGGACAAATGCACAAAGACACTCACTCTCAACAAAGAGTTTCAAGTGTTACAAAATATCATGCCATAAGCTTGCCCTTATTTTAATTCGCCGCATATTCAAGAATATTCGGTTAGAGATCCCATAAGGACTCTTTAAGCTAGTAATGTAGGCTTAGGAAAGGGTATAATAAGCATTTGGGATACAAGTGACTACACCCTCCTTGAACACTACTCACATTTGTCTTTCTTTTTGCACTTTGCTTCTTTTTAAACCACATAGACCTTATTGACATCTAGTTACCCACATAGAACCACCTTAAAAGTATCTCTCTTAT
The DNA here is from genome assembly GCF_000390325.3 of Nicotiana tomentosiformis. Classification (NCBI taxonomy): domain Eukaryota; kingdom Viridiplantae; phylum Streptophyta; class Magnoliopsida; order Solanales; family Solanaceae; genus Nicotiana; species Nicotiana tomentosiformis. The sequence continues at coordinate 98,637,915 of NC_090812.1, read as the reverse complement.
TTTCTCAAGACTCCATATTTATATATTATTTTTATACAACTATTTTCTTTTGGAGCTTGAGTATCTTCCTATAAACAACTTTGCGTTATATGTTTTTACACACAATGTACATCTTCACCATTTCCCAATTAATACCAACACCTCCAACTTAGGCTTTTAGCCTCATTCTTAACATTCAAGGAGGGACGGGTTCAAAAGAGGGAATTATTTCACAAAAAAAAGGTAAAGGTTTGTAATGAGGTAGCCAAAGAAAAGGTTAAAGGCTCAAATGGGGTTAACTAGTGATAGTATTTATGCAACAGTAGGCTCGAAAGGCTAAAGAGGCTTTTCTAAAGATCACAAAGAATTCCTAAGGTCATCCCTCCAACCAAACATAATTAACATTAGCATTGAAAGACAACCCGGGCAAGTTCTAGATGATAAAAGTAAACACAAGAATTATTTTTTAACAAAAACTAACACACATGGCACATGAACTAATCAAGACGGATAAATTTCACTTCTTAATAAGAACAATTAGAGCAATATCATGCCAACTAGTGGGCAAAGAGTCAAAAAATGAGCCAAAATATTATCACAAAAATTATTCTTCCCCATGCAACTTACTTTTCCAATTTACATTCAAAAGTTGGAGAGGTATTCTTAATTCACACATCAAATACAAAAGACTAATTTTATTAGTACCAAATAATCCAAAAGTCTCCACATAAAAAAAACAAGACTAATTCCCTTAAGAAAGTTTTCATCATAGGGAAAAGTCACCCGCTTCAACACAAAAATATTCCTCGGGAAAGAATCGTAGCATAAAAAAAAACCAAGGAAATTTATTGAAAAGTATACTACTACTAAAGAGAAAAAAATAATATAAACTAAAAACTACTAAAGAAATAAAATAAAAACTAAAGGAATAAAAATAAAATAACTAAAAACTACTAAGAAAATAAATTTAAAAAAATAACAAAAACGAATAATACTAAAGGAACAGAAATAACATAAACTAAAAACTACTAAAGAAAATAAATAAATAAATAAATAAAGAAAGAAAGAAAGAAAAATAAAATAGACTAACAAAAGCAACTACTGCCTGTGAGGAGGACCCCTCACCTACAACAATCTCCATTTTCCTCTTCTTGCTTTTTACCAAGCTGCCTTCTCCTATTACTCTCAATGGGTGAAAGGGCTTGTCTGCCAGTATCAAATGATCTCCATTCCATTCCTCAACCTGCGCACGCTTGCACAACTCTGTAATCATGCAAATATCAATGTCGAGCCACCTTGAAGCACATACTCGTTCAGCTCCTGAACGATGTAATGACCAACATTCACTGAAATTCCATCAAGTATGCAAGCAATTATCAGGGCCCTAGTATATGTGACATCAGACACGTTCCCACAAGGAGATACTCTGCTCGCAATGATATACAACCACATTTTTGCTTCAGCTGTGAAATCACCACATTTGATGCTTTTTTTTCTTTTTAGCCCAAGTTACTGTGTGACCTGTAGAATGAAGCTTTGAGACTAGCCAATCACCATTGTTGCATGTATCTCTTTCTCGCATTGGCTCGAGCGGATGATTTTGAAGCCCATAGACATCATTTATCTCCTCAACTCCAAATTTTACATTCTTGCCCCTTATTGTAAGTTCATGATTTTGGAAATGTGTATGCTTTAAGTTGGCATAAAACTCCCTAATCCATTCTTCATTGGCCTTGCATGGAGTGGGGATGAAGCAGGTCTAGCCACTTGAAACTAGCCGGCGATGGAATCCGGAAGGAGCTCGGCTACTTTATCATCGGCAATTTCTTTCTCAAGATTGAGCTTCTTCGTGAGGAGATCATCATAATACCGGTTTTGGCACTCGGAAGACATGAATCTGCTAGCATCATAGGTCAAATCCTCAACAACTTCTTCAATTTCATGATTAACCGCCGCATTATCGTTCATGTCCGGGTCCATTTTAAGTTCAAAGTACCTTAAAAAATCAAAATAAAGTTAGTCGGGCAATAGAACCATGTTAAGAAATTCAAAACAATGCAATTAGGCCAAATAATCAAGCCAAACGGGCTCCGGAATCTCCAGCTGCAAAGCTACTGGAATTGCAAATTTCTGCCAGCCATCGCACATGTGGAAGGTTTGTTACAGGTGAGGGTGTGCGTCTGCGAAAGGTTTTTCACTTATGCGAACTTCCACTTTTGAATAGAGATCGCACCTGCGGAATAGGCATCGCAGGTGCTAGGCCACATTGCGGCCCTTTTTGCGCATCTGCAGTGTTCATCATAGGGTTCAAAAACCCAACAACTGCCGAATTCTTTTACTTTCAAACCTGATTTTGGCACATAATTTATACTCAAAAATTCTAAATTAGTGCACTACATGAATATACGACTTGATTAAACATGATTTTAAGGTACTTAGCAACAAAATTTATTTCGGATAATTTGTCGAACACATGACAAGCACTGAGTGATTTTAGATTCTTTGAAGCAATTGGGTACTCAGACTTCCCCAATTTATTTCAATAATAACATCATACACAACTATACTCAACTAATTTCTCTCACCCCTAAAGCTTACAATAATCGAGAAAGGAAAACAAGGGCCATGGAAAAATGGCCATGGAAGCCCAGAAGAAGAAGAAGAAGAAGAAGAAGAAGAAGAAGAAGAAGAAGAAGAAGAACAAGAAAGAAGAGGAACAAGAAAGAAGAAGAAGAAGAAGAAGAAGAAGAAGAAGAAAGAAGAAGAAAGAAGAAAGAAGAAGAAGAAGAAGAAGAAGGAGAAGGAGAAGGAGAAGGAGGAGGAGGAGGAGGGGGAAGAGAGAACTGAAGATAGTACCTATGTATCTTGTGTGAGAGCAATAGAATCTGAGACCAGCAGATTGTGTGAGAGATGATAGGGAGTTTTGAGTTTGGGGGAAAAGGATTGTGAATTTTACTTGATGAAAGACCGTGGATCTTTAAAATTTACCTAATGGACCGCATCTACAGAAATTATACCGCTTCTGTGACCACTCTTTTGCGGCTTGCGAACCGCTTCTGCGAATTTACCGTATCTGCGGTGTAAAACATGCTTCTGCATGAGCGCTCCTGTGAAGAAAAGATCGCTTCTGCGATAGAGGCGCATCTGTGATGCCCTAGGCACTTCTGCGGGGCTGCATCTGCGTTAAAAGTTTTGCAGATGCGGGTTCGCTAGATTTCTCAATGCCATAATTGGGCAGCCACTGTTTTTGTTCACTCCAACACTTCAAACTCCTCAATTCAACTCTAGAAAATCTGAAACTTGGCAGATTAGTCAAAAATAACATAATAAACTATTCTAAAAAAGAAAATTTAACGACTAAAAATTTGAAAATGATGGGTTGCCTCCCACAAGCGCCATTTACTGTCGTGGCACAACGTGAATCAACTTTATCACTTTTCTCCACACTTGGACGATATGAATTGGGCACCTAACTGGGAATCAAGCTTGTGAACGCGAGCGAAGGGAGGTGGTAAGTAGATGATCAAGCCAAAAATCAATTTCTTCATTTTGCACTTATTGGCTTTCTTTTGAGGAATGTCATTTTGCGTTCTTGAATATTCAAATTGCAAGATGTATGGCTCTTGTATTTCTTCTTTACACTCCCACATAGATTCACATGGTTCAATTCTCATATTACCATACAAGTCCAAAGTTGAAAAATGCATGGAATGAGATAATTGTCTCCCAACTTGTAACTTTTTTCGAATTTTGACATCCTCTTTTTCCCCCGAACTAGAGTCATTTTCAACCATCTTTTCAACTACATTGGTTGACTCTAATTCCGTATTTTTCTTGGCATCATCAACAAGCATGGAGTCGGTTGGTGGATGTTCAATTCTTGATTCCTCGAAATAAAGCTCACTTTCTTCCTCGAAGTTGGACTCTTCTTGACCACTTTCCACACTCTCAAGTTGGTGGGCATAATGAGCCTCAACCAATATTTTCATTTGATCTTCCAAGGTACGGGTATTCTCATCATTTTGAGTTAGTGTTTATTTTAAGTCCTCGAGTGTCAAGTTGTGCTTCTCCTCATTTTCAAGAATGGCCTCCAGCATGAGCATCATCCTCTCATTTTGAGCATTTGAGAGTTCTTCTTGATTTTTATCAAGTGCCAAAGAAGGATTTTCGGCTTCAACCTCTAAGAAGGTTCTTGGCTATCATTCACTTCCGAGGCTTTTTGGACCTCTAAAGCTTCAGGCATTTCTCCCATTTGTGAGCTCAACCTTTCAAGCGTCAAATCATTTTGGGGACTATTTTCCAAAAGCTCCTCCAAGGTATTTTGCTCTATGTTTCCTCCTTTAAGTAGGCATTCTATCATGATCTTGAACTCTCCATTTTGACTATGCTCACTTTCTTCCACTCCCATATCCATATACTTGTTATCACAAAAAGTAGAATCATCATAGCAGGGGTTCGGGTAAGGGAAGGACAAATAAGTACAATTATCCCAATGCCCATTTTGACCATCACACATATCACAAATACTCCACTCATGGGTTTGAGATTGTGCGCACAATCCTCCCCGGGAGAATTTAAACAATTATCACGAATATGGTCCTCCACAATAAGGGCAAGGGTCATCAAAGTATGAATAACTACCATCCGGCTAATTTTCATTACATGATGCGATTTTTCAAAAACAATAAGAAAATAAACAAGAAAATCAACAAGAAAACAATTAAGAAGATAAAAAAAAAGATAAGAAAATAATTACACAAATATTCACAAGTTTAGACCAAAGCACATACGCTTATTTTTCAAACAACATAAATACGCCAAATTGTTCCCCGGCAACGGCGCCAAAATTGATGACGTCCAAATCCACTACTAAAAAGTAAATGGACACTGTCGCATGCAATATAATTTACCCAACTATGAGTCGGGGTCGAATCCCACAGAGAATAATATGTAGGTGATTAGGCGTGTAAGAGAATTACCACTTATTATGCTAAGCCAAACACTTAGAAAGGTTTTGAGAAAATATTTAATAACTAATTGCGAAAATATAAACTAACCTAGAAAGGAAGTAAAATGATCAATGGCTACAAGCATGGATGCATTGGGAATCATACTCAAGTAACGATCCAATGTATTTCACGATTTTATAAATATGAGCGAGTTTATGTTAATTAGCCTCGGGTAATAAGTCTATATTAGCTTCTTCTGAAGACTAACAAGACTTCCTAATTGAATTATCCCTAAAACAATTAAGAGATTAAGCACACCCGAATATGGATACAAGTAGTTCAATCCTATCCCTAGGTAGAATATATAAAGTGAGGGTTAACGCCTCAAGTTCTTGTTAATTAATCTTTTCCAACCCCAAATTATCTTTACCAAATTTAATTTGAAGTGAATGGGCGAGTCCTAGGGTTAGCTAATCCCTTTGGAAATATTAAAGAACAAGAATAATTAAAGAAATAATAACTCACTTCATAATAAATAAAAATCGTTCAATACATAAGCACAACAAGATATTTAATCCACACTTTAAATATGAATATTCCCATAAACAAGATTCAAGTGTTGGAAAAAATACTACACACTTAGATATTCAATACAAAGCAAGGAAATGAAGAAAAGAACATAAATGGGTAAGAAATTCTCAACCAAAAGCTTCAGATCTTCAAGACTCAAGTGTGTGTGAAAGAACCCTAGCTCCCAAAACTTGTGTTCACTCTCAAGAGATGTTAAAGATGTGCAGAGACGGGCCAAATATGCCAAAGATATTTTACAAATGAGCTAGGTCGTGTATTTGTGGGTTTGGGATAGGGAAAATGTGAATTGCCAAATCTGTCCGGAGTTGAAGCCCGTTGGCCGTACCTGCGGAACAACCCTCGTAGGTGAGGTTCCGCAAATGTGGATTCCTACTCACAGAAGCGATGATTGGTGGAAAATGGCTATTCCGCAGAAGCAGCCAAAAGAACGCAAAAGCGCGTCTGCATAAGTGGTCTTCAAGCGCAGAGGCGCGACAGCAGAAGCAGTTTATCAATCCCATATGTGATTTCTGTCTTGCAAGTCTCATTCCGGAGATGCGGACCTTTTCTCACAGATGCGGACCTGCTTGCGCAGATGCGATTCCACTGGAAATATTTTCACTTCTTTTACTCTTTTTTACACAATTTCACTTCATTTGATCTCAAATCTCTTCAAGGTTCATTGTACCTGAAAATCTAGCAATGCGCACCATAAATCACCTCATTTTATAATTAAATGACACAAAAACTAAAGAAAAGAGACTAGAATAAATGGTAAAATCACCATTCATCATCGGCTGCTCTTGAACAGAGGCTGAGTTTCCCTTTGATGCTTCCCTAAGCAGGACATAAGAGCTCGTCTCGGAGAGATCTGCACCTCTCCCTCTGCCGGTTGTATCTTTCTTTGTTATCGTCCTTTGTTGGCCAAGGGGTAAGGCACTCTTGCCTCAACCCCTAGAAGGTTCACCCATCCCTTTAGAAGTGTCGCCTCTGCCTCTAGATCAAACCATTATCTGTATCAAGCAGAAGCGATTGTTAGTTGCAATTCAATGTTCAATCAAACAAGGAGCTATGCAAGTATACACCAAGAACACGGTGGGGGCCACAGTTTAATCATGCTTGCTGGATAAGGATCTGTGGTCCGCACAATTTTCTTGTGGCCACAGATGAGGCCTTGCGGACCGCATAATTTTGTCTTGCGACCGCAAAAAGTGAAGTGCGGTCCGCACAATTTAACTTGCGGCCACAACTTAGAAGTCCAAAATATGCCAACTCCCTGATGACATAGAATTGGTTGTTATGTGGCTGCAACATGATTTCTGCGGTCCGCATAATTAGACCTATGGTCGCACATTTGAGCCACAATTTTGTAGACTCTCTGATGATAGTAAAAGGGATGTTTTGTGGCCGCAATGGAAATTTTGCGGTCCGCACATTTTACCTTGCGACCGCATACCCCTTCCTCACTAATGTTGCCCTAGATCAACTTTTGTGGACCGCACAATTTTAGGTGCGGCCACAGAATTCAAAAGAACTACGAACGGTCCAGTATATCTATTTAGGTTTTGTAATTTTTTTGTGCAAATTTTGATATGGTAACAGCACAAAGGCATGAAAATACATTGACTCATTCCTCATAGACCATGTACTAGTTAACCCACTACAGATTTACCCCCACATGAATGCCCAACTGAATTCTATTGACAAATGGCCAAAAAATGACTAAAAATATACAAATTAAAAGAAAACGATTAACAAGAAATTGAAGTATACCAGATGAATGAGTGTGAGAAATAACTGATCAAAGATGTTGTATGTGTGTACAGACAGATTCACCAGAAAATTTCAAGAGATTACTGTGTTTGTGCTCAGAGAGGGGAAAAAATGTAACAGTTGCCCTTAGCCCTCTATTTATACTACTTGGTTTTCTAAGGGAAGGAGGGGAGAGTGCAGCCACACAAATTCATGTGCGGTCCGCACTCTGCTACCTGGTGAGCTTAAGTCGGCATCTTGTCTGCGGTCCGCAAAAATTTTGTGTGCGACCGCAGATTTCCTTTTGCCGCCGCAGATTGACCTTTTCTCTGACAGATCAAACTTTAGAGAGTTAAAATTTTCCACCTCCCATTTGTGCGGTCCGCAAGATAATTGTGCAGCCGTAGTGCACTTTTGTTGCAGTAACTATAAATGTGTGGTCTGCACAAATCAACTGCGGGCCGCAATTCTTTCAACACTTAGCCATATTTTTGTCCACAGTTCCTGTAAAACACACTCAGCCGTGTAGCATACTTCAAATCAAGTTAGCACAAAAATAAGACCTAACTACAAAAGAAGAAAAGAAACATGAGTTGCCTCCCGAGAAACGCCTGATTTGACGTCGCAGCACGACGCAGAATACCATCAATTAAAATGAATGACCGCCACGACGTGGCTATCTCCAACTTTTCCCAAATAGTGTTTCACTCGGTGACTATTGACTCGGAATACTTCATTGTTTTTGTTCTCCATGTCCAATACACCAAAAGGTGTCACACCCAAAATTTCAAAAGGACCGTTCCATTTAGACTTTAGCTTCCTGGGAAACATCCTCAACCTTGAGTTGAATAATAATACAAGATCGCCCACCTTGAACTCTTTGTTCCAAATGTATTTGTCATGAAGATATTTCATCTTTTCTTTGTATAGGGATAAACTTGCATAAGAATGGTACCGGAACTCATCCAATTCAGTTAAATGTGCAACCCTCAAGTTAGCGGCTACATCCCAATCAAGATTTAACTTCTTTAGAGCCCACATGGCCTACTGCTCTAGTTCCACAGGAAGATGACAAGATTCTTTGAACACCAACCAGTATGGTGACATTTCGATAGGTATTTTGTAAGTCATCCGGTAAGCCCATAGTGCATCATCAGGCTTCTTGGACCAATCCGTCCGATTAGCATTCACCGTTTTGGACAAAATACTCTTTGTCTCCTAGTTGGAGACTTCCACTTGACCTCTAGCTTGTAGATAATAGGGAGTTGTGACTTTATGAGTAACACCATACTTGCCAAGTAAAATGTTGAAAACCTTGTTGTAAAAATGTGACCACCCCCTCCCCAATCGCTTATAATAGCCCACAGAGTACCAAACCTTGTGAAAATATTCTTCTTCAAGAATGCCACCACATTTCTCGCCTCATCATTGGGTAAAGCAATGGCCTCAACCCACTTGGAAACATAATCAACCGCGACCAAGATGTAGGTGTTTTCACAAGAACTCACAAAAGGACCCATGAACTCAATACCCCATATATCAAAAATATCAATCTCCAGAATGGTAGTGGGAGGCATTTAATTTTCTTTGAGATTCCACCGGCCCGTTGACACTTATCACATCTTTTCACTAGCTCACTAGCATACTTATAAAGAGTGGACCAATAGAAACTGCAACTTAGCACTTTGGCCGTCGTTCTTGCTCCACCAAGACAAGCCCCAAGAATTTTACCTTGCTCTTCTTCCGCTACACATCTTCTAATCACCCTATCCGTACAAATCCGGAAAAGGTATGGTTTATCCCAATAATAATATTGACAATCCTGTTTGAGTTTCTTCCTTTGGTTTGAAGAGAACTCATCCGGGATGATTCCACACACAAGAAAAATTTCTAGATCCGCGAACCATGGAACCTCTTTCGTTGAAATAGATAAGAGTTGCTCATCGGGGAAGGAGTCATTAATTTCAAGGGCATCATGCGGCCTCCCCTCCTCCTCCAAACGAGACAAGTGGTCCGCCACTTGGTTTTCACTCTCTTTTCTATCTTGGATGCCAACATCAAACTCTTGCAATAAAAGCATCCATCTCATCAACTGAGCTTTGGAATCTTTCTTGCTCAGAAGATAACGAAGTGTTGCATGATGCGTGTGGACAATGACCTTTGCACCCATCAAGTACCGGCAGGACTTCTCAATTGAAAAGACAATGGCAAGGAGCTATTTATCCATAATGGTGTATTTGACTTGGGCACTATTCATAATCTTACTAGCATAGTAGACCGGGTGAAAAATCTTGTTGATGCGTTGCCCCAAAACAGCCCCAACTACTATGTCACTTGCATCACATATGAGTTCAAAAGGGACACTCCAATTTGGAGTGGTGATGATGGGAGTAGTTGTTAACTTGAACTTTAACAATTCAAAAGCTCTCATGCAATCATCATCGAAGTTAAACTTAACATCTTTCTCAAGAAGCTTGCACAACGGGTTCACCACCTTAGAGAAATCTTTGATGAAACGCCGGTAAAATCCCGCGTGGCCTAAAAAACTCCGCACACCCTTCACTGAAGTTGGAGGTGGAATTTTTGGAATCACCTCAATCTTTGCCTTATCAACACTTTGAGATTTTATGTCCAAGGACAGTGCCTTCCTCGACCATGAAATGACATTTCTCTCAATTGAGCACCAAATTTGTTTCTTCACATCTTGCCAACACTTTATCAAAGTTTGCAAGACAATCATCAAAAGAATCTCCAACCACCGAGAAGTCATCCATGAAAACTTCGAGGTAGTCCTCCACCATATCCGTGAAGATAGCTACCATACACTGTTGAAAAGTCGTTGGTGCATTTCACAAACCAAATGGCATCCGCTCGAAGGCAAAAGTACCATAGGGACATGTAAAGGTTGTTTTCTATTGATCCTATGGAGCAATAAGAATTTGGTTGCATCCTGAATACCCATCAATAAAGCAATACAAAGCACGGTCGGCAAATCTATCAAGCATTTGATGTAAGAAAGAAAGTGGAAAATGATCCTTCCTTGTGACTTTGTTGAGCTTCCGATAGTCCATACACACCCTCCATATGGTCACCATTCTTGTAGGAATCAACTCATTCTTGTCATTGGTGACCACCGTCATGCCCCCCCTTCTTCGGGACACATTGAACCAGAGAAGTCCACGAACTATCGGAGATGGGGTAGACAACCCCGGCATCTGACCACTTGATAATATCCTTTTTGACAACTTCTTGCATAGCCTCATTGAGTCTCTTTTTGATGTTCAATAGATAGTTTGGTGCCTTCCTCCAAGTTGATCTTATGCATGCAAAAGGCGGTGCTTATTCCCCGAATATCCTTCAATGTTCACCCAATAGCCTTCTTCTTCTTTTGTAGCACCGCCAATGTAGAATCTACCTCCACGTTAGTCAAACAAGAGGAAAGAATAACCAGTAGAGTAGAGCAAGGGCCAAGAAATTCATACCGAAGATGTGGAGGAAATGGCTTCAACTCCAAGGTAGGAGGCTCTTCAATGGAAGGCTTTGTAGGAGGAGTTGTCCTATTTTCAAGATCCAAAGATAATTTTCGGGGTGCATAATTGTATGACCCCATTCCTTGCAAAGAGTTCACACATTCCATGAAGCCATCCATATCGTCATCATCAAAGTTGAGAAATACGACCTCCAACATATCACCAACATTGATCATAGCATTTGTGTCATCAACAATAGCATCGGTCACCAAGTCCATAAAAGAGCACACCTCATTGCTATTTGGTTGCCGTGTGGACTTACACACATGGAACACCACTTTTTTATCACTAACCCGGAAAGTGAGTTCTCCGACTTCAACATCACAAAAAGCTTTCCCCGTAGCAAGGAAAGGTCTTCCGAGAATAATCGGCACCTCATAATCAACTTCACAATCCAGAATGGCAAAATCCATCGGAAGAATGAATTTATCAACACGAACCATGACATCTTCAATCACTCCCAAAGGTCTCCTCATAGTACGATCAACCATTTGAAATCTCATAGAGGTGGGTCTTGGTTTCCCAATTCCCAAGGTCTTGAAAACCGAATAGGGCATCAAATTGATACTCGCCCCAAGATCACAAAGAGCTTTAGCAAACTCGGCACTTCCAACTGTACAAGGAATCGTGAAAGCACCGGGATCCTCTAAATTAGGTGCCATTGAATGCATTATTACACTCACTTGATGAGTGACTTTGATAGTTTTAAAATTTATTGATCGCTTCTTTGTCACGAGATCCTTTTAGACTTTGCATAATTGGTCATTTGCTCCAAATCTTCAACTAATGGCACATTGCTTGAGAGACTCTTCATCATTTGAATGAACTTCTTGAATTGATTCTCGTCATTTTGCTTGGCAAGTCTTTGCGGGTATGGAGGTGGAGGCTTAGGTAATGGTGCCTTAGCCTTTTGCACTACCGGCTTCGATATGTCAATAATGTAATCCCTAGACGAGTTCACCTCCTCTTGAGTCTCTTCCACGCTTTCATCAATATCAATCCGAACTTCATCATTTGATTGCACCACATTGTTCGGAACCTCTTATTTTTGTACTACTTGTTCATCATCCACAAGTTGTTTTTGACTTGAGGTGGGTGCATTCCCACCTCTTCTTGTAGTAACGGCCATGGCATGCCCCGTGTTATTTCCACCCTTTGGGTTTACTATCGTATCACTTGGTAGTGCCCCCTTATGATGAGAATTTAGAGATTGAGAGATTTGCCCCATTTGAACTTCTAAGTTGCGGATCGATGTGTTGTGTGAGACAAGTTGGGCATCCAAATCGGCATGGTTTTCCATCATTTGTTTGAACATGTTCTCAATACGTCACATCTCATTGTTTGAAGAACTTGGACCATGGGAAAGATAAAAAGGTGGGTTGCTCGGTTGTTGATACAACGAGGGCCTTTGAAAACCCGACCCCCGATTTCCTTAATTATTGTTCCATATGCCTTGATTGTTACCCCCCCCCCCCCAATTTCCTTGATTATTGCCACTCCAATTTCCTTGGTTGTTAGAATTCCAATTGCCTTGATTGTTTTGAGGTCGCCATTGTTGTTGGTTTGGGCCTTGGAAGTTGTTCTGTTTCCCTTGAAAGTTGTTCACGTATTGCACTTCCTCTTCTTGTTCATTGTAAGAATAACCTTGATCAAAATCACTATCTTCTTGCACATAATTCTCCACTCGATGTTGCACTTGTGGACCCTTGGTACTTCTTTTTTCACCATCATGTTCACTCCCTCCATGGCATTGACTTGCTTAGGATTTTGCATTTGTTGAAGTTGAGCCTTAGCTAATTGATTCATGGTGGTATTCAATTCGGCAATGGCTTGCCCATGGTCATGCAACTCTTTGTGAAGGTGGATCACGTTCGGATCACCTTATGGAACATTAGACTGGGATTTCCACGCCGATGATGTTTCCGCCTTTTTATCTAAAATCTCACACGCCTCCGCATAAGGCGTAGTCATGAAGTTCCCACTGGCAAGTTGACTCACTACATATTGGTTGGTTATGTTAATCCCACGATAGAAAGTTTGTTGAATCATATTCTCCGTCATATCGTTGTTGGGACATTCCTTAACTATTTTTCTATAACGTTCTCATATCTCATGTAGTGGTTCATTTGGCTCTTGCTTGAATGCCAAAATCTCATCCCGAAGTGTAGCCATGTGCCCCGGAGAGAAGAACTTAGAAATACACTTTTCCATCAACTCATCCCAATTGTAAATGGAATGGTTCGGCAAACGTTCCAACCAATCTAAAGCTCTTCCTTATAGAGAGAAGGTAAAAAACCTTAGACTCAATGCATCCTCGGAGACATTTGTTTGTTTTCTCCCCCAACACGTGTCCACAAACCCCTTCAAATGTTTGTATGCATTTTGACTTGGAGCACCGGTGAAGAAATCTCGTTGCACTAGCAAAGTGAGCATCACATTGGTGATTGGAAAGTTTTTCGCCCTAATACGGGGAGGGACTATTGCACTAACATATCCTTTATTGGGTAACAACCGATGTGGAATTGCTCATGGTGGGGGTGGGGGTGAAGCAGGGACATTATCATGAGGCACTCAGCCTCTTCTATTGACTTGAGGTTCAAGAGGAACCTCATCAACTTGGTCATCCTCGACATCCACATCCCCCAAAGGCAAATTTCCAAGCTCATTGTTTGCCATGGTTGTACCTACGATTTCTCAAACAAGTTAGTAACATGGAAGGAAAAGAAGATATTCCAAACACACACCTAAATATATAGCTAACACCGTTTTTAACTCCCCGGCAACGGCGCCAAAATTTGATCACTTCCAAACCACACCTCAATAGAAATATGAAACGGTCGTATGCAATAATAAATACCCAACTAAGAGACGGGGTCGAATCCATTGGGAGCTAGGATGGGAGTTAGAGGTATATATTTCAATTGAGGAATTGGATTATCTATATTACACTTCCACAACAAGGATTTGTTTTCTATTTCTATTGTTAACCTAATGATTGCAAAATAAAGAAAATAGACTAGAGATAATTGTTTTTAGGGTTTTTCCAAATGGATAAAAGGCCTAGAGCTGTAACCATAATCTAGGTGTTTGCCTAATGGGACAAAAATGTTAATGTTTGTTTTGTTGATTAGGGTGTATTATAGCTCTCAACTCTACATTAACCACTCAATACCTCTCGGTCAGAGAGTGGTTTTGCCCAATTTGGCTTTCTCAAGACCAAATGGGTATCACCCAAAACAATTGATAAGAGCTCAAGTCGAGTTATTACTATCTCTAGGCTGAACCCTTTAATTGGGTTAATCAATATTTTAATTGACCCAATTACTTGTTAGCTAAGTTATCCTAGACTATGTCCCTCTTTATTTAGTAGAGACTAAGTCAAATAGGCATGAACTAATGTTTGCAACCATTAATTCTACAATTAAAGCATGAACTAATATAAATAATCAATGCCCAATCATAAACAAGCACTAAATTAGATACTCATAAGGTTTACACACTAGGGTTGGGTCACAACCCTAGTAAAAGTCTAGCTACTCATAATGGGATTTGAAGAAAATAAGGAAGAAAAACTAATTAAACTCATAATGGAAGCTTAAAATGATTAAATCTAATGTAAATACACCAAAGCAATGTAAAACTTCCTAAAGTTGTAAAGAAAAATGGCTACAGCAACTTCAGATATTCAAACTTGACCTAATTTTGTGAAACTAGTCTATTTATACAAGGCTGAAAATCTCGGACAAAAATACCCCTCGGGATGTTCTACGGCCGCACAATTCCATGTGCGGTCCACAGATTTCTTCATCTAGAAGGAAGTAGAGTTCTGCGGCCGCACATTTCTGAACTGCGGCCGCGAAGCAATCTTTTGTGGACGCACATTTCTGGGTTGAGACCGCAAGGAAAATCTTCTGCAGCCGCACAATTCTTGTGCGGTCCGCAATTCATAGAGGCTTCTGGACTTTGTCTTTTTGCATACTCTGTGATCTTCGATTCTCAGCCCAGTTTTGTGGCCGCACAATTCATGTACGGTCCGCACTTTGTGCAAAGTTCTGTTAAACTTTTCTCCTTTGTTTACGGTCACAGATGGAATTCTGCGGTCCGCAATTTCTTCTGCGGACCGCACATTTGTGCTTCTGCTCCCTTTATTGCCTTGTGCTTCGGAACACCCCTTTTTTTAGTCGGATTTCATCTCGGGAGACCAAACTTCCAGCATTCCTGCAATTTTGCACAATTTTATTAGTTTCAGGAACACAATTCAATTGCTTTTGGACTAAAACATAAGCTAAAAGGCACTAATAAGCAGTCAAAATCCCCACTTATCATTCATCCAAACTCATTACTACACACAATAAACACGTAATGAGCCTATTTTATCTTTATAAATATGTAATATCCCGCAACTCACATATAAAATAATATGAAGCTATCCCAAAATCATGCATTTTTCATTATTTATCACTACCCCACACTTAAACTCTTGCTCGTCCTCGAACAACTTAAAATTAAGCACATCGGCGAGTAACACAATTCCAAAATACACTCAAGCATAATATCAATGATAATGGTTTATATCAATGCTTAGAACCGAACATATGCACTCTTCACACTTTTTCTCATTATTAGACCAATGCCAAGACTATTTAAAATATTTGCGTGACTCTTCTAACATCTTAGCCTCAAAAATTGACTCCAATATATTCCATACTATGACTTGCTTCTTGTGCCAACTCAAAATCAAGGACTTTACCAATCCTTTGCAAATCATGTGCCCTCACCAGTAAACTACATTGAGAAAATAGTCCACACACTCAAATATAAGTTCAAGTATAGTCTAAGAACTCAAATATTGAAAGAATTTGCTCACTCTCACAAAGAAACTCCTATGCCACCCAAGTTCGTACCATAGGCTTTCCCGTAGTGTAAGACTCGGCTAATTTAAGCTTGCAAAGTCTAGGATCAAGTAGGACTTTATAGGTTGTAATGTAGGCAAAGGGATGGATAGGATATATATATATATATATATATATATATATATATATAGAGAGAGAGAGAGAGAGAGAGAGAGAGAGAGAAAAATATTGACTAACCCTCCTAAGCACTTTAATATACCACACTTTCAAGAACATTCTTATCATGACCAATTCAATATTTTGTCGTGAAACCATACACAATTAAGCCCTTCTTCATTAAGCACATTAACATATAGATACTAACTAGCTCAAACAAATATATCGGGGGCAATTCATTTTTCATTTTTTTTCTTTTGTGTTTTTTTCTCTTTTGTTTTACACTCTCCTTTATTTGGTATTTCATGCTGGTAAGGTTTTATCCACAAGTGCACATTGACGGCCTCTCAATGGTTCTACTCAAAAGCTACCCAATCTCTTTCTTTACTCTTTTAGCAACTTAAGTACTTTCGGAGGTAAAGGGTGAACAAGATATGATTTAGAACAAAATAGGGAATGGCTCGTAATGTGGATGCCAAAGAAAATGGTCTACAGGCTCAAAAGAGCTGACTGCGGATAATGTTATCACTGGTAGGCAAATAGGCTTAAGGGTCAATCAAAGAAATGCCTATATCATTTCCTAGACTCACAAGACTTAATCATTTCGTTTCAACTCACACACGGTGCAAGTTGTAGACTAACAAGGGATGGCACAGAATACAACAAAAATCTCACCTCACACAATGCACATAACATACTCAGGACGTCTCGGACCTGACTCTCAAGCTAAAGCAACTAACACAGTCATCATATAATACAAACACATAGGAAGTAACAACAGGAGTCAATAGATGAGTCCAAGTGTCAAATGAAAGCCGCATATATTCTCAAGGCATATAGTCATAATAATTAAGAAGAAAGTACTCACCGCAAATGCTCCGGACCTAAGCCCCGATATAAACCATGTCAACAGCATAGACACTCAAGTTTTTCCCATTCCATTTTCAGTTGAAAAAAAAGAAATTTTTTTTTTTTGTATTTTTCTTTAAACTTTAAAACCCTCAAGAAACTGTCTAGGAAGTCCATTGTTGGGAAAAGTCCAAAAGTTTTTTAAAATTCTACCTACAAAAAAAAATATATGACCCGGTTCAAAGAGTCATCCCTTGTAAAAGAACTGTGGCCATAAAAAAAACCAAGAAGGAATATTTCTACCTAATTATTTTTTATTTCAACACACATAAAATAGCACAACTAAAATAGCATAGAAAATTACCCAAACAGTCTCTTCACCCCACACTTAAAATTATGTATATTGTCCCTAATACACACCCATAAATACAAGAGGGTTACAGAAACTCCCTGGTAGGCCAAAGGCTGAAGCATTAGCAGCTCATGAATTACTCAGACTTCTCCAAGACTTGGTTCTTTCTGCGGGCACCCCACACTTAGTTCTAACCATCTCGCTAGCTTTTGCTTTCTTCCAATGGCTTTGCTTTCTATGCTCCTAGAAAATAAAAAATGACATTACAAGAATAATACAGTAATTTAAAAAATTAAAAAATTAAAAATAAAAGAAAGCAGTAAAGTCGGGTTGCCTCCCAACAAGCGCATGATGTATCGTCGCGGCACGACGTGAATCACTTTCTGCCTCTACTTTGAGCTTATGAATTGAACCCCATGTTTTGCTTCAAGTTTTCGGTTATGCTCCAAGGGTGGTGGAACAAATCTAATTGGCCCAAACAACCATAGTACTATTCTACACTTCTTGGCCTTTAGATAAGGTATGTAATCCTGTCTTTCTTGCACGAAAAATTCTAGAATGTAAGGACCCTGTTCCTCATTCCTTGATTCCTCAATTGGCTCAGATAACTTTATTTTCATATCATCAGCCAAATAAAATGTGAAAAATGCTTGGAATGAGGACCAAGTGCTCAAAGACATAAACTCCAGGACTTTCAATATCCTCAACACCAATGGCACTAGAATCAATCAAATATGTATCCATACTATCCTTGGTTGACTCTAGTATCACGTCTTCAACATCGGCATCCTCAAATTCTAGTTGGTTAGGTTGTTGATATTCTACTCTAATCTCCTCTATCAGAGTGTCAACTGCTGACTTTAATTCATATTATTTTGGCTACTATCCATCATATTGACTTATTGAACATTCAAAGCTTCAACCATTTGACTCACTTGAGCCTTCAAGTTGTGAATAGTTGCCTCTTGCCTTTGTATCCGTAATTGTGTGTCATTATTTTATTACAAAAGGCACATTAGCATATCCTTGATCTCTTTCAGGTCATCATCCACGGGTTATTTGTTCCTACTAACTTCACACAAAAAAGTAGAATCATCATAGTAAGGGGTTGGGGGAGGATAAGGTATGTAAGCACAACCATAAAAGTGACCATCTTAACCACCACGCGTATCACACACATACGATTGAGTTGGTGCACATAACTCGCTCTCATGAACATTTGATAATTCTGCCACGGGTGGTCTCCTTCACAATATGTATAGTATCAAATGTAGAATTACCAACACCTAAACTCCCATAATTTCAAGATGTCATGTTTCTTAAATCAACAAGTAGAATAAAATAAAAAAATAAATAAATAAAATAGAAGTTCAAACTTGAAACCTAGCAATATATACATATACAACTACACCGTTAGTTCACCGGCAACGGCGCCAAAATTTGATCACGCCCAACTATATTCCTAAAGAGGATAAGGGGTCGCTGAAAATATAATCTGGTCTAAGAGTCCGGAGTCGAATCTCACAGAGAACTAAGGTTTCGCTATAGCTGTTCAATATCACTAAGAAGACAAGCTCGAATAAATTCCTAAGCTATAAAGATTAAGATTCTTATATATAACTAATTAACTAACAAATTAAAGTAGTAAAATAACAGTTAAAGATACTAAGGGTTGGAGACAAGATTAAGGAGGCCTAGAGGAATCCTTCCCTCTATGTCTCCTACAATTTTGCCTAAGTATTCTCTACTGATCATGAGCACTCGACTTATCCTAATTCTCTCTCGAGCAACTACAATAATGTACTAGTCATATTGTAACGACTCGGCCGGTTGTTTTGAGTATAATAACCTTGTTTCCCCATTTATTACTTAATTTATGCTTTATAGTTGTTTTATGACTAACCGGAGTAGTTGGTTCAGGTCCGGAAGGAATTCGGAGTGAAATGAGATACTTAGTCTCATAATTGAAAATTTTAAGTTAGAAAAATAGACCGGATGTGGACTTATGTGTAAAAGACCTCAGATTTAAATTTTGATGATTCCAATAGCTCTGTATGGTGAGTTTTGGATGGTTAACGGATCAAAATATTACACTACAACAACTGCTGCAATTTCCTTCTGCTGGAAATTTCTTCTGCCAGAATCGAGCCCGGAATCGAGCGCAAAATTTGAGCCCAAAATCAAGCCACGATCGAGCCCAAGATCGAGGGCCATGATAAAAGGCAGGGTCGAGGATCAGGATTGAAGCCATGATCGAGCATAGGGACGAGGGCCACGATCGAAGATCAGGGTCGAAGACATGATGGAAGGTCAAGGTCGAAGACCAGGGTCGAAGACATGATCGAAGGCCAGGGTTGAGAACTATAATCGAGGCCCAGGATCGAGGCCCGAGATCGAGGCCCAGGATCGAGGACCGAGATCGAAGGCCAAGATCGAGGCAGAATCGAGGCTGTATGGGCAGTATTATAAAACAGGGACTTCGTCCCATTCGCCATTTTTGACAAATTGGAACTTGAGGAGAGGCAATTTTTGATAGATTTTCAAGGAAAACTTGAGGTAAGTCCCTTGTGATCATTTTTACTCCATAATATTGAATTATAATCGAATAATCCGACTAGATTACATGATTTTGAGATGTAAATCGGAGATTGGAACTTAGAAATTTGGAAATAAGATTTGTAGATTTGAGGGTTGAGGTCGGATTTTGGTAAAATTGGTATGGGTAGACTCGTGGTTGAATGGGCTTTCGGATTTTGTAACTTTTGTCGGGTTCCGAGACGTGGGCCCCACGGGCGATTTTTGAGCTAAAATTTAGATTTTTATGAAAAATTAGCATTTTCTTATGAAATTAATTT
This sequence comes from Nicotiana tomentosiformis, assembly GCF_000390325.3. Classification (NCBI taxonomy): domain Eukaryota; kingdom Viridiplantae; phylum Streptophyta; class Magnoliopsida; order Solanales; family Solanaceae; genus Nicotiana; species Nicotiana tomentosiformis. Next base: position 98,618,070 of record NC_090812.1, on the reverse strand, counting down.
CAATGAATTTTATCGACTGAAACGAATTATTTATGGCTAGATTCGATGCGTTTGGAGGCCAATTCATGAGGAAAGGACATTGCAGAATAAGAATTTCACGGCTTGAGGTAAGTAACAGTTATAAATCTGGTCCTGAGGGTATGAAACCCCAGAATTTTGTGTCATGTGAATATTTTGGAGGTGAAGCACATGCTAGGTGACGGGCACGTGGGCGTGCACCGAGGGGATTGTGACTTGGTCCGTCCCGTGAAACTATAAAGTTGAATAACTTGTTGTTAGCTATATGCTCTCTATGTGTTGAAGAAATTTGACTGTAAATCATGTTAGAAATCATGCTTAGGCTATGTGATAGTACTGTTGGAACCCACAGAGGTCACATACTTGTTGAATTATTTGCTAATTGCTATCTTGTGCTCAGTCATGATTTTACTTGCGTATCATACCTCAGTCTTTCTTGATATTTGTTGATGCATTATGTTATCTTTGTTTGGGCTGATCTTTGTGATTTCTGAGAGCCCGAGAGACTAGGGAGGTTGAGGACTAAGTAAGTCCGAAGTAAGGAAATTATGGCATGTGAGTTGTCCGTACAGGATATTATAGCACGTGAGTTGTCCGTACAGGATATTATAGCACGTGAGTTGTCCGTGCAGGATATTATAGCACGTGAGTTGTCCGTGCAGATTATGGCGCTTGGGTTGTAGGAGCCTCTCAGGAGTGTGTACACCCCCAGTGAGCACGGGTACCCATTGAGTGTGAGTATTGAGGGCTGAGAGTCGAGTGGTTGAGTTGTTGTGATGAGTTGAGTGACTGTTGCCTGAGAGGCTGTACTTGCTTTGCATTTGTTGTTGCACCTAGTTGCTATCTGTCATTGTTGTGAAATCTCTAAAATATTTTATATCCGGATTACATGAACTTGAACTTTATAAAATTGATTTGACTTAAACTGCCGGATTTGAAAGCAAGTCTATTCTTTGCTGGAATTACTGAAAGTGAACTATAACTGTGTAGCTCGTCATTATCTTGAGTTCCTTAGTTATTATTGTTACTTGCTGAGTTGGTTGTACTCATACTACACCCTGCACTTTGTGTGCAGATCCAGGTGTTCCCGGACATAGCAGGTGTTGATCATTTCGCGCAGTTGATTTTCAGGAGATTTTGAGGTAGATGCCGTGTTCTGCAGACCTTGTCTCTCCTTCTCTATCTCCTTGTTTACTATATTTTGTCTCAGACTATTATAGACCATATTTTCTAGACTTGAATTTATATTAGATGCTCATGTACTCAGTGACACCAGATTTTGGGGAGTGTTCGTATCAATATTTTATGGGATTTTGTATTGTCTTTAAATATTATATTTTCAAACTTAAGAAAAATTATTGTTTATTGAGATTATCGGCTTGCCTAGTATTGAGATAGGCGCCATCATGACAGGTTGGGATTTTGGATCGTGACAAGTTGGTATCAGAGCCCTAGGTTACATATGTCTCACGAGTCATGAGCAGGTTTAGTAGAGTCTTGCGGATCGGTACGGAGACGTCTGTACTAATCTTCAAGTGGCTGCAGAACCCTTAGGAAAAATTTACTTTCTTGTATTCTGTCGTGCGAATTTGTTGATTCTGGGAACTAAATTTCTGTTATTTTATTCTCTCACAGATGGTGAGAACATGTACTACCGGATCGGACGGTCAGCCACCAGTGCCACCAGTTAGGGCCGCGAGAGGCCGGGGTCGAGGTAGAGGTCGAGGTGTAGCTCGTACCACAGTTGGACCAGCACCTGTAGTACCACCAGTTACTCTAGCTCAGGAGAAGATTCCAGATATAGCTGAGCCGACAGGATCAGCTCAGGCACCAATTGTGCCTATTGAGATTCCAAGCCTTCAAGAGACTTTGGCCAAGATATTGGTAGCTTGCACTGGTCTTGCTCAGGTGGTTTTGGCTCAGGCCGCACCTGCCACTTCTCAGGACAGGGGAGGTACTCATACCCCTGTTTCCCGTACTCCAGACCAGGTAGTATAGGGACTTCATGTACCGGGTAGTATAGGGACTTCATATACCGGGAGCACTACCAACCCAGTCGGCTACAGCTACTCAGGCCCCGGTAGTTCCTGTTATGGCAGATAATGAGCAGAGGAGACTTGAGAGATTTGAGAGGCTTAGACCTCTACCTTTTAGCGATGCTGAGTCAGAGGATTACCAAGGTTTTCTGGATAAGTGTCAGCGGATTCTTCGGACAGTGGGTATTCTAGAGACCAGTGGGGTCTCATTCATTACTTTTCAGTTTTCTGGGGCTGCCTTCAGATGATGGGAGTCTTACGAGAGGTGTAGGCCGGTCAGTGCAGCACCCCTTACCTGGCAGCAGTTCTCCGGTCTATTCCTGGAGAAGTTCATGCCTCAGTCCCGCAGAGAGGAGCTACGCAGGTAGTTCGAGTAGCTTCATTAGGGCGATATGTCTGTGACACAGTATGAGATGAAATTTTCAGAACTGGCCCGTCATGCTATCTGGTTGATTCCCACAGACAGGGAAAGGATCAGGAGATTCATAGATGGCCTCACTTTTCAGCTGCGATTACTCATGACTATAGAGAGAGTGCCTGGTGCTACTTTCAACGAGGTTGTTGACATTTCTTGTCAGATTGAGATGGTTCGCAGCCAGGAGCGAATTGAGAGGGAGGCAAAGAGGCCTCGTGGTTCCTGTGATTTCAGCGGTGTTCCTTCAGGGGGTCAGTTTTACCACGGTAGGGGCCGTTCTTATAGACACGCTCGGGCGGGTCGTCCAGCTCATAGTGGTGCATCAGCTAGCCATGGTTCTTTCAGTGTGCACTCAGGCCAGTCTTCATTCAGTGTGCTACCAGCGAAGAGTTCTAATCATGCCTCGTCTACTCAGGCTTCTATAGGTAATTCTTTGAGTTATCAGGAGCAGCAGTTCCGTCAGAGAAGAGGTTGTTTCGAGTGTAGAGAATTGGGTCATTTTAACAGAGATTGTCCTAGGTTGTTGAGTGGGACTCCACAATAGAGTTCTCGACTAACGGCACCAGCACCAGCAGTTACACCACCCGCCCAGCCAGCTCGGGTAGGGGTCAGGCAGCTAGGGGTCGCCCAAGAGGGGGAGGCCGATCAGGTGGCAGGCAGGCTCGATTCTATGCTTTTCCTGCCAAGCCAGATGTTGTTGCCTCAGATGCAGTGCTCACAGATATTGTTTCAGTATGCCACAGGGAGGCTTCTATATTATTTTACCCTGGTTCCACTTATTCATATGTATCATCGTATTTTACCCATTATCTGGATATGCCCTATGAGTCCTTAGTTTTACATGTTTGTGTATCTACACGATGGGCGATATTATTACTGTGGATCGTGTGTATCGGTCGTGTATGGTAACTATTGGGGAACTAGAGACTAGAGTTGATCTCTTATTACTCGGTATGGTTGATTTTGATGTAATCCTGGGTATGGATTGGTTGTCTCTATGTCATGTTATTCTGGACTGTCACGCAAAAATTGTGACATTGACGATGTCGGGGTTGCCCAAGGTCGAATGGAGGGGTTCTCTAGATCTTGTTCCTAGCAGGGTAATTTCTTATTTGAAGGCCCAACATATGGTTGTAAAGGGATGTCTGTCATATTTGGACTTTGTGAAATATGTTGATGCAGATACTCCTATTATTGATTCAGTATCGATCGTGCGAGACTTTTTGGATGTATTTCCTGCAGACCTGCCGGGTATGCCACCCGATAGGGATATTGATTTTGGTATTGACTTGGTGCAGGGCACTCCGCTTATTTCTATTCCTCTGTATCGTATGGCATCAGCTGAGTTAAAAGAATTGAAAGAGCAACTTCAGGAACTCCTTGAGAAGGGGTTTATTAGGCCTAGTGTGTCACCTTGGGGTGCACCAGTTCTGTTTGTGGAAAAAGAAAGATGGTACTATGCGGATGTGCATTGATTATAGGCAGTTGAACAAAGTTACAATCAAGAATAAATATCCATTGCCGCGTATTGATGATTTATTTGACCAGCTTCAGGGAGCGAGGGTGTTCTCCAAAATTGATTTGAGATCTGGGTATCACCAGTTGAAAATTCGGGATTCGGATATTCTGAAGACGACATTCAGAACTTATTATAGCCACTATGAATTTCTTGTGATGTCTTTTGGGATAACCAATGCCCCAGCACCATTTATGCATTTGATGAATAGTGTATTTCAGCCATATCTTGATTTATTTGTCGTGGTATTTATCGATGATATTCTGGTGTACTCACGTAGCCAGGAAGAGCATGCACAACACTTGGGTATTGTATTATAGAGGCTGAGAGAGGAGAGATTTTATGCTAAATTCTCTAAGTGTGAGTTCTGGCATATTCGGTGGCATTCTTAGGACATATAGTGTCCAGTGAAGGAATTAAGGTGGATCCGAAGAAAATAGAGGCAGTTCAGAATTGGCCCAAACCATCTTCAGTTACTAAGATTTGGAGTTTTCTCGGCTTGGCCGGTTATTATCATCGCTTCGTGGAGGGTTTCTCATCTATTACATCGCCTATGACTAAGTTTACCCAGAAAGGTGCTCCGTTCAGGTGGTCGGATGAATGTGAGGAGAGCTTTCAGAAGCTCAAGATAGCTTTGACTACAGCTCCAGTATTGGTGTTGCCTACAGGTTCAGAGTCTTATATTGTGTATTGTGACGTGTCGCGTATTGGTCTCGGTGCAGTGCTGATACAAGATGGTAGGGTGATTGCCTATGCGGTTAGACAGTTAAAGGTACATGAGAAAAATTATCCAGTCCACGATCTTGAGTTAGCAGCTATTGTTCATGCCTTGAAAATTTGACGGCATTACTTGTACGGTGTCCAGTCTGAGGTATATACTGATCATCGGAGTCTACAACATTTATTTAAACAGAAGGATCTTAATTTGCGACAGTGGAGGTGGTTAGAGTTTCTTAAGGATTATGAAATTACCATTCTCTATCATCCCGGAAAGGCCAATGTGGTGGCCGATGCCTTGAGTCGTAAGGCAGAGAGTTTGGGCAGCTTAGCATACTTACCGGTAGTAGAGAGGCCTTTAGCCTTGGATGTTCATGCCTTGGCTAATCAGTTTATTAGATTGGATCTTTCCGAGCCGAATCGAGTTTTGGCATGTGTGTTTTTTCGGTCTTCTTTATATGATCGTATTAGAGAACGTCAATATGATGACCCACATCTGCTTGTCCTTAAGGACACGGTTCAACACAGTGATGCCAAGGAAGTAACTATTGGAGAGGACAATGTAGTACGGATGCAGGGCAGGCTATGTGTGCCTAATATAGATGGTTTGCGTGAGTTGATTCTCCAGGAAGCTCACAGTTCACGGTACTCCATTCATCCAGGTGTCGCGAAAATGTATCAAGATTTGAGGCAGCACTATAAGTGGAGGCGGATCAAGAAAGATATAGTTGGGTTTGTAGCTCAGTGTTTAAATTGTCAACAGGCAAAGTATGAGCATCAGAAACCGGTGGATTACTTCAGATACTTGAAATTCCGGAGTGGAAATGGGAGCGTATTACCATGAATTTCGTAGTTGGGCTCCCACGGACCTTGAGAAAGTTCGATGCTATTTTGGTAATTGTAGATCGGCTGACCAAGTCCACACATTTTATTCCAGTTGGTACTAATTATTCTTCGGAGCGATTGGCTGGGATTTATATTCGCGAGATTGTTCGCCTACACGGTGTGCCGGTGTCCATTATTTTTGATCGGGGTACGCAGTTTACCTCACAGTTTTGGAGGGTAGTGCAGCAAGAATTGGGCACACAGGTTCAGTTGAGTACAACATTTCACCCTCAGACAGACGGACAGTCCAAGCGCACTATTCAGATATTGGAGGATATGTTACGCGCTTGTGTCATTGATTTTGGGGGTTCTTGGGATCAATTTCTGCCACTCGCAGAGTTTGCTTACAATAACAGCTACCAGTCGAGTATTCAGATGGCTCCATATGAGTCTTTGTATGGGAGACGGTGCCGATCTCCGGTGGGTTGGTTTGAGCCGGATGAGGCTAGGCTATTGGGTACTGACTTGGTTCAGGATGCTTTAGAGAAGGTCAAAGTAATTTAGGAACGGCTTCGCACGGCATAGTCTAGACATAAGAGTTATACCGACAGGAAGGTTCATGATGTTGTTTACATGGTTGGGGAGAAGGTTCTGCTCAAGATTACACCGATGAAGGGTGAGTTGAGGTTCGATAAGAAGGGCAAGTTGAGCCCTCGGTATATTGGGCCTTTTGAGATACTTAAGAAAATTGGGGAGATGGCTTATGAACTTGCTTTGCGACCTAGTTTATCAGGTGTTCATCCAGTGTTTCATATATCCATGCTCTGAAAGTATGTCGGGGATCCGTCTCATATTCTGGATTTCAGTACAGTACAACTGGGCAGTAATTTGACTTATGCTGTGGAGCTGGTGGCTATTTTAGACCGACAGGTTAGAAAGCTGAGGTCAAAGAGCATAGCATCAGTGAAGGTACAGTGGAGAGGCTAACCAATCGGAGAGGCTACTTGGGAGATTGAGAAGGAGATGCGGAACAAATATCCACACATATTTGATACTCCAGGTATGATTCTAAACTCGTTCGAGGATGAATGTTTGTTTAAGAGGGGAAGAATGTAACGACACGGCCGGTCGTTTTGAGTATAATAACCCTATTTCCCCATTTACTGCTTAATTTATGCTTTGTAGTTGTTTTATGACTTGCCGGGGTAGTTGGTTCGAGTCCGGAAAGAATTCGGAGTGAAATCAGACACTTAGTCTCATAATTGAAAATTTTAAGTTAGAAAAATAGATTGGATGTGGACTTATGTGTAAACGACCTCGGATTTGAATTTTGATGATTCCAATAGCTCCGTATGGTGAGTTTTGGATGGTTAACGGATCAAAAACGTGAACTACAACAGCTGCTGCAATTTCCTTCTGCTGGAATTTCTTCTGCCAGAATCGAACCCGGAATCGAGCACAAAAATCGAGCCCAGAATCAAGCCACGATCGAGCCCAAGATCGAGGGCCATGATCGAAGGCAGGGTCGAAGATCAGGATCGAAGCCATGATCGAGCACAGGGTCGAGGGCCATGATCGAAGATCAGGGTCGAAGACATGATCGTAGGCCAGGGTCGAGAGCCATAATCGAGGCCCAGGATCGAGGACCCCGATCGAAGGCCAAGATTGAGGCAGAATCGAGGCTGTATGGGCAGTATTATAAAATAGGGACTTCGTCCCATTCACTATTTTTGACAAATTGAAGCTTGAGAAGAGGCGATTTTTGATAGATTTTCAAGGAAAACTGGAGGTAAGTCCCTTGTGATTATTTCTACTCCATAATATTGAATTATCATCGAATAATCCGACTAGATTACATGATTTTGAGGTGTAAATCGA